>NC_030809.1:22365948-22990948 GCF_001704415.2 Capra hircus
CTCAGGTTAAAGGTTACTCAGATAGGAAGTACAGCAGGCTTCTTCCTTTGGTAATGCTAGCTCTTAGTGGGCCAGAGGAGGCTCTCCAGTGGCTTTTGTCCCAACTCCTTAGATATTCTTCCTGTGGAATCTGTAGGAATACTGGTTGTGGTGATGCTCAGAAGGTACATCTTGGTTTTATATTTGTACCAATCTTATTGTGGTCAGGAATATACTTAGGGTTATGCACAGGCACTCAGGAGGCAAATGTTTCTCCTAGTGGTCTTATCTTGGGAGGTATTCCACAAGGTTACTCTGATTGCACCTGGGTGGCATCAGAAACAAGCAAGGTTTTAATGGTGAGAAGCTGGACGTTAGTCTGGGTTGCCATCAGGTCTACCCCTGGTGCATCTCCACCCTGACTCGGTGGTATAGCTGGGACGGACAAATAAGGCATCTGTATCAGTAAGGGACAGACTAACTCCAACCAGGGAAGGAAAGCTTTGGTGTGAAGTCTGTCTACACCCCCATCTAGAGCAGGGAGGGATGCCTCTGGTAGAAAGATGATGCTGGTTACTTTTTTTCTCTCTTCTATATGGGAGCTAACAATTCCAGCCTCACACCTTTGAACTGCATCCTGAAAAACTGGGATAGATTTGATCCCCAGAGCTTAAAGAAAACACGCTTGATTTTTCTATGTGACACTGCATGGCCACAGTATCCATTAGAGGATGGCGAACAGTGGCTGGTTGGAGGGTCTTTTAAGTAAGATACTGTTTTACAAATAGACCAGTTCTGTAGAAAATAAGAGAAAATGAGTAGAAGTGTCATATGTGTTGCCCTTTATCTCTCTTTGAGACATGCCAGACTTGTGTCCTAAGGGTGCAGATTTGAGTATGAAACCTTCAGCTGCCTACTATCCTCTTACTTGGCCCCTGTATCAGGGGCTCCCAACTAAACAGGCTGAGAGTCAGGGCACCCTTCCAGAAGGGGTTGCCTCAATCTCAGTAGAAATTCAAACAGTCCCAGTTGTGGGTGAGACTACTGAGAGGATACAGAAAAGTACATAGAAGACTTTACAGGACTAGCTTTACTTTATAACCTTACTTGGAGAGATGTAATGTATGTCATGGGACAGATGCTGACTCTTGACTTGAGAGCTCGAGTTCTGAGGGAAGCTACTACTTTTGGAAATGAATGGCTTGAACATGAGATAAGGGGAAAAATAGAACATAAAATAGCCCTCCTCCTACCAGGAGCCAAGCAGTTCCCATGACAGAGCCAGACTGGGACTATAATATGGCTAAAAGAAAGTGGGATCAGAACCACTTTGCCAGAGGTATTCCTGAAGAACTTAAGCAAGCATGCACTAAGACTTTATGCTAAGTTGGCTGATATAGAAGTGCCTAATCCTTATACTTTATTGTCTAAAATTCCTAAATGAGCCAAATATGACTTTAAGACAATTGAGAGGATTTGGGGGCATAACAGGCTATTGCCACATTTGGATTCTGGGTTATGGGGAACTTGCCTGTCCATTATAAACTTAAAACTGAAACTCAGCAGGCCCAAACCAATAAGCTAATTTGGTCTCCAGATACTCAAAAAGGTTTTTAAGGCTCTTCAAACTGCTCTTCTGCAGGCTCCAACTTTGAGCTTGCCCACAGGATCAGTTTAGTGCCTTACTGAAAAAAAGGCTATGGCTACATTCCTTAAGGGTAATTGCTACTATTGTTTTGCTAATGCCTAAAACACATAAGTTTACTAATGGGCAAAATCTTACTGTACTGACTTCTCATGATGTAAGTGGGATCTTAAACTCTAAAGTTCAGAGCAACAATGCTCCACCTTTAAAGCTACTGTAACTCAAGGAACTCTAGGAATAAAATATCACTTACACTGTTCCTGGAGACCCCAATCTTCAGAAAAAGTTGAAAAGGCTAATGACGTTATTAAAAGACACCCATGTAAGCTAACTCAGGAAACACAAGACAGTTGGTTTACAGTTCTACCCACTGCTTTAATGAGGGCTCAAACATTCCCCCACCCCCAAAAGAAGGAACCGTCTCTATGACAGACTATTTTTGTGCACATATTGTCATAGATTCCGAGATCTTAGATTTAATTATGTGGCTCAGCTTTCAGCTTTTCAACCTCCACATCAATTGAAGGCTTCACATGATGGGTTTCTCCCCTTCAAGGAAAGGACTTTCTTCAACTCTGTAAATACCTTCAGCAACAATAGTATATGATGACTCTTCTTCATCTGATGACATCTAACAGTTCTAAGATGGACTGATGTAACTATGGATATATTCTGACCTTTAACTTTGATTATGTTTTAACTTGGTTTAATGACTATTTTGCCTTACATCTGTAACTATATAATGGGGTTTGTTTCTAATCATCTGAAAGCTTTTAAGTTACAAATGGTTGTCCAGGCTCCTATGAGTGCCACAAACTCCTCCAACTATTACTTGGATCAGAGACCCTAAATATGAGGGTTAGGAGAATATACTGCCTCAACAATTTACAGACGACACCCCTCAACAGCAGGAAGTAGTTATGGAATGAACACAATGCCCTTTTCCCAAGCAACATAATTCTCCTAAAAGAAAAGCAGGGAATGGGAGAGTAACAGCCAGGAAGGCCAGGAGTCTACAAACAGAAGAAATAGGCTACAAGTGTCAGATTTTTTTTTTCTCTTAAAATTCTGTGTTGCCATGGTGACCCCTGGTTCGACCTGAATTTAACTTTTTAATAAAACTATGTATTTGCTTTGGAATTTGCCTTTCTTCAAAATGGTTCCAGCTGAGACTAACTTTTTTCTTTTCTCAAACATTGGGCTGATAATAGCTCAATAAACCAGTATTCATACCAAGTGTTTTCTCTCTGGGGGATGACAACCTCATGCCATCCTATCTCAAAAATGCATATTGTGGGAGATGGTCCTGGTAAAACTCCATCAACTTTGAGGTGTCTCTCTTATCTGATTAATAGCTTTATAACAGACATAAAACATCCAGCTAAAGACTGGCAGAGGGGCACTCTTTCTGCCCCCTCCTGATGTCTATGTCAGAAGCTTTCTCTGTCTCTTTTATACTTTAGTAAAACTTTATTACACAAAAGCTCTGAGTGATCAAGCCTCGTCACTGGCCCTGGGTTGCATTCCTCTCCTCCAGAGGCCAAGAATCCTGGCATCTTTCATAGCTCAACAAAAACTTTCACAGTCTAGTGGAAGAAAACATCAAATATACAGTAAAAATAATGAATAACATTGTTAAAATTGTGATAAATAAAGGGTATTGGGTTTGTGATAGAATACAAGTGGATGAGAAGTTATATACATGGTACTTCATCATCCCTAGTAAACTAATATTCTGATACACTCTAAATTTCAAACTTTGGGCAACTAGAAACTGATGAAATTATTTTTAAAAATTGTTTCCTTCAGCATCTCCTAAAAATAATTAGGCATCATTTTCTATAAATTTTATTATGAAATCTTTTGAATTTATACCTTCACTGCCACCATCCCTCCTTTTTGTAGGCTTCAGTTCAATTCAGTTCACTCACTCAGTCGTGTCCAACTTTTTGCAACCCCATGGATGGCAGCACGCCAGGCTTCTCTGTCCATCAGCAACTGTCAAAACTTGTTCAAACTCATGTCCATCAAGTCAGTGCTGCCATCCAACAGTCTCATCCTCTGCTTTCCCCTTCTCCTCCTGCTTTTAATCTTTCCCAGCATCAGGGTCTTTTCCAATGAGTCAATACTTCATATCAGGTAGCCAAATTATTGGAGTTTCAACTTCAGTGTCAGTCTTTCCAATGAACATCCAGGACTGATTTCCTTTAGGATTGCCTGGTTGGATCTCTTGCAATCCAAGGGACTCTCAAGAGTCTTCAACACTGCAGTTCAAAAGCATCAATTCTTCGGTGCTCAGCTTTCTTCATACTCCAACTCTCACATCCATACATGACTACTGGAAAAACCCGTAGCTTTGATTAGATGGGCGTATGTTGACAAAGTAGTGTCTCTGCTTTTTAATATGCTGTCTAGGTTGACTCATTGGAAAAGACTTTGATGCTGGGAGGGATTGGCGGCAGGAGGAGAAGGGGACAACAGAGGATGAGATGGCTGGATGGCATCACTGACTCGATGGACATGAATCTGAGTGAACTCTGGGAGTTGGTGATGGACAGGGAGGCCTGGCGTGCTGCGATTCATGGAGTCTCAAAGAGTTGGACACAACTGAGCGACTGAACTGAACTGAACTGAGGATGGTCATAGCTGTTCTTCCAAGGACAAGGCTGCAGTCACCATCTGCAGTGACTTTGGAGCCCCTCAAAATAGTCTGTCACTGTTTCCACTGTTTCCCCATTTATTTCCCATGATGTGATGGGACCAAATGCCATGATCTTCGTTTTCTGAATGTTGAGTTTTAAGCCAACTTTTTTCACTCTCCTCTTTCACTTTCATCAAGAGGCTTTTAGTTCTTCTTCAATTTCTGCCATAAGGGTGGTGTCATCTGCATATCTGAGGTTATTGTTACTTCTCCCGGCAATCTTGATTCCAGCTTGTGCTTCTTCCAGCCCAGCATTTCTCATGATGTACTCTGCATAGAAGTTAAATAAGCAGGGTGACAATATACAACCTTCACATATTCCTCTCCCGATTTGGAACCAGTCTGTTATTCTATGTCCAATTCTAACTGTTGCTTCCTGACCTGCATACAGATTTCTCAGGAGGCAAGTCAGGTGGTTTGGTATTCCAGTCTGTAATAATTTTCCACAGTTTGTTGTGATCTACACAGTCAAAGGGTTGGTAAAATCAAGAAAGCAGAAGTAGATGTTTTTCTGGAACTCTCTTGCTTTTTTGATGACCCAGTGAATGTTGGCAATTTACTCTCTAGTTCCTCTGCCTTTTCTAAATCTAGCTTGAACATCTGGAAGTTCATGGCTCATATACTGCTGAAGACTAGCTTGGAGAATTTTGAGCATTACTTTGCTAGCGCGTGAAATGAGTGCAATTGTGCAGTAGTTGAATGTTCTTTAGCATTGCCTTTTTTGGGGATTGGAAGGAAAACCTATCTTTTCCAGTCCTGTGGTCACTGCTGAATTTTCCAAATTTGTTGGCATATTGAATTCAGCACTTTCACAGCATCACCTTTTAGGATCTGAAATAGCTCAACTGGAATTCCATCACCTCCACTAGCTTTGTTCATAGCGATGCCTCTTTTTTTTTTTTTTTTTTTTTTTTTAATCCTTCGATTTATATAGCGATGCTTCTGAAAGCCCACTTGACTTCGTATTCCAGGATGTCTGGCTCTAAGTGAGTGATCACACCAATGTGGTTATCTGGTTATGAAGATCTCTTTTGTATAGTTATTCTGGGTATTCTTTCCACCTCTTCTAAAAATCTTCTGCTTCTTTTAGGTCCATAATATTCCTGTCCATTTTTGTTCCCATTTTTGCATTAAATATTCTCTTGGTATCTCTAATTTTCTTGAAGAGATCTATAGTCTTTCACCTTCTCTTCTTTCCTCTATTTCCTTATATTGATCACTGAGGAAAGCTTTCTTATCTCTCCATGCTATTCTTTGTAACTCTGCGTTCAAATGGGTACATCTTTCCTTTTCTCCTTTGTCTTTTGCTCCTCTTCTTTTCTCAGCTATTTGTAAGGCCTCAGCAAACAGCCATTTTGCACTTTTGCATTTCTTTTTCTTGGGGATGGTCTTGATCACTGCCTCCTGTACAGTGTCACAAACCTCCATCCATAGTTCTTCAGGCACTCTATCTGTCAGATCTAGGCCCTTGAATCTATTTGTTACTTCCACTGTATAATTGTAAGGGATTTGATGTAGGTCATAGCTGAATGACCTAGTGGTTTTCCCTACTTTCTGCAATTTAAGTCTGAATTTTCCAATAAGGAGTTCATGATCTGAGCCACAGTCAGTTCCTGGTCATTTTTTGCTGACTGTATAGAGCTTCTCCATCTTTGGCTGCAAAGAATATAATCAATCTGATTTCGGTGTTGACCATCTGGTGATGTCCATGTGTAGAGTCTTCTCTTGTGTTGTTGGAAGAGGGTGTTTGCTATGACCTGTGCGTTCTCTTAGCAAAATCTGGTTAGCCTTTGCCATGATTCACTCTGTACTCTGAGGCCAAATTTCCTGTTACTCCAGGTATCTCTTGACTTCCTACTTTTTCACCAGTCCCCTATGATAAAAAGGACATCTTTTTTGGATGTTAGTCTAGAAGGTCTTGTAGGTCTTCATAGAACCGTTCAACTTCAGCTTCTTCAGCATTAGTGGTTGGGGCACAGACTTGGATTACTGTGATACTGAATGGTTTGCTTTGGAAACGAACAGAGATCTTTCTGTCATTTTTGAGATTGCACCCGAGAACTGCATTTCAGACTCGTTTGTTGACTATAAGGGCTACTCCATTTCTTCTAAGGGATTCTTGCCCACAGTAGTAGATATAATGGTCATCTGAATTAAATTCTCCCATTCCAGTCCATTTTAGTTTACTAATTCCTAAAATGTTCACTCTCGCCATCTCTTTTTTGACCACTTCCAATTTACCTTGATTCATAGATCTAACATTCCAGACTCCTATGTAATATATTGTTCTTTACAGCAGCAGACTTTACTTCTATCACCAGTCACATGCACAACTGAGTGTTGTTTTCACTTTGGCTTCATTCTTTCTGGTTTTATTTCTCCACTCTTTTCCAGCAGCGTATTGTGCACTTACCAACCTAAGGAGTTCATCTTTCAGTGTCATTTCTTTTCATGTTTTCATACTGTTCATGAGGTTCTCATAGGGTTTCATACTGTTCATGTGTTTTCTAGGATTAGTTATTAGTTATCTCTGGCCAGGAACTGCACAACTGCAATATGTTCCCTATTTTCAGGTTCTCTCTTAATTCCAATTACAAGCAGGTTTTTGGTTTGTTTGTTTGGTTTTTTTCACAGTCATATATGATCAGACAGTCATTATCCCAGTAGCTGAGAGATGATTGATCCTAGTATCTGTCAAGGCCAAGATGATAGAATAATGACTTCTATTCTATAACATTATCTCCTTTAGCATAATAAAAAATACAAATATTATTGGCTGATTCTTTTAAAATTAGATTTCAAAATATACATAGCCCATCTTTGCCTTTTCTTCTTACAAGACCTGCCAGGTAACAGGAAGAGACGGTGGGTACTTGGAATGTTCATTGCCTTTATAACAAATTACTACAAACTTGGTGGTTTAAAACAGCAGAAAAGTATTCTCTTGCAGTTCTGGTGAGGAGATGTTCTAGGGCATGGAATCAAACAGACCTGTCTCAGGGACACTGAGCAGGGAATTGCCCTAAGCCTTGATCTCCTCATCTGTGAAACGGAGCCATTCATTCATAATTCATTCTTTGTCTAAGGGGACTAAAGGAGATAATCCAAATAAAGACTAATTCTGAAGATAGTGAATATTCTGTGAATACTAGTTATTGGTAATATTTAGTAAGTGCTCTGTGAATATCAGCTAATCCATTAACAAACATAAAGTGTTTAGTCTTTCATTTATGATATGCCAGACATTGGTAGTGACAGAGACTGCAAAGCATTCTAAATAAAAGCATAAGCTCCAGAATCAGATAGAGCTAATTGAATCTAGCTCAACTAGTTCTGCCTTGGACTAGTTCCTTACATTTTTGTAAGTACCAGTATCTTCATACATTAAATGGAATTATGAATGGCAACCACCTCACAGGGTCACTGTGACTATTAAAAAATAGGAAGTCAGTAAAGCATTTCATATGGACCTTGTACATAAGAAGAAATTATAGAATGGTGGTTGTATCATTGTCCAAATATTATAAGATGAACATTTACTCAGTTTTGGCTAAAGGATCAGATACTATATACCAAGTTCTTTTGCAGGTGATTTCCTTAAAGTCTCAAAATACTTGGATGAATTAAAGCCATCATTCTCCTCAAGTCATTGTTGAGAAAACAGAAGTCTATAGTGACTTGTCTGAAGCCAATTAAGAAGACGATGAAGCTAGTGCTCAACCCATAACATCTGGCAGCAGAACTTGGCTTACTAAACACCTAAGTTTACAGAAAGATTCTCATAGACTATAACTGAGCATACGATTTGCTCCCAAGTACCTTCACAAGAGGACAATTTCAGACCCTAAAACTGCATGCTAAGTGAAGATCAGTAACCCAGAGACAGAACATCCAAGTGACAGGTTCAAACTTGCCTCTAGGACTTCAGGACTTTGCAGAGATTGAGGATGAAGGAAAAGACTGCTTTGAGATACAGAATCAAGAAACCGGACATTCAGAAAGGGAAAGACAAGGCTTCAGTGCCCCCCAAATAAAGAAACCTGGATTCAAAAAAAAACATCAGTTGTTTGAAGAGCTGCAGGCTCACTTCGGTGAACCATCGTTCATTTTCCCAAACATACCAAATGATTTCTTCCCTCAAGGAAACTCTCTCTGAACTTCTACACACGGATGATCTTACTTTTATAAAAGTCAAAATAACACATAATGGATCTAGACATAAAACATCAAAAGAGAAGTTTTGGAGTATTATGGTGTTTTGATTATAGATTTCAAAGATTATTTTTTATTTATCTGCAAGCTAAAACAGATGAGACAAAATAAATGTTCTTAAAAGATACCAATCAAATTTTAATTCTTAAAAGTATGAAATGAGGATAAATATCTATAAATCATATAAATATCTCCTTACTGCTTTCCCTAATCCTTGTGTTCCTGTTCTGAATTACATATTTAGAGTAGGAAGACCAGTTCCTATTTATTTACAAAAAAAATGGATTCATCAAATTTCAAACTTTTATCACCTTTACACCTCAAGAAACTCTAAGAATACTCCCTTTATTAATTCTCTATTTCTAAAGGCAAGACTAAAGCTCCCAGTACTATTTGGCACCAGCTGACTCTCTGCCAAGTACCTTCAGGCAGTTGATTCTAGAGGCTTCTATTCATAAAAGCCATCAGGCAGCTGTCCCCTGGGAGGTTTCCACGGCAACCTATAAGCAAGACCCCACAGATGCAGATGTAGGTTTGGTCACACCTACACAGTCATCGAAAAGGCAGCACACAACACCCAGCTGCCAGTGTAGAAACATCAGCATGTGAGTCCATGGGCAACGTCAAAGGTGAACAATATACACAGTCTCACCAACTGTGGGTTCCAGTAGCCTGAGGTTATCTTGAATCCCTTTTTTCTCACTCAATATCTAATAATCTCAATATACAAATGTCCAAATATCAGCAATTTTCATATCTAGTCATATATCCAATTATGTAAAAAATACATGTTCCTTCATCTCTATCTCTACATTCCCATCACATTGGATCCAGGCCATTGTGATCTTTCACCCAGATAATCACAGCAGTCTCTGGTCAGTAGCCTTCTATTATTCTGTGCTCCTCGCACAGCTAAGAATACCTTTTCCTCCAGATACTGATTTCAAAACACCACACTCCACTAAAAGAACCAAGTATTTGGGCAGGAAAACCAAGACAAATCTCAACCATTTGTGCCAAACATCAAGAAAGTGCTAAAAAACTGATTGAGACCAGTTAAAAGAACAAACAAACCAAGTTGAAAGAGGCTTCACTGGCCAAATATAGGATAGTTTGTGTTTCAAAATGAATAACAGTATAGACTAGAAACAACTGATAAAACCAGAATCCATAAGGTCATGCTGAATAAGTGAGAAAGTACACAAATAAGTAAACATTTTTTAAAAATAAGAAGCTTGGCACGTTACAGTCCATGGGGTTGCAAAGAGTCAGACGTAACTTAGCAACCGAACAATAACAAGTAAGGAGAATGACAACTAATATATACAAGAATTATAAAAATCAAATGTCATAATAGATTCAAGTGAGAATTCTCATTAATGTTAAAAATTATTGAATTGAAGTTTAATAGGAAGTTCACCTAGAGCCAGACATCCTGGAATGCGAAGTCAAGTGTGCCTTAGAAAGCATTACTATGAAAAAAGCTGGTCAAGGTGATGGCATTCCAGTTGAGCTATTTCAAATCCTGAAAGATGATGCTGTGAAAATGCTGCACTCAATATGCCAGCAAATTTAGAAAACTCATCAGTGGCCACAGGACTAGAAAAGGTCAGTTTTCATTCCAATCCCAAAGAAAGGCAATGCCAAAGAATGCTCAAACTCCCACACAATTATGCTCATCTCACATGCTAATAAAGTAATGCTCAAAATATTCCAAGCCAGGCTTCAGCAGTATGTGTACCATGAACTTCCAGATGTTCAAGCTGGTTTTAGAAAAGGCAGAGGAACCAGAGATCAAATTGCCAACATTTGCTAGATCATGGAAAAGCAAGAGAGTTCCAGAAAAACATCTATTTCTGCTTTACTGATGATGCCAAAGCCTTTGACTGTGTGGATCACAATAAACTGTGGAAAATTCTGAAAGAGATGGGAATACCAGACCACCTGACCTGCCCCTTGAGAAACCTATATGCAGGTCAGGAAGCAACAGTTAGAACTGTACATGGAACCACAGGCTGGTTCCAAATAGGAAAAGGAGCACATCAAGGCTGTATATTGTCACCCTGCTTATTTAACTTCTATGCAGAGTACATCATGAGAAACGCTGGGCTGGAAGAAGCACAAGCTGGAATCGAGATTGCCGGGAGAAATATCAATCACCTCAGATATGCAGATGACACCACCCTAATGGCAGAAAGTGAAGAGGAACTAAAAAGCCTCTTGATGAAAGTGAAAGAGGAGAGTGAAAAAGTTGGCTTAAAATTCAACATTCAAAAAAATAAGATCATGGCATCTGGTCCCATCACTTCATGGGAAATAGATGGGGAGACAGTGGAAACAGTGTTAGACTTTATTCTGGGGGGCTCCAAAATCACTACAGATGGTGACTACAGCCATGAAATTAAAAGACACTTACTCCTTGGAAGGAAAGTTATGACCAACCTAGATAGCATATTCAAAAGTGGAGACATTACTTTGCCAACAAAGGTCTGTCTAGTCAAGGCTATGGTTTTTCCTGTGGTCATGTATGGATGTGAGAGTTGGACTATGAAGAAAGCTGAGTGCCGAAGAATTGATGCTTTTGAACTGTGGTGTTGGAGAAGACTCTTGAGAGTCCCTTGGACTGCAAGGAGATTCATCCAGTCCATTCTGAAGGAGATCAGCCTTGGGATTACTTTGGAAGGAATGATGCTATAGCTGAAACTCCAGTACTTTGGCCACCTCATGCGAAGAGTTGACTCATTGGAGAAGACCCTGATGCTGGGAGGGATTGGGGGCAGGAGAAGAAGGGGATGACAGAGGATGAGATGGCTGGATGGCATCACCGACTCGATGGACATGAGTCTGAGTGAACTCCGGGAGTTGGTGATGGACAGGGAGGCCTGGCGTGATGTGATTCATGGGGCCGCAAAGAGTCGGACATGACTGAGCAACTGAACTGAACTGAGGATATATACAGATTCTCAAAGTGTCTCCCAAGAAAAGGAAAAATAGTAACTTTACAGTGGAGAAACGCAACTAAGATTACCACAACCAAATAGTCAAAGTTAGCATCAATGAATAAGGCAAACTCACATCATAGCTCTCCTGCTGTGCTGCAAGAAGGTCATAATTTCTGCATCCTTCCTGTAAAAGGACACCACTTCTGCAGTATTCCTGCCGAAAAGGCATCACCTGGATCTAATCATGACAAAGTATCAGACTATCCTAAATTGAAGGGCTTTGCGATTTCACCTCAACTGGCCTGTACTTTTCAAAACATCAATGTCATGAGAATAAAGGCTGAGTGACCTGTTCCAGAACAAAAGAAATGAAGGATACACAACTCAAGACAGTCTGTGCTTCTGAAACAGCTCCTCCTGAATCCAAAAATATGATTAATTGCCATAAAGAACATTAAAGAAACTGCTGGAGAAATTTAAATATGCTGTATGTTTTAGATAACAGTAGCGTGCCAAGGTTATATTTATTGAATTTGGTTTAATTGTGTTTTGGATTATGTAAGAAAAACTGTTTTTTTCTTTAGAGGTAAAGCATCATGCAATTTATACCTTATGTCTAGATGATTTTTAGTAATACAATAATAATGATCTATATAAAGAGAAAACAAATATGATAAATCACAAATCGAGATCAAAAGCATAAAAAAATTCAGTGTACTATTCTGGTAATTTGCTTGTTTGATTTTTTTAAAATAAAAAGTGAAAATTTTTAAATAGACCTTGTTATAATATGGTTTTTATGATTGTTTCTTTTAACCCCCTACAATAGTTTCCATTTCTGTTAGAATAAAATTAATTTCCTAAAAGACCCTGACCACCACTCCAGCCTTGCCTAGAACAAATCTTGTGATTGCAATGGTTTTCTTTCACTTTCAAGAAAACATTAAGGTCTTTCATGCCTCACAGATGCTCTTATTCTATTTGTATTACTGGGTTTCTATCTATCTGTTTGTCTATCTATCATCTATCTCTATATCTATTTTGCTTTCCTTTGTCTACTTTATAAAGCTCCCAGGTTAATAGATGTCACTCCTTAGAGAAGTTTCCTCTGACTCCTCTGGGCTCATCCTGGTTTCTCTATCAGAAATTCTAATCTATTCAAAGCACTATCAAAACTGACAGTTACTCTGTTTATTCATCTCATTACTGGTGTGTCAGTCATGTCCATTTGAATTTACTTTTATGCTTCAAAATGTCAGAAACCATGATTACCTTGTTCTAGTCCCTTTTCCTATCCCAGCTTTTTCAGTAGAGTTCAACCACCTGAAAGAATGATGCATTCGGATAACCGGGGAAAGAAACTGGCAAGGCAGAAATACACGACTTACCATCTATTCCTTTCTATCTCTTTGAAAGCTCAGTAGTTAATAAAGGGGAATTCTCTCTTCCTCCAGTCCTCCATGCCCTTGTTTTGATGGCCTACAGAAGGTCATTAAGGGAGTTTCCTGCTTTGCATTATAGGGTGCCTTGAGAAATACAGGTTAATAAGGCCATTATTTAATGCTTGAATTCTGTATAAAGCAAAGTGATTTTTCAGCCTCTGAAATGTGAAACTAATCCATCCTGAGATAATCAATTCCAACTTTGAATGGATTTCAGGGTGAGAAAGTTTCTTTCTTTAGTTCCCTTCCTTGTGCAAATCATAGTTCTTGGCCCACTCAGAACAAATGAGTTCTTCCTTGTGACAAGTTTTTCAATTCTTATATATTCGAGAACTTCTCTTGAGGTTTTCTCCACTGGTCTTTTCTCCCTTGATCTAATGAAAAACATATCTCTTTTTGAGAAAATTAGATGCATGTTTTTTTCTGTATTGGAATATTTTCTCAGTTGTCTAAGTGGGGGGAAAACATTTTCTTTGTGGCCCTGCTCTAAATTAAGGCAAATATGAAAAGAATATGATATCTGATCCTTCCAAGTCCATCAAATGTACTTTCTCCAAGAGAGCTAACACTATGTTCCCTTTCTGAGCTTTACTGAAGATTTCCTTTAGTTAAATTCTCTCTCAAATTAAGCTTTCTTTCTTTGCAATTTAGTGTATATAAACTACATAACTGGCCACATATACAAGAAATACTAAAGTTTTCAGGACTTACTTTATATCACCTGTGTGTTAGTATGTCTTTGACTCCCTTCTGTTATACTTATCATTTAAGTAAAATTGTACCAGATGAAGAAATAGAGGAGTTAAATAATTTGTCCAAAGCACACAGCTAACAAGTGCTACAGTCTGTATTTTTACTTTAATTTTATATCATTTTATGATTTTAATGAATTAAAATGATAAATTAAGGGAAATAAATAATGTGAATAAATTAATCAGCTGCTGGGACTACAAATTGCAAAACAGTTTGGATAAGTTATCTGAGAACCTGCTTTTTCAGTGATTGGGATAGAGTCAGTGTCAGTGGGTAGCATATGAGGAGTGAAAGTGATATAATATTTTAGGTAGTAATAAAATATTAAAATAAGACTAAGTATCTAATCCTTTTGGCAAGTCAGATCCTTATTATAATAGCCTGTCTAATATTGGTCATCATCAGACTTTAAAAGATTCTAAAAAAAACTGGAGCGGATCCAAGAAATACAAACAGAAGTAATGAAATGGGAAAGAAATCTAGCATAATAAGGCACTAAAATTACTTGCTAAATGAATACACAAATTAATGAATGAAACTGGCTCTTTACACTGCAACACAAATACTAAAATGTGACCTGATTACAATCTTCAGAGATCAAATGAAGTTGTTCTTTGCATCTGCTGAGATTTTAAGAGGCCCTAGAATAAAGGCCTCTTAAGATTATAAGCATAATTTCTTTATCATCTAAAAGGCATGATAGTGAAATAGATGGTCAATTAAGTGGTGGACGTTTGTGACAAACAGAACAGAAAATGAGGACTTAGAAATGACTTCAGCTTTTGGAGTCAGACAGCATGGGATTTAGACAACTCCCACTGTGACCCCTTCCACTTCTACTAATCTTTAATTCCTGGTTCAACAACTAAACTTGACTTAAGATCACAAAACTGGAAAGAATCTTCAAGGAGCAATTATCCAGGAAGTTCTCAGGTCTTTCCACTTTAGTGATTCTATAAGTATCCATGTTCTTCTCTCCTATTCTCTCTGTCTCAAATCAAATCTTACTTACTAAAGCTAAAAAGAACTGAGAAGAAAATAAAAAGCATCAGAAATGCGATAAAAATTGTTGCTCAAGATTAGCCTAAAAAGAAGGAATATAGCCAAGAAAAGAAAATGGAAGACAGATAACAAATTGAACTCTTTTTTTTTCCATTAATCACTTTTGGGGGTATGTCGACCCATTCTTGGGACCACCTTATTGACAGACACCCTGATTTAATCCATTCACTGTTTTGTTTTTTGTTGTTGTTGTTGTTGTTTTGTTTTTAAAAAAACAATCATTAAAGCTCTCTACGGAATTACCATGACATACATTCCTGTGTTCAATAATTACTGCCAGCAGAAATAACATATTAATATTAATGATAGTAGCAAATAGTTTCTGTGTTAGTCAAGGTCTTCTGCAAAGCAGAGGTCAAGATTGAATCTAATGTACAAAAAAATCTTAGGGGAAATAATACCTGTGAAAGGAAAAAAGGCTGAGACAGTATTAGATCACAATGAATTTCTGATTCCAAGTTAAGGAAGAAAGGAGGCTTGGGTGTAAGCATCTTAGAATGCAGTGAAGCTTTAAGGAAAATTCAGCAAGTATGTAAGGAGTTCAGTTCAGTTCAGTTCGGGTGCTCAGTCATGTCCAACTCTTTGCAGCCCCATGGGCTGCAGCATACCAGGCTTCTCTGTTGATCACAAATTCCCGGAGCTTACTCAAACTCATGTCCATCTAGTCGGCGATGCCATCCAACCATCTCATCCTCTGTCGTCCCCTTCTCCTCCTGCCTTCAATCTTTCATAGAATCAGGATCTTTTCAAATGAGTCGGTTCTTCACATCAGATGGCCAAAGTATTGGAGTTTCAGCTCCAGCTTTAGTTCTTCCAATGAGTATTCAGGACTAATTTACTTTAGGATGAAGTGGTTGGATCTCCTTGCTACCCAAGGGACTCTCAAGAGTCTTCTCCAACACCACAGTTTAAAAGCATCAATTCTTTGGCACTCAGCTTTCTTCATAGTCCAAGTCTCACATCCATACATAACTACTAGAAAAACCATAGCCTTGACTAGATGGACCTTTGTTGGCAAAGTCATGTTTCTGCTTTTCAATATGCTGTCTAGGTTGGTCATAACTTTTCTTCCAAGGAGCAAGCATCTTTTAATTTCATGGCTACAGTCACCATCTACAGTGATTTTGGAGCCCAAGAAATAAAGTCTCTCACTATTTCCATTGTTTCCCTATCTACTTGCCATGAAGTGATGGGACCAGATGCCATGATCTTAGTTTTATGAATGTTGAGCTCTAAGCTAAGTTTTTCACTCTCTGCTTTCACTTTAATCAACAGGCTCTTTGGTAAGGAGTGCTTAAGCCTAATTAACTTGTGCAAGGGGGCCACCCCTCCCCCAACCCCGCTCTGCTCCATCTCCCAGAAATGCTTCACAATCAGTTACTGGCACTCACATGGCAAGAGATTTCATAGCCAACAGCTATTGCCCTAAATTGTTTCCCTGTCTGTAGTCTAAGATCTGGGAGGCACATTCCCATGTCCACCAAAGCTACAGCTTTGCATGTCCTGTCTTGTGCCCCACACTGTGTTAAGTACTCTAAGATCTTGTTGGATCTTTACAAAACTTGTCCAATAACAACAGTGATGAAATGGCAGAGTGGATGTCAATCCACCTCTCTGACTCATCAGCCTAAGCTCTTGACCTGCCCCACCACCCCCCCACCACCACATACACCCAACTACCTCTCTTTATGCCTCACCGCCCTGATTACACTTTAAAAATATCCAAAGTGAATAATCTAGGCTATAATTTAGAGCTATTTCTGCTTGCTTTTCATTGTGATAGAAAGGGAGAGAACAGTTCAGTCTAACCCTTCAAATGCTTAAAAAGTATACTTTGGCCATCTGTTCTTTCTGATGAGCAGCGCAAGTGCCTGTAATAGGTTTGCACAGAACTTGTGACCCCAGCTTCCATTATCGCCATTTAGCGCTGTATTCAGCAGCACCTCTCCATCTTGGGCACACTCACAATGCTGACTCACTGTTGTTTTAGGTCGATCTAATTTCTTGAAGCCTTGTGTACAACCAGTCGATACATTCCTCCTCCAGTCCTTAACAGTACTTTACTGTCATCCTTTTCCAATATGATTTTAATCTCTCATCTTGTATTATTCATGATTGCTGTTACTTTCATCCCTTTCATGTCATCTTGATCCCATTCGGAAGACTCATATATGAATATGCTTTATGTTCCTTTTTCTGAGCTTTTCAACTACAAAGAGTAGTTTCAAGTGCCAAGTCTACAAACAAAACCTGCACCAATTATGTTCTTTTGCTGAATACGCCTGTGAGTCTCTTCTAGCGGGTGATTTCATCAACTGTCGAATATACAGTAATTGGGTATTTTTATTTTTATTTTTTAATTTCAAAAATTGTATTAAAGCGTAATGATATACAATAAATCAGTCTTTTAAAAGTATAGCTCTGTAAGTTTTGACCCACAAAGTAGGGCATGTAAATTCCACCATAGTCAGGATAAAGAACAGTTTCATACCCCTGCAAAATCGCGTTGTGAAACTGTTGTTAAACCCTCCCCACTGTCAGTTCCTGGTAACCATTTATTTCTCTTTCTCTGTCTGTATGGTTTTGGCTTTTCTAGAATGTTGTGTAAATGGAATCACATGATATGTAACCTTTCTGTCTGACCGCTTTTATGTGCATGCTAAGTCTTTTCAGCCATATCCGACTCTGTGCTACCCTATTGAGCATAGCCCGCCAGGCTCCTCTGTCTATGGGATTCTCCAGGCAAGAATACTGGAGTGGGTTGCCATTTCCTACTCCAGGAGATCTTCCCAGCCCACTGACTGAATCCTTGTCACTTAGATCTCCTGCATTGGCAGGCAGGTTCTTTACCACAAGTGCCACCTGAGATGAAATTCATGTATGTGGACAATGAGGATTAGTTAGAAAAAGAGTGAATTAGATGTATAATATAAAGATTAAATTTGATACATTTATTTCACTTAGTATCAGATCCCTATGATTTACGGAAAGCTGTATGTTTATCATTTATCACCTCATTTCACTCTTACTACAATCTACCAATGAGCGCAATATAATTATGCTCATTTTACAGGTGATAAAACTGAGGATCAGATCGTTTAAGTAGTTTGCTTGGTACAATTCAGATCCAAGACTGTTCAAATGCAAGTTTCATGCAATTCTTATGATACTACAGGTCTAATCTGACTTCAGTTTAGAGTATAACTTGAAGCAACTCTTGAAGTATTTCTTATTTTTAAAGCCACATAGCACTGTCTCCAATCTGCAATCATCATATAGAAACTGCTTTTTTCCTACTATAATTATTGTAAAAGCTGATAGGTTATAATTTTTTAATTCTGTTCTATACTATTTTCCTCTGTACTAAATAGCCTAATATTTTTTGTTCAGTCTAAAAATATTCTTGTTATTTAAAAATCTGCTGTTTACAATATAAATCATAAATTGTCCAGAGCTCTTTCCCTTATTTGTCTTGTATCCACTTTGATTATAACCGCAAGAGAACAACATATTAAGGTATTGCACACATATATTAAAGTGGTCTAACACCCCAGCATTTTAATGACACAATATACTGGTTTGAGTTATGAAGTACCATGTTAAGGGAACTCATAGTAAAAAACACTCACAGTAAAGAAAACTTTTAGTTTAAATCCTAGCTCTGCCTTTATTTTGTTTTATTTGTTCATAATTTTATAGTGTACTTTCTCTTTTTAAATTCAATCCCTGCCTCAACTTATTTTCTCTTTCTTCACTTTTAGTACTTAAAAAAGTAAACATTACCATTAGTAATTTTCTAGTCTACCGTTTTGGGACAAAATGAAGAGTGAAAAAATACACATTTACATGCATTTTAGTAGCCTGAATTTCCCTTTGCCTCAGGAGCTTTTGGATACATGGTCTCAGGTGAAGAGTTAAAAGCAAATTTCATCCAGTTCTGGTCTATTGGTAACTTCTAGACCTCTAGTTCCCAAGATCTCGTATTTTCTCCAACTCCATGAATTCTGCAAGGCAATCTTTCCCAATTCATGGATAAATGTTGCCTTCAGTTCTGTACTCTGCCCCTCTATCACCATGCTCCTCTGCCACCCAAAGGTTTAAGTTCAGTCTTCATGGTACCTGAGAGCTCTGAGGTCCTAAAAAGTAAGAAGTTGAATGGCTCTTTATGCCTACGAACATGGATCTGTGGGCGTCTCAGTGTGGAGTCATTTGACCCCATCATTGCTAAGAAATGAATTCCTCCCACATATATTCAAGTCTTCATGTTGAATCAAGTTTGCCATGAACCAGTTCTTCATTGAGCTAAAGCAAACTTTCAAGCAGGGAAATCTGGGATTCCACATTTTAAAACAGTTTCTATGTGTACCTTGCCCCCCACCATCACTACTACAATCACTCAACTTTACCAAACATATCTGCATATGCCAGAATTCTGATTAACAACACCCCTCAGAGTTTTTTGTTTAGCTTTGTGTTTTTCCTCCAGTGATATATCTATTCATGTAAATGAACAGATACAACCAGGTGTTTGGGGAGGGGCTGGGAAAGAAGATTATTCATCTCCATAAACTAAATGAAGATGAATCTGAGTCTCAGTCTCACCCCAGCATAGATCTGTTCTACTGCAACTCGGACTGAAAATTGGTTATGGATATAAAATGCTGGGCATTATAGCTGACGTAGAGTGGTTATTGGAGAAGGAAATGGCAACACACTCCAGTGTTCTTGCCTGGAGAATCCCAGGGACAGGGGAGCCTGGTGGGCTGCCGTCTATGGGGTCGCACAGAGTCAGACACGACTAAAGCGACTTAGCTGCAGCAGCCGCAGTGGTTATTCAGTTCATCTGATTTTCTTTACTTTGCTTCTAGGAGGCAAAGCTGCTTCAACTCAGAAGGCACCTTTTCTGATTTTTATGGTTTATTCAGTAATCTTTATTAAATTGCTCTGCTCAAAGATAGTCAATAGTTTGCTTACTGAGTAAACCAACAATAGCAACAACAACAACAACAAAAGTTGAGCAAGAAAGACAAATAGTGTTTAAGAGAAGGACAAATAAAATTATACCTACTTGAAAATCTCACCATACGTTGTGTGTCTCATTTTCTAAGAGGCATAAAGAAAACATCAGGACAACTTGTTTATTTCTGAGATTCCCCATTTTACACCAAATACTGGGTCAGTTCCTGCGCTGCGCTCTGCTCAGTGGTTCAATCATGTCCAACTCTTTGTGACCACATGGATTGTAGCCTGTCAGGCTCCTCCGTCCATGGGATTTCCCAGGCAAGAATACTGAAGTGGGTTGCCATTTCCTCCTCCAGGGGATCTTCCTGCCTCTCCTGCATTGGCAGGTAGATTCTTTTACCACTGTGCCACCTGGGAAGCCCCAATGGGTCAATTAGATAAATATAAATAAAGTTTCAAAGCTACAGTTGAAGCGAAAGCCTGATCAAAACTTAGAAAAAGGTAAATAATGCATTTTGCAAACAATGACTGACATTGTGACTAAAAAGGTGAAATTGTCTATTACGTTAAAATCTCTGCACAATATATTAAGATTTGAAAAACTGTTTTATTTGACTTTAAAAAATGAAATTGATTCTTCACCAAACGAAACATCATATTTACTTTGAAATAACATTTTTTTCATTTTAAATTATTCAGAAAGGCAAGATTTATCTCTGGCATGTTTTCATTATGAGTGTTCAGATGACTTTGTCTTGTAAGAAATGTCATTTTCAAATTAACAATTATGAAAGATGAAGGGATTTACTATTTCCACCTCAGAACTGCTTTAAATATGCTGTATTAAAAATTATTATTTTTATTATTTTAAAAATTATTCAATTTTTGATATGTTTATATCAAGTTTCTTATGTGACCATTGTCTCTTCACCTAGGTTAATTACATTCCCACAATCACAGTAAATTTCATCAATCTGCTAGAAAAGGAGGAATGCAATGAATATTATGACAACAAGAAAATGTCTTCCCTGGTGGCACAATGGTAAAGAATCCACCTACCAGTGTAGGAGATGTGGGTTCCATCCGCAAGTCCCGGAAGGTCCCACATGCTGCAGAGCAAATAAGCCAGTGTGCCACAACAATTGAGCCTGTATTCTAGAACCCAGGAGCGGCAACTGCTGAAGCCCATGTGTCCTAGAGGTTGTGCTCCACAACAAGAGAAGCCGCAGCAATGAGAAGCTGGCCCATCACGATTAGAGAGTAGGTGCCCCCCACCCCCACTCACCGCAACTAGAGGAAAGCCCACACGGCAATGAAGACCCAGCACAGCCAAAATACATTAATTAATTAATCTTTTAAAAAAAGGTCAGACAATCAGGTGCCTTTGAGACTCAGGCCTTTTTACTGGCCTACAGTAGTATCTGAATGATCTGATTTATTCTATGTCATTACATGTTCAGATTAATCTACATAATACACAGTTTATAGTCCTAATTGTATCACTAGGTTTGAAATTGTAGAGTTATACAGAGAAACCAAGTTATCCTGTTTAGAGAACATCTATGTGTTCATTGATAATGACTGCTGGCTTAAGGTACTCCATCTCAATATGAATATTGCTTGTTGTTCAATACAGTCAATTATTTTCAGAGGCATATTTCACATCAATGTTTCCTTTTCTGTCATCCTTCAGGAAATTGAAATATTACAGTGATATTTTAGTCTTCTATTTAAGCTGTCTAAAAATTACACGAGTGCTTCCCTGGTGGCTGTGGTAAAGAATTCACCAGCCAATTCAGGAGACCTGGGTTCAATCCCTGGGTGGGGAAGATCCTTCGGAAGAGGAAATGGCACCCCACTCCAGTATTCTTGCCTGAGAATTCCATGGACAGAGAAGCCTGACAGGCTACAGTCCATGGGGTCTCAAAGGGCTGGACACAACTTAGTGATTAAACCAAAAAAAAAAAAAATTGCACAATTATTTATATGAAACATCAAATACTGTTATGAATTATCCAAGATGGTTAGTGTGATTCCTGGCGCCTGTAGTTTCTAAAAGGTGGCAGGGAATTAGTGATTAGGTCTTATTGAATAAGTAATTCTCAATGCTACCTAATAAACAAGAAATATAAGCTTCCTTTCTAAAACTCTTGGATAAGCTCCTTCCATAATCCTGTACCCTGAAATGAATGATATATTGGAAGACAAGTCCCCTACACAGTAGAAAACTAAGTATTGGTCCTGGAACAGTCTTAGTTACTTTTAAAGATTTTCAAGAATTTGAATTATAGTGGTCTAGATTTCTCTTCCTCTTTTTTTTTTTTTGTTGTTGTTGTTGTTGTTGTTGGTCTGACGATTTTTTCTGCCAGGAGCACTTCTCTTTGTTTTGTGATAGTTTACCTGGTGTCCAGTATCCAACATCAATGACGAGTAGAGAAGCAAATGAAACTAAGGACTATATGTCAGTAACTTTTATGCTTGAAAACTATATTTTAAAACACAAAAAGAGACAATGGAAACAAAAAGAAGTTGATAAAGAAATGTCCTCGTTAACTATAAATTCTTTTCACAAAACAAATAAATTATTTTTAAATTAAAATTGTTCACTATTGTAGGCCTTAAAAATCAATGATATATGCCCATAAAAACATTATTTTCCTCGAATTAAGAATTCACATCTATTTTCTGTTAAGGCAGAGATATATTTGAACAGTTTTGAAAGAATTGCTGATATTGAGCAATACTGAAAAATTAATGTCTAATTTTTAAATTTTTGCAAAAAAAATCTAAAAGATTTCTGCTATTGCTTTTACCTAAGCCATTAAAAATAATATTTTCCAGAATGATTTAGTGTTCACATATTCAAAACTATATTTTAAATATTACAGCCTTTGACTAATAACTGTTTCAGGATCTGGGATATCTGTGTCTTTTGAGCTATAAATTCCTCATTTTTCATGTTATTCCTCTGAGTAAAAAAAGGATAATTATAGAACAAGAAAACACTTGATCAAGATTTCTGCAGGAGGCCAATCATTGGAGAATGGAAGGGCTGGACAACAAGATTTTTGTTGGATGATATTCCACATTCACACGTTCATTCATTTATGTTATACTAAAATGTCTTCCAGGCTTCCAAGGTAGCGCATTGGTAAAGAATCCAACTGCCAATGCAGGAGACTTAAGAGATGAAAGTTCAACCCCTGGGTCGGGAATATTCCCTGGAGGAGGGCATGGCAACCCGCTCCAGTATTCTTACCTAGAGAAGCCCATGGGCAGAGGACCTTTGCTGACAAAGTAATGTCTCTGCTTTTTAATATGCTGCCTAGGTTGGTCATAGTTTTCCTTCCAAGAAGTAAGCGTCTTTTAATTTCATGGCTGCAGCCACCATCTGCAGGGATTTTGGAGACCGATAAATTAAAGTCTCTCACTGTTTCCATTGTTTCCCCATCTATTTGCCATGAAATGATGGGACTGGATTCCATGATCTTTTCTGAATGTTGAGTTTTAAGCCAACTTTTTCACTCTCTTCTTTCACTTTCATCAAGAGGCTCTTTAGTTTTTCTTCTTTTTCTGCCATAAGGCTGATGTTATCTGCATATCTGAAATTATTAATATTTCTCCCAGCAGTCTTGATTCCAGCTTGTGCTTCATCCAGCTGGGCATTTCACATGATGTACTCTGCATATAAGTTAAATAAGCAGGGTGACAGTATATAGCCTTGATGTAAAAATACCAAAAACATACTGGTAAAATTGAAATCTAACATCTTTGCAATGTTACAATGATCTTTTCTTTCCTGTTTTTGTTTTCTATTTTGAATATGACATGTTACACTGTAATTTAGATAAATCCCCCCTCTAATTACCAAGTTTCCAATGTTTGACTATTTTATTTTTTTGACTTTTTAATTGAGGTACAGTTGATTTACAATACTATGTTAGTTTCAGGTGATTTGGTTATACATATAGATATAGATAGATAGATATGCATATCTATATTCTTTTCTATTATAGTTTATTATAAGATATTGAACATGTTTCCCTGTGCTATACAGTAAACCCTTGTGGTTTATTTTATTATGTTAGTATTCATCTGTTATCCCCCTATTCCCATTTATCACCCCTCATCTCCTTTCTGGTAGGTAACCATAAGTTTGTTCTCTATGACTGTGAGTCTGTTTCTGTTTTGCTACTAAGTTAATTTGTACTATTTTTTAGATGCTACATATAAGTGATACTGTATAATGTTTGTCTTTCTCTATCTGACTTAAATTAGCATAATAATCTCTAAGTCTATCCCTATTGTATAAATGGCATGATTTCATTCTTTTTTATTGCTGAGTAACGGTTCATTTTGTGGGTATGTGTACATGTATACATTTATATTTATATATATCTTCTTTATCCATTCATCTGATAATGAACACCGAGGTTGCTTCCATGTCGTGACTATTGTAAACTGTTTATTGTAAATTGACTATTGACTATTGTAAATATTGCCTCTCTGAATACTGAGCTGCATATATCTTTTCAAATTAGAGTTTCATCTTTTCCACACAGCTAGCCATTTCAAGTAATTCAGAGGGAACATTTTTGTTCAGAGTCGTTTTTCCCATTTGGGATAATTTCTCAGGAATATATTCTAAACTGTAGAAATTCTGGGCCACAGGGAAACTAGCTCATGTGGGATAAATAAAACAATGATTGAATTAGGATATAGGGATGAGAGGAGGAACACATGCATCCCAGGGAAAGGAAAGAGCATGCCTAAATGATAGAGATGCTGATCTCTATCTGCCAAAGAAGACTGACTGGGCTAGTGTACAGCTCTCTCTTTGACTGACACTCTCAGAATGAGACCTCTTTCAACATCAAAAGTTGTTTCACTCATTACAGGTGTTTAAGATCACACTGCAAGTTTTGGGAACATCTGCATTTTGTAGAGACAATACCACTGTAATTACTGATAGCTATTAGTAATTGAAGCTGCTAAAAATGACCTATAAGACCAGTTGCAGTAATACATAAAAGAGTACTGTTTATGATAGAAGGCAAGAATTTTTTTCACGACCTCAAATAATGATGAATCAGATTGCCTAATTGAGGTCACAGAAAATGATATAATTTCTAAGGTCTCACCAACTCTAAAATTCTGGGTGGTAATAATATCATCTAATGGTTTCCCCACTATAATTCTGGCTAGTATAATTACTTCCACCTCAAACTCTTCTGAGAAATAACATTAGTACATAGAAATAGATAGATAGATAGGCAAGCTTATATGTAGACTGGGTGTTTTAAATATTCATTATAGTATCTGTTTCTCCTAAAGAAAAGGGAAATGATTAGAACAACTGATTAAGAGCACCAGTATAAAAATTCTAAAATCTACTGTTTTTCTAGCTCTTTGACTTTTATGTGAGTTGGTATCTTGCAAGAAGCCTGAAGCTGTGATAAAGAATCCATTTGACTTTTTTTTTTAATGAAGTTCACACTTTATTTGTTAAATGGCAGACTGGGGAATAGTGACTCTATTAAAGCAAATAGTACTTGTCTTACTCTGTAGACCATTCTTCTCAATTACCCTTGCACAGATTTGTATTAAGGAGTTTAATGAACAGAAGCTACTATATATAGCATAGAGTTGTCAGGGACCACAGACTGCATACGGATGCTGAGAATTACCAGGCAACCTCAATCCTTAAATGCCCTCAAAGGAACCCTGTTGTTCAAGTTTCACTGTTTCCATGAGTTCCTGCAATTTCAGTGAACAGACTAATTAAGACTTCTTCTGAAACCCATTCTCTTAGAGTGTTCTGATACACTCGTTTCCATAGAAATAGAGTGACCATTTACCCTGACCAACACAGTTCAATTGCCCCAGGATAATTATTATTAGGGCCCAGTGTCACTAAAAAATTTGGGTAATAAATTACATTATCCTGCCTGTAAAAGATTCTCAAAAATAGTAAGGGGGGGATTTCTGCAAGGTGATGGAGTGAAAAATGTGGGAACCACCTCTATTCAATCTATACATAGATAAATACTCAATAAAAAGTATTTAAAGAGTTAAATGCTTATCTGAGTTCAAAATAACAAAGCAAAATGTCCCAGCGCCAAAAAGAGAAAAGAAAAGCCAGAGCCTTAAAGGTAAGAATTTAAAATTCACAACTGGCTGCCAATATCCCAAAGCCAAATATAAACCTAAGAACTAGTATTTTGATGTCTGCAGTGGGGTGGGGTTTTGTACCAGAGAGCCAGGATGGGGTTCTTTCATTAAAATGAAATCTGAAAAAAAAATTGCCCATAAATGATAATTGCCCATAATTGATAATCACCTGATAATTTCTATCAGGTGATGCACAAGCCATGTGTGAAAGCAAGCATGGTACAGCAGTTTTTGGATGCAGGCAACAATGTCACATTCACAATTCTCAAGTGGAAAAGAAAGCGCAGAACATAAATGTCAAACCTTGTGTCTAATGACTTCATGCACCCAGACAGAGGTAACTCTGAAGTAACCCACATACAGAGATTGCCACAACCCAAAGGACATTTTTAAGTGTCATTTTCAGAGGATAAATTCTCAAAGAAATTGAGGTCCTAGACAAATATAATGGGCTTCCCTGGTGGCTCAGAGGTTAAAGTGTCTGCCTGCAGTGAGGGAGACCTGGGTTCGATCCCTGGGTCAGGAAGATCCCCGGGAGAAGGAAATGGCAACCCACTCCAGTATTCTTGCCTAGAGAATCCCATGGGCGGAGGAGCCAGGTGGGCTACAGTCCACAGGGTCGCAAAGAGTCGGACACGACTAAACAACTTCACTTATATTAAAAAAAAAAAATGAGCAAGTGCAATACCAAGAAAGATTGATTAGAAACTCAATAAAAAAGTTAATTGAACTTAGAAACTCAAATGATGAATTTGAAACAATCTTATAACTGTTAACTGCTCAGCAAGATAAAATAATGCAAACACAAAATAAGAGGAGATTATAATCAGATTTGAGGGAAAAAAGTATAAATCCTAAAAATGCAAAACAAAACTGTGAAACATTTTAAAAAATTAACAAAGAGCATCAAAAGGTTAATTAGACATGGCTGAAGAGATAATTAATGAACTGAAGGCAGACAGTAGAAACCTCAGATTTCTTTCCAATGAAACTTGGAAAGGCGTGGAAGGTAACAGAGGATTCAGAGAAAAGCAGATATGAACTTGAATCTTGACTTCACTACTCATTACCCTGGACTTTAAAAAAGTCACAATCTGTATTTCAGCTTCCTTTGACAAGAATTTAAAATAATAATGTATCGACTAGAGTGTTTTTTTAAAAGATTAAGTGAAATACGTGTAAACCACAAAATGCATAGCTTGGCACGCACTAGCTACTCAAAAAGTGTTGTTTTTTCTTTTGTCTTTTTAAAAATAACTGTTTGGTGACTCTTTTCTGAATAGTGACAAATAAAACATTTCCAGTATAATGGGTATTTATTATGCACATTGTTCTCTACATTCATTTACCCAGTAGTAATTAAACACTACAACTTTGCATGATAGATAAAACCAGATTATGTAATAAAAACGTGAGACAAGCAAAACAAGTGTATATCCCAAGTCACAGTGGACAACAGAGACAGATATTTGATCTAGGACTATTATATGTCAAACCTCACTTTATTAACCCCTGATTCTTTTCTAGTTCTCTTGCAGGAACCAACAAAAACTATCAGTCAATCAATGAATCAATCAATTCCTCTTGGTATTCCCAGGGCATACCCAGAGAGAGGTTCCCAAGAGGATTCCAGCAAGTTTCAGAGGCTCTAAAACTGTCTGGTGCTTAGAACTAAATTTTATAAACTCTACCAATTTCCTGTGTTACATCACCAACCTACCTCACAGCCTTTCAGAGACATGAGATTGAGATACAAATGTTAAGAGACAGCTTTAATTAAAGGTAGATTTCTTCCTTATTACTAAAGAATAAAGTAGTATGCTGAACATACAATTTGCTGATTATCTCTCAGTTTAATGGTTCTTTGTATGCATGCGATAAGAAAGCATTTTATATTTTATGTTCAAAAAGATATCATTTTACAGAATAAAGTGAAGTAGCACTTCATCACCTCAGCTATTTTAAAGAAAAATAGCTTGATTCTTTAATTAAAAAGAAAAAGAATCTCTGAGCATATTTTTTATGTAGCAGTTTCCAAGAAAGAAAAGATGAAGACATTTTAACTCAATTTTTGAAAATGTGAGAGAAATCTAAGGACAATAATAGAATATGATCCATAAGAAAGCAAAAGTCTATGTCTTCTTAGGCCCAAAGCCCCTAACAGTGTTTGTTATTAATATACGATATTGTTACTTTTGTGTGTATGTGTTAGTCGCTCAGTCATGCCCAACTCTTTGCGACCCCATGGACTGCAATCCACCAGGTTCTTCTGTCCATGAGATTTTCCAGGCAAGGATACTGGAGTGGGTTGCCATTTCCTTCTCCAGGGGCTCTTCCCAACCCAGAGATTGAACCCGGGTCTCCTGCACTGCAGGCATTCAATAAGGGCTTCCCTGGTGACTCAGTGGTGAAGAATCCACCTGGAATGCAGGAGAAACAGAAAATGTGGGTTCAATACCTGGGTCAGAAAGATTCCCTAGAGGAGGAAATAGCAACCCATTCCAGGATTCTTGCTGAGACAATCCCATGGACAGAGGAGTATGACTGGCTACAGTCTGTGGGATCGCAGAGTCAGACAGGACTGAGTATGCACACACTTGTATGTTAAATAAACAGTTGTCAAACTATGTCAAAGTAAGGTTTTTCATTCAGTTTGGTTGGAAGAGTTTTGAATAATATTCTTCACAAAATATTCAAAATTGATATATGATCTTCTCTTCTAACTTTAGAATTACTTTATAGTAATATTGGAATACATATTCTATCTGCATTATATATAGTTCAGATATTTAAACTGTCAATTCATTTTTCCAGATAACTATAGCACATGAGTGAGTATTTGGAATGATTTACAAACATCATCTTAATTTTAGCAGTAATGTTTATGTATCTAATATTCACTGCCTTCTAATGGAGCATGATATTAACTCCAGATAAGTGAGAAAATTATTTTTTAGCTTTCTTTAGTAATGGATCAGAATTAACTCTCCTATGCTAAGTATGCTCAAGATTTGCTTATAGTATTGAGGGGAAGGCAGGAGAATTTACCCTGACACAGTATAAAACATCAGCTGAAACTAGAAAATATAATCATTTGATATAGCTTTTACACTTCTGATTCTGGATATTTGCTTTCATGACTCCTTTATTTCATCAGTAAATAAATAGCTAATCAGTGTGTGTCACTAGAAATACACCTGGGATAAGACCTAGTCCCTATTCTTAAAAGTTTACTATTGATGGTGAGACAAGTAAGAAAACAAGTCATTACAATGCAATGTGTTCAACATTCTTACAGGGTTTAGCACAGAATGTAGTGCGGGTGCAGAAGGGACATGGCCCACAAAGATATCCTCAGAGAGGTGACTGTTAAATCTAGAAGTACATCAAGGAGATAGATAAACAGTGGAAGTAGATAAGAGTAAAGAGATTCCAGCAGAATGAAGTGGCCTGTATTTAAATTTTTAAAAAACGGAAAAAAGACACATGGAAGTAGAAGTTCAGTTATGACTGGGGTGCAGCTTTGATGGAAGCTCAAGAGATAAAAGATCCCCTAGAGGAGGGCACAGCAGCTGACTCCAGTATTCTTGCCTGGAGAATCCCATGGACAGAGGCGCCTGGTGAGTTAAAGTGCATAGAGTCGCAAAGAGTCCAGCAGACGGAAGCAACCTGGCACACAGGCAAGAGGCAACAACGGTTATGTAAGAAGAGCCTTTTCATAATCCTACCAAGAATTTTGCTATCATATCCTCAGGCCAAAGAGGAAACATTAAATCTACTAGATGGGTATGATGGTCAGTTTTATGTGTCAATTTAACTGGTCTGTAATTGCCAGTTACTCAGTCAAACATTAATCTAGGTGTTGCTATGAAGATATTTTGTCCATGTTATCAAAGTCTATACCAGTTTATTTTAAATAGGAAAGATTAGTCCACGTAATCCAGCTTCAATCCTTTGAAATGCATTAGGAGCAGAACCCTGCGTGCGTGCTAATCGCTTCAGTCGAGTCTGACTCCTTGCAACCCTATGGAACATACCCCGCCAGGCTTCTCTGTCCGTGGGATTCTCCAGGCAAGAATACTGGAGTGGGTTGCCATGCCCTCCTCCAGGGGATCTTCCCGACCCACAGATCAAACCCACATCTCCTGTGTCTGCTGCACTGGCAGATTCTTTACCACTAGCGCCACCTAGAAAGCCCAGGAGCAGAAGTGACGAGGTTTCCACCAAAAGAAGTTCCGTCTGTGTACAGGAGTTTCAGCGAGTGCCTGGGTAAACATGGGTTTAATGTAAAGACAGCAAGAAGCAAGAAAGAACAGAAAGCAAGTCACACACGGACAGTCTCAGAGAAAGTCGGAAAGGCTTTCTGTATGCAACATGGTGCTCCCCAGGTGGCGCTAATGGTAAAGAACCCACCTGTCAATGCAGGTAGATGTGAGAGGTGGGTTCTATCCCTGGGTTGTGAAGATCACCTGGAGGAGGGCACGGAAGCCCATTCCAGTATTCTTACCTAGAGAATCCCATGCACAGAGGAGCCTGGAAGATTGCAGTCCATAGGTTCACAAAGAGTCAGACACTGCTGAAGCAACGTAGCACACATACACTCATGCAACATGACTCAGGCACTCTACTTTTATTTATTATTATTATTTTGCTGTACCGTGGCATGCATGTTATCAGTTCCCCAACCAAGAATCAAACCCATGCAGTGGAAGCACAAAGTCCTAACCAGTGGACTGCCAGAGAACTCCCAATAAGCACTCTAATGTTCTCAGCACAGTAGCAGGCACCCCCAGTAGCAGGCATCCCTGCTGCCCATTGGAACATTCTGCCATAATGATGACCCAGCCACTGGCTCTGATGTAAATAACTACCTCTCATATTAAACCCTTCAAGAAAGCGTCACTAATCAAGGTAATGGTCTTCCAGAATGCTAAAGGCTCTCACGTTCCTGACTTCCCCTCATGTCAACTGCCGCAACTTATTCCAGCCCCTCTTTTATATATATATATATATATATATATATATATATATATATATATATATAACACATATGTGCCACAATTTCTTTATTCATTCATCAGTGAACACTTAAGCTCTTTCTGTACCATGGCTACTGTAAGTACTGCTGCAATGAACATGGGCACACAGATATCTTTTTTAATTAGCATGTTTTTTTTCTTTGAAAAAATGCACAGCAGTGGAATTGCAGGATCATATGGTAGTTCTATTTTTAATTTTTTCAAGAACCTCCAGAAAATACATATTTGAGACAAATAAGTACATGTATCTATTAGATGTAAATGAATGTGATACTTGAACTATCTAAATCTTTCTTCGTCTTTAAATTGAGACAAGGATTAGCTCATGTGGCTTGTTTAGTAAACTAGTAATTCTCAGCGTGTCATCTCAGGAGCAGTATCAGTAGTACCTGTGAACTTGTTAAGGGCTAATTCTCAGCCTGTCTCAGATCAGTGATTGTAAGGCCCAGCAATCTGTGTGTGAAAAACCGAAACAAAACCGTCAGGTACTTTTGATGCACATTAAAGCTTGAGAACCACTGGTTGTGACTGGCTTGACTGGGAAGAAATGTACATTAGTACACCACTGTTGAGTTTATTTCCATGTAGGTTAATAGATATAGATAACCTCAAGAGCATAGATATCAGTAACATGCACTAAATAATTAGTAACTGATTATTTTGGAGTAGCTTTGCTTTTAATAAAACATTAAATTTTAAATGTATGTAATTTAATTATTAATGATTACTGTTTCAACAAATAGTTTGCAAAATTTCTGAAATTTGATAATTGACTCTCCTAAATCTGTAGGAACCATCTTTAGCATACCACCCGAGTAGTAATATTTTCCTTTCTTTTTTCCCCACAGCTGGTAGACTGTCACGCACACAGATGTTCTGGAGAGGAGCTTTTGGCACCCTGAAAGTCTGCTGAAACAACCCACTCTTCCAAATAGGAGAGAAGATAGTTTAAGGAGAGAATTTAGGCTGAAAGGGGTAGCGTACTAGTAAGTTGAGGTGAAGTATTCAGTTTTTAACAATTTTCTTATCAAACTGATAAGAAATATGTCTTATAAATAATAATGTCAGAGGTTATGTCTGCACATATACAAGAAGCCATCTCCACCATTGCATCATGGGATTTTTCTTACAACTTCACAGTGATAATGAAAGTCAGTCCATTCTTAAAACAGACATCCATCCATCCCTGAAGAACAATTGCTAGCACATTCAGAAGGATGCAGAGTATTTCCATGTAAATACAGCATGTTTAAAGATACATATTTAAATAGGTATCAGATACTAAGCTGTCCCAGGTTCCTTGGTAAAACATCATCATTACATGAACAGTCAGAGCATTGGAAGAACAGCGAGGCCATTAGTTTACCTGGCAGGCATGGAGTTATATCTGTAGCTCAAAACCCAGCTCCTTTCAGCATGAGTGTGCCACTTGCTAGAAACAGTAAACTGAAAAAAAAAAAAAAAAGGAGTCAGGATGAAGCACACGCAGGTTAAAATCTCCCACTCCTAAGCAAGCTCAAGTAGCTTCAAACCAAGCACCATCCATCTCTCCATGAGAATAATTAGACCCCATACTTTCAAGTCATTGTTGTGAAGATTCAATGAGAAGATGCAAGCAAAATATTTAGCCTGGCTTCCTAATGTCTGCCACATGGTGATTGTTCAATGCTGTATGTATATTATAGAAGAGCGTGTTGGTCTCAATGTCCATACCACACCTGGCCCAGGAATCCAGACATTCACCGAATAATCCATTGCCCCAAGCATAGTGGTCACATGGGAAAAGAGACGCCCTTGAAAGGTGGCATGAAGAAAATAATCTTAGATTAGGAACAATTCTAGATCTCTTAGTATTCATGCAAAGTAGATGAAAATAGAAGTGTAAGCAAAGAGAGAAAGAGAGAGCTGGGTATGGTATAATTCATTTGTTTTTAAAATTTTTGCTGGAGTTTTGTTGATTAACAATCTTGTGTTACTTTCAAGTGTACATTAAAGTAAATCAGTGATGCACACACTTATTGTTGTTATTCAGTCTCTAAACTGTGTCTGACTCCTTACAACCCCATGGACTACAGCACACCAGGCTCCTCTATATTCCGCTATCTCCTGGAGTTTTCTCAAACTCATGTTCATTGAGTTGGTGATGCCATCTAATGATCTCATCCTCTGCTGCTCCCTTCTCCATATCTACTTTTTAAAAATTTGTTTCCAGTATAATGGCCATGGTGTCATCAGCCCCATTCATTGAAGGCAATTATGGGCAACATCAAATTAAGCTAATCTATTACTTTTCATACTGTTCATGGGGTTCTCAAGGCAAGAATACTGAAGTAGTTTGCCATTCCTTTCTCCAGTGGATTACATTCTGTCAGACAGCATGCCAGACAGACAGAATGTGGTCTCAGACAGAATGTGGTCTGTCAGACAGAATGTGGTCCATTGGAGAAGGGAATGGCAAACCACTTCAGTATTCTTGCCTTGAGAACCCCCATGAACAGTATGAAAAGGCAAAATGGTAGGATACTGAAAGAGGAACTCCCCAGGTCAGTAGGTGCCCAATATGTTACTGGAGGTCAGTGGAGAAATAACTCCAGAAAGAAAGAAGGGAAGGAGCCAAAGCAAAAGCAATACCCAGTTGTGGATGTGACTGGTGATAGAAGCAAGGTCCGATGCTATAAAGAGCAATATTGCATAGGAACCTGGAATGTCAGGTCCATGAATCAAGGCAAATTGGAGGTGGTCAAACAGGAGATGGCAAGAGTGAACATCGACATTCTAGGAATCAGCGAACTAAAATGGACTGGAATGGGTGAATTTAACTCAGATGACCATTATATCTACTACTGCGGACAGGAATCCCTCAGAAGAAAAGGAGTAGCCATCATGGTCAACAAGAGTCCGAAACGCAATACTTGGATGCAATCTCAAAAACGACAGAATGATCTCTGTTCATTTCCAAGGTAAACCATTCAATATTACAGTAATCCAAGTGTATGCCCCAACCAGTAATGCTGAAGAAGCTGAAGTTAAACGGTTCTATGAAGACCTACAAGACATTTTAGAACTAACACCCAAAAAAGATGTCCTTTTCATTATAGGGGACTGGAATGCAAAAGTAGGAAGTCAAGAAACACCTGGAGTAACAGGCAAATTTGGCCTTGGAATGTGGAGAGAAGCAGGGCAAAGATTAATTTAGAGTTTTGCCAAGAAAATGCACTAGTCATAGCAAACACCCTCTTCCAACAACACAAGAGAAGACTCTACACATGGACATCATCAGATGGTCAACACCAAAACCAGATTGATTATATTCTCTGCAGCCAAAGATGGAGAAGCTCTATACAGTCAACAAAAACAAGACCAGGAGCTGACTGTGGCTCAGATCATGAACTCCTTATGGCCAAATTCAGACTGAAATTGAAGAAAGCAGGGAAAACCACTAGACCATTCAGGTATGACCTAAATCAAATCCCTTATGATTATACAGTGAAAGTGAGAAATAGATTTAAGGGCCTAGACCTGATAGATAGAGTGCCTGATGAACTATGGAATGAGGTTAGTGACATTGTACAGGAGACAGGGATCAAGACCATCCCCATGGAAAAGAAATGCAAAAAAGCAAACTGGCTGTCTGGGGAGGCCTTACAAATAGCTGTGAAAAGAAGAGAAGCAAACAGCAAAGGAGGAAAGGAAAGATACAAGCATCTGAATGCAGAGTTCCAAAGAATAGCAACAAGAGACAAGAAAGCCTTCTTCAGCGATTAATACAAAGAAATAGAGGAAAACAACAGAATGGGAAAGACTAGAGATCTCTTTAAGAAAATTAAAGATACCAAGGGAACATTTCATGCAAAGATGGGCTCAATAAAGGACAGAAATGGTATGGACCTAACAGAAGCAGAAGATATTAAAAAGAGGTGGCAAGAATACACAGAAGAACTGTACAAAAAAATCTTCACGACCTGGATAATCACGATGGTGTGATCACTCATCTAGAGCCAGACATCCTGGAATGTGAAGTCAAGTGGGCCTTAGAAGCATGACAACGAACAAAGCTAGTGGAGTTGATGGAATTCCAGTTGAGCTGGTTCAAATCCTGAAAGATGATGCTGTGAAAGTGCTACACTCAATATGCCAGCGAATTTGGAAAACTCAGCAATGGCCGCAGGACTGGAAAAGGTCAGTTTTCATTCCAATTCTAAACAAAGGCAATGCCAAAGAATGCTCAAACTACCACACAATTGCACTCATCTCACATGCTGGTAAAGTATTGCTCAAAATTCTACAAGCCAGGCTTCAGCAAATGTGAACCTTGAACTTCCTGATGTTCAAGCTGGTTTTAGAAAAGGCAGAGGAACCAGAGATCAAATTCCCAACATCCGCTGGATCATCGAAAAAGCAAGAGAGTTCCAGAAGAACATCTATTTCTGCTTTATTGACTATGCCAAAGCCTTTGACTGTGTGGATCACAATAAATTGTGGAAAATTCTGAGAGAGATGGGAATACCAGACCACCTGACCTGCCTCTTGAGAAATCGGTATGCAGGTCAGGAAGCAACAGTTAGAACCGGACATGGATCAACAGACTGGTTCCAAATAGGAAAAGGAGTACATCAAGGCTGTATATTGTCACCCTGCTTATTTAACTTATATGCAGAGTACATCATGAGAAACGCTGGACTGGAAGAAACACAGGCTGGAATCAAGATTGCCAGGAGAAATATCAATACCCTCAGATATGCAGATGACACCACCCTAATGGCAGAAAGTGAAGAGGAACTAAAAAGCCTCTTGATGAAAGTGAAAGAGGAGAGCAAAATAGTTGGCTTACAGCTCAATATTCAGAAAACAAAGATCATGGCATCTGGCACCATCACTTCATGGGAAATAGATGGGGAAACAGTGGAAACAGTGTCAGACTTTATTTTGGGGGGCTCCAAAATCACTGCAGATGGTGGCTGCAGCCATGAAATTAAAAGACACTTACTCCTTGGAAGGAAAGTTATGACCAACCTAGATAGTATATTCAAAAGCAGAGACATTACTTTGCTGACTAAAGTCCATCTAGTCAAGGCTATGGTTTTTCCAGTAGTCATGTATGGATGTGAGAGTTGGACTGTGAAGAAGGGTAGCGCCGAAGAATTGATGTGTTTGAACTGTGGTGTTGGAAAAGACTCTTGAGAGTCCCTTGGACTGCAAGGAGATCCAACCAGTCCATTCTGAAGATCAACCCTGGGATTTCTTTGGAAGGAAGGATGCTGAAGCTGAATCTCCAGTACTTTGGCCACCTCATGCAAAGAGTTGACTCATTAGAAAAGACTCTGATGCTGAGAGGGATTGGGGGCAGGAGAAGAAGGGGATGACCGAGAATGAGATGGCTCGATGGCATCGCTGACTCGATGAACACAAGTCTGAGTGAACTCTGGGAGTTGGTGATAGACAAGGAGGCCTGGTATGCTGCGATTCATGGGGTCGCAAAGAGTCAAACACGACTGAGCGACTGAACTGAACTGATTACTTTTCAAAAAGTTTCAGTCATAGAAAGTGTAGCCCAGTATTTGTTCTCAAATATAGCTATCCATGTTCTTATTCCTCCTCCTGGTTACAGCATAAGAGTGGCTGGAATAAGTTGCAGCAGATGACATGAGGGGAAGTCAGGAACATGAGAGCCTTTAGCATTCTGGAAGACCATTACAGACCATCTATATACATTATATATATGAGTGTGTGTGTGTATATATATATATATATATATAATGGAGGATTATTTGTACATAAAAAAGAATAAAGCCCTGCCATATGAACGAATGTCAGTGGTATTATGCCCAGTGAAATATCAGACAGAAAAAGACAAATACATTTCTCTTACACATGGAATATATATATATATATTTATATACCTGATATATATATATATTTAAAGAAACAAAACTAAGTTCATAGATACAGAGAGCAAGATGGTGGCTGCCAGAGTGGGGATAGGGGGTGGAAGAAATGAGTGAACTTCCTTTGTTTAGTTTAAAACTTGGTTGGTGGGGGGAAGCAGCAATAGTGTATTTAGAATTATAATAACTTGGCAGTGAAAATCCAAAGGCTAGTGGCAGAACGTTTGCACGTCAATGTCAGCTGTTAGACCTACTGGCTCATACACGCTCTATGTCTTCCAGATGGTCCTCTCAGATCCCTCAAGAGGAGAATTCATTACACATGGTGCTTTTGTAAATAAACCTAAGGTCTTATGTGTAGAATGAACGTTGTATTAATGAAAAAGAGAAAAAAAGAAAATGAGAGCTTTTATTAAAACCTTAAACATATGTATTTTTAATTACTCCTATATTGATCATGAATATTCACTGGAAGGACCCATGCTGAAGCTGAAGCTCCAGTATTTTGGCTACCTGATGCAAAGAGATGACTTATTGGAAAAGACCCTCATACCGGGAAAGATTGAAGGCAGGAAGATAAGGGGACAACAGAGGATGAGATGATTGGATGGCATCACTGACTCAATGGACATGAGTTTGAGCAAGCTGCAGGAGATAGTGAAAGACATGGAAGCTGAGCATGCTTCAGTCCATGGGGATGCAAAGAACTGGACATGACTTAGCACACTGAACAACAGCAACAATTATTGACTGAGTCAGGGATTGAAGGGGCACCATTTGAGTTCCAATAGTTTCCAGAAGGGCTGTTAGTTTTTTCTTCTTAATTAGCTCTATTTCTTGATGAAACAGCTGTATTGCCACAGGAACACCTTGAAGTATGAATGCCATGATTCTCAAGTCCAGATAAATTTGAACAAATCATTTAGAAGAGAAAAACATTTTTCATACCACAGCTGGTCTTGACCACAATAATACTCTGACACACAAAGCTGGAGTTGTTGCTACAGCAAATCATTCAGACAATAAAACTCAGTGTGACATTTTGATGACATAGATACACAATTCCTATGCTTATCTGTAAATAACTAAAGCTCTTAGCCATTTAATCTGTCATTTATTGCGCCATCTGTCTGTTTGATGTTTTACACTTTTATTGTAAGAGCCCCCAATTTTTTTTCTCCTTTACAAAAGAGGAAACCAAAGCTCATAGATGTTCATGACTGTCCATAACATTTGCCATGTGATTAGTATCTAAAGACTAAAATGATCTCACGTTGATCTGCCACAGAGTCTAACTTATTTTTATCATAAAATACTTCAAGCAATACAGAATAATGTACATGACTGATAATTAAGAAAGAATTCCATTTTCTCATCCCACCATTATCCTTAAAGCAGGTGCCATTGGCCTTCTAATCTTCCTCTGTGGCATCATCATGTCATTTCTCGGCCTTTTCCTTTTATTCACATTTGCGAATTCTTTTCTTACAATCATGGACCAACAGTCAGTGATTTTCTTGCAGCACTCAACAATGAAGCTTCAGTACAATCAAGCATTATTTAAATTCCTGGGAGGAAAAAAAAATGTGGCATAAAATTCAAGCTCTCTTTACCACTCAAGCTAATAATATCTCAACCTTCAATCAGATTCCAGACATTGAGATCAAAAGTGTGTAGATAGTTTTCTTTTTAAAGAGACAGGTTTAAAAGGACAAGATATAGAGAGAGGAAGAAAAATTAGGACAGATATTAACATAAAGGTTTTGTCTCAGATCTTTCTATTCAAATCAGAATATGAAATATTGAGCTGGTTATGTATTGAGGATCATAGTAGGCACTGAACAAGGTCACAACTCATAGTATTGACAGGACAGAAATTTCTACTGGGTGTCATACAAGTCCGACTCAGACACAAGGAGAAGTGTGAAAGGGTCTGAAAATTAACATAGTTTTATCAGGATAGTAAGAATGTGTGTGGGCTTGTATTTTAAACTCCTACTGCTCAGTTTTCTATTAAAGAAAAATGATTATAAGATGTGATATTGTGATTTGTTATAAGAAATGCATATTTGTGGGCTTTGTCCTTGTTTCTGGCACAGAACTCTTAAATCCACTGGAATTTCCCCTAAGTGACAGGAGGGTTGTGCTGTGTGCTTAGTCACTCAATCATGTCTGACTTTGCAATCCCATGAACTGCAGCCCGGCAGGCTCCTCTGTCTATGGGGATTCTCCAGGCAAGAATACTGGAGTGGGTTCCCATGCCCTCCTCCAGGGGATCTTCCCAACCCAGGGATCAATTACAGGTCTCCTGCATCAAGGCTGATTCTTTACCTTCTGAGCGGCCAGGGAAGCCCTGGTGTCTTTTGTTATGTTAATGAGGTGACTTTTGGAAAGGTCCCTGCTGAGAGGTCTGGAACTTTCTTTTTTCTTTTTTTTTAAATTATTTTTTATTGGAGCATAATTGCTTTATAATTTTGTTACTTCCTGTTGTATAAAAAAGTAAATCAGCTATACGAATACATTTTGTTGTTTGTTGTTCAGTTGCTAAGTCATGTCCAACTCTTTGTGACCCAATGGACTACAGCACGCCAGTCTTCCACATCCTTCACTATCTCCCTAAGTTTGCCCAAATTCATGTTCATTGAGTCAGTGATAATATCTAGCCATCTCATCCTCTGTTGTTTCCTTCTCTTCCTGCCGTCAATCTTTCCCAGCATCAGGGTCATTTCCAATGAGTTGGCTCTTCTCAAAGGTGGCCAAAGTATTGGAGATTCAGCATTAATTTTTCCAATGAATATTCAGGATTGGTTTCCTTTAGGATTGACTGGTTTGATTCCCTTGCTGTCCAAGGAACTCTCCAGAGGCTTCTCAAACACCACAATCCAAAAGCATCAATTCCTTGATGCTCAGCCTTCTTGGAGAAGGAAATGGCAACCCACTCCAGTATTCTTGCCTGGAGTATCCCATGGATGGAGGAGCCTGGTGGGCTACAGTTCACGGGGTCACAAAGAATCCGACACGACTGAGTGACTTCACTTACTTACTTACAGCCTTCTTTATGGTCCAACTCTCACATCTGTACCTGACTCCTGGAAAAACCATAGCTTTGATAAGATGGACCTTTGTCAGTAAAGTCATGTCTCTGCTTTTTAATACACTGTCTAGGTTCTTCCAAGGAGCAAGCATCTTTTAATTACATGGCTGCAGTCACTATCTGCAGTGATTTTGGCATCCAAGCAAAAAGAAAATTTGCCACTGTTACCATTGTTTCCCCATATATTTGCCATGAAGTGATGGGACCAGATGCCATGATCTTAGATTTTTGAATGTAGAGTTTTAAGCCAACTTTTTCAGTCTTTTCTTTCACCCTCATCAAGATAACCCTTTAGTTCCTCCTCACTTTCTGCCATTAGAGTGATATCATCTGCATATCTGAGGTTGTTGATGTTTCTTCTGGCAATCTTGACTCCAGCTTGTGCTTCATCTAACCCAGCATTTCTCATGATGTACTCTGCATATGAGTTAAATAAGCAGGGTGACAATATACAGCCTTGACATACTCCTTCCCCGATTTTGAACCAGTCCATTGTTCCATGTCTGGTTCTTACTGTAGCTTCTTCTCCTACATACAAGTTTCTCAGGAGACAGGTGAGGAGGTCTAGCATTCCCATTCTTTAAGAATTTTCCACAGTTTGTTGTGATCTACATATTCAAAGACTTTATATAGTCAATGAAGCAGAAGTAGATGTTTTACAGGAACTTCCTTGCTTTTTCTATCATCCAACAGATTTTGGCAATTTGATATCTGGTTCTGCTGCCTTTTCTAAATCTCTTTCTGGATTTCCTTCCCAGTTAGATCACCATAGAGCATTAAGTAGAGTTCCCTATGCCACACAGTAGGTCCTCATTGGTTAATGAATTGACACATATACACAATTAATACTATGTATAAACTCAAAGTTTGGAATTTAAAATGCCCCCCACCTTCCTCCTCCATAGAGAAGGACTGGAGGTTGAAGCAATTGCTAAGGGTTAACCATTTAATGAAACATGACTATGTAATGAAGCTTCCATAAAAATTCAAATAAATACAGTTCTAAGAACTTCCCAGTTGCTGCACACTAGGAGATTTGGGGTGATTGGTGTTCCTGGAGAAAGCATGGCAGTTTCTGCCCTTTCCTCACACCTTGCCCTATGCATCTCTTCCACCTGGCTTTTCCTGAGTCATATCTTTTATAAACTGGCAATCTAGTAAGTAAAATGTTTCTCAAATTCTAGAATGAGCAACTCTAGCAGATTAATCAAACCCAAGGAGGGGGTCCTGAGAACTTCTGATTTATCATTAATTGGTCAGAAGCACAGGTAATAACCTAGACTTCTGATTGGCACTTGATGTGGAGAAAAGGCAGTCGTATGGGACTGAGCCCTCGACCCATGGATGTGACGCTACCTCCAAGTTCATAGTGTCAGAATTGTGTTGAATGGTAGGACACCCAGTGGGTGTCCAGGAGTTACTTGGTAGAGCCTGGGAAACACCAATTTTTCATTGGTATCAGAATCTTTAAAGGAAAAATGACCTGTATGTTAGCAGAGAGGAAGAAGTTAGCAAACCAACCCATATGCAAAGGTCTTCAAAATGGACTCCAAAGACATTGAAATTAGTTTTCAAAATAGACCAGAAGTTTAACTGAGCAGAGAAGACTATTTCATTCTAAGGAAATGGAGGTGGGAGAGGGACCACTGGAAGCCATTGCAAAAATAAATCCAGCAAAATGTTTATGTAATGAAATGATTTCCAATAAGTTCCATCTCCTAGTCTCTGATGATGGTTAAGGTCACACCTTCTTCTGCCTCTCATTTTACTTCTCTGTTTTACAAGAACTGAAAAATAGCCTTTGAAATTATATTTCAGGTCAAGTGCTGTTTCTTGCTAGTAATGCTACTTAAGACTAAGCCTTCTCCCCTCATGCATCTTCTCCTACAATGCAGTGAGTTGCTCAATAGAATCTTCTGCCTCACAAGCAGTGCCACACTTCATATGCATTGAGCTGGAATATAAGAAATGTGAATCAGAACCAGAAATCTCCAAAAGTGAGCCTCAAAATGATGTAAGAGACAAATAAAAAACCATCAAGTGTTTTCTTGTAAATATCCTAAATTAATGCCCAGATCATTTATAGATAATATATATTACACATTTCTTTAACACTATTCACTCTTTCCACTCTTCACCTGGTTTGAGAATACAGACATGAGTATTGTACATTTTTTTTTAATTGCTAATACCTCATTCCTGTGTGATACTTTTAAGGACAACTTTCTTATCTGTTCACTTGTTTGTTCCAAATTTAAATCTAAATCCATGTTGATACATCTCATGGAGCCAGTGAAATCTTGACATATTTTCTAGTCTTCTCCCAGATTTCAACATGTATGAAAATAATAAGTACAGAAGAATGAGTAAACATTGAATGAGCATCTATTATGTGAAAACACAGTAACAGTAGTTCATCTTTTGCTATGAGTACATAATTGCCATTCAGTAAGTGATTTGGCTAATTAAGTTATTGTTTTTTCTTACTATCTGAGAAAATTCCTCTCTACAGAAAAGCTTATTTATTAACTGATATGACTGATTAACATTTGCCACATGACAAACAAAATATTTCCCCCTTTCTATCCAAGAAAAGAATACCTCAGACTCCCTGCATTGATTTGGGAGAAGAATAACTTCCCACATTTCCAAGCCCAGTTTCTACAAATGAGGTTTAAAAAAAAAGAAGTGGGAGATTTGAGTTTACATTTTCTTGTCATCAAGGTAAGATTTGGTAGTTTTTCTTTAGTGTCAAATCATTAAATAATGCACAAATAGCAAAATAATGGTACAAGAAGTTTCCTTTAAGAAATGATAATCAACCATGTTTTTGCACATGAACTTTACAGATGACTACCCTCTCCAGTCCATAGAGTTTCAGATCTTTAGTTTTATTCAAATTTCCTATGGAGTATTTAAGCAATGGATGTGTCTGGGACATTTTAACCAATCTTTCAGGCTCCATCTGCCAGGCCATCTGGATTCTGCATCCACAGAGAACTAATACTTGGTGAATGATTATAGTCATGGTTTTTAAAGAAAAGAAAAGAAGAAAGAAAGAAAATAATTAGTTGCAACATAAATACAAATAAAACAAAAATCATTTTGGAAGTAGTCCAGAAAAAAAAAGAAAAAGAAAAAGTTGAAAAGCAGGGAGGAAGGATGCATTTTCTTGGGCTGTTTTTTCCATCAGTCACATGAATTACGATAAGTGCCTGACCTTTTTTCCATAAGATGTTTAAATGGCAGCTGTTATGGCTACAGTATACCATTTGATCAAAAGCTCTTGAGGACAATAGTTTGTTTTGCAAAGGTCATGCTCCACATATAAGTGTGAATGTGTTCAAAAGACTTACCAACTAAATATACAAGCTTTTCATTGAGAATAAATTATATAGCTGCTTTGAAATTAAATCTAAGCCAAGAAATCTATAGGGAATACTGTAAAAGAACTTTGAAAATCCATCTCACAGTTTGTAAAGAACACTCTTTTAAAACAGGTTAACCTGAATCAATAGGAAATGTAGAGGCTTTAGTAAAAAATTGCTTATATAGAAACTAGCTACTGGTTAAATCTTATATCAAATATAATATTAAAAAGCAGACATATTTAAATATAAGAATATGCAGCTACTGGCAGGAAAAAGAGGAAAAGAGAAGAGTTAAGGTCTTGCTACCATGTTTCCAGTATCAGATCTTTTCTTAACTCCTGTACTGATGAAGAGGCTCCAACACTTGTCGTTTATGTCTATATTAGAATAATAAAGGCTAGAATAAATTGTGTAGGTTACACTAACTGACTGGGCTTTCTAAAAACTGTGGTTTATTTGTTGTCTCGTGGGGTGTAAGGAGGTACAATTTTCATAGGATAAAGTTCTTTCTTTTGAAGTATACAGTTTAGATGGTTTTGACAGATATATAGGGTTGGGTAATAACTACAATGATCAATGTATCATTTTCATCAACATGTAAAGTTAGCTTCTCCCCCTTGCAGTCAATTTTTGCTCCATCTGCTCTCTAGCCATTTGACTTTGTGGCTACATCCCCTACATTCTGCCTCTTCTAGAGTGTTATATAAATGAGAACATTCAATAGGTAGTCCCTTGCACTGAGTTTCTTCAGTTATCATGATGCCTTTAAGATTCATCCATATTGTCATATGAATTAGTAGCTTACTTCTTTTTATTGCTGTGTACCATTCCCCAAATTAGACACACTGCAAATTGTGTATTCATTTACCACCTGATGGACATTTGGATAGTCTCTAGCTTGGGGTGACTAGTTGCTGTAAACATAAGTAGACAACTCTTTGGTCATAATAAACCAAAAGGCAGGATAACTGCATTATATGGTAAGTGTACATATAACACAAGAAACTGTCAAATTATTTCCCACTGTAGCTGTACCATTTTGTATTCTCACATGAAATTCCTGAATGTTTCAGTCACTCCCACACCCTCATCAGCACTTGATATTCTCACTGTTTTTAAATGTTAGCCATTCTACCAGATGCATGATACCAATCAAAATTCCAGGGTTTTTTTTTCCCCCTTTAGGTACTGGCAAGTTTATTCTGAATGTTATAGAAGTGCAAAACCTAGAAATGTCAAAACAGTTTTGAAAGAGAAGAACAAATTTGGAGGAGTCATTTTTTCTGATTTCAAGATTACAGAAATCAATATTTTGCAGTTTTGGCATAAGAACAACCATACAGAGCAATGGGACCTAACAGACAGTCAAGAAACAGACTTCAAAACTATGTTTAATTAATCATTGACAGAGATGCTAAAGGATTTTATTGAGGAAAGGGTAGCCTTTCATTATATGGTCCTGAAATAGTATTATTTTAAAAACTTTTTTTTTACCTCAAATCCTTATTGATTACCTTGATATGGGTCAGAGATCTAAACATAAGAGCCAAAATTATTAAAATCTTCTGAAAGAAAATATACAAGATGGCAAGGGTAGGGTGATTTGAGAGAATAGCATTGAAACATGTACATTACCATGTGTAAAATAGACGACCAGTCAAGTTCCATGCATGAAGCAAGGCACCAAAAGCCAGTGCTCTGGGACAATCCAGAGGGATAAGGTGGGGAGGGAAGAGGATTGGGGGTTCAGATGAGGGGACGCATGTATACCCATCGCCAGTTCATGTTGATGTATGGCAAAAACCATCACAATATTGTAAAGTAATTATCCTCCAATTAAAATAAATAAATTAACTAAAAAAAAAAAAACCTTTGTGCCCTTAAGCTACACAGAGACTTCTTAAATGGGATACAAAAAGCATGAAACATAAATGAAAGAAAAAGATAGTTTGGATTGCATGAACAAATAAAATTATCAGTCCTTCAAAAGATACAGTTAAGACAATGTGAAGACAAACACAAATTGGAAAAAATATTTCCAAAACACATATATGACAAAAACTTGGGTCTAGAATGTATAAAGAAATTTTACATCTCAATAATAAGACAAATAAATCAATAAAACTGGAAAAAATATTTGCACAGTTTCTTCCACAAAAACGGTAAATGAATTGTAAATAAGCACATGAAAAGATGCTCAGCATCATAGCCATCAGGGAAATGCAGGTTAAAACCACAAAACATGCCATTAAAATTTTTTTTTAATTGTGAAAACCATTTGGAGTGGAATTTAGGTCAGAATATCATTTTTAGTATATTATAAATAAAACATAGATTAGAAAACAATTTAGGAAAAGAACAGATATTGTCATTAGCATATAACATAGTTATCTATTAACAAAACTAAGATAAATATGGAATATTTTTAACATAGATTTTAAAAGAATACTTTTGATGCTTTCTAATTCTTATTTTCTTTGATAAATTTTAAATTAGATTTACTATCTGGACTCTAAAAGGATCAATTTGAGATGCAGTTTCAGATTCATTGTTTAATTTTTATAGATGCAAAGTATTGTTTTTTATTAGAAAAGACCCTGATGCTGGGAAAGATTGAAGAAAAGAGGAGAAGACGGGGACAACAGAGGATGAGATGTTTGGATGTCATCACTGACTCAATGGACATGAGTTTGAGCAAGCTCCAGGTGATGGTGAAGGACAGGGAAGCCTGGCGTGTTCTAGTTCATGGGATCACAAAGAGTTAGATGCGACTGAAAAGCTGAACAACAATTGGTTTTTATTATTTAAAATAACTAAGGAAAACATATTGAAATTTTATGAGAGAAATTAAAATTAAATTAAATTTTGAGTGAAAATAAAGTAAAAGTTATAACTAATAAGTTAAATACCAACTAATTAAGAAAAAATACCTTATTAGCAGGTTTAATTTGCATTTTTTCAGTAATGAAGTTAAATATTTTTCTCATAGATGTATTTAATGGTGACATCTCTTCTGCAAAATGTGCATCTTTTTTCTGTTGTAATTTGGGCAAATATTTTTACTGTTTTATCCTTTACCACAATTGCCTTTGACAGAATGAAAAGTGAAAGTGTTAGTCATGTCTGATTCTTTGCAACCCCATGGACTGTAGTTCACCAGGCTCCTTTGTCCATGGAATTCTCTAGGCAAGAATACTGAAGTGGGTAGTCATTTGCTTCTCCAGGGGCACTTCCTGAGCCAGGGATTACACCCAGGTCCCCTAAATTGCAAGCAGATTCTTTACCATCTGAGCCACCAGGGAAGCTCCTTTGACAGAATATTCTAAAGCAAAAGAATCCTTGTGCCCTGCATTATAGAAGAGTACACCTTCCTCTACAATTTTGATCAGCCTAGAGTTTTGGCTACATGATGCCAAACTATCTGGCTGAAAAGTGAAAATTAAAACAAGTTAATAGGTTGTTATAATGGCTACCCACTTCCCATCAGGAAGCTTCCACAAGCCTCTTATCCTTATCCATCAGAGGGCAAAAATCACAATCACAGAAAACTAACCAAATTGATCACATGGATCACAGCCTTGTCTAATTCAATGGAACTATGAGCCGTGCAGTGTAGGGCCACCCAAGATGGACAGGTCATGTTGGAGATTTCTGACAAAACAAGGTCCACTGGAGAAGAGAACGGCAAACCACTTCAATATTCTTGCCTTGAAAACCCCATAAACAGTATGAAAGGCAAAAAGATATGACAATGAAAGACAAACTCCCCAGGTCAGTACGTACCCCATAAGCTACTAGAGAAGAGCGGAGAAATAGCTCCAGGAAGAATGAAGAGACAGAGCCAAAGCAAAAACAACACCCAGTTGTGGATGTGACTGGTGATAGAAGCAAGGTTCGATGCTGTAAAGAGCAATATTGAACAGGAATCTGGAATGTTAGGTCCATGAATCAAGGCAAATTGGAAGTGGTCAAACAGGAGATGGCAAGAGGGAACAAGGACATCTTAGGAATCAGAGAACTAAAATGGACCGGAATGGGTGAATTTAATTCAGATAACCATTATATCTACTACTGTGGGCAAGAATCCCTTAGAAGAAATGGAATAACCTTCATAGTCAACGAAAGAGTCCAAAATGCAGTACTTTAGTGCAATCTCAAAAATTACAGAATAATTTCTGTCCGTTTCAAAGGCAAACCATTCAATATCACAATAATCCAAGTCTATACACCAATTCTTCAGAATGCCTGAAGAACTATGGACGGAGGTTTGTGACACTGTATAGGAGGCAGTGATCAAGACCATCCCCAAGGAGTGAAGTGAAGTGAAGTCGCTCAGTCGTGTCCACTCTTTGCGACCCCATGAACTGCAGCCTACCAGGGTCCTCTGTCCATGGGATTTTCCAGGCAAGAATACTGGAGTGGGTTGCCATTTCCTTTTCCAGGGTATCTTCCCAACCCAGGGATCAAACTCCAGGTCTCCCACATTGTGGTCAGACGCTTTACCATCTGAGCCACCAAGCACAAAAAGGCGAAACAGTTGTCTGAGGGGGCCTTACTAATAGCTGAGAAGAGAAGAGAAGTGAAAGGGAAAGGGGAAAAGGAAAGATATACTCATCTGAATGCAGACTTGCAAAGAATAGCAAGGAGAGATAAGAAAGCTTTCTTCAGTGATCAATACAAAGAAATAGAGGAAAACAAAAGAATGGGGAAAACTAGAGACTCTTCAAGAAAATCAGAGATACCAAAGGATCATTTCAAGTTGAGGCTTCAACAGTACATGAACTGAGAACTTCCAGATGTTCAAGCTGGATTTAGAAAAGGCAGAGGAAGCAGAGATCAAATTGTCACATCCATTTGATCATAGAAAAAGTAAGAGAGCTCCAATAAAACATCTATTTCTGCTTTATTGACTACACCAAAGCCTTTGACTGTGTAGATCACAACAAACTGTGAAAAATTCTTAAAGAGATGGGAATACCAGACCACCTGACCTGCCTCTTGAGAAACCTATATGCAAGTCAGGAAGCAACTGTTAGAATTGGACATGGAACAATGGACTGGTTCCAAACTGAAAAAGAAGTATGTCAAGACTATATATCATCATCCTGCTTATTTAGCTTACATGCAGACTACATCACATGAAATACCAGGCTGGATGAAACACAAACTGGAATTAGGGTTGCCAAGAAATGGCGATGGGAAATTTGGAGTTGGCTAACACCCCTACTAGTCCCTGTAATCACCATATTGATGCTGCTTATGACTGCTCCGTGCATTATCAATTGTCAAACCCATTTTGTCTCTGCCCAGGTCAACAAGCTACAACATGCAGTGCCAGTTCAACAAGGATATATAAAACTACAGCTGGCCACAGAAAATATCACTTATCCTTAGATGGACACCGCTATAAGGACTCTGAGGCTTGAGACTAGCAAGAGGGGGAGGCCCAATGCCCTTCACCATCCCAGTTCGGCAGGAAGTAGCCAGGGAGACCTCGACGACCCTATTCCCAAAGAATCGGGCCTCCCATCTCTTGAGGGGGGAATGTTAGATAGTTAGAATAGGAAACAGGGGTCCAGAATTGTGGTGGCTAAAAGACAAAGAACGGAAAAGCCCCCAAAAATAGAACAAAGGAAAGCTGGAGGACCAGAGTGAGGACCTCGGTAAAACAAACAGCCTTCCTGCCTGGGCCAATTTACAAAAGGCAGGCTCAGCGGGGAGGAGACAAATGTACAAAAGGAGGAAACCTAGAAGGATTGAGGCCTCTTTTTCCTCTTTGTTTTTTGGGTCGGCCTGCCCTCACTCCTCGAAGATGTACTATCCTTTGTTTTTGCTAATAAAACTAGCTCTACCACCCAAAATGAAAAGGAAAGATTGCCCAGAGAAATATCAATAGCCTCAGATATGCAAATGACACCACCCTTATGGCAGAAAGTGAAGAGGAGCTATCAGCCTCTTGATGAAAGTAAAATAGGAAAGTGAAAAAGTTGGCTTAAAATTCAACATTCAAAAAACTAAGAACCTGGCATCTTCCCATCACTTCATGGCAAATAGATGGGGAAACAATGGAAACAGTGAGAGACTTTATTTCCATGGACTTCAAAATCACTGCAGATGGTGACTGCAGCCATGAAATTAAGACACTTGCTCCTTGGGAGAAAACTTATGACCAACCTAGACAGCATATTAAAAAGCAGCAACATTACTTTGCTGACAAAGGTCTGTCTAGTAAAAACTATGATTTTTCCAGTAGTCATGTATGGATGTGAGTGGTGGACCATAAAGAAAGCTGAGTGCCGAAGAATTGAGCTTTTGAACTGTGGTGTTGGAGAAGACTGTCAAGAGTCCTTGGGCCTGCAAGGAGATCCAACCAGTCAATCCTAAAGGAAATCAGTCCTGAAAATTCACTGGAAGGACTGATGCTAATGCTGAAACTCCAATACTTTTTGGCCACCTGATACAAAGAACTTACCCATTAGAAAAGACCCCGATGCTGGGAAAGATTGAAGGCAGGAGGAGAAGGGGATGACAGAGGACGAGATGGTCGGATGGCATCACCGACTCGATGGACATGAGTTTGAGTAAGCTCCTGGGGTTGGTGATGGACAGGGAAGTCTGGCGTGCTGCAGCCCATGGGGTCACAAAGAGTCAGACACAACTGAGTGACTGAACCGAACTGAATGGGTAACTTTAAGAATATTGGAAAACAGAGAGTGGAGTTGAGAGATTTTGAAGAACTGTTTAAATTTGTTGAAGGTGAATTTTCACTAAATCAATTTTTCTCTTTTTAACTCAATAGTTCAGTTGCCAGATAACTGGAACATTTCTTTGTATTATTTATGGTAAAAAGGATGTTTGTGTTCTAATATATAGTCTTCTAAACATTTTTAAAGCTGTTATCTCTGCAGCCAAAAATATAGTGCAGTGACATTATATGTCACTAAATATAGTTAGATATGACATGAATTTTATAAACCTAAAAGATGCTCAGGTTTTCAAATATATTAAATCATAAATTTGATTTTAGTACTTTAACTCCTGGCGAAGGTGGAATAACAAGAAATGGATCTACACTTCACACTTTGAAATAACCACATGTTGTTTGAAAATATTCACATGAAACGTCCAGAACAGGCAAATCCATAGAGACAGAGAGTATATAAATTATCGCCAAGAGGTGGAAGGATGAGGGAATTGGGAGTGACAGCTAATTGGAACAGGGTTTCTCCAGGGGGTGATGAAAATGTTTTAAAGTTAATAGTGGTGATAATCACACTCTCTGTACATAATTAAAAATTACGATTAGAATTGCACACCTAAAAAAGTGAATTTTATGCATATTAATAATCTCAATAGAACTATTATAGAAATACATGAAAAAGAATTGTGAGATGCAAAGAGAAATACACAAATCCAAAATCTGCTCAGAGATTTCAATATTATTCTGTCACAAAAATTATAGAACAAGTAGGCAGAAAACAATATGGAGTTTGTAAAAATTGAATAACACTATCAATAGCTTATCACCTGGGCAAACTCCAGGAGACGGTGAGGGACAGGGAGTTCTGGTGTGCTGCAATCCATGGGACTGTGAAGAGTCAGACACACCTTGGCAACTGAACAAAAACAACAACATTAATAGTTTGACCTAACTGATATTTATGAAATACTCCACAATTAAAAGATATATTCTCTTCAAGACCACATGGCACATTTGCCAAAAGAGGTTATGTTCTGAGCCATAAAACAAATCTCATAGAAAAACATAAAAGGATTTAAATCATTAAAGTAAGGTGTATGGCCAAAATGTTTTAAAGTACAAATCAATTTCATAAAAATATAAAGATAATCTCAAATATGGAGAAAACAAATAAGCTAACCTTTAGGGGTAAAGATTTAAGAAAGAAATCAAAAGAGAAATCACAACTTATTTTTAATTGAATTATTGAATTATTTTGAATTGAAAATAAAATAAAAATACAGTAGGTCAAAGTTTATGGTATGCAGCTATAGCAGTGCTTAAAAGAAAGTTTATAGCTCTAAATGTTTATATAAGAACAGTCTCATACAATAAACTCAATTTCCTCTTTAAGAAAAAAACTAGAAAGAGAAGAGCAAATGAAACTCAGAGTTAAGTGAAATAACTAAAATATTAAAAATCAAAAAGGATTCTAATAAAATACAAAACCAAAAAACCACCAAAACCACAAGTGTTTCATTTGAAAGATCAACAAGACTGATATACAAATGAAGATATACAATTTCCCCTTTTGTGGCGTGGTATTTTACTTCTGGAGGATACGGGTATGGGGGTTGGCATAGGCCCATGGTATCCTCACAGAATTCAAGTTATTCTGTAGCTGAGCAAACTCTTTTCCTGACAGTAGCTTTTAAGTTCTATCCCTTTTGCCACCTGTCAGTCATAGCCTTTGTTCTCTTGGCTCCCATATATATATGGGTGTGTGTGTGTGTGTGTACATTAGTCTGGGGATTGGAAAACAGAACGATGTCTTTTGTATGTCCACTGTCATTCTTTATTAGTTTCCACCTCAGTCCCTGGAAAAAAAGGAGCATATTACTTGATTCAAATGCTAGATTTGTGGGATCATTTAGCATTTACCAATAAGCAGATCATATCACCAAAAAGAAATCAAAGAACTCTGCACTAGTAGAAAGTCAATGGTCTGTACAATTATGAAGACTGGAGGTGGGTAGCAGGAGGTGGATTTCCTCACTGACACTTTACAAGTCCAATATGTCAAAAATTTAAGCTCATACCAACTTAATGGAAATTTTGTAAATGGTTATTAGCTGTTTCTATCTTATTTGTTTAAAAAAAGAACAAGGAGGAGAAAATCTTGTGGAAAGGAATCTAATAATTGTTTCATTCCCTGTTAATAAACTACCCTATTCTACTTCATGAGAGGTTGTTTTGGTTTCAGCTATTAGACTAGCAATATGGAATAATTTCCCCTGAAGATAGTATGAACTACTGATACAGACCCCAGGAACAAACAAATGTAAATTAGTTTGTAGTAATGTCTGATCTCTCTTATATTTTTGCCAAAGTATATTTACTGGCAACCTAATCAAATAACTCTCAAGAATGCCCATGGCACTAGGGTGAATAATTGTGTCTAGGTTGCACAGAGTAAGAAAGACAACTGGATACAATTTTCTTCTCCAAAATAATACCTGAAAATTTGACTGAGATTAAACCTGTCTTCAATCTGGATGGAGCATAATTTTTAGCTTCTTTCCCCTCCAGTAACCTCAACAAAAAACAAATCTTCAGTTTACATTCCTTTTGTAAAACATAATACCATCATAATAAAAAGTACTTGATAACATAATAAAAAAACTTAATAAAATAATAATCAAAATATCTATTATTAAATGTATTATTTATTGCCCTCAGCATTCTGAGTCATGTTCCCTATGGTGTCTATTAGCCATAATCACTTATAAAACAATCTCCAGAAAAATATAGGAACAGAGTTAGTTCTCCAGTATCCAAGTGAGCTTCATGCAATGCATTGAAAATAACTGGGGTAAAAGATTAAAATGTGAACAAAAGCTAAATATGAGGGGGGGGATGCTTTTGCAAGTTTTCAGGTGACAAGAACACAGATTTGGACCTCATCTATCACCTTCAGAAAAGATAAGACACAAATCAGCTCTGGCTGTAATTTTCTCTGCGTAATTTTGCCTAGATGGTACAGTGGCAAAAATTTGCCTCCCAATGCAGGATACAAGAGATGCTGGCTCAGTCCTTGAGTCGGAAAGATCCCCTGGAGTAGGAAATAGCAACCCACTCCAGTATGCTTGCCTGGAAAATTCCATGGACAGAGGAGTCTGCCTGGCTTCAGTTCATGGGATTGCAAAGACTTGGACATGATGGAGCATGCATGCATACATATAATTTCTCCAAGCTGATGCACACTTTTTTTTGGTAGAACTCCTATATTTCTTAATTAAAATATAAGTATCTTCTGGTCTCTCAACTACAGGTTTGCAGATGTGACCAAATAACATGAAATAAAAGATGCAGGAGACAGTCTCCAAATCCAGTAATATGGATGCACAGCTGTGCAAAACATGTTCATTTTCACAAACTAACACTGAGTTACACAAACCAGAGTTTTCAACATTCTTGCCTAGCTGTCTCTAGCCTTGTCCAGTCACATATTCAGCAGTAGGATCCAATATTCATACCCTAAATGAGATAGCTGAATGGCATCACCAACTCAATGGACATGAGTTTGGATTAACTCTGGTAGCTGGTGATGGACAGGGAGGCCTGGCATGCTGCGATTCATGGGGTTGCAAAGATTCAGACACGACTGAGTGACTGAACTGAATTGAAAATGTAAGTAGCCATTCTTCAGCAAGATAATTCATCTAGAAATCATTACACACCTTAGATACCCTAGAAACAACTGCCTTAGAAACACCCACCAAATTTTCCTGCCACAAGAGCAAACCTCTTTGTAGTTCACCAATTTTGTCTATCTCCCTTTTTTTTAATTTAAATTTATTTATTTTAATTAGAGGCTAATTACTTTACAATATTGTATTGGTTTTGCCATACATCAACATGAATCCGCCACGAGTGTACACGTGTTCCCCAACCTGAACCCCTCCCTCCTCCCTCCCCATACCATCCCTCTGGGTCATCCCAGTGAACCAGCCCCAAGCATCCTGTATCCTGCATCGAACCTGGACTGGCGATTCATTTCATATATGATATTATACATGTTTCAATGCCATTCTCCCAAATCATCCCACCCTCTCCCACAGAGTCCAAAAGACTGTTCTATACCTCCATGTCTCTCTTGCTGTCTCACATACAGGGTTATCATTACCATCTTTCTAAATTCTATATATATGTGCCAGTATACTGTATTGGTGTTTTTCTTTCTGGCTTACTTGACTCTGTATAATAGGCTCCAGTTTCATCCATCTCATTAGAACTGATTCAAATGTATTATTTTTAATGGCTGAGCATTGTGTATATGTACCACAGCTTTCTTATCCATTCATCAGCTGATGGACATCTAGGTTGCTTCCATGTCCTGGCTATTATAAACAGTGCTGCAATGAACGTTGGGGTACACGTGTCTCTTTCAATTCTGGTTTCCTCGGTGTGTATGCCCAACAGTGGGATTGCTGGATCATAACGCAGTTCTATTTCCAGTTTTTTAAGGAATCTCCACACTGTTCTCCATAGTGGCTGTACTAGTTTGCATTCCCACCAACAGTGTAAGAGGGTTCCCTTTTCTCCAGCCCCTCTCCAGCAATTATTGCCTGTAGACTTTTGGATTGCAGCCATTCTGACTGGCATGAAATGGTACCTCATTGTGGTTTTGATTTGCATTTCTCTGATAATGAGTGATGTTGAGCAAATCTACACACATATGGACACCGTATCTTCGACAAAGGAGGCAAGAATATACAATGGATTAAAGACAATCTCTTTAACAAGTGGTGCTGGGAAAACTGGTCAACCACTTGTAAAAGAATGAAACTAGAATTCTTTCTAACACCATACACAAAAATAAACTCAAAATGGATTAAAGATCTAAACATAAGACCAGAAACTATAAAACTCCTAGAGGAGAACATAGGCAAAACACTCTCCGACATAAATCACAGCAGGATCCTCTATGACCCACCTCCCAGAATGCTGGAAATAAAAGCAAAAATAAACAAATTGGACCTAATTAAAATTAAAAGCTTCTGCACAACAAAGGAAACTATAAGCAAGGTGAAAAGACAGCCTTTGGAATGGGAGAAAATAATAGCAAATGAAGCAACTGACAGACAACTAATCTCAAAAATATACAAGCAACTCCTGCAGTTCAATTCCAGAAAAATAAGTGACCCAATCAAAACATGGGCCAAAGAACTAAATAGACAGGTCTCCAAAGAAGACATAGAGATGGCTAACACACACATGAAAAGGTGTCTATCTCTTTAGCATTCATTCCTGCTTCTCCACATGACTGCCTCCAGTTTCTTGGTCTCTATACATGTTGCCTAAGTAGAGCTCCCTAAGTCCCAGGGCAGGAGACAAGCTTGATCAGAGGCAATCAATGTTTTCTATCTCTATAACAGTCAGACTCCCAATAGAAGCAGATGGCTCACTCCAGTCAGGATAAATTAAGAAGGACTTATACACAAACAGACTGATTGCAAAGGGTACTCAGGGTACAGAGCAACCATAAGTTCATCGGTGCTGCTACCACCCATAGACTTATATTTGGAGAAGAAATGACAGGAACTTGGAAGCAGAGAGAACGTGGAGAGCTAGGACCTGTGAGCTTTTGACAAAGCCCAAAAGAACCCTACAGAGGACACTTCTGACCCACTCTTCTCCATCCCCATGGTTTCCAGCTGAGCTCAGACTTAAGCTGGATGGATGGGACCCTGCTGACATCCTCCATGCAGGTTAACCTCCTGCCGCTGAGAGCAGGAGGAGACTGGTGAGCCAAGAGAAGTAACTCAAACAATCTGCCCAGCCACAGTGGTTGGAAAGTTGAGTAGGAATCCACAGCTGTCCTACATACCATGACGTAGTGAGCACGTGGCCATGGCCCACCACGTGGACTCGGAAAATAGGGTCAGCCCGTGGAAGGCAGATCCCTGCAAGGGATTCAGGTGGTACGTGGTTCCTGATCACACCACACTTAAGGACAGAACTTTCCACCTAAAAATAGCTTTTTTATTCCATAAGCCAATCTGAATTTTGTTTTCACCATTGACATTCAAGAGCCCTCTTGGCCATCCCTGAGACCCAGATTCAAATCTGAGTTCACATGCCTTTTTTTCTTCTTTTTTTGAAAATTGAAGTGTAGTTGATTTACAGTGTCATATTAGTTTCAAGTATACAACACAGTGATTCAATTATAAATATATACATGTATATTTCATTTTCAGATTGTCTTCTCTTATAGGTTATTACAAAATATTGAATAGAGTTCCGTGTGCTATATAGTAGGTCTTTGTTGATTATTTTGTATATAGTTGTATGTATATACTGCTAGTCACTGCAGATGGTGATTACAGCCATGAAATTAAAAGATGTTTATTCTTTGTAATGAAAGTTATGACCAACCTAAACAGCATATTAAAAAGCAGAGACATTACCTAGTCAACAAGGGTCCATCTAGTCAGCACTATGGTTTTTCCAGTAGTCGTGTATGGATGTGAGAATTGGACTATAAGCTGAGCGCTGGAGAATTGATGCTTTTGAGCAGTGGTGTTGGAGAAGACTCTTGAGAGTACCTTGGACCATGGGGAGATCCAACCAGTCCATCCTAAAGGAAATCAGTCCTGGGTGTTCATTGGAAGGACTGATGTTGAAGCTGAAACTCCAATACTTTGGCCACCTATGTGAAGAGCTGACTCACTGGAAAAGACCCTGATGCTGGGTAAGATTGAAGGCAGGAAGAAAAGGGGAAAACAGAGGATAAGATGGTTGGATGGCATCACCGACTCAATGGATATGAGTTTGGGTAAATTCCGGGAGTTGGTGATGGACAGGGAGGCCTGGCATCCTGCAGTCCATGGGGTTGCAAAGAGTCAGACACAACTGAGCAACTGAACTGAACTGAACTTTAGTATTTTCTATGGGTGAGAAAATAATACCTACTTCTTTTCAATATTACAAGAAAAGGTGGTGTGTTTTCATTAAACAAATTATATTTGAAACCATCAGGGAAGAATGAGTTATCTCTAAAATCATGCATTAAAAATTATTTCAAGACTAGGAGCAAAATAACATTTTTTGGCCCTATATGCCTATTACTTCTCAAAGTAACCTTACATATTTATAGCTAAAATCTCTGGGAGTGGCGATGGACAGGGAGGCCTGGCGTACTGCAGTTCATGGGGTTGTGAAGAGTTGGACATGACTGAGCAACTGAACTGAATTGAACTGAACTGTATATGTTAATCCCAAACTCCTAATTTATCCTTCCCCCACCCCCTCAGCCTCCACTCTGGAAACCATAAGTTGGCTTTCTATGTCTGAGTATATTTGTGAATAAGTTCATTTATATCTTTTGTTTTCAGATTCCACACATAAGTGAATCATACAATATTTGTCTTTGTATGATTTGCTTTACTTAGTATGAAAATCTGTAGGTCCATCCATGTTTCTGCAAATGGAATTATTTCATTCTGACTCATGGCTGAGTAATATTCCTTTGTATTTATGTATCAAATCTTCTTTATCCTTTCATCTGTCAATGGACTGTTAGTTTTCTTCCATGTCTTGGCTATTGTAAATAGTGGTGCTATAAACATTGGGGTGTATGTATCTTTTCAAATTAGAGTTTTCTCTAGTTATATGTCCAGGAAATGGGGTTGCAGGATCATATAGTAACTCTATTCTTAGTTTTTCAAGGAACCTCCATACTATTTTCCAGTACAATGTGCTGCTCCAGTTTAGACCACTTACGATCATGCTTCACTCCAGTTGGTTCTCCAAGCTCTGCCCTAAACATAGCCATCTCCCAATCTTTACAGATTTCCTAAAGGAAATCGGCCCTGAATATTCATTGGAAGGACTGATGCTGAAGCTCCAATACTTTGGCCACCTGATGCAAAGAATGACTCATTTGAAAAGACCCTGATGCTGGGAAAGATTGAAGGCAAGAGGAGAAGGGGATGACAGAGGTTAAGACGGTTGGATGGCATCACCGATTCAACGGACATGAGTTTGAGTAAGCTCTAGGAGTTGGTGATTGACAGTGAGGCCTGGCATGTTGCAGTCCATGGGGTTGCAAAGAATCAGACAAGACTGAGCAATTGAACTAAACTAAAACTGAATCTCTACAGAAGCTCACCTCCAAGTTTCAGGCACCTCTTGCAACCAAACTGTGCATGTTTTGACAGACCAATCTCTTTTCAAAAATTTTTTTGCAATAGCTGTATGGGATACTTTTTTTGCAATTCAGGCATATTTTTTTAGTGTTCCCTCAATGCTCACAATAATGGTTGGCCAAAAACTGATACTACTTCTCTGACATTTTTTTTCCAACTGCAGTGTCGCTGCGAGTTGTTTTCTTTTTAATTGGAGTACAACTGCTTTACAATGTTGCATTAGTTTCTGCTGTACAGCAAAGTGAATCAGCTATATGTATACACATACCGCTTCCCTCTTGAACCTCCCTCCAAATCCCCACCACCCCACCCCTCTCAGTCATCACAGAACACCAACCTGAATTCCCTATGTTATACAGCAGCTTGCCGTTAGCTATCTATTTCACAATTTGTAGTGTATTTACATCAAACTTAATCTTCCAATTCATTCCACCACCACCCTTTCTGCCCTGTGCCCACACGTTCATTCTCTGTCTGTGTCTCTCTCTATTCCTGCCTTGGAAATAGGTACCATTTTCTAGAGTCCACATACATGTGTTAATACATGAGCACTAACTTCCGTGAATTATTTAATATTAACCAGGCAGTAATGACACACTCAGTCATTTACATTCCAACAGACTTTCTACAGTGAGAGAGGAACAAATGCGATTAGAGTTAGCACACAAGGAATTACATGCCTCTCGGCCTATCTCGTCTATGTATTGTACCATAAGAAGTCTTCACTGATACACGATTCATGGTTGCCATGACTCAAAATTATTGCAATGCTTTATATTCCTGGGAAAGAAGATGAATGTCTTCTCAAAATCTAGGGAAGCCCCACACATATCAGTTTGTATTCCCCAAGAAGCAGATAAAAACACAGATTTTGACATTCAAGAAATTTTTTGGTGAAAATGTGTGTATTACTTATACACTGGTGTGTAACAAATTATCTCCATACCTTGCCTTACAGCTTTTCACAAGTATTCGTTATATCAAAGTATTTATTATATCAATAAATAAATCAAAAATTTATTATATCAAACCCAAAGTGACTTACCTGGGTGGTTCTGGCTCAGGAGCTCTCAGAAAGTGCAGTTATTGGCTGAAGACAGTCATCTCATGCTTGACTGGGGCTGGAAAATTTGCTTCCAGCCTCACTCACATGGTAATGTTGGTGGTCTCAACATCTTACTAAATATTGCTGAGAAACATTAACCCCATTATGTTGGCCTCTCCGTAGGTTGCTCATAGTATGGCGTGTGTTTTCCTCAGAATGAGCAAGCAGAGAAAGACAGAAAAATTGCAAAAGCAAGAAAAAGAGTGCACTCAAAGCAGAAAGTACACCCTTTTACAAACTAATCTTGAATGTGACTATACAAAGGTGTGAATATCAGGTGCAGGGGACTCACTGAGAAGCATCATCTAAGAGATGGCTGTCACCATATGTGAAGAAAAAGGACATAAAAGGGACTTCCCTAGTGGTCCAGTGGTTAAGATTTTCTTTGCTTTCCAACTCAGGGGGTGCAGGTTCAGGCCTTGGTCGGGGAGCTAAGATTCCACATGCCTCATGGCCAAAAAAAAAAAAAAAGCATAAACATAAGCAATATTGTAATAAATTCAATAAAGACTTTAAAAGGAAAAAAGAGAAAAAGGAGATGAGAATCAGGACCAGGAGCAGGTACGAAGGATCTTCAGATCATGATACAGATTTAGCACTTAAGAACAGAGAGAAGGAAGAATAGACTAGAGTGAGGAGAGTCTCAAAGCACTGAGCAATGCTGAGAAGATCTTATCCAGACGGAAGCAGAGAGCTCAGGGCTAAGCTGACACTGGGAAGACTCCTACAGTGAGAAGGATAACTAGATTCTAATAGCCTATTGTGCTCAGTTACTGGTTGTGAGTAGCTTGGCAGAAGGGTTCAGTTTAGTTCAGTTCAGTTGCTCAGTTATGTCAGACTCTTTGTGACCCCATGAACTGCAGCACTCCAGGCCTTCCTGTCCATCACCAACTCCGGGAGTCTACCCAAACCCATGTCGTTTGAGTCCGTGATGCCATCCAACCAACTCATCCTCTGTCGTCCCCTTCTCCTCCTGCCCTTAATCTTTTCCAGCATCAGGGTCTTTTCCAATGAGTCAGATCTTCCAATCACATGTCCAAAGTATTGGAGTTTAAACATCAGTCCTTCCAATGAACACCCAGGCCTGATCTCCTTTAGGATGAACTGGTTGGATCTTCTTGCAGTCCAAGGGACTCTCAAGAGTCTTCTCCAACACCACAGTTCAAAAGCATCAATTCTTCGGTGCTCAGCTTTCTTTACAGTCCAACTCTCACATCCATACATGACTACTGGAAAAACCGTAGCAGAAGGGTAGACTAGCATAAATATGCTAGTCCAAAGAAATATGGTGAATCCAGAGAGTTGGCCATTAGACGCTGTCAGAGATGCTCCCTAAAGCAGGTCCTCTCGAAGGAAGTAGCAGAGCACTGCCTTAGTCCTTATGCTATGAAATGATGCTCCAACTTTGAGCATTATGTGTATCATTATAAATCAAAGAAGGAACTGCAGCCAATGATCACCAGTATCTTGACAGTGCTTACAAAACCAAATGCCTTCAGAATCCAGGCAAGGGATAGAAATGAGTGGATTACCCTAGCTGACCCAAGGAAACTAGGGAATGCCTGCACATCAAAAATAGTAGCTCACAGACATCAGTTCCATCTGAAAGTTTCTAAGTGAACATGTCAGGCTTCCAGACCCAGATTTTTAAATTTTCAGAAATCTTAAAGCTTTCGATAAACTTTTATGAACTTTCAATGTTACTATAATTCAATTTAAAAAGCACAAGTCAAATAAACATGTCTAAAGACCATAAGTAGACTATTGGCTACCATTTTGTAAGTCTTATTAATAGTAATACAGAGTAAAGTACTACAAAATAAAAGAAATATCTTGCCATTCATACTCACCTAAAGTAAAACCACAACTAGATCCAATCAATATTAATTTCTTCCTTTAATATATAGAATTGTGACTAATAACCAGTCTTTCTATGTACAAATCTGTATATCTTTTTCACTTAAAACCAATTTGCAGGTTAACAGTGTAATTTTAAGAAACTTATTTAAAGAATGTAATTTTACTATTTTATTCTTTCTAAGGTATTATATTTCCATGGATATATCTAGCTTTAACTTAAGTCACTTCTAATTCTTTTATGTCTTTTAAAAATGAGATATGTAGTAAAAGTTATATGAAGTGAACAATTTAAAGATTTTAATAATAACCAGTTATAAATACTTAAATGCATGCATATTTATAATAATATGTATTTATTTTTTGGTGATTCATCTTCACTGTTGACAATTAAGGAAACTACAACTTTTTTATATTTCTTTATTTTATATAGGGAAAAAAAGTACACAGATCTGTCTTCCTCCAAACTTCACAGCTTTTCTTAATTTATTTTTAATAACATATTTAAACCCTATGGTTCAAAGGAAGGATAAAGAACCCACTGGGATTTACCTCCCCGCACAGTTCTCTCTGAGCCCTAATTCACTTTCTTTGAAGTAGAACTTAATTCCATGCATGTACCCAAACAGCATCCCTAACACAAATATTAACTAAAGGAAGGATTAATATGCTTCTCCTACTCATTCAAAGTAGCTAAATTTTCCTTAGCATTCTTTGTCAGAGTACAACAAAATTTCAATTTTCGTAGATTTGATTTCTAAAGATTTTAAGTTATTCCACATTATAGCTTCTGGTGAGATATGCATGAACTAAATGGATCTTCCAAATGTTGACACATTTTATTATATAGTGCTATGTTTAGAAGCACATTACATAACACCATCATCAGACTCACTGAAAAAGTTTGTGATAACAGATGTAAGTTTTCCAAATTTTATTTCTTACATGAAAGCCTGAACTTTATCATTAACACTGTGTGGTCAATTGTTTTCCTTTGTGTCTGCTCATTTTCTTCACTTCAGGAAAAAAAAAAAAAAACCCACCAAATATTCAAATCTAAGTGCGCATAGTTTGTCTGCTAGTCATCCTCTCAAGCAAAAATGTTGTTCCATGAAAAAAAAAAAAAAAGAAGAAGAAGAAAGGTCCAATTGACCTAACAATTCAATTGCACAAGTGCTTTCCCTTGAGACAAACATCACAATTTTAGCATGGAGCAGAAACACCTTATGCCTGTTTCTTATTTCACACACTAAACATTAAAAGGATGTGTGATTAAGAGCAGAGATTTAATAAAATTTGTATTGCTTCATTAAGGACATCCTTAAGTGAAACTGCGTTTTTTTCTTCTTTGCTAGTATTATTACCTTGCTTCTTGCTACGTTAGTTAATTTTTCTCGCCGTTCATTTACACCATCTACAAATGTCATCACAGAGAAAAAGACAAATATCTTACTATTATTATGAAAATAATAGTTTCATTTATGATCGACTAAAAGAATTTCAAAGGCCCCCAGGGTTTCACAGACCACATTTTGATACCTATTAGTCCACATAATTATTCTATTTTTGTTAATTTCATAAGAACAGTCTGAGCATATTGAACTTATGTTAAGGTTGGTATATTATTCATTCTAATCTTGTTATTATCCATTAAACATATATCTAAGGTTTTAAGTTTCCCAGGTGGTACAGTGGTAGAGAATCTGCCTGTCATTGCAGGAGACAAAGGTTCCATCCCTGAATAGGAAAGATCCCCTGGAGAAGGAAATGGCAACCCACTCTAGTATTCTTGCTTGGAAAACTCCATGGATAGAGGAACCTGGTTGCAAACAATCAGACACGACTGAGCACATACTCATCGGGTTTAAACTTTACACAGGACACTTTATTTAGTCTATGTTAGTTACTAAATGTAGTTACATTGTGTGAAATATACACTTAGTTATAGGTACCATTTACACAAAAGTTGGATTTCATCCTACTTGGAACACCATGATGATATTAAAATTCAAAACAACAGTTGACACCTCTGTGTGTGAGTGTGCTTAGTCTCTCAGCTGTATCCTACTCTTTGTGACCCTATGGACTGTAGCCCACCAGGCTCCGCTGTCCCTGGGGATTCTCCAGGAAAGAACAGTAGAGCAGGGTTGCCATGGCCTCCTCCAAGTGATCTTCCCAACCAGGGATCAAACCCAGGTCTCCCACGTTGCAGGCAGATTGTTTACCATCTGAGCCACCAGGGAAGCCCTGACACATCAAACCGGTTCATTTAGAAGGAATGCTTGGAGCTGCCCAGTGAAGCAGCATTCCAAAGCCTGCAGAGTGAATTGTATGTAACTAAGATAATTGGCAGATGGTGACTGTAGCCATGAAATTAAAAGACACTTACTCCTTGGAAGAAAAGTTATGACCAACCTGGATAGCATATTCAAAAGCAGAGACATTACTTTGCCAACAAAGTCAGTCTAGTCAAGGCTATGGTTTTTCCAGTGTTCATGTATGGATGTAAGAGTTGGACTGTGAAGAAAGCTGAGTGCTGAAGAACTGATGCTTTTGAACTGTGGTGTTGGAGAAGACTCTTGAGAGTCCCTTGGACTGCAAGGAGATCCAACCAGTCCATTCCGAAGGAGATCAGCCTTGGGATTTCTTTGGAGGGAATGATGCTGAAGCTGAAAACTCCAGTACTTTGGCCACCTCATGCGAAGAGTTGACTCATTGGAAAAGACTCTGATGCTGGGGGGGATTGAGGGCAGGAGGAGAAGGGGACGACCGAGGATGAGATGGCTGGATGGCATCACCGACTTGATGAACATGAGTTTGAGTGAACTCCAGGAGATGGTGATGGACAGGGAGGCCTGGCGTGCTGCGATTCATGGGGTCGCAAAGAGTGGACACGACTGAGCGACTGAACTGAATTGAACTGAAGATAATTGGCTTAGAAGTCATACACATGTGATTTTCCATGCTAATGTGGAAATTATTTCATTTTGTTTGTTGCAAATAGGAAAATAAAATAACCTTTAGAATTAACTCCAATTAAATGTGCCTGCTGCCAGCTTCAAATATAGTCTGAGATATAGCATAAAGTCAAAGATGGAGCCAAATAAGCTGGGTTAAGTCCCACCAATTGCCACATGAAACTCTGAGCATCTGTGAAGTAGGAATAGTAATACATTTGGGTTGGCCAAAAAGTTCATTCGAGTTTGCCTGTAAGAATGCGCAGAAAAATCCTAATGAACTTTTTGGCCAAGCCAATATTTCCTCATATTAATTGCAATAACTATTATAATAAAAAAATTTTTTGAAAGATAAAATGAAGTGATAGTTGTAAGGTTCTCAGACAGTGCCTGGAATAGTAAATAATAAATGTTTTATTTCATTTTGTTTAAATTGTGAAAGACTTTGAAATGGGCAAAAAGAAGTTTACCAACTGTCTTGTCAGTCCACCCTTTAGGTTATTCCACTTTTGAGCTTATTTTACAATATTAGAAATCATAGAAAGCTAATGGTAATACAAAAGATTCTTGTGGAGGAGAAAAAAAAATTATTTCCCTGCGGATATTGACTGATTTTACAACTCTGTGTAAATTAACTTCAGGATTCCTGACTGTCTGATAAGTACCTATTCTTTGAACTTTCCTTTGAGCAGATTGGAATGCCTTTTGGATCCTTCAATCATTAATAAATTATAAAATCTGTGATGGCTGTTCATTTTATATTTATACAAGCATTGTGATTTTAGCATTTTCAAAAATTATCTTTTAACTCTATTATTATTATGGCAAAGAAATGTAACATTAATGAAAGAGGAAAACACACTATGAGGAGAATTAATGTGATTTTGGAATATGACAGGACAGGGTGGCAAAGCTTATTGAAGACTGTACTGGAAATGCTCAGGGAGCATATTAATGACATTAGTTTGAGTTATTAAAACAAAGGCAATCACATTAGACTGTTCACTACTGGAAAAGGTAAGGAAGTGCATATAGTATTTTTAAATTTGCTTTTTAATTTTAAAAAAGTTAATTTTTTGGTCACATGGCATGTATATTCTTATTTTCCCTGACCAGTGATCAAACCCATGCCTCTAGCATTGGAAACAAAGAGTCTTAACCACTAAACCACCAAGGAAGTCCCTTAAATTAGTTTTTTTTTTTTTTAAATGATATTTTACTTTAGACTTGTCACGGTATCATAAAGATTTCATTATTTTCTTAGTTTAGATTTCAATACTTTTTTTTTTTTTTTTTTTTATTTTTTTTTTTTTTTTTTTTTTTTTTTTTTTTTTTTATCTTTATTCTTATGTTAACATGAATATTAAACATCTCTCTGGTCATATGACCAGAAGCAGCTGACCTATGTCAAATATGGTTATCTTACTGACAGATACATGTTATAATTCTTCCAATCATCATTCTCTCTCTAGTCAAATTTACATCTGTTTTTCTGTCTTGAACAGAATAACTATACACAAAAAAAAAAAAAAAAAAAAAAAAAAAAAAAAAAAAAAAAAAAAAAAAAAAAAAAAAAAAAAAAAAAAAAAAAAAAAAAAAAAAAAAAAAAAAAAAAAAAAAAAAAAAAAAAAAAAAAAAAAAAAAAAAAAAAAAAAAAAAAAAAAAAAAATGTTAAAATATACAAAAAAAAAATCTAAAAATTTTCTCTCTTCTACTCTCAGTGTAATTTAAGTTGGTTCTCGGGGTGTTCTGTCCAACATTATAATTCTGGAACTGGGAACACTAAATCATCAGTTGTTCCCATCCCACTCTTTTTCCACATGCAATCTCAAAACCCACTAAACTACCATATTGAATTTCTGATCCATTATATGATGGCATCTCATTCTAGAATCTTAAAAATGGTATTTATTTTATTTCATATGCAATTCATAACTGAATTTTTAGGAATGTTTAGACATGTCTTCCTTTCAGAGAGTGCTTTATTTTTCCTTTTGTTATCACCCTACATTTAAAAATACCAGTACAATAAAACTAGGAAGTTAGAGCTCAGTAATTTAAAAATCTTAATAATTTAGACAGCAAAAGATTAAATTGGCATTTACCTTAATGTTTCTTTTCACTTCAGAAAATGATTTACTGAGTGTATTTATTATGAAATAGTTCAAAATATCAATGTTTTATTTACTAAAGGAAGTAAAATATTGCAAAGTTTTTACAGATAGAACAGATAATTCTTTACATATTTTAAATATCTACTTTTAATCTGAGGTCCTGGTATACACCAAACATACTTCAGTGACTTTTTATAACAATATGCCACAATTCAAAATAATCTGCCTCAAAAATAGGCAAATCTCACATCTTTCTTTACATGTATAAAATATTAAAGTACTTTCATCCTAAAATATTTGAATGTCACTTTATTTGTGAAAATTTATTAAACACATTGAATTGCCTGTTTCATAGTCAGTATCTGACTTTCCTTTCCTGCCATTGCTTTATTCCAAGAAGCAATTTAATTAGTTCCTCCTAGTCACATGAAAAGAGAAACCTGCATGGCAGAATCAGGCTTCAAAGCAAAGTGGAGAGCTTTGCCATACGTTTCTCCAGCTATTGGAGAACTGGAAAGCTTTAACACAGATTTGTACCCTTATGCCAAGTTTCTGACATACAATTATGTAAATAGAAGTAAAACGAAAACCTTCTGGAAAACTGGTGTTTAACCAGCATAAAATTCAGTATTTCCCAAATGACCAGTAATTGCATACAGTATTTCTGAAAGGCAGAGTAATCCTCTGCATTCTGATGAGTGTACACCAATGATCTCTAATTTTGGACCACTTGGATTGGTCCAAAGACTCTAAGGATAAATCAGACTCAACAACTCCTCCTTATTAACTACCAATAAAAGAGTCAGACAGAGGACGAGGGAAAGAAATCCCTATTTTTGATGAGACACTAATGAGATAATGTGGACTTTCCATTGCATTATAAAATAATCTTAAAAACAAAGCTTGGTTTATCACACTCTAATTATAAATTATGCAAGCTTGCTGCCAATTAAAGACTCTTAACCATGAGGGGAACTTTAACAGGCAACAGTGATCTATGGGGAGAAATACTACAAGAGATAGAAGGAGGGTTACCCCAGTCAGCCTTGGGTACAGAAAGTCCTAAATCTATGAACTAGGTACTAGCATGAATGCCAGGAGCCTGCGCTGCTTCCACTAGCTCACTTTGTGGTTTCAGGTCACTATCCTCATTTGGACATTTTTCTTCATTCATTTGAACATTTCTCTAACATGCTTTAGACACTGGACTTTTGGATACAGTGGGAGAAGGGGAGGGTGGGATAATTTGAGAGTATAGCATTGGAGCACACACATTACCATATATAAAATAGATAGCCAGTGGGAGTGTGCTGTACGATGCAGGGAACCCAAAGGCAGTGCTTTGTGACAATCTAGAGAGGTAGGATGGGAAGGGAGGTGGGATGGGAGGTACAAAACAGAGGGGATATATGTATATCTATGGCAAATTCATGTTGATGTATGGCAAAAACCATCACAATATTTTATGGTAATTATCCCACAATTAAAAATAAAAGATAAATTTTTAAAAGAACAAAAAAAGGCATTTAAATGTGATGAATTTTAGTATATTATCACCCTGCTTATTTAACTTACATGCAGAGTACATCATGAGAAATGCAGGGCTGGATGAAGCACAAGATGGAATCAATATTTCCAGGAGAAATATCAATAACTTCAGATATGCAGATGACACCACCCTTATGGCAGAAAGTGAAGAGCACTAAAGAGCCTCTTGATGAAAGTGAAAGAGAAGAGTGAAAAGTTGGTTTAAAGCTCAATATTCAGAAAACTAATATCATGGCAGCTGGTCCCATCACTTCATAGCAAATAAATGGGGAAACAGTATCAGATTTTATTTTGGGGGCTCCAAAATCACTGCAGATGGTGACTGCAGCCATGAAATTAAAAAACACTTACTCCTTGGAAGGAAAGCTATGACCAACCTAGATAGCATATTAAAAACCAGAGACGTTACTTAGCCAACAAAGGTCCATCTAGTCAAGGCTATGGTTTTTCCAGTAGTCATATATGGATGTGAAAGTTGGACTATAAAGAAGGCTGAGCACCTAAGAATTGATGCTTTTGAACTGTGGTATTGGAGAAGACTCTTGAGAGTCCCTTGGATTGCAAGGAGATCCAACCAGTCCATCCTAAAGGAAATGAGTCCTGAATATTCATTTGAAGGACTGATGTTGAAGCTGAAACTCCAATACTTTGGCCATATGATACAAAGAGCTGACTCATTCGAAAAGACCCTGATGCTGGGAAAGATTGAAGGCAGGAATAGAAGGGGATGACATAGGATAAGATGGTTGGATGGCATCACCAACTCAATGGCCATGAGTTTGGGTAAACTCCAGGAGTTGGTGATGGACAGGGAGGCCTGGTGTGCTGCAGTCCATGGGGTCACAAAGAGTTGGACACAATTGAGCAACTGAACTGAACTGAACTGAACTTTAGTATTTTCTATGGATGAGAAAATAATACCTACTTCTTTTCAATATTACAAGAAAAGGTGGTGTGTTTTCATTAAACAAATTATATTGGAAACCATCAGGGAAGAATGAGTTGTCTCTAAAATCATGCATTAAAAATTATTTCAAGACTAGGAGCAAAATAACATTTTTTAGCTCTATATGCCTATTACTTCTCAAAATAATATTACACTATAACTAAAATCTCCTAAGCATGATGAGTACCTCAGTAAAAATAACATGCCCTGAATTCTTTCTGGGTTGTAATGAAAATAAAGTACAATAATTTGGCTAAAGTCCTTATACTTATAATTTAACTGTGACATTATTTTATAAATTCAAATATAACATGAATGAGCATATTGAATTCTTACATGAAATTTATATTTTAATGTAAATATATTCCTTATATTTCTGTTTCAATCATACAGCTATTCAGTAAGATAGGGTCTTTTAAGAAGTTTTGAATATCCTAAACCATCACATTTTCATGAATTCTGTAAGTTCAGGTTCACTTCCTTTCAAACCAATTGCAAAAGCCACAGTCACAGGAAATGCAAATAGCAATAAAGTAGTTTTTTTTTTTTTAATGCATGTTAATTCTGGCATGTTGTCTTCTGACCTTTCAGAGGTCAAGTCTGGAAAGCAGAAACATCACTTTGCCCCAGCAAATGCTTTATTCATGACTTCAAAAGTGCCAAGATCAAAAGGGGGGTATATTCAATTCAATTCAGTTTGCTCAAGTGGACACAAAAGATGTTCTTTTATTCAAATGACAAGAATATTTGATCCAGAAAAGCTGTACTACTTCTTGCTTAAAGAAGGGCTCACACTGTGCTTTACAAATTTCATTTAGAAAATTTCGTCGATCAGTTTAATAATCTTATCCAAAAAACAGTCTAAGGATAAGGCAATTGGCAAGTTTTGTCCAGAAAGGATGCATTTTATTTTATTGGCAACCGCCAATGAACATAAAGAATCATCTGTGGGATCTGTTCCTCTAAAAACCTTGGGTGGGTTTAGGGGGATACCACTTAAGCTCTGTGAATTGAGAGAAAAAGATAATTCACATAGTGTCAATAAATCTACCTGGTTTATTTACCAAAGGCCAAAGGACTATCCTTGTTATCATCTGTTGGGTACCAAATAAGGAAAAACAATTTATTTTCCTATAAAAGAATTTTCTAAATAGTACCTATGCCTCAGGCATTCTGCCAAAGTCTTGGGCAAATCTTAGAGTCTTTCTTTGCTCACAAATGAACTATTTGTTCTAGTGAATGCACCAACATTTGGTCATATAAGAAAACATGAAGAAGAGAACAAAGGGGGCTTGAAAACATAAAGTATAGTAAAAATTATATTAAGGAACATGGGAGAATGCCATTCCATTTGAGTAGGACATTTGAGGGAATATGAGAATTCCAAGCAAAGTATGGATGTTCCATTTCAGCTTGCCTAAAATTTGGTATCTTACCATCTCTCCCTAATCAGCCTCTTAAACATCAGCACTGGTGCTTCAGCTCCATTGAGTAGAGGGGCTCCAGGAGGTGGGGCAGGGTTCTCACCCTTGTCTCCAAATCAGCTTTTATAAAATGTGTTGTTTCATTAAATCCATTAAATCTGGGTCTTTTAAGACCCAAGCACCCCCAAATGTCCAGCTAGATTGGAAAATCATTGACTTGGGGGAAATAGAGGATTTGCAAAATGAAAAGGTAAATTTAGGACATACAACAATTAAGGAAATAGAAATATATATGCATTCTCCCTAAAGACTCACCTAACATATCAGAGTTATAGATAGCACTTTTTCTGTCTGTGTATGCTATTTCCTGGTCAAAGGGGAATCACCTTTGTCCATTACCACTGTCCCATGCTACCCTCTTTCCTCTTCTGTGAGTCTTCCTTAGTTATAAGCAAGATTAGTGGATTATCAAGATATTCCATTTTACACTCACATCGTGACATCCTAATACAGACTCTTGCTCCTATATACCCACTGAGTCCTATTAAAAGCCAGTTCAATCATGAATGTCTGCAGATACTTATGACTTGTGAGAGGTTAGGGCGTTCAGTAATTCCTACTCACTTCTAGTTCTTACCTATTTCTGATCCAGCTATATTCTGTACATTAAATTTCCTGATGGATTATATACAGCAGACTGCTTAGCATTTTAACTAAAATTATATGAATCCAGCAACACCAAATACTCAACTTGAATAATTTGGAATAGATTAATGATCAATAGATGGGCTTCCCCAGTGGCTCAGCAGTAAAGAATCCTCCTGTGATGCGGGAGCCACAGGAGACATGGATTCAATCCCTGAGCCAGGAAGATCTTCTGGAGGAGGGCATGGCAACCCACTCCAGTATTCTTACCTGCAGAACCCCATGGACAGAGGAGCCTGTCAGGCTACAGTCCATAGGGTGGCAAAGAGTTGGACATGACTGAAATGACTTAACATGCAATGAGAGATATGTGAAAAATCTGAAAGTGCATCTAACTTCAGTGAAGCATGACATGAGGTCTCAAAACAGCCCCAAAACCAGTCTGTCTCTCTAACTCTGTTCTCTTTTTCTTTGTCCTTAGATAAAATCCCATGGAAGCAATCTGATAGAAGCATGGCTTGCTTCTATGCTCTCCTCTTGGACCTATTCTTGATAATAACGCATGACGTTCAATGACTGGCGAGACACATTATGTATATTGAGATTGTCAGATCTGCTGGAATCATGTGGAATCAGAGAGAGAAAATTCCTGCATTCAAAAATGATTGAGTTGCACAAATAAGAAGTGATCACACTCTGAAAATGGAAAAGAGGTCAAAACCATCTCCTTTGTCCTACCTGCATCAAGGAGAGTCTCATTCAAATGTTCCTTCCTGAAAACTAATACTCCAGCTGTCTTCCGCTGGGAATGTTTTAGCTTTTGCTTCCTATATACTGGCAGAGAGGTGGAATGGGGAATCTTCTTGCCTCTGACTTAGAAATACTCCTATAGTCTTTCAAACTACAAACATTTGCTGTTGGGATACCCCAAATCCTCAAGTTTTCTTTGACTTTCCTTGTCCTTGGTATCAACCTGTATAATATTAAATTCATTGTCCATTTTCCTCTGGACCCTGAATTTACAGTTATCTGATATGGCTGCCTTAAGTTTGCAATAGGAGACTCTCCATGCAAAGTTCACAGTCAGTATGTCCTCAGTCATATTCTGCTCTCCCCAAATCAAAATTTCATTTTTTCTGAGACTTGGATAAATCATGACTTTTTTAAATGATAGCAAAATCATTCTTTGCTATGGCATTTTTCCTGTAGCAGATGGATGTGTCTCTCTTTCCTCCAGGTTTCCGTTTCTATTTCCTTCTGTTATTACCATCTCCTTTCAAGCAAATCTTAGCTGAGTTTTTTAAAGTTCAACCTGTTTCTTCAATTAGATCTGATTTCTCTTCTCATTTGTCAAGTTAAATACTCACTAGATCAGAGTATTCTCTTCTCTATTTTTTCCCATAATTCCTATTTTTACTGCAAAACAAACTTTCATGGTTCTCTGTTTGACTGGTTACTGAGCTAATATCACTACTTGTGTTCTGGACTTACCCTTCCCAAAGCTTAAGCAGTAATTCTTTTCACAACAGGAAAATTAATTCTAGTTGGTGCAACAGACAAGCCCTGAAACCTCAATGACTTACCATGATAAGTAAATGTTCGTTGATTGGTCACATGATAGAGTTTGGATGAGTGACCATCTTCAGTTATAGCAGTGCCATCTGGACCACATAGCTTCTTGATCACTGTGGCAGAAGAGATGGCCAGATGATCAGTGAGATGCTGTGAAGGATCAGGCTTGTAAGTGGTGTACATAATTTCCCCCACGACATATTGGCTAAAAATTAGCCACATGATCTCAGTCTAACTTCAGAGGAGCCTGGGATAGATGAATAGACACATGAATGTATAGATAGGATGCAGGACAAACACTAATAATCTTGCTAATACTCTACATTTACAGTTTTCTTCATGCTCACATGTTTCCTCTATCTCAGAGCAGCTATAATTGGACACTGGCAATATAGCTGGTATGAATTAAAATATGCTGCGATTAAAAAAAAAACACTGAGTTTCAAATACAGTACAAAATAAGGAATGTAAAATATCTCAAATTTTCTATTGAAGACATGTTGAAATGACAACATCTGGATATACACAATTAAATAAAATATATGATGAAAATTATTTCTGTTACTTTTTGTTTAATGTGGCTGCTAGAAAAAAAAATTTGAATTTCATATGTGGCAAAGGTGATCTTTTGATTGGACAACACCGCCATAAAGGTGTGGTGTTTCAGACCTAGGTTTGTCTCTGATGGTACATGTTTGCCTTGAGATGATTTCCTTGAGGTTTTCTTTCTCTAAATCCAAGAGATTGGCATTGTTTTCATAGCAAACATCATAATTTTGTCTAATTATTCATTGGTGGTTTTCAATCCTTCGGTTCAATTCAGTTCAGTTGTTCAGTCATGTCAGATCTTTGTGACCCCATGAACCGCAGCACGTCAGCCCTCTCTGTCCATCACCAACTCCCAGAGTTTACCCAAACTCATGTCCATTGACTCGGTAATGCCATCCGATGATCTCATCCTCTGTCGTCCCCTTCTCTTCCTGCCCTCAAACTTTCCCAGCGTCAGGGTCTTTTCAAATGAGTCAGTTCTTCACATCAGGTGACCAAAGTATTGGAGTTTCAGTTTCAACATCAGGCCCTCCAATGAACACCCAGGACGGATCTCCTTTAGGATGGACCAGTTGGATCTCCTTGCAGTCCAAGGGACTCTCAAGAGTCTTCTCCAACACCGCAGTTCAAAAGCATCAATTCTTCAGTGCTCAGCTTTCATTATAGTCCAACTCTCACATCCATGACTACTGGAAAAACCATAGCCTTGACTAGATGGATCTTTGTTGACAAAGAAATGTCTCCGCTTTTTAATATACTGTCTAGGTGGGTCATAATTTTCTTTCCAAGGAGTAAGCATCTTTTAATTTCATGGCTGCAATCACCATCTGCAGTGATTTTGGAGCCCAGAAAAATAAACTCAGTCACTATTTCCATTGTTTCCCTATCTATCTGCCATGAAGTAATGGGACCAGATGCCATGATCTTCATTTTCTGAATGTTGAGCTTTAAGCCAACTCTTTCACTCTCCTCTTTCACTTTCATCAAGAGGATCTTTAGTTCTTCTTCACTTTCTGCCATAAAGGTGGTGTCATCTGCATATCTGAGGTTTTTTATATTTCTCCTGGCAATCTTGATTCCAGCTTGTACTTCTTCCAGCCCAGTGTTTCTCACGATGTACTCTGCATAGAAGTTAAATAAGCAGGGTGACAATACACAGCCTTAATGTACTCCTTTTCCTATTTGGAACCAGTCTGTTGTTCCATGTCCAGTTCTAACTGTTGCTTCCTGACCTGCATACAGGTTTCTCAAGAGGCAGGTCAGGTGGTCTGGTATCCCCATCTCTTTCAGAATTTTTCACAGTTTGTTGTGATTCACACAATCAAAGGATTTTCCATAGCCATTAAAGCAGAAATAGATGTTTTTCTGGAACTCTTTTTCTTTTTTGATGATCCAGAGGATGTTGGCAATTGATCTCTGGCTCCGCTGCCTTTTCTAAAACCAGCTTGAACATCTGGAAGTTCATGGTTCGTGTGTTGCTGAAGCCTGGTTTGGAGAATTTTAAGCATTACTTTACTAGTCCATTCTGAAGGAGATCAACCCTGGGATTTCTTTGAAGGGAATGATGCTGAAGCTGAAACTCCAGTACTTTGGCCACCTCATGCAAAGAGTTGACTCATTGGAAAAGACTCTGATGCTGGGAGGGATTGGGGGCAGGAGGAGGAGGGGACGACCGAGGATGAGATGGTTGGATGGCATCACAGACTCGATGGACATGAGTCTGAGTGAACTCCGGGAGATGGTGATGAACAAGGAGGCCTGGCGTGCTGCGATTCATGGGGTCGCAAAGAGTCAGACATGAGTGAGCAACTGAACTGAACTTACTAGTGTGTGAGATGATTGCAACTGTGTGGTAGTTTGAGCATTCTTTGGCATTGCCTTTATTTGGGTTTGGAATGAAAACTGACCTTTTCCAGTCCTGTGGCCACTGCTGAGTTTTCCAAATTTGCTGGCATATTGAGTCCAGCACTTTCATAGCATCATCTTCTAGGATTTGAAATAGCTCCACTGGAATTCCATCACCTCCACTAGCTTCGTTCATAGTGATGCTTCTTAAGGCCCACTTGAATTCACATTCCAGGATGTCTGGCTCTAGTTTAGTGATCACACCATCATGATTATCTTCGTCATGAAGATCTTTTTTGTACAGTTCTTCTGTGTATTCTTGCCGCCTCTTCTTAATATCCTCTGCTTCTGTTAGATCTATACCATTTTTGTCTTTTATTGAACCCATCTTTGCATGAAGTGTTCCCTTGGTATCTCTAGTTTTCTTGAAGAGATCTCTAGTCTTTCCCATTCTATTGTTTTCCTCTATTTCTTTGCATTGATTGCTGAGGAAGGCTTTCTTATCTCTCCTTGCTATTCTTTGGAACTTTGCATTCAAATGGGTATATCTTTCCTTTTCTCTTTTGCTTTTCACTTTTCTTTTCACAGCTATTTGTAAGGCCTCCTCAGACAGCCAGTTTTCTTTTTTCCATTCCTTTTTCTTGGGGATGGTCTTGATCCCTGTCTCTCTTCAATGTCATGAACCTCTATCCATAGTTCATCAGGCACTCTATCAGATCTAGTCCTGTAAATCTATTTCTCACTTCCACTGTATAATCAGAAGGGATTTGATTTAGGTCATATCTGAATGGTCTAGTGGTTTTCCCCACTTTATTCAATTTAAGTCTGAATTTGGCATAAGGAGTTCATGATCTGAGCCATAGTCAGCTCCCAGTCTTGTTTTTGCTGACTGTATAGAGCTTCTCCATCTTTGGCTACAAAGAATATAATCAATCTGATTTCGGTGTTGACCATCTGGTGAGGTCCATGTGTAGAGTCTTCTCTTGTTCATTATGCATAATAAATCTGTTGCATGAATATCAGAAATTCATAACCAGAGTGAAGACTTAGCTGATAAACATGTAAGACCTAGCTCAAGAGCAAACAATGGGGCAAATTCTGGCATATCATAGCCACAATAATCCTAAGAAGATTCTAGATAGTAGATACACTATGGAACATAATGAAGCAGCTGACCTAATACGACTGGTGCCAATTTGGCACTAATAATCTAAGTAAAAGATTCACACATTAGCATTTGGTCTATGCTGAGACGTGTCTATGTTGAAGATGAAAAATATTCCACTGCTCTTGTTATCTGATCAAAAATCTTCTCTGGCTCCAAAATTCATCCTTGTCTTTAGATTAATATTAGAATCTGCTTGTAAGAAGCAGAAGGTCATTCACCAACCGATAGTTGGTTAATCCTTACTTTCTTCATGTAGTACTTGTCCCTCAACTGCTAGTCCTCTTGGTAAATGCATTAGGACTACGGAACCCATAACAAATATTGGAAACCATGGTGAGAATTTGATAGGCTAGGTGCTCAGTCACTCAGTCGTGTCCAACTCTTTGCGACCTCATGAACTATAACCTGCCAGGCTTCCTTGTCCATGGGATTCTTAAGACATGATAGGCTAAGATATCATCATATCTAGGTCATCAAACAATAATCCCAGCTGTAGCCATAATCTTAAAAGGTCCTGATGTAGATAAGCAGGCAGTAATTAAAACAAGCATTTTTAAATTCTTTTTTTTAACCCTCTGTATTCCAAGGAAGAATACTGACAAACTAAAGCTGCACTTAAGTTGGTAGGAGGTAGAAGTTTATGAGGTCTCTTTTCACATCTAAATGTACTCTGGAATCTTAGAATTTAATAACCTGGAATATTTAGAAATTAAGAACTTATTTCCACATAAACCTAGACTTGAATTCCTACATTCTTGCCAAAAAAATGAAAAAGGACCACTCCAAGAGAAAAAGCCTGAGATGAGCTTCCTACGGCAGTTTCAAAGGTAGAGGGAAGACAGCCAAGCATACCACAGGCTGACATTCAAGTGTACAGTGGTCTTAGTGTTCCAGCCCATCAGAAAGTCAGTGTCCTGGAAACTGAAAATTTGATGACACCACATTTTTGGGAGAGAGTGAAGTGGGCACAGTAGAAGCATAAGGAACAGAAACAGAATGATCCTGGAAGTCATTTTCCTGGGAGTAACAGCCAACTATGGGCCAAAACTTCAAGAATGACTTTCAAGTCAATTATACTTATTTTGGGAATTAAAAACCCCCCCACACACACACACACACAACATGCTAATACAATGTTGTAAACCAAAAATACTCCAATTAAAGTTTTTTAAAAGCCTATGTAAACTCTTATTTTCTTCTAGTATGTTATATAAATATCTACTAATTTAAAATATTTGCTGGAATTAGTAAGAATGTTGAGTTGCTGTTGTTATTTTACCTTTAACATGGAACTTGAGGTTACTGTGACTCTGGTTTCCCATTAACACACTGAGCATATCCAAATCTTCTACTTTGTCCTCTGTGTCTCAGCTCCTAGAACATCTTCCTGTCCATCTGTAGTCCCTGACACTTGCCCTGATATTTACCATTTGGAATTAATTTTTTCATCTCAATTCTAATAGAATTATGTATTCCTCTCTTAAGGTTGTTTAGTCACTAAGTCATGCCTGACTTTTTGCAACCCCATGGACTGTAGCCCATCAGACTCCTTTGTCCATGGGATTCCCCAGGCAAGAATACTGGAGTAGGTTACCACTTCCTTCTCCAGGGGCTCTTCCCAGTCCAGGGAGAGAACCCACATCTCCCGCAACAGCAGACAGATTCTTTACCACGGAGCCCCCTGGGAAGCCCACTTTTGGTATAGTTTTCATAAACATGCTTACGTAGGAATTCACACTGAAATACAGTCCATTTTTAGGTTGAATGACATTTGGAAAAGGAACATTATAGCCTTTTCATAGACTACCAGCCTGGGTCTTCTAGACAGCAGAAGCCCAAGGCAAGAAGGAAATTATTTACTCTCTCTGGGAGTTGTGAGAGTAGAGCAATGAGAGTGAAGGTAGAAGAGAAATATGTGTAGCACTTGGCTATCCAGACCAGCTGGTGGAGGGGAATCACATTCATGTTAATAACCTATTTTTACCTTTGAGTAGTGACAGCAGTCTTCCATCTGTCTTGAGGGTCTAAGTACTGACATGTAAAGAGTGAATGTGCAAAGAAAAGCTGTCGATCAAAGATGAAGCTGTAACATGTCATCAGAGAGCTCAGGTCATGCACCAGGACCCTTGCAACTCTCTGTCAACTGAAAAAAAAAAAAAAAAGCACAACCAAAAAGTAGAGAATTATGTCTTACTTGGCAGACAAAAGTGAGGACTTAAGCCTGGGACCCAGCCTCTGAGATAGCTCTGAGAGACTGCTCTAGAGAGGTAAAGGAGGAGCCAAAATGTATAGAAGGTTTTGCAACAAAGACCAGGTAGTCCAATATCACTGTTAATTAAAGGAAACCAGACAATAACAAAAGACAGCTCAAGTTAATGAATTTAGCATTTTTCTGTGTATGGGAAGATCCAGACTCTGGACTCACTAAAATCTTTCCTTTGATATGCACCTCAGCTCTCTGGAGCCAGGACCCTGTGTTTTTACATCCTGAGTCTCCTCCGAGTGGACCTCTCGGGGTAGAGGTTGGGGGAGATGGCTGATGGCTTGATGGCAGGCAACCTGTTTTTACCTTGAGTTCCCTCAAGCCTCACCACTGGGGCAGCTGGTGACTGATGACTGCTGCTGCTGCTGCTGCTGCTGCTAAGTCGCTTCAGTCATGTCCAACTCTGTGCGACCCCATAGACGGCAGCCCACCAGGCTCTCCCGTCCCTGGGATTCTCCCGGCAAGAACACTGGAGTGGGTTGCCATTGCCTTCTCCAGTGCATGAAAGTGAAGAGTGAAAGTGAAGTCGCTCAGTCGTGTCCGACTAGTAGCGACCCCATGGATTGCAGCCTACCAGGCTCCTCCGCCCATGGGATTTTCCAGGCAAGAGTACTGGAGTGGGGTACCATTGCTACATCCTTTGTTTACTGATAAGGCAGGCAACATTTTGTCATTCACGACTCTTCTCCACTCTGCTACAGCAATAGATTATTGTTCACTCTAATCACCATGGTGTACCTTATATCCCCAGACTTATTTATCTGATAACTGAAAGTTTGTTCCATTTGAACATCTCCCAATTCACCACCACCACCACCACCCCTCACATCCTGGTAACTACCAATCTACTCTCTATTTCAATGAGTTAGGCTTGTTTAGATTCCACATATAAGCAACTCAGATTGCAGGGAAAAGCCAATTCTGATTCCATGTTGGAACTGTCTCTTTGACTTGTTTTTAGCTGCTTTTGTTATTACATTCACACATAATGGACCACCTCAGGGAATCCTGCCCCTCTGCCTGACTGTTAAAATGCCTTTGTTCAGAACCCTGTCCACCTCTGTCCATGGGACTCTCCAGGCAAGAATACTGGAATGGGGTGCCATTTCCTTCTCCAGGGGATCTTCCTGACCCAGGGATCAAACTCACATTTCTTATGTCTCCTGCCTTGCAAGCAGATTCTTTACCAATGAGCCACCTCATCTTTCACTGAACAAGTGTGAGGCTACCTCCACTGATGGGGAGAGTGGAAGCTCCATCACCTTCCCCAGCCTCCAGGCTCAGCTTGAACATGATGCTGCCAATCCAGGGGACATAAGAGATGTGGGTTCTCCCAAATGTCTTTTAAAATAAACTTTGTTCTTCCATCATTCATCCATTTTATGTTTCCTATTTTTAATCAGATATTTTCTATTGTTTCTGCATTATAGAGTAAACACTATGTATTTACTTATTACTTTCTTCTTTTGGAGACACAAATGTCGGTTTGACTTCAGTCCATTTGTAACTATATCCTGAACAGTTATCTATTATTTATGCCTCTTTAAACAAAAACAAATGCCTCAAGGGAAATTTACAGTGAACAATAAAGGGACTTAGTCTCAGTAGCAGATATGTTTTCTAAAATAAAAATTAAAAGTATCAGGCATCCAATCATTAGAAGAGTCATTAACAATAATAGAAATCAGGCAATGGCCTTACTTCTCTGTCACTGAAAATAAGGCGGAGAATTGCACTCCAATATAATGATTTGAGAATCATCTAAGAGTCAAAACTAGCTAATCAGCTCCTTTTCCCTAGGTAGTAGAAGTAATATTACAATTCCTTTCCTGTCATAGTATCAAGAGAATAGAATAAATGTGTTTCAAGCATCACCTGAAAGAAGAAACAGGAACAATTTAAAAACACTCTCATTAAGTTTAGCATGATTTCACTGTCCTTCAGCAAAACGCATTTCCTATCAGGGAACTCTATTTCACTGTTCTCTTAAAACTAGCTTGGGGAGGGAGGCATGAACAGCTTGAATAATTTCCTGCCAGATCTATGCTATTTTCTTACTACTGCTTTTCAGGTTATTCCATAAAAGTAGACATGATTTTACCAAAAATTTAGAGTGCATATTATGTTTATGACTTGAATCACAATTCTTAATGAACAATTTTTAAGAGAACCTTATTAAATTTTATTGTAGAAGACAGAATTCTTTTGTCATATCAATAAGGAACCCTTGCTTTATTTATGCTGGGCTTGGGGAAAGCTAGAGAAACTCATGCCACAGGTTAAAGGAACTGACTAAGGATTTCTACAAAGCATGAGAAGGACAAGAGAAAAGGATATGGCCAAAGGAGATACGAGAGCAAGGTCTGAAGTAGAGTTTGCTATAGACATTCCCCCACTCTGACCCCAGTTCCTATTAAACCCTGAGAACTTGTATATTCGATCTCAGAGGGTTGCAGGCTGAAATCAAAACAGAGTTATATTCACTCTCTGATTCACAACAGTATCTCTTCGACATTCAGGCACAAATTTTTCTTTTTTTTTAATTTTACTTTATTTTACTTTACAATACTGTATTGGTTTTGCCATACATCAACATGAATCCACCATGGATGTATATGTGTTCCCAATCCTGAACCCCCCTCCCACCTCCCTCCCCATACCATCTCTCTGGGTCATCCCAGTGCACAAGCCCCAAGCATCCTGTATCCTGCATTGAACCTAGACTGGCGATTCGTTTCTTATATGATATTATACATGTTTCAATGCCATTCTCCCAAATCATCCCACCCTCTCCCTCTCCCTCTGAGTCCAAAAGACTGTTCTATACATCTGTGTCTCTATTGCTGTCTCGCATACAGGGTTATCATTACCATCTTTCTAAATTCCGTATGTATGTGTTAGTATACTGTATTGGTGTTTTTCTTTCTGGCTTACTTCATTCTGTATAATCGGCTCCAGTTTCATCCACCTCATTAGAACTGATTCAAATGTATTCTTTTTAATGGCTGAGTAATACTCCATTGTGTATGTGTACCAAAGCTTTCTTATCCACTCATCAGCTGAAATTTTTCTATCAGTTACAAGAGAAGGAAGATGAAGTAATGGAAATTTTTCAAGGGAAAGAAAGTTTTAAAAAGTTGTTATGTAACTTTGACTTAATGAAGACTTCATATAATGAACTGCCATTCTGACAACTCAAAGGCCATAGCACTCATCAGCATTAGAGGTGATTGTGAGGTGTCCCCATCAGAAAGCAACATTGCCCAAGATGGCAACATGAGGTGGCCAGCAGAAGCAGTAATGTACTATTGCCTTTGTCCAACTTCCATGCAATTGATGAAAGAGGAAGAAAATGGTGTCTGGCATTTCTTCCCCTACTGTCTGCAGGATACCTTGGTTAATCAGTATATCCAACAGCACACATACTGACCAGAAATAATTGGACGGCTATTTTATTTTATTTTTTATTTTCATTTTATATTGAAATATAGTCAATGTTGTGTAGGTTTCAGGTGTATGGCATATTATGCATATACATATGTATATATGTATGTGTTATGCATATACATCTATACGTATATACGTGTATACATATATACATGTACGTGTATCCAGATACATGTATCTGTTTTTCAAATTCTTTTCCCATTTGAAAATAACCATTTTCCAGTTACTTCATGGTATTGAGGAGAGCTCTCTGTGCTACACAACAGGCCCTTGTTGGTTTTCTATTTTATCCTTTTTGTTCGAGTGTAATTGTTTTACAATGCATTAGTTTCTGCTGTACAACAAAGTGAATCAGCTATACATAAACATGTCTCCCCTTCCTCTTGAGTCCCTCTCCCATCTTCCCATCCCACCCCCTAGGGCCTCACAGACCACTGTGGTTACATGTTTATCAGAGGTCAACTGACCTGTTTCTAATCATCTAGAATCCATTTCTCTCTTAACAAATAACATCATGATTTCCTCTGGGGAATTATATCTCTCATTGTGTGCTAACCCAGGTGGCTCAGACTGTGAACAATCTGCCTGCAATGTTAGAGACCCAGGTTCTATCCCTGAGTCAAGAAGATCCCCTGGAGAAGGAAATGGCAACACGCTCCAGTATTGTTGCCTGGAGAATTCCATGAACAGAAGAGCCTGGCAGGCTACAGTCCCTGGGGTCTCAAAGAGTCAGAAACGACTGAGCGACTAACATTTTCACTTTCATTGTGTGTCATCTTATTTGAGTGGTAAATTATGGTGTCCTCTCATTATAAAAACCAAAGAGAACCCCAGAGACTTTGAAAAATCACACCTTTTCCTAGCTCATAAAGGACACGATGCAGAAACATGACACAAGTGATAGAAATTGGCCTCTCTTCCTAAGCACTTTGAGATGTGAGCATAATGCATTAAGCACCGAAGAAACAGAGTGAGATGATTCCTCCAGTGAAGGCCTTAGAGCCATAATGTCACATAATTTATATTTTGAGTTCCCCTAAGTTGACTATGACTAGTTTCTGTTATTTCCAAAACAATAGTATGTTTTTCCTTCATTCCTATTAGTTTTCATATATCTACTAATAAATTCATTTTATGCTTAAAAGATATAGCTTCTCCTGATTATTTTAAAAGTATACAAAGAGAATATTATAAATTTTATAGTAAAATAATGTTTATAGTTGTCATGTCTTTAGAAAACCAATGTGATACACACTGAATACTTAGTACAACATGATATTATTAGAAGTCAGACTTTAGTTTCATGATATTGGTCATGGGTCCGTGGCTGTACCTCCTTCTCTGTAGACTGAGTCCCATGGCCTGGAATAACTATGAGATATTTGTGTCAAAGACTCTCAGTGGGTCAAATACTGTAGGCCTTCAATAATGACCATGAAGGCAAGAAAGACACACCCATACTAGGAATAAGTCAAGATGAATCATTGCCCTTTCTGGAGTAAAAGGAGTCTGATATGATCCACTTGTCACCAATGGTTGGCCTGTCCCTTTGAGGAATGATGCCACATCCAAGGGGCTGTTGTCTATTACTTTTGTTTGTTTGTTGGACCTCCAGTGAAAGCAGTAGCTAAATCAACTCTGATGAATTGGACTGACCTTTCATGTCCATTAATGGGTTCTGAGTCTGAGAACTGACTGAAGTCAGAAACTAGGCAAAGGTTTATCATATTTTATTGGCCTCAGCATCCTTGTTATCCATCTTTGATTGCTTTGGACGGTCTGTGTTGAACAAGACTCTTGTCTGCTCATTTATTTGGCTCTAAGCAAAGCCATATTCTGCTAGCCATCTCAATAGTCTCTGCAGGACAGGCCAGCCTGGCTGCCACTTCAATTGTGCTGCTCACTATGGTTATTGTGCACACTTTGCTTCTGAGGGGTAAGTGCCACCACCTGTCTCTATTATTTAGGGACTGCATTGCTCAGGCTCAGGCTCAGCCATATTCAATTGTTTACAACCCTCTGGGCTGTAGCCCACCAGGCTCCTCTGTCCATGGGATTTTTCAGGCAAGAATACGGGAGTAGGTTGTCATTCCCTCCTCCAGGGGATCTTTCTGACCCAGAAATTGAATCCGCGTCTCCTGCATTGCAAGTGGTTTGTTTATCTGCTGAGCCATCAGGGAATCTCCACTTTAATCAGGGGGAAAAGTTCTATCCAGCATCTCCTATCATTTTCTCTTCTATAGGGGACAGCCACCACAAAGAAGCCAACATGTTCTAGGGTTTTCAAGATTCTGGTATATTCATTTCATATGTCCCCATCCCAATTCTCAGATTTCAGACCTTACCACCCATGACACTGACCTTGTCTATAGAAGACTTGTTAAAGGTGAAAATTAGAATTCAACCTTCTGTGATTCTCTGCTACTCATAATTATACCCTGGCCTGATGCTCAGCTTTTTCTGGCCTCCAGCTGCAAAACATGGGACTCTTCTTATGTGCTGCCAAATAAGCTCTCTGATTTTCACATTTTACCTAGAGTTGTTGATTAATTACCATCAGCCTTTCATTGCCTTTGTCCAATGCATCAATAGTACTCTGATTCCATTGTCCGTATAATTGCTACTTCCCCTAAACCTCTCAAACCTGTGAGATATTGCAGTAGTCAATGCATTGCCTTCTGAATTGCTTCTGAAGGGAGGATGTTAACAATTGTTCCGTAGAGCAGGTCAGAGGCCATTGGTGCTCCACCTACCAGAGATGCAATTTGCATTGCCAGCTGGCCAGGGGTGAATCAGCTCTGAATTTCTCTTTTTAAATCTGCTTCCTGGAGTCACTCTTGGCATCAAATATGTAAGATCAGGTACCCCATACATGTACTCTAAGACAAAGATTTGCATTCAGAAAGTAAATTGGTGAATACTGACAGGAATAGCATCTATTAAGGAGTGATGGAAGAAGAATTGGGTAGAAGATGAAGTTGAATGCCATTCATTTGCAAAAAGGCCTCAGCTGGTCCCACAAGAGGCACTCCAGCTAGGATGACTCTACAGAGTTGTCCAAGATTGAGGCCAGGGATGGGTCTCTGAACCCCTGCTTTAATAAGTCATGGATGCAGGCTGCCCCTGGGAAGGGGTATAAGCTTTGTGAAGCAGCTTTCTCAGGTCAACACTCTCCCAGCTAGAGACTCAGCCCTGATTTTGGAGCCATCAGAGCATCTATTACATTTGTACACAGCATACTAGGGGTGAGGGATAGATTCGAAGTTTGCAAAAGTCTTAATTTGTATACAGGCCCTACCAGTGATGAGATAAATGACTGAGCAAGATGTTTAACTAGTCTTGGTCTTGGTTGCTTCTCTCATGGAAAATAATCTACTTATTTTTCTTCTTTTTCAGCATTATCTTTGTTATTCTCACTTCACTATTCTTTTAGATGTATTATAGATTTACCTCATTAAAGTCTCATTAGTATTAAAATTCTGTTATTATTTAAAATAAAAATAAATATTAATATTGATTAATTTAGAAAATAATTGTTTGTCTTCTTATTGTGGATTATTGAATTTTCTTTTTCTTTATTCATTCTCTCTCTCTTCTGTGTAAGTTGTCACTCTAGATTTTTCGCCTTCAGATAGCCGTTAGTCTGTCCAGGTTGTTACAACCAAGTACCATAGACTGGGTGGCATATAAACAATAGAATTTTAATTCTCACATTTCTGGAAGATAGACGTCAGAGATCAGGGTGCCAGAATGGTAAGGATCTGGTGAGAACATTCTATAGAATTACAAATTTCAGACTGTTTCCTATATCCTTACTTGGCATAAAGAAGATAAAAAAGCTCTTTGAGGTCCCTTACAATTTCACTCACTCCACATGATAGCAAGGTAATGCTCAAAATCCTTCAAGCTAGGTTTCAGCAGTACATGAACCAAGAACTTCCAGATGTTTGAGCTGGATTTATTTAAGGCAGAGGAACCAGAAATCAAACTGCCAATGCCCATTGGATCATAGAGAAAGCTAGGGAATTTCAGAACATCTACTTCTGCTTCACTGACTACACTAAAAACTTGAACTGTGTGGATCACAGCAAATGGTGGGAAATTCTTAAAGAGCCAGGAATACCAGACCAACTTACTTGTCTCATGAGAAGCCTCTATGTGGGTCAAGAAGCAACAGCTTGAACTGGACAGGGAACAATGGACTGGTTCAAAATTGGGAAAGGAGTACGTCAAGGCTATATATTGTCACCCTGCTTATTTAACTTCTAATGAGAGTACATCAAGCAAAATGCAAGACTGGATGACTCACAAGCTGGAATCAAGATTGCTGTGAGAAATATCAACAACCTCAGATATGTAGATGATACCATTCTAACAGGAGAAAGCAAAGAGGAACTAAAAGCATCTTGATGAAAGTGAAAGAGGAGAGTGAAAAGACTGGCTTAAAACTCAACATTCAAAAAACTGAGATCACGGCATCCAGTCTCATCACTTTGTGACAAATAGAAGGGGAAAAAGTAGAAGCAGTGGCAGGTTTTATTTTCTTGGGCTCCAAAATCACTGTGGAGAGTGACTGCAGCCATGAAATTAGAAGATGCTTGCTCCTTGGAAGGAAATCCATGACAACCTAGACAATGTATTAAGAAGCAGAGACATCATTTTGCTGACACTGGTCCACATAATCAAAGCTATGATTTTTCCAGTAGTCATGTAAGGATGTGCAAGTTGGACCATAAAGAAGGCTGAGCACCAAAGAATTGATGCTTTTGAATTGTAGTGCTGGAGAAGACTCTTGAGATTCCCATGGACTGCAAAGAGATCAAACCAGTCAATCCTAAAGGAAATCAACACTGAATATTCATTGGAGGGACTGATGCTAAAGCTAAAGCTTCAATACTTTGGCCACTTGATGCAGAGTTGACTTACTGGAAAAGACCATGATTCTGGGAAAGACTGAGGCAAAAGGGAAAGAAGCGGCAGAGGATGGGATGGTTAGATAGCATCACAGACTCAATAGACAGGAGTATGAGCAAACTCCGGGAGATAATGGACAGAGGAGCCTGGTGTGCTACAGTCCATGGGGTTGCAAAGAGTCAGACACAACTTAGCGAATGAACAACAATAAATCCCATTCATGTGGGCACCACTATTATGCTTAATTACCTCCCAAAGGCCTCACTTGGGAGTTATGATTTCAATACATGAATTTAGGATGCGACCCAAACATTCACTCCATTGCAGATTACCTTCAGTTAAGTTTCAGTCTTGTGAACAGGCACTTCTAAAGGTTTCTGTTAGCTGCTGTAGGGAAATGTATATTATATATATTTGTTTGGCTGCACCCGATGCTTGTGGGATCTTCATTCCCTGAAAGTGAAAGTGAAAGTCCTTCAGTCATGTCCAACTCTTTGTGACCCCATGGCCTGTACAGTCCATGGAATTCTCCAGGCCAGAATACTGGAGTAGGTAGCCTTGTCCTTCTCCAGGAAATATTCCCAACCCAGGGACTGAACCCAGATTTCCCACATTACAAGTGGATTCTTTACCAGCTGAGCCACATGGGAAGCCTAAGAATACTGGAGTGGGTAGCCTAACCCTTCTCCAGCAGATCTTCACAACCCAGGAATCAAACAAGGGTCTCCTGCATTGCAGGTGGATTCTTTACCAACTGAGCTGTCAGGAAAGCCCTAAAAGAGTGATCTACCCTCTCTGAGGTTCGAACTCAAGACCTTCAGATTATAAGACTGACGGGCTGCCTTCTGTGCTAAGAGGGCAAACTCATTCCCTGACCAGAGATCAAACCAATGCCCACAGCAGAGAACTGTAGAGTACTAACCAGTGTACCACCAGGGAGTTCTCTAGAATTTCATTTTTAATTTCTCAATTTAGTAATCTTCTGTTTTTAAACAAAATGAGGAATTTGTTCACATTTTCTAGCGAGAAAATTTCATTTATTTTATATTAACTCTTATCTTTTCAAATTTATCATCACTGATTTCAGACAGTATTTTCTTACATTTAGAAACCTCATCTTTTTTTCATTACAATTTTATCCATATGTATGCTTAAAAATGGGATTGCCAGTTCATGTGGCAATTCTATGTTTAGTTTTCTGAGAAATCTCCATACTGTTTTTCACAGTGGCTACACCAACTTACAATCCCATCAACAGTACAGGAAAGTCCCCTTTTCTTCACATCTTCTCCAGCATTTGTTTTGCAGACTTTTTAATGGAGACCATTTCTGTCTGGTGAGGTAGTAACACATTGTAGTTCTGATTTACATTTCTTTAATAATTAGCTAGGTTGAGCATCTTTTCATGTGCCTATTGACCATCTGTATATCTTCTTCAGACAAATGTCTATTTAGTCTTCTGCTTATTTTTGGAAAGGGTTTTTTTGTTGTTGTTGTTGTTGAGTTGTATGAGCTATTTGTACATTTTGGAAATTAAACTGTCACATCATTTGCAAATATATTCTCCCAGTCTGTTGGTTGTCTTTTCATTTTGTTTATGGTGTCATCTGATATACAAAAGCTTATAAATTTGACTAGGTTCTATTTATTTATTTTTTTATTGCCTTGGGAGACTGACCTCAGAAAACATTGGTATGATTTGTGTCAGAAAATGTTTCACCTATGTTTTCTTCTAGCAATTTTATAGTGTCACATCTTATGTTTAAGTCTTTATGTGAAACTGTAATTCAAAAAGATACACACACCCCTGCATTCATAGCAGCACTATTCATAATAGCCAAGATGTGGAAACAACTTAAATGTCCATCAACAGATGAATGGATAAAGAAGATGTACTATATACATATAATGAAATGCTACTCAGTCAACAGTGCATGAACCGTGAACTTCCAGATGTTCAAGCTGAATTTAGAAAGAGCAGAGCAAGAGATCAAATTGCCAACATTCGCTGGATCATCAAAAAAGCAAGAGAGTTCCAGAAAAAACATCTATTTCTGCTTTATTGACTATGTCAAAGCCTCTGACTGTGTGGATCACAAAAAACTGTGGAAAATTCTGAAAGAGATGGGAATACCAGACCACCTGACCTGCCTCTTGAGAAACCTATATGCAGGTCAGGAAGCAACAGTTAGAACTGGACATGGAACAACAGACTGGTTCCAAATAGGAAAAAGAGTACGTCGAGGCTGTATATTGTCACCCTGCTTATTTAACTTATATGCAGAGTACATCATGAAAATCACTGGGTTGGATGAAGCACAAGCTGAAATCAGTATTGCTGGGGGAAATATTAATAACCTCAGATATGCAGATGACACCACCCTTATGGCAGAAAGTGAACTAAAGAACCTCTTGATGAAAGTGAAAGAGGAGAGTTAAAAAGTTGGCTTAGAACTCAACATTCAGAAAACTAAAATCATGCCATACAGTCCCATCACTTCATGGCAAATAGATAGGGAAACAGTGGAAACAGTGACAGAGTTTACCTTGTTGGGCTCCAAAATCACTGCAGGTGGTGACTGCAGCCATGAAATTAAAAAACGCTTGCTCCTCCTTGGAAGAAAACGTATGACCAACCTAGACACCATAATAAAAAGCAGAGACATTACTTAGCCAACAAAAGTACGTCTCATCAAAGCTATGTTTTATCCAGTAGTCATGTGAGAGTTGGACTATAAAGAAAGCTGAGCACCAAAGAGTTGATGCTTTTGAACTGTGGTGTTGGAGAAGACTCTTGAGAGTCCTTGGACTGCAAGGAGATCCAACCAGTCCATCCTAAAAGAGATCAGTCCTGGGTGTTCATTGGAAGGACTGATGTTGAAACTGAAACTCCAATATTTTGGCCACTTGATGTGAAGAACTGACTCATCTGAAAAGACCCTGATGCTGGGAAAGATTGAGGGCAGGAGGAGAAGGGGACAACAGAGGATGAAATCATTGGATGGCATCACCAACTCAATGGACATGAGTTTGAGTAAGCTCCAGGAGTTGATGATGGACAGGAAAGCCTGGCATGCAGCAATCCATGGGATCGCAAGGTATCAGATATGACTGAGTGACTGAACTGAACTTGACTGACTCAGCCATAAAAAAAGAATAAAATTTTGCCATTTCCAACAATATGGATAGATTTACAAGATATTCAGTTCAGTTCAGTTGCTTAGCCATGTCCGACTCTTTGGGACCCTGTGAACCAGAGCACACCAGGCCTCTCTGTCCTGGAGTCCACCCAAACTTATGTCCATTGAGTCAGGGATGCCATGCACCATCTCTTCCTCTGTTGTCCTCTTCTCCTCCTGCCCTCAATCTTTCCCAGCATCAGGGTCTTTTCTAATGAGTCAGCTCTTCACTTCAGGTGGCCAAAGTACTGGAGTTGCAGCTTCAGCATCAGTCCTTCTAATGAATATTCAGGACAGATTTCCTTTAGAATGGACTGGTTGGATCTCCTTGCAGTCCAAGGGACACTCAAGAGTCATCTCCAACATCACAGTTCAAAAGCATCAATTCTTCAGTGCTCAGCTTTCTTCATAGTCCAACTGTCACATCCATACATGACCACTGGAAAAACCATAGCCTTGACTAGATGGACCTTTGTTGACAAACTGATGTCTCTGCTTTTGAATATGCTGTCGAGGTTGGTCATAACTTTCCTTCCAAGGAGCAAGCATCTTTTAATTTCATGGCTGAAATCACTGTCTGCAGTGATTTTGGAGCCAGAAAAATAAAGTCAGTCACTGTTTCTACTGTTTCCCCACCTATTTTTCATTATGCTAAGTGAAATAAGTGAGAGAAAAACAAATATCATGAGGTATCACTTATGTGTAAATATAAAAATGCAAGCAAACAAGTGAGTAAAATTTTTTAAAAAGCCAATTCACAGATACTGAAAGCAAGCTATATATTTTTATTTTTTACAGAGAATTTTAACTAATTTATTATCTTTAATAAATAGACACATTTAGATTCTTTATGTTAGATGTTGTGATGTATAGAAAATGTGAAGCTCAATGAATTGACTCCTTCCAGTGAAACTGGAAAAGAAATGTAAAAAAGCAAAATGGCTGTCTGAGGAGGCCTTACAAATAGCTGTGAAAAGAAGAGAAGTGTAAAGCAAAGGAGAAAAGGAAAGATATAAGATTCTGAATGCAGAGTTCCAAAGAATAGCAAGAAGAGACAAGAAAGCCTTCTTCAGAGATCAATGCAAAGAAATAGAGGAAAACAATAGAATGGGAAAGACTAGAGATCTCTTCAAGAAAATTAGAGGTACCAAGGGAATATTTCACGCAAAGATGGGCTCAATAAAGGACAGAAATGGTATGGACCTAACAGAAGCAGAAGATATTAACAGGAGGTGGCAAGAACACACAGAAGAACTATACAAAAAAGATCTTCATGACCTGGGTAATCACGATGGTGTGATCACTCATCTAGAGCCAGACATCCTGGAATGTGAAGTCAAGTGGGCCTTAGAAAGCATCACTACAAACAAAGCTAGTGCAGGTGATGGAATTCCAGAGGAGCTGTTTCAAATCCTGAAAGATGATGCTGTGAAAGTGCTACACTCAATATGCCAGCAAATTTGGAAAACTCAGCAGTGGCCACAGGACTGGAAAAGGTCAGTTTTCATTCCAATTCTAAACAAAGGCAATGCCAAAGAATGCTCAAACTACTGCACAATTGCACTCATCTCACACGCTAGTAAAGTAATGCTCAAAATTCTCCAAGCCAGTCTTCAACAATATGTGAACCGTGAACTTCCAGATGTTCAAGCTGGTTTTAGAAAAGGCAGAGGAACCAGAGATCAAATTGCCAACATCTGATGGATCATGGAAAAAGCAAGAGAGCTCCAGAAAAACATCAATTTCTGCTTTATTGACTATGCCAAAGCCTTTGACTGTGTGGATCACAAGAAACTGTGGAAAATTCTGGAAGAGATGGGAATACCAGACCACCTGACCTGCCTCTTGAGAAATCTGTATGCAGGTCAGGAAGCAACAGTTAGAACTGGACATGGAACAACAGACTGGTTCCAAATAGGAAAAGGAGTACATCAAGGCTGTGTATTGTCACCCTGCTTATTTAACTTCTATGAAGAGAACATCATGAGAAATGCTGGACTGGAAGAAACACAAGCTGGAATCAAGATTGCCGGGAGAAATATCAATCACCTCAGATATGCAGATGACACCACCCTTATGGCAGAAAGTGAAGAGGAACTAAAAAGCCTCTTGATGAAAGTGGTGAGTGAAAAAGTTGGCTTAAAGCTCAACATTCAGAAAACGAAGATCATGGCATCTGGTCCCATTACTTACGGTAAATAGATGGGGAAACAGTGGAAACAGTGTCAGACTTTATTTTTCTGGGCTCCAAAATCACTGCAGATGGTGATTGCAGCCATGAAATTAAAAGACGCTTACTCCTTGGAAGAAAAGTTATGACCAACCCAGATAGTATATTCAAAAGCAGAGACATTACTTTGCTGACTAAGGTCCATCTAGTCAAGGCTATGGTTTTTCCAGTGGTCATGTATGGATGTAAGAGTTGGACTATGAAGAAGGCTGAGGGCTGAAGAATTGATGCTTTTGAACCGTGGTGTTGGAGAAGACTCTTGAGAGTCCCTTGGACTGCAAGGAGATCCAACCAGTCCATTCGGAAGGAGATCAACCCTGGGACTTCTTTGGAAGGAATGATGCTAAAGCTGAAACTCCAGTACTTTGGCCACCTCATGTGAAGAGTTGACTCATTGGAAAAGACTCTGATGCTGGGAGGGATTGGGGGCAGGAGGAGAAGGGGACGACAGAGGATGAGATGGCTGGATGGCATCACTGACTCAATGAACGCGAGTCTGAGTGAACTCCAGGAGTTGGTGATGGACAGGGAGGCCTGGCGTGCTGCGATTCATGGGGTCGCAAAGAGTTGGACGTGACTGAGCGACTGAACTGAACTGAACTGAAGTGAAACTACAAACACTTTTGCATGTTTTTCATTCCCTCTACTCTAAACTTCTCACTTCTAAAATTTTTTCTAGGCCCTCAAAGAAAGTGAAGGTTGAATACAAAAGGAAAATTTGGAGCAAAGCATTTGTATTGAAGACAACATAGATTTTTATATCATCATGGAAACTTTCCCGTATATAGCAGTAATGGCTCTTGTACTAGCAAAATCTGTATATTATGACAATTTCCCAAAAGATAAATAAAGTGTTTTTATTCAGGGTGTGTTTTTCTAATTCACACAAAGGCAAGATAGGGACTATTCATGGGTTTGTTTAATAAAATATAAGATATTGTTATTATCATCTAAGTTAAATCTTCTCTTTCAAGATTTATTGTTAACATTTTTCTAAAATTTCACAGCTTCATTAAAAACAATGTAAATAAAATGCAGAGGAAATGCTGCCTCCAGCAAAGATGGAGCAATCTTTCTGCCTGAAATAAACAGAAAGCCAGACAAAATAAGACAGCTTTCAGAACTACTTTCAGATAAGTACATTTTGAGGAATGAGCAGCTCCTTAAGTAACCTCTAAAGAGGACTAGCAAATGTGGAAAGCCCCCCAACTGTCTCAGATTCTTGCCTGTAGTGTTTGTATACATGGACAGGCAAGAAAGGAAACTCAAACAGAGCCTCATAGTCTCTGATATCAGCAAACCAGCTTGAGAACTGAGTAAGACTAGGGCAGCTGGAATCAGTAGGGCAGATGACCAGAATGAAGAAAGAAGTCTGCACAGAGAGCACTTTGGAAAAATGCAGAAAGTTTCTTTAGTTTTCACATAATATTGATCAGCATGTGCACATGAGGAAAACTACAAGAGGCCAAGCTAAGAGCCCCCAGACATACAAAAGCTGGTAGAATTCATCACTGGCAGCCCTGCCCTGTAAAATAAGATAAAGGAAGTATTTCAGGCAGAAGGAAAGGGGTATCAATGCTCAGATCTTGGTTTTAAAATAAGATTTTTCAATGAAAGGAATGCAGTCTCCTTGGAGAAATGGCTTATTCTGGCATTCAGTTCAGTCAGTTCAGTCACTCAGTCATGTCTGACTCTTTGCGACCCCATGAATCGCAGCACACCAGGACTCCCTGTCCATCATCAACTCCCAGAATTCACTCAGACTCACGTCCATCGAGTCCGTGATGCTATTCAGGCATCTTATCCTCTATCGTCCCCTTCTCCTGCCCCTAATCCCTCCCAGCATCAGAGTCCTTTCCAGTGAGTCAACTCTTCCAAAGTACTGGAGTTTCAGCTTCAGCATCATTCCTTCCAAGGAAATCCCAGGGCTGATCTCCTTCAGAATGGACTGGTTGGATCTCCTTGCAGTCCAAGGGACTCTCAAGAGTCTTCTCCAACACCACAGTTCAAAAGCATCAATTCTTCGGTGCTCAGCTTTCTTCACAGTCCAACTCTTACATCCATACATGACCACTGGAAAAACCATAGCCTTGACTAGACGGACCTTTTTTGGCAAAATAATGTCTCTGCTTTTGAATATGCTATCTAGGTTGGTTATAACTTTCCTTCCAAGGAGTAACTGTCTTTTAATTTTATGGCTGCAATCACCATCTCCAGTGATTCTGGAGCCCAAAAAATAAAGCCTGACACTGTTTCCACTGTTTCCGCACCTATTTCCCATGAAGTGATGGGACCAGATGCCATGATCTTCGTTGTCTGAATGTTGAGCTTTAAGCCAACTCTTTCACTCTCCACTTTCACTTTCATCAAGAGGCTTTTTAGTTCCTCTTCACTTTCTGCCATAAGGGTGGTGTCATTCTGGGATTGGGACACAGAAAAGTTTTGAATTCTTAATCATCTTGTAGAAGAAGTCAGTACTTAAAAAAGAAGAGAATTTTTTTTAAAGGTGGAGTATTAGAAGAGACAGGTACCCAGAACATCATTCTCTAACATGTGGTTAAGTACATGGTTAACATGGGGCTTCCCGAATGGCACTAGTGGTAAAGGACCCACCTGCCAATGCAGGAGACATGAGAGACTTTGAATAAATCTCTAGGTTGGGAAGATTCCCTGAAGGAGGGCATGGCAACCCACTCTAGCATTCTTTCTAGAATCCCGTGGAGAATCCTATGGACAGAGGAGCCTGGCAGGCTATGGTCCATAGGGTTACAGAGTCAGACACGAGTGAAGTGACTTAGCACACATGCATGCAGTTAACATAGCTAATAAAATTATGGGATTTTTTTCCCTTGGAGGGGGGAAACAAGAGAATGAATGGAATTCACAAGGACACAAGAGCTAATCTGAAAAAAAAAAAAAAAAAAAGCTCAGATTAGAATTAAAACTTGGAATAATTTGTGCAATGAGATAATGTAGAAATGGGTTATAAGCCAAATACAGAATAAACAAAAGTCCATACTGTATAAATAAATGAGTAACCAAGTAAATGGAGAAGCAAGACTCCTTTATAGGAATTGCAAGAAATATAAAATTTTATTTAACTTATTATCTTCAGACTTTGCACATATTATGTAAGGAACTAGGTCCCTCAGGTCCCAATCCCAGAGTAGATCATGCTCCATGCTCGTGGAGGACTGAGTGATACGTGGATTTTCCAGGCTCCTTACTTACCTAACCTTCATAAAGCCAGGAGGAAAAGAAAAGCTGTCACTCAGTCCCCTGACGGCACCACTAGGGACAATGACAGTTCACCTGAGCCTGCCAGCCTTGAGGTATGAGTGAAAACAGAGCAGAGAACAGCAGAGATACATAGTGTTATATGAGAGTCTACAGACTTAACTCCCCTCAGTGAGACTTGAGAATTTTGAGGAGACTCTTCTTTGCATGAACAGCTTCCTAGAAACAGCTCGTCAAAGCTTCACTATAATTGTCCTGCAAGGGTGGCTGAGGGGTTAACATAAGCCAGCAGACAATAATAATTATGCAATATCTCTCCTGTAAAGGGAGAAGTAGTGAGAAATCTATAAAACCATTGCCAAAAATTTTTGACCATCTATCGTTAAAAGAGGCTCTTGGGAACTGCTGCTTTTAGAAACTATTGCAAAAGAGAGTCTCTAGGGCCCTAAGGAGCTAACAATTGGACACAAAAGCAATCACTGGTGGCTTTTGCTATCATCTCTAGTGACTGCCAGAAATGAGAAACTGCCAAGGAGCACTGGGCACCCTTGCAAACCCTCCCAAAGTATATAGTGTGACCTAGTACATTGCTTGCTCTGTAGCCTCACATAACATCCCAAAGACACCTCAAATTCATCATGCATGACCTAAAGTCATAGCCTACCTTCAAAGTTAGCCACTCTGCCCCATACTAGCTGTCCATCAGTATTTCCTATCTTAATGAATGACAATGTAAATCATTAAGTGTCATAGTCTGATCATTTATATCTCTCAAACTCAATCTACTACCATATCCAATTACTTTTGTACCCTCAATGACTCTTCAACCTGTCTATATACCTTCTCTATATCTTCATTACTCTACCCAAATAAATGACCATCAGCTTCTTTCCTGGACTAAAGCTGTATTTTTTCCTAACTGGTTTTCTTGCCACCCCAAACTCTACACTATAGCCAAAGATTTTAAAAATGGAAATGTAATGATATCACACCTTTCTTAAAACCTGCCAATGTCTTCTCAGTGCTGTTGGAATAGAAACAAAAATGTTACACAAGACCTTTCATATTCCAGACTTTGCTTACGATTCCAGATGGACTGGTAACAACTCAACATCATTATCATTCCCTTCTTCTAAGAACTTGCCTGGGATGAAGCTGAGAATCCAAGAACTACATATCCCATAGTCCTTGGCACTCATGCAAGATCCTGAAGGGAGAAGAAAGGAAAATCTATTGTTCTCCTGAAATTGTGGCAGCAGAGAACATGGGACGCTGTGAGAGTCTCAGCAACTTCTAGCAAGCTCTAAAAAAGCACATGCTAGTCCACAGATAATAAATGCTGGAGAAGGTGTGAAGAGAAGGGAACCCTCCTACACTGTTGGTGAGAATGTATTAACAAATACATAGAGAACAGCATGAAGGTTCTTAAAAAAATAAAAATATAGCTACCATATGGCCCTGCGATCCTACTAGTTGGCATATATTCAGAGAAAAACATGATCTGAAAGGACACATGCATCCCACTGCGCACTGTAGCACTGTTTACAATAGCCAAAACACGAAAGCAACCTACATGTCGATCAACAGAGGAAGAGATAGAGAAGATGCGGTGCATATATACAATGGAATATTGCTCAGCCATGAAGAAGAATGAAATAATGTCATTTGCAGCAACGTGACTAGACCTAGAGAGTGTCACACTGAGTGAAGTAAGTTAGACAGAATGAGAAATGTATGTCATTCGTATGTGGAATCTAAAAAAGAAATGATACAAATGACCTTATTTACAAAACAGAAACAGACTCACAGACTTAGAGAATGAACTTACAGTTATCAGTGGAAGAGTGGGGGAATTGGGGCAGTTAGGCGGATTGAGATCACAGTGTATACTTTGCCTTATTTAATTACTGTGTAGTACAGAGAACTCTGCTCAAAATTATGTGGCAACCTGGATGGAAGGGGAGTTAAGGGGAGAATGAATACATGTCAAGACTGAGTCGTTCAGCTGTGTACCTGAAACTATCACAACATTGTTGATCAGTTTTATCCCAATATAAAATGTTTTTTAAAAGCACATGCATTACTGAAATGCTTGAAAGCAGTTCCGTTTTCCTCCCTACCTTTAGTGATGTCTTCCCTGACCTTCAGTTGCAGCTTCCTGACCTTCATTTGATCCTTGCTCCTCCCCGTTCCTTATACTTTCACCTGTCTCAGTGGTTGCCTAAAGCCCTATATTTCAGATCCACAAAAATATAGAGTGGTGTCTGTTTTCCTGACAAAATCCTGATTCACACAACTTTTTAGCAGAGTTGGTTTCAGGGGACAAACTTTAAAGATGAAACTCTAAAATGGGTTTGCAGTTCTGATTAGATTTAAGGTGCTATTGCCCTAATTGCCAGTGGAACATGATGTCTTTGGTTTTCACCAGAATCAGACCCTGAGACAAAAATGAAAATATGAGTAGTTAATCTGAGAAGTGATTGCAGAGATTCCCTCTATTAAGAAGGCAGGGAAATGAGAGAGCAAGAAAGAAGAAAAATTTTAAAGTCAGAACTTTATTTCCATGAGCAGCTAGAGTTCAACAGTGCTACACAAGAGTACTACTAGAGGCAGGGTATATTATCACACAGAGGACATGCAGCTGTAGGAGCATGCTGGGGTCTCTGTCTGCTAAACGCCCTTTCATTTTTGGTTAGGTGTTACATCCAAAAATATTGACTCTCAAGCCTATTTTGCTCATCCTGAATACAAGTTGAGTATGTTCCTGCATCAGGAAGAAAAACAGAGAATTTCTCAGGCAGAGAGCCACAGGTATTCACAGTAAACAGCCTACAGCATATAGTAGAGAATGCAGAGAAAATATGGATGGGGCACAATGTTCCAATGAGACAAGGGCAGTCCACTTACAGTAAGTAAACTTTAGTTGCATGGAGTTGAATGCTTGTACAAAGTAAGGCTTTAGAAGGCAAAGTAGTAGTTGCAATAGATGTGTCTTTATATAAGTGCACTTGAGAAGCTGGAGGAAGAAACTGACCAGCTCAAGGTTTTACATTCTCAGATAAAGAAGTTGTGGTATTTATACATATATATATATATATATATATATATGTATGTATAATGGAATATATATAATGGAATACTACTCAACCATAAAACATTACAAAATAATGGCATTTGCAGCAACATGGATAGACCTAGAGATTATCATACTAAGTGAAGTAAGTCAGATAAACAGAGCCAAATACCCTATAATATCACTTACTTGTAAAATCTAAAATATGACACTAAATGAACTTATCTAAGAAACAGAACCAGACTCGCAGGTGTAGAAAACAGACTCGTGATTGACAAGCAGGGTGGGAGGATGGATTGAGAGTTTGGGATTAAAAGATACAAACTATTGCATATATAATGGATAAACAATATTGTCCTACTTTATAGTGCAGGGAAATATATTAAGTATTCTGTGATAAGCCATAATGGAAAAGAATGTGTATATATACATAGGTATAATTGAATGACTTCTCTGTACAGCAGAAATTAGTACAACATTGTAAATCAACTAGACTTCAACAAAATAATTTTAAATTAATAATAAATGTTGAAACATTAAGGATTAAACATTAAGGATTTGACATTCTCAGTTTAAGTCACAGAGTAGAGGATCAAAGAGGTGATAGGACTTTCTTAAAATGATTCCTTGTAATTTAAATTTACAAAGTGATATTTCTAAAAGCTTCTGATTCTATAAGTTGTTTAATTACAATGGGAATCAAATTACCATCTATATGGAGTTATGTTACAGTTACGGTCATTGATGGAAAAGGACTGGAACATTAATAGGAATGGGCACACTTCAATGAATCTAACAAGCTTGACCCACCCCCAGATTTCCCTGACTTTTCCTTAGCAACAAAAGTAGCATTTCCTCTCCTGTGAGCAAGAGTATTGGCCTCTCCTTATTGAAAGTCTATAAAATCACTGTCAGAGTGATCACCATGGAGGGTTACACTGAATCCTTACCACCTCTTATTGTTTCAAGACTCATAGAAATATGCTTGTGGTAAAATATAGACAATATAATATTTACTGTTTTAACCATTTCAAGTGTCCAGTTCTGTGGCATTGAGTAAATTCACATTGTTGTATAACCATCACCACCTTCTATCTTCAGAGCTTTTTCCTCTTCCCCAGCTGAAACTCTGTCCCCAATAATCACTAACTCCCCTTCCTGCCAGCTTCTGGCAATCGCCATTCTATTCTCTATAAATCTGGTGACTCTAGGTACCTCATAGTAGTAGAATCGCACAATATTTGTCTTTTTGTAACTGGTTTATTTCGCTTCACATAATTCCATAATGTAGCATATGTCAGAGTTTCTTACTTCTTTAAGACTGGAGAAGAGTCCACTGTGTAAATATTCCACATTCTGTTTATCTATCCAATCATCAACGGGTACTTCGATTTTTTCCAGGGTCCAGCTATTGTAAATAATGCTGCTATGAACACTGCTGTACAAATAACTCTTTGAGTCCCTATTTTCAATTCCTTGGAATACCAGTAAGTTTGTGAGAATCACCTATGACAATGCTTCAAGTTTGAGTCTTTGATAAAACTTCCCTGGCATTTTTTATCCACCTCTTTGGTAGCTAATTGCCATCTTTTCCATGTTGCATATGCCTTTGTGTGTCTTGAATACATAAAATGATTTCTGGCTTCTGGGCTGTTACATTTAACTTTAATGTTCTATGCTCCCTCTCACCCATTCTCTATGCTACAGCAATAGTTCTTCATGTCTGTTTTGCTAACTGTGCTCCTTCCAACCCCAGGACCTTAGAACCTGCTCCTCTGGTTTCTGGGTTACTTTTGATAGACTGCCCTTTTCCCCAGTTAGCATTTCATCTTCAAAATCTCAGCTCAGTGTCATCCTCAGGGGAGCATTTATCTTCTCAGATATCTTTGAGTACCAAGTCCTCTTTCCTTAGGACACTGAATTTGATTTCTTATTCTACTTTTATCTGTGTTCTTAATAAAACATTTCTATCATAGTCCAGACATTAAGCTCCAGATGATCAGAGATTCTCTGCTCACTTTGTACATGCTTAGTCACTCAGTTGTGCCTGATTCTTTGCACCCCCATGAACTGTAGCCTGCCAGCCAAGAATACTGAAGTGGGTTGCCATGCCCTACTCCAGAGGATCTTCCCAATACAGGAATCTAACCTGGGTCTCCCATACTGCAGGCAGATTCTTTACCATCTGAGTCACCAGGGAATTGCTAGTACCAAATTGCTACACTGGGTAGCAGTTACTTATTATAACTTTAAAGCATTTTGGAGGCCTATTAAAGAACTATGAACTCCAGGGACTTCCCTGGTGGTCTAGTGGTTAAGACTTCATATTTCCAATGCAGGAACACGAGTTCAATCCCTGATAGGGGAACTGAGATCCCACATGTTGCATGGCAGAACAACAAAAAAAAAAATTTCAATAAATTTAATAAAGAACTGTGATGCTATTGATTCCAACTAGATGCTAGTGTTCTCTGGAAGGGGAACTGAGAGATATGGTGGAGCTAAAATCAAGTGGTTCAGGTTGCTGTTTGAGTCAGTAGCTGCGAGTGGATGTCAGAGCTGAGAACACACTTGCTCATATGTCCAGTAGCAAGAGAAGGTAAGCCTAATGGAGACTGGGGGCTTTCAGTTTGGACCAGCTTGAGCAAGGAACGTGCTGACTCCCCACTATAAAATTTAGGGACTTCAGAGACATCAACTCTGTAACACCCAAGGCCATTTGAGCTGGAACTCAACCTTCATAAAAAGAGTGCAGCAGCTGAGAGAAATGGATAAGTGAATCTTTTTTTAACAGAATGTAAGCCTCCAGATCTCAAATTGTAGTCTTCAGAGAATCAAAAAGAAAACACACAGGTACCCAGGGATAGAATAAAAATATAAGTACTGTACCAATAAGAGATAAGTTGTTTAAGTATTGTTTTAAAAGGTAGACTGTTGCTTCTGCTCTCCTTATGAAGACTGCACATATTTGTCAGATATCACTCTCCAAACCTGACAAAGAGAGTTTCTGATTTGACATTTTGTCCAATTTAAACAAGGAAAAAGAAAATATGGCAATATGCTCCTAACTTAATCATATATGTAATTATGTATATGTGGCCTTATATATATGCCTAACCAATCCCAAAGCTTGGGTTTCTAACAAGTCTAAACACTGAAAATCATAGACTCTCCAAAACTGAGAGCTGATTCACTGGGTTACAATTATGATTTTATATATCTAATCATGGAGAAAAAGCCCTGTTTACTTATTGCAGATGACTCCCTGAAGAACTTCATTGGAACTCCTAAGCTTCTAGTTTTTTGCTTCCAATTCAACCAAAGTCCTAACATGCCTAATGCTTTGATGATAGTGAAAGGTAGCCTAAATGATGAATTTAGTCACTATGATGAATTTGGCCACCATCTCTCAAAGGTCTCTTCAGGGAAAACAAGCTCTAATGATACAGTTCAGTCATGATAATTGAGTTCCCAGGTATGGCAATTCAAAGCTACAGGGAGGATTTTCATTCTTGTTTAATTACTCAAAGTCTATACATTCTAGGTTATGAGTGGAAACTGGAAAAGAGGAAGAGTGTGGGCCTGAGAGAAAAGGAGATGAATTGCTACAGGTTGCAGGAAGCAATCGTGTAAGAAACGTAGTCAATCAGAGAGAGGCAGAGGCCACAGGTTTGGGGAAAGAGGAAAGCCAGAGATACCCAGGTACCCTTAGCACTGCAGACTGTCAGGACATGAAAGAACACCAGCAGGCAAGGGCAAGGGATTGGGAGGTCAAGCAACTATAAGGAGTTAAGTGAATCAAGTAGCTGACAGCCCAGGGCAAGACAGGCAAAAGCACAGATTCTGAAGAGCAGTGACGGGGGGCAGTCCTAAGATGGCGGAGGAATAGGACAGGAAGACCACTTTCTCCCCTACAAATTCATCAAAAGAACATTTAAACGCTGAGTAAATTCCACAAGACAACTTCTGAGTGCCGGCAGAGGACATCAGGCACCCAGAAAATCAGCCCATTGTCTTTGAAAGGAGGTAGAAAAAAATATAGAAGACAAAAAAAGAGACAAAAGAGGTAGAGATGGAGCTCCGTCCCGGGAAGGGAGTCTTAAAAAGAGAGAAAATTCCAAACACCAGGAAACACTCTCACTGCCGAGTCTGTGGCAAGCCTTGAAAGCACAAAGGGCAACATAACAGGGAGAAAAAAACAAATAAATAAATAAATAAATAAAACCCACAGATTATGAGCCCAATGGTAACTCCCCCAGCGGAGAAGCAGCTCAGATGCCTGCACTCGCCACTAGTGGCGGGGCTAGGCAGGGCAGAGAGGCATGGGCTGTATGGCTTAGAGTATGGATCTGGCCTGAATGCCCTGAGGGCAATCTGAGCGAACTAACTTGGGCTAGCAAACCAGACCGTGGGATCGCTACCACGCAAAAAGCCCTAAGAAACCACCAGGCCCGCGCACAGAACAAAGGACTGAACAGAACTAGCAGGCTGCAGACCATCCCCCTCCAATGACAGGCAGCCAGAGCCAGAAGGGGGCAATCGCAGCCCCAGAGAGATATTAACTACCAAACTGCAAGCAGGCTTCTTGGCTAACTAAGACTTCTTGGGGTTCTGGACAGTCAACATCCGCCTGAAAAGGTGCGCCAGTTGTACACCCAAAAAACCAAGTGGCAGAGAGGGGGGAGGCGATAAGTCTCAGTGAATGCGTGAGCCAAACATCTCATCACCTGAGCTGCTCGGACCTGGGAAGGGCACAAAACCCAGGCCCAAATGAGTCTGGGCCTCTGAGGACTACCCAAGTGCCTGAACCTGAGCGGCTTAGACCTGGGAGGTGCGTGCAGCCCACGGCTGGCCTCAGACAGTTCCAGCGGACCAACCTAGAGCCTGAGCAGTGTGGACAGGGAGAGCACACGCGCCGTGAGTAGGGGCGGGCCCAGTGTGGCTGAGGAACTGTGAGCACACGCCAGTGTTATTTGTTTGCAGAGTTCCTCCCTCCCCACAGCACGACTGAACAAGTAAGCCTAAAAAAAGTGTCCACCACCGCCCCCTTTGTGTCAGGGCGGAAATCAGACACTGAAGAGACCAGCGAACAAAAGAAGCTAAAACAGAGGGAGCCTTGGAAGTGACAGGTGCAATAGATTAAAACCCTGTGGTTAGTACCGACTACATAGGAAGGGACCTACAGATCTTGAGAAATATAAGCCAGACCAAGGAACTATCCAAAAACAAACTGACCCCACACTGCCCACAACAACACCAGAGAAAGTCCTAGATATATTTTTACTATTTTTATGATCATTCTTTTTTTTTAATTTTTTTAAATTTTTAAGTCCTCTATTACTCCTTTAATTTTCACTTTTATAACCTTCTATTACTTTGCAAAAAAAAAAAAAAGACCCTACTTTTTAAAAGCAAACTTCATATATATATATATTATAATTTTTGTGACTTTTTTTTCTCTTTCTTTTTTTTCTTCTTTTTTTCAATATTGTATTTTTGAAATTCCAAACTCTACTCTAGATTTTTAGTCTTTGCTTTTTGGTATTTGTTATCAATTTTATACCTTTAAGAACCCAATCTTCAGTACCCATTTTTTACTTGGGAGCAAGATTACTGGCTTGACTGCTCTCTCCCCCTTTGGACTCTCCTTTTTCTCCACCAGGTTGCCTCTGTCTCCTCCCTACCCCCTCTCTTCTCTACCCAACTCTGTGAATCTCTGTGTGTTCCAGACCGTGGAGAACACTTAGGGAACTGATTACTGGCTGGATCTGTCTTTCTCCTTTTGATTCCCCCCTTTTATCCTCCTGGCCACCTCTGTCTCCTTCCTCCCTCTTCTCTTCTCTGTATAACTCCATGAACATCTCTGAGTGGTCCAGTTGTGGAGTGCACATAAGAAAGTGATTACTGGCTAGCTTGCTCTCTCCTCTATTGATTCCAGCTCATCTCATTCAGGTCACCTCTAACTCCCTCCTCCCTCTTCTCTTCTCCATGTAACTCTGTGAACCTCTCTGGGTGTCCCTCACTGTGGAGAAACTTTTCATCTTTAACCTAGATGTTTTATCAATGGTGCTGTATAGAAAGAGAAGTCTTGAGACTACTGTAAAAATAAGACTGAAAACCAGAAGCAGGAGGCTTAAGTTCAAACCCTGAGAACACCAGAGAACTCCTGACTCCAGGGAATATTAATTGACAGGAGCTCATCAAATGCCTCAATGCCTACACTGAAACCAAGCAGCACCCAAGGGCCAACAAGTTCCATAGCAAGACATACCATGCAAATTCTCCAGCAACACAGGAACACAGCCCTGAGCTCCAATATACAGGCTGCCCAAAGTTACTCCAAAACCATTGACATCTCATAACTCATTACTGGACACTTCATTGCACTGCAGAGAAGAAATCCAGCTCCACCCACCAGAACACCGACACAAGCATCCCTAACCAAGAAATCTTGACAAGCCAACCATACAACCCCACCCATGGCGAGGAAACTCCACAATAAAGAGAACTCTACAAACTGCCAGAATACAGAAAGGCCACCCCAAACACAGCAATATAAACAAGATGAAGAGACAGAGGAATACCCAGCAGGTAAAGGAACAGGAGAAATGCCCATAAAACCAAACAAAAGAGGAACAGATAGGGAATCTACCTGATAAAGAATTCCGATTAATGATAGTGAAAATGATCCAAAATCTTGAAGTCAGAATGGAATCACAGATAAATAGCCTGGAGACAAGGATTGAGAAGATGCAAGAAAGGTTCAACAAGGACCTAGAAGAAATAAAAAAAGAGTCAATATGTAATAAATAATGCAATAAATGGGATCAAAAACACTCTGGAGGCAACAAATAGTAGAATAACACAGGCAGAAGAGAGGATTAGTGAAGTAGAAGATAGAATGGTAGAAATAAATGAATCAGAGAGGAAAAAAGAAAAACGAATTAAAAGAAATGAGGACAATCTCAGAGACCTCCAGAACAGTGTTAAATGCCCCAACATTCGAATCATAAGAGTCCCAGAAGAAGAAGACAAAAGAGCCATGAGAAAATACTTGCAGAGATAATAGTTGAAAACGTCCCTAAAATGGGGACGGAAATAATCACCCAAGTCCAAGAAACCCAGAGAGTCCCAAACAGGATAAACCCAAGGCAAAACACCCCCAAGACACATATTAATCAAATTAACAAAGATCAAACACAAAGAACAAATATTAAAAGCAGCAAGGGAAAAACAACAAATAACACACAAGGGGATTCCCATAAGCATAACAGCTGATCTTTCAATAGAAACTCTTCAGGCCAGGAGGGAATGGCAAGACATACTTAAAGTGATGAAAGAAAATAACCTACAGCCCAGATTACTGTACCCAGCAAGGACCTCATTCAAATATGAAGGAGAAATCAAAAGCTTTACAGACAAGCAAAAGCTGAGAGAATTCAGCACCACCAAACCAGCTCTCCAACAAATGCTAAAGGATATTCTCTAGGCAGGAAACACAAAAAGGGTGTATAAACTCAAACCCAAAACAATAAAGTAAATGGCAAAGGGATCATACTTATCAATAATAACCTTAAACGTAAATGAGTTGAATCTCCCAACCAAAAGACAAAGACTGGCTGAATGGATACAAAAACAAGACCCCTATATATGTTGACTACAAGAGACCCATCTCAAAACAGGGGACATATACGGACTGAAAGTGAAGGGCTGGAAAAAGATATTCCATGCAAATAGAGATCAAAAGAAAGCAACAGTAACAATACTCATATCAGATAAAATAGACTTTAAAACAAAGGCTGTGAAAAGAGACAAAGAAAGACACTACATAAATGATCAAAGGATCAAGTCAAGAAGAAGATATAACAATCACAAATATATATGCAGCCTAACATAGGAGCACCACAATATGTAAGACAAATTTTAACAAGCATGAAAGGGGAAATTAACAATAACACAATAATAGTGGGAGACTTTAATACCCCACTCACATCTATGGATAGATCAACTAAACAGAAAATTAACAAGAAAACACAAACTTTAAATGATACAATGGACCAGTTAGACCTAATTGATATCTATAGGACATTTCACCCCAAAACAATGAATTTCACCTTTTTCTCAAGTGCACACGGAACCTTCTCCAGGATAGATCACATCCTGGACCATAAATCTAGCCTTGGTAAATTCAAAAAAATTGAAATCGTTCCAAGCATCTTTTCTGACCACAATACAGTAAGATTAGATCTCAATTATAGGAGAAAAATTATTAAAAATTCCAATATATGGAGGCTGAGCAACATGCTGCTGAATAACCAACAAAACACAGAAGAAATCAAAAAGAAATCAAAATATGTATAAAAATGAATGAAAATGAAAACACAACAACCCAAAACCCGTGGGACACTGTAAAAGCAGTGCTAAGAGGAAAGTTCATAGCGATAAAGGCAAACCTCAAGAAACAAGAAAAAAGTCAAATAAATAACCTAACTCTACACCTAAAGCAAATTTTGAAAACTCAGCAGTGGCCACAGGACTAGAAAAGGTCAGTTTTCATTCCAATTCTAAAGAAAGGCAATGCCAAAGAATGCTCAAACTACCGCACAATTGCACTCATCTCACATGCTAGTAAAGTAATGCTCAAAATTCTCCAAGCTAGACTTCAGCAATACATGAACCACAAACTTCCTGATGTTCAAGCTGGTTTTAGAAAAGGCAGAGGAACCAGAGATCAAATTGTCAAAATCCGCTGGATCATGGAAAAAGCAAGAGTGTTCCAGAAAAATATCTATTTCTGCTTTATTGACTATGCCAAAGCCTTTGACTGTGTGGATCACAAGAAACTGTGGAAAATTCTGAAAGAGATGGGAATACCAGACCACCTAACGTGCCTCTTGAGAAACCTATATGCAGGCCAGGAAGCAACAGTTAGAACTGGACATGGAACAACAGACTGGTTCCAAATAGGAAAAGGAGTACATCAAGGCTGTGTATTGTCACCCTGCTTATTTAACTTATATGCAGAGTACATCATGAGAAACGCTGGACTGCAAGAAACACAAGCTGGAATCAAGATTGCCAGGAGAAATATCAATACCCTCAGATATGCAGATGACACCACCCTTATTGCAGAAAGTGAAGAGAAACTAAAAAGCCTCTTGATGAAAGTGACAGAGGAGAGTGAAAAAGTTGGCTCAACATTCAGAAAACGAAGATCATGGCATCTGGTCCCATTACTTCATGGGAAATAGAGGGGGAAACAATGGAAACAGTGTCAGACTTTATTTTGGGGGGCTCCAAAATCACTGCAGCTGGTGATCGCAGCCATGAAATTAAAAGATGCTTACTCCTTGGAAGAAAAGTTATGACCAACCTGGATAGCATATTCAAAAGCAGAGACATTACTTTGCCGACTAAGGTCCATCTAGTCAAGGCTATTGTTTTTCCAGTGGTCTTGTATGGATGTGAGAGTTGGACTGTGAAGAAAGCTGAGTGCCGAAGAATTGATGCTTTTGAGATGTGGTGTTGGAGAAGACTCTTGAGAGTCCCTTGGACTGCAAGGAGATCCAACCAGTCCATTCTGAAGGAGATCAGCCCTGGGAAATCTTTGGAAGGAATGATGCTATAGCTGAAGCTCCAGTACTTTGGCCACCTCATGCAAAGAGTTGACTCATTGGAAAAGACTTTGATGCTGGGAGGGATTGGGGGCAGGAGAAGAAGGGGATGACCAAGGATGAGATGGCTGGATGGCATCACTGACTCAACGGATGCAAGTCTGAGTGAACTCCAGGAGTTGGTGATGGACGGGAAGGCCTGGTGTCCTGTGATTCATGGGGTCGCAAAGAGTCAGACATGACTGAGGGACTGAACTGAACTGAACTGAACACCTAAAGCAACTAGAAAAGGAAGAAATGAAGAACCCCAGGGTTCATAGAAGGAAAGAAATCTTTAAAATTAGGGCCGAAATACATGCAAAAGAAACAAAAGAGACCATAGCAAAACTCAACAAAGCCAAAAGCTGGTTCTTTGAAAGGATAAAATAAAATTGTCAAACCATTAGCCAGATTCATCAAGAAACAAAGGGAGAAAAATCAAATCAATAAAATTAGAAATGAAAATGGAGAGATCACAACAGACAACACAGAAATACAAAGGATCATAAGAGACTACTATCAGCAATTATATGCCAATAAAATGGACAACGTGGAAGAAATGGACAAATTCTTAGAAAAGTACAACTTTTCAAAACTGAACCAGGAAGAAATAGAAAATCTTAACAGACCCATCACAAGCATGGAAATTGAAACTGTAATCAATCAGAAATCTTCCAGCAAACAAAAGCCCAGATCCAGACAGCTTCACAGCTGAATTTTACCAAAAATTTAGAGAAGAGCTAATGCCTATCCTACTCAAACTCTTCCAGAAAATTGCAGAGGAAGGTAAACTGCCAAACTCATTCTATGAGGCCACCATCACCCTAATACCAAAACCTGATAAAGATGCCACAAAAAAAGAAAACTACAGACCAATTACACTGATGAACATGGATGCAAAAATCCTTAACAAAATTCTAGCAATCAGAATCCAACAACACATTAAAAAGATCATACACCATGACCAAGTGGGCTTTATCCCAGAGATGCAAGGATTCTTCAATATCTGCAAATCAATCAATGTAATACACCACATTAACAATTGAAAAATAAAAGCCATATGATTATCTCAATAGATGCAGAGAAAGCCTTTGACAAAATTCAACATCCATTTATGATAAAAACTCTCCAGAAAGCAGGAATAGAAGGAACATACCTCAACATAATAAAAGCTATATATGATAAACACATAGCAAACATTATCCTCAAAGGTGAAAAATTGAAAGCATTTCCCCAAAAGTCAGGAACAAGACAAGGGTGCCCAATTTCACCACTACTATTCAACATAGTTTTGGAAGTTTTGGCCGCAACAATCAATCAGAGCAGAAAAAGAAATAAAAGGAATCCAAACTGGAAAAAAAGAAGTAAAACTCTCACTGTTTGCAGATGACATGATCCTCTACATAGAAAACCCTAAAGACTCTACCAGAAAATTACTAGAGCTAATCAATGAATATAGTAAAGTTGCATGATATAAAATCAGCACACAGAAATCCCTTGCATTCCTATACACTAATAATGAGAAAATAGAAAGAGAAATTAAGGAAACAATTACATTCACATTGCAATGAAAAGAATAAAATACTTAGGAATATATCTACCTAAAGAAACCAGAGATTAAAATGCCAACATCTGCTGGATCATCAAAAAAGCAAGAGAGTTCCAGAAAAACATCTATTTCTGCTTTATTGACTATGCCAAAGCCTTTGACTGTGTGGATCACAATAAACTATGGGAAATTCTGAAAGAGATGGGAATACCAGACCACCTGACCTGTCTCTTGAGAAACCTATATGCAGGCCAGGAAGCAACAGTTAGAACTGGACATGGAACAACAGACTGGTTCCAAATAGGAAAAGGAGTATGTCAAGGCTGTATATTGTCACCCTGCTTATTTAACTTCTATGCAGAGTACATCATGAGAAACGCTGGACTGGAAGAAACACAAGCTGGAATCAAGATTGCCAGGAGAAATATCAATACCCTCAGATATGCAGATGACACCACCCTTATTGCAGAAAGTGAAGAGGAACTAAAAAGCCTCTTGATGAAAGTGAAAGAGGAGAGTGAAAAAGTTGGCTTAAAGCTCAACATTCAGAAAACAAAGATCATGGCATCTGGTCCCATTACTTCATGGGAAATAGATGGAGAAACAGTGGAAACAGTGTCAGACTTTATTTTGGGGGGCTCCAAAATCACTGCAGATGGTGACTGCAGCCATGAAATTAAAAGACACTTACTCCTTGGAAGAAAAGTTATGACCAACCTGGATAGCATATTCAAAAGCAGAGACATTACTTTGCCAACCAAGGTCCATGTAGTCAAGGCTATGGTTTTTCCTGTGGTCATGTATGGATGTGAGAGTTGGACTGTGAAGAAAGCTAAGCACCGAAGAATTGATGCTTTTGAGATGTGGTGTTGGAGAAGACTCTTGAGAGTCCCTTGGACTGCAAGGAGATCCAACCAGTCCATTCTAAAGGAGATCAGCCCTGGGATTTCTTTGGAAGGAATGATGCTATAGCTGAAACTCCAGTACTTTGGCCACCTCATGCGAAGAGTTGACTCATTGGAAAAGACTCTGATGCTGGGAGGGATTGAGGACAGGAGGAGAAGGGGACGACAGAGGATGAGATGGCTGCATGGCATCACCAACTTGATGGACGTGAGTCTGAGTAAACTCTGGCAGTTGGTGATGGACAGGAGGCCTGGTGTCCTGTGATTCATGGGGTCGCAAAGAGTCAGACATGACTGAGTGACTGAACTGAACTGAACTGAACTGAACTGAAAGAAACTAAAGACCTATATATAGAAAACTATAAAACTCTGGTGAAAGAAATCAAAGAGGCCACTAATAAATGGAGAAATATACCGTGTTCATGGATTGGAAAAATCAATATAGTGAAAATGAGTATACTACCCAAAGCAATCTATAGATTCAATGCAATCCCTATCAAGCCACCAACGGTATTTTTTCACAGAGCTAAAACAAATAATTTCACAATATGCATGGAAATACAAAAAACCTCAAATAGCCAAAGCAATCTCGAGAAAGAAGAATGGAACTGGAGGAATCAACCTGCCTGACTTCAGGCTCTACTACAAAGCCACAGTCATCAAGACAGTATGGTACTGGCACAAAGACAGAAATATAGATCAATGGAACAAAATAGAAAGCCCAGAGATAAATCCACACATCTATGGACACCTTATCTTTGACAAAGGAGGCAAGAATATACAATGGATTAAAGACAATCTCTTTAACAAGTGGTGCTGGGAAAACTGGTCAACCACTTGTAAAAGAATGAAACTAGAACACTTTCTAACACCATACGCAAAAATAAACTCAAAACGGATTAAAGATCTAAACATAAGACCAGAAACTATAAAACTCCTATAGGAGAACATAGGCAAAACACTCTCTGACATAAATCACAGCAGGATCCTCTATGACCCACCTCCCAGAATATTGGGAATAAAAACAAAAATAAACAAGTGGGACCTAATTAAAATTAAAAGCTTCTGCACAACAAAGGAAACTATAAGCAAGGTGAAAATGCCTTCAGAATGGGAGCAAATAATAGCAAATGAAGTAACTGACAAACAACTAATCTCAAAAATATATGAGCAACTCCTGCAGCTCAATTCCAGAAAAATAAACGACCCAATCAAAACATGGGCCAAAGAACTAAATAGACATTTCTCCAAAGAAGACATACAGATGGCTAACAAACACATGAAAAGATGCTCAACATCACTCATTATTAGAGAAATGCAAATCAAAACTACAATGAGTTACCATTTCATGCCAGTCAGAATGGCTGTGATCCAAAAGTCTATAAGCAATAAATGCTGGAGAGGGTGTGGAGAAAAGGGAACCCTCTTACACTGTTGGTGGGAATGCAAACTAGTACAGCCACTATGGAGAACAGTGTGGAGATTCCTTAAAAAACTGGAAATAGAACTGCCTTATGACCCAGCAATCCCACTTCAGGGCATACACACCGAGGAAACCAGAATTGAAAGAGACACGTGTACCCCAGTGTTCATCGCAGCACTATTTATAATAGCCAGGACATGGAAGCAACTTAGATGTCCGTCAGCAGATGAATGGATAAGAAAGCTGTGGTACATATACACAATGGAGTATTACTCAGCCATTAAAAAGAATACTTTTGAATCAGTTCTAATGAGGTAGATGAAACTGGAGCCTATTTTAGAGTGAAGTAAGCCAGAAAGAAAAACACCAATACAGTATACTAAAGCATATATATGGAATTTAGAATGATAATCCTGTATACGAGTCAGCAAAAGAGACACAGATGTATAGAACAGTCTTTTGAACTCGGAGAGGGAGAGGGTGGGATGATTTGGGAGAATGGCATTGAAACATATATAATATCATATATGAAACGAATCGCCAGTCCAGATTCAATGCCTGATACTGGATGCTTGGGGCCAGTGCACTGGGATGACCCAGTGGGATGGTACAGGGAGGGAGGAGGGAAAGGGATTCAGAATGGGGAACACGTGTATACCTGTGATGGATTCATGTTGGTGTATGGCAAAACCAATACAATATTGTAAAGTAATTAAACTCCAATTAAAATAAATAAATTTATATTTTTTTAAAAAATGAAGAGCAGTGGCAACAGGGAAAAAAAATTGGATTCATGGCAGCTGTCTGTTTACCTCTCTCCCTGGAGAGAGTCATTCCTGAGTGGACCCGGACTGTGGCTGAAAGTAATGATAACAGAGAACAGCTGGCAGCATAACAAATATGCGCATGGAGAGCAGATAAAATTCTCTGGCAAGGAGACATTTCCCTGAAAACCAGAGCTTCCTTGTAATGTTATCCTCAAGGTCCATATTAATGGTACACACAACACAAACAAAACCATGTTATAATGAATACTTCCACGCACACTCCCAGAAACTCAAAACCTCCTTGGAGGGAATTCAAGATTGGCCCAACGCTTGATTCCAGCCTTTTAGATTTCATGTTATGGTATAGTTCCACCCTGTAAATGTGAAATTCTCAATGAAACCATATGCAATCATATTGCAGTTGTGTACATGACATGAAAGCTGTGCTGCTCTGACACCGTCAACAGAGAGAAAATGAAAATTCCATCTGCCACCTGGCTACATGGGCTCTCAGACAGAAAGCAATGTGTATTCGGGATGACACAAAGACTGTCTGTATTAGAGACTCCTTTTCACTTTAGTACATTGTTGTGACATAGACGTAATCGTAAATTAAGGCTCAGTAATTTGTTTTTCAAGAGACTATCCAGAAAACCTCTGGATACTTAATCTACCCTTTGGGGTGGGTAAAATCTTAAATCTATAATGAAAGAAATGGGAAGTATTATGCTTTCATCTGGTCCCTGTTTTTTTTTTTTTTTCCTGCCATTCATCAGCTTGATAAAGTAATTTCAGTCATGATATATGAATTCACAATGCTGAAAGTATGTTTGACCCTTGTACAGAATCCATTCCACCATTTTTCCATCCCCCAACTAGCTCAGCTAGGTTAAGGGGGAAGAATAAGATTGGGAAGGAAGGCTGGAAATTTGGGACAAGAATACAAATGAAATTGAGGAGGGCATGGTAACCTACTCCAGTGTTCTTGCCTGAAGAATCCCATGGACAGAGGAACCTGGTGGGCTACAGTCTATGGGACGGCAAAAGAGTCAGACACCACTGAAGCAACATAGCACACAAAAATGAAATCAGGTTATGGTGTCAAGCTGAGATTCCTCAGTCATAGTCACAACATCTTTATGCTAATATAGGTTTGATTTATTGAAATTAGCCCCATCAGTGTACTCTTCATATTGCAAATTCAACATAGGTACTTGTCACTACACCCAAAGTAAGAACACTCTAAAAACTCATTAAACTGATTACATTTGAATAATCAAACAACTTTTATAATGCACAATCCAAACTATGACTTTATCCCATTCTGTTTGTAGCTGTCAAGATTACTGACAGATGTATGGCTGAGTCCCTTCAATATTCACCTGAAACCATCACAAAATTGTTAATCAGCTATATCCCAATACAAAATAAAAAGCTAAGAAAAAAAAAAAAAGATTACTAATGGAACCTCTAAATAGTCACTAAGAATGCATTCCAAAAAGGAATTTCCCAGTATTGTTCCTTAGTATCTACTTTGTTCTCAACATTAACCTTAATTCATAAAGACTTTCACATGACAGCTTCTATATCTTCACAAAATTGCCATCATGGCCCAGGTTTTATCAAAGTGAAAGTGTACGTGAAGTCGCTCAGTCTTGTCTGACTCTTTGCAACCCTGTGGACTGTAGCCCTCCAGGCTCTTCTGTCCATGGGATTCTCCAGGCAAGAATACTGGAGTGGGTTGCCATTTCCTTCTCCAGGGGATCTTCCCAACCCAGGGATCTAACCCAGGTCTCCTGCATTGCAGGCAGACGCTTTATCCTCTGAGCCACCAGGGAAGCCCCATGGTTTTTATCAAAGGTCTCATCAAATGAGCCACTTTATGCTATAGATTTATCTATGGCAGATAATCTTAAAGGACAAAAGTCAAGTACTTAGAGAATATAACTTAAGAGAAACACCTAGAAAAAATGTTTTTCCTTGAGATAATTCTATTTTTAGGTTGAGTATTTTCTTAAGTTGTATACCAGAGAACCATCTCTGAGATACAGGTCAAGCTGGACATTATCCACACTGCTGTGGATAATCAGCAGGGAACACAGTCAGTGGAGGTTTTGCAGACTCCAGTGGACTCACATGCTATTTGGAAAAACAGTAGCGCGCTGTTTGCCCGGTGCAGCTGTGGTTGCCATAGGGATGGACTCCTGTGAGTATTCCATCTGCTACAAGAGGGACAGCTTGGAAACCCCTCATAGGTCTTAAGAAGAAATGAAGCAAACAAATGATTCATCTGGTTGGGACGGCTGGTTTTGTATAAGGAGCTATTTCAGCAGATTTCAAGCATATGCGTACCATGAATCTTTAGTCAAACCAGAAAAATCTTCAGTTTTAAAATGAGACGCAAAAATGATCCAAATTTCAGTCAATGTCTTTGAAAATGTACATGTTCCTCAAGCACACCGTGTTGCAACCTTTTTGTGTTAAACTTAGTAATCGCAATTTTAAGTGTTTAAGCCACATTTTCCAGAACAATTAATATTAGCTTCTAAACAAAATGAAGGGCTCATTGAACAGGCTCATTTAGGAGAACACAGCAAAAACAGGCTTGTGTGAGGAGTCCATATGGAATGTGGGGGTCTCGCCCATGCTGAAAAATGTTAACTCAAAGTTGTCTGAAAGTATATTTTCAGCATTGTCCCTCATTAATAAGCAGAACAAATGATAGAAAACTTAGGCCAGTGCTCATACTATTTTTAAGTACATACACCCATGCAAACTTGCAGAATTAAATAAGGTCCAGTATAATGCATTTTGAAAAATCACAGAAGTTCCTGTTTTTTAAGCTCTTGAGAAGAAATCAAATATTCTAAAGGGAAATTGGGTTGTCAGACACTGATGTTTCGGAGAACATAAAATATTTGAAGATGTGAATGAGAATGCCACCACTGTACATTTCTCTGACCTAATAAAATGAGGTTTTTATAATTATGTGGTGGTGGAAATATAGTAACTCCTGACTCAGGTAGATTTCATTTTATATAAATGTATAATTACCTGATATGGCTAATGCAGCAGGACCATGTCTAGATAAACTGGATCCTCAAAAATTTCCTCTGGAAAAGTATATCTGAGTAAAATATGTTCTTTTAGAAGTTGTCCCCTGAATAGCTTAACCTTTCAAATATATCAACCAAAAATTAGATGTTCTTTGAGAGTTCTTTTTACTCAAAATGATACCTCCACAGGCCACCTCACCAAGCTGACCCTGAACAAATGACCCTGCTTTCCTAGAGGGCAGAGAACTTAGATTCAGAGACTCACAGGAGAGGCAGAAGGGATATACATTTCTGTTCAATCATAGAAAAGAAAAAGCTAGAAGACAGTTATGTGCTCAGTATGCTGTCGTGTCCAACTCTTTTGCGACGCCATGGACTATCACAAAACCATCTCCCCAGGTTCCTCTATCCATAGAATTAGACAAGCAAGAATATTGGAGTGAGCTGCCATTTCCTATTTCATGGGATCTTCTCGAACCAAGGATCAAACTCACTTCTTTTGTGTCTCTTGCATTGGCAGGCAGATTCTTTACCACTGCACCACCTGGGAAGACAGTCAAGTTTTCATATGAAACTGATAACACATTCAGATATGACCTTACTAATCCCTAACTCAGGGTCTTCGGGTGGCCTTGCTTTCTGAAGTTTTCCTAAGGTTCTGTGCTTGGCATTATTTGAATGCCCGTATCTTCACAGCTCTCCACCAACACCAAATTTAGACACCATCCTTCTCACTTCCTCATGACCTTCCATGTTATCTAAGATGTTAATGACTAAAAATGAATTCATGTGGCATCCTCCCACATGATGCTTTTAAAGTTTTTAACATAGGTGTTGCTTTCATGTCCTACTAAGTGGCAAATGATATATTTAAGGCATCATGTAGAAGGGACTGAGATACATTGGAACCAGGCAAGGGAGTGAGGGAGCTTTTCAATCCCTCTGATTCTGCCACATGCCAAATGCTCTATTCTACTTAAATGTAGGACAAGAATTTTGCTTACCTTGCACATTGTATTATAAAAATATCAAAACCAATAATTAATGCACTGAGATAATTTTAAAATCATTAAATGAATATTCTCCAAACAGCATATATAATATATACACAATTTACATTATATATTTTTTTTTATTTACTCTCTGAAAATTCATGATCCATTCATGGCTAAAGGGAGTTTACTCTGTTTAATGGGGAAGAAAATCAGAAAGACAAGGCTTAGCATAACCAGGGACTAGCCAAAGATGGCCAAGTCATTGGCTTGACAGTTTTATAAATATGAAGGTATGTGTTAGTTGCTCAGTTGTGTCTGACTCTTTGCAACCCCATGGACTGTAGCCTGCCAGTCTCCTCTAACCATGGAATTCTCCAGGCAAGAATACTGGAGTGAGTTGCCATTTCCTTTTCCAGGGAATCTTCCAAATCCAGGGATCAACCCAGATCTCCTGCACTGTAGGCAGATTCTTTACCCTCTGAGCCACCATACATGAAAGGGAGAGATGAAAGGAAGACAAGGGAGACAACTCCAAAGCAAATAGTGAAGAAACCAATTTTTGTAGGATTTTATTTTAAACAATTAAGCTTGACTATCTTTAAAAAAAAGGGGGGCACCGGGTCAAAACAGCATCAGTGAAACACTTTCGTAGAGATTTGACCAAACAAAGCAGAGTGAGCAAAGATTTGGGTCTATCAGGATTCTAGAAGCAAGGTCCAAGGCAAACAACTGTAAATAAAATCTTCCTCTGACGCTGACCCTTCCCCTCTTCTACCTCCTCCTCCCTTCTTCCTCTCCTTTCCTTCTTCTCTGTCTTCTCCTCCTTCTCTTTCTCCTCTTCCTTGTTCTTTTCTCTCCCTCTCTCCATCTCTCTCTCCTTTCCTTCCTTCTTCCTCTTTCATTCAACAAATATATTCCTCATGCACACAGTTCTAGATACTAGGACCCAACAGTGAGCCCAACAGCCAAATTTCTCTTTCTACACAGTTATATTCTAGGTGGAGGAAGACAGAAAATTAACTACATACTCTGTGCTGATAAGTGCTATGAAAATTGTTGGCCTGTGTAAGGGAAAGACATTGTTAGAAGCAGAACTTTCTTAAATACCTTGATCAGAGAAGACCTTTCCAATGAAGGGATATTTGAAGGAAAGAAAAGGAACTGAACCATAATGGTGAAGCATCCAGAATGCAGAAGGAATGAATGGTACATTAAGAGACGAGAAGCAAGCACATTTGGCTCTTTGAAGAAGAGCCAGGAGGTCATTGTGCCTACAACATAGTGAGCAAGGAAGTGGTGACCTGGGATGAAGGAGTGCAGATCACTGGGGGCCATATTGGGAAGTGTTTCTAGGCCAGTGTGAGGATTTTTCTTTTTAATGAGTAAAGTAAGAGTTGGAAAGAATACAGTAGATACAAATTAACTCAAAAGCCAAAGTAAATAATGCTTTTGCAGAATATCTATCAAGCAGGACCTTAAATTCTTCTATGAGAACCCAGATGTTATACAGATTTGTTTGCCTGTTTCTTTTATTTAAACAGAATCAATCAATGGAAGTTTGGAAACTAGGGCTTTGACTTCTTAGCCTGTCCTGTCAACTTTAATTTATTAATTAATAGCTAGTGCCTTTTTTTTTCAGAGATGGTATTCATGAATCTCTGTGTAGAAGAACCAATAGGGAAAGGCAAGCAAGAGTTTGAGAAAGACCATGTCAAAACTAGGAAAAAAGAAAAGAGAAATCAACAGTAAAACTTCATATTTGTATTACTTTATTGATTTTAAATTAGTGAAAACACATTATTGGAAAAGCATTATTTTATTTATTTACATTTAAAAGATAAAAGAAAAAACTGACTTATTAGCATGCAATATTTTAAAAACCTATTTAAGAGATCAATATTTATAGAAATTTATTTAAAATCAGATTTTAGCAAATCACCAACTAAATCATAACAAATAAGCACAATTTTGTAAGCTTTCTCAGTTAGGCAAAACGTACATTATAGATAAAAGATTAATTGTCACAATAAGCTATTATTTTTTTCCCTAAATGGCTACTCAGCATCAAAGCACAGGATAGCACAAAGAGCATCCAGTAATGGCTATCAGCCCAAACTTCAAAATTACATTCAAGATTTTATTTGTACTTATGATTAGACATGACAAAGAGTTCACAGCCTTCAAGATACTGAAATTGATCTTACAAATATTTTAAAACAGTTAATTTTCTTGGAATACAGACATAATAATAGTCATCAAAATTTGAATAATATATTAAGCTCATAATGATGCCAGGAGTATATTCTTTCTACCTGCTAAATTTTTTTTGACTAATTGTGAAGATGAAAATAGAATTATAAATATTCTAATACCAATTACATAGTGTTATGTATTTATTACTCATTTATGTACTGATATGGCATCCCACTCCATTATTTCCAGTACTCTTGCCTGGAAAACCCCATGGACGGAGGAGCCTGGTGGGCTGCAATCCATGGGGTCGCGAAGAGTCGGACATGACTGAGTGACTTCGCTTTCACTTTTCACTGTCATGCATTGGAGAAGGAAATGGCAACCCACTCCAGTGTTCTTGCCTGGAGAATCCCAGGGACAGGGGAGCCTGGTGGGCTGCCATCTACAGGGTCACACAGAGTCGGACACGACTGAAGCGACTTAGCAGCATATTGTGCATTTACTAAATGAATTTTGTGTATGTACTATGTATTCTGTATGTACTGAAGTGAAGTGAAGTGAAAGTCACTCAGTCATGCCTAACTCTTTGTGACCCCATGAACTATACAGCCCATGGCATTCTCCAGGCCAGAATACTGGAGTGGATAGCCTTTCCCTTCTCCAGGGGATCTTCCCAACCCAGGGATGGAACCGAGGTCTCCTGCATTGCAGGCGGATCTTTACCAGCTGAGCCACAAGGGAACTCCTCTGTATGTACTAATTATATAGCTTTTCATATTTTCCAAGGTTGGGAGGAAAATTCAATGTTTGTGGACCAAAGACTTACTCGACTACAATCTGGTGTTTCAGAGATGAAGACCTCAAGCATTCTAGATTTTCTAGTAAACATTAGTATAACTCTAAAATTGCATGGCATGAGCATTTAATAACTTTCAATCCTTAGTCTTATATTATTTTAATGTGTATAGCCTACCTATGTGAGTAAAGAAAGGAAGCAATTTACAGAGATCATAATGAGAAAAGAGAATGTAATATCGTTTTTGTATCATTAAGGTTTCAATCTCATGTTATGGCCTCAACTGAGTATTTTCATGCTATGATTATTACTATTATTACACTACTGTTACTGTATTCAATAAATTTGGATGGCTTATTACAGGTGTTAAAGCACTTTCGTGTGTGTATTCTCTCACTTGATCTTTAAAACAAGCAGTTGGAGTAGATATTATTATCTCCATTTTAAACATGAAGTTATTGAAGTTGAATGAGTAACTGGTACAGTGAGGATTCAGGGTGAAGTTAATACAACTGTTCTTTTTGGGGTTGCTTGATGGGAGCTTTGTGATGGCTGTAATAGATGTGGGAATGCAGATGTATGATCCACAGCACCTATATTTAAATAATTTATAATATAGTTGGGAATGAAGCACAAAAATTTCAGATAAAGAATATACTCAATTAAGTCATCCATTTAAGTTCTTAGTAATAAGCAATAATAGAAAAGTTGAAGAATGCAAGCTGAACATGAAAGTCAAGCATTTTCCCACATGCCAACAATAGGATATTGCAATGTGAAACTGAAAACACAATATAATACCACCAAAAATGAAATATTTAGGTATAACTCTAACCAAAAAGATATAGGATCTATGTATGGAAAACTGTAAGACTGATGAAAGAAATCAAAAAATGTTGATGGGGGAGAGTTCCAAAGAAGGCACACCTTAAGAAATCTGCCAAATAGAGAAGATAAGAAAAATTAAGAAAATATTACTCAGTCATAGAAAGAAATGATGTTGCACCATTTGCAGAGACATGAATAGGTCTAGAGACTGTCATACAGAATGAGGTAAGCCAAAAGGAGAAAAACAGATATCGTATATTAACACACATATATGTGTGTGTGTGAACTGTGGTGTTGGAGGAGACTCTTGAGAGTACCTTGGACAGCAAGGAGATCCAACCAGTCTATCCCAGTGGAAATCAGTCCTGAATATTCATTGGAAGGACTGATGCTGAAGCTGAAGCTCCAGTACTCTGGCCACCTGATGCGAAGAACTGACTCATTTGAAAAGACCCTGATGCTGGGGAAGATTGAAGGCAGGAAGAGAAGGGGATGACAGAGGATGAGATGGTTGGATGGCATCACCGACTCTATGGACATGAGTTTGAGCAAGCTCCGGGAGTTGGTGATGGACAGGGAGGCCTGGCGTGCTGCACTTCATGGGGTCGCAAAGAGTTGGACAGGACTGAGCGACTGAGCTGAACTGAACTGAACACGTATATGTGAAATCTAGAAAATGGTTTAGATGATCTTATTTACAAAACACAAATAGAGACACTGATGCAGAAAACAAAGATACCACAGGCGAATGGGCGAGTAAATTGGGAGACTGGGATTGACATACATACTCTACTAGTAGTGTGTACAAAATATCAATAAACTAATGAGAACCTACTGCAGAGCACAAGGACCCCTACTCAATGCTCTGTGGTGACCTAAATGCGAAGGAAAACCTAAAAAGAAGGATATATGTAAACACAGAGCTGATTCACTTTGCTGTGCAGCAGACATTAAAACAACATTGCATGTTATGCTATTGATACATATATATATATATATACTATATTTATTGGAACAACTATACTCCAGTAACAGAGAAGGTGATGGCACCCCACTCCAGTACTATTGCCTGGAAAATCCCATGGATGGAGAAGCCTGGTGGGCTGCAGTCCATGGGGTCACGAAGAGTCAGACACAACTAAGCGACTTCCCTTTCTCTTTTCACTTTCATGCATTGGAGAAGGAAATGGCAACCCACTCCAGTATTCTTGCCTGGAGAATCCCAGGGACAGGGGAGCCTGGTGGGCTGCTGTCTATGGGGTCACACAGAGTTGGACACGACTGAAGTGACTTAGCAGCATCAGCAGTATACTCTAATAAAAATTAATTATAAAAACAAACAAAAAGGAAATTACAAGTAGGGGAAAGGGTGAAACTGACTAGATGCCAGAACAACCTATGCGAGCAATCTAAGTTGTATCATTGTAGACACACTCCCATCCTGACACACACACATTTACTGGTTTGTCCACCTGGAAAGGAGGGCATTGTTTCTGAGGTTCGTTGGCTGACAGATGGATTACTGAAGAGAATATACCCATGGAATCATAGCATAGCCAGCTGTGATTGTTGTATGCTCTTCAGTGAGGGGCAGAGGCGGGGAGGTGTTCACTTAAACCCAGAAACTACTCGAACATATTCAGATCCTCAAAGCTTTACATTGCATGCACTTTGGGGTAAGGGAGAGCAGATTTTGGATTACTGTTGGTTTAGCAAGATCAAGGAATAGCATGTTCAAATTACCTTTAAAAGAAGAGGTTCTTGTTAGACAGAGGTTAATAGAAAAACACTTCAAAAATGATAAACAAAGCTGAGTATCAGGATGAGGTAGATATTTTTCACAGAAAGATAACTATCAGTGGAATAATTAGAATTCATGCATAATCAAAAGCTAACAAAGAGAGATTAAAAAACATTTTAATGTGTTTCACAATCCAGTTTTTAGGTGTAGAAGACTGTATTCAATACTATGTTATTGAAAGATAGCATTTTTTCCTTTCAATAAATAATTGCATGGGTTTCCCTGTTGGTTCGAACGGTAAAGAATCCGCCTGCAATACAGGAGATCTGGGTTCATTTCCCGAGTCAGGAAGATTCCCTGGAGAGGGAAATTGCTATCCACTTCAGTATTCTTGCTTGGAGAATTCCACAGACAGAGGAGTCTAGTGGGCTACAGTTCATGGGTTCGCACTTGGCAAGCCAGTAGGTTTGTCAGTGCTAAAAATTATTATTGTTTTCACCAATAAAAAGGACACAGGAGAAACTCAACCACAGAGGGGAAAAGAAAAACAGACATAAAACATGACCCTGCTCATCATGCTACCTTTTCTAAAATATGGATGATTTTTGAATCACATCTATAGTAAATTATGGCAATGATAGTTTATATCTACTCAGTGATTGTTTTAATTTTGGTATTCTTTAGGAAACTGTCCCTTCCCTCATCCCATGTGGTTCTAACAATATGAAATAAAGTGTCCACTCATCTCCCTAGACAGAGTTGAGCCTATTACCCAAGTCCTGTCAATCATGGTGCTACATCTCTCTGTCAACAGTAATTGGTTCAAGATGTGGGTGTGTACCACAACCAGGACCAATCAGAGAACTGTTATTTTATTTATTGACCCTAAGAAATAAAGAGTTTTTCTTCCATTTAGGTCTCACCTTGTACGGATACAGTTTTGGGGGTCTCCAAAATTCTCTTTCCTGCAGCATGAGAGAATGAAGTTAACCAGAGAAGAGCAAATCTAGAGATGGAAAGAAAAAGATACTGGGTAATGTTATTTCAATTAAACTACTGGATCAATCACACATAGACATCCTGGCTTTATGGGGCAAAGTCTATGAGTTTGGATATTTTTTAAAATATTTTTTATGTTTTGTTTTGTTTTGACTTAAGCAGAAGTTTGGGTTGAGTTTCTGTCAGTGACAGTAAAAATTGTCCTGATCAAAAAAAAGTTTTCCTTGAAAGTATGAGTTTTAAATGAATATTAATATAGCAAGATAATGAAAGAGTTACTATCAGAGAAAATTATAAAAGAAACTCAGGGTTGGTTTGGTATAGCTATAGCATCTTAGGGTCTACATCTATTCTAATGGGTCAATAACAGTGCTCAACCAATTATTGAGTGGTTTAGATGTCTTCTCGGAATATAAACTTGAAGAGAGAACAGAAAGACTTTAATGTAAAAGTTATAATGTTTCATAAACTATAAAATGTTATAGAAATATTAAGCATTGATAATTTCCTTCAGATAATCCATAGGACTTAGACTTCTTCATTCTCTGAGAGTTTGATAAGGAAATGCGTCTCCAAGAAGAAGCAAGTCTCTCTGACACAATCTCAGCTATTTCAGTACATCAGCCAGGTGAGTGGGTTCCTGATGCTCTTGCAAGTCAGATAATGACAAGCAGAAAGACTCACTAATCCAAAGTAAAAGTATTGATAGCTTGTGGCCAAAGCAGTCTGATGAATTCTATGTTCTGCTCTTTGAAACATACTCCAAAATGCACTACTGTCCAGTTCATACCTGGGAAATTATCACTTCCTATGAAGTCAGGTAGTAACCTCATGATTTTTAGTGAACTATTCATTGAGATCACACCTACTTTCTGAAATAAGTATGCTATTAGCATGTTTATTTTTCCATAAATTTTATCTTCATAATACTACCAATTTTTTTCTAATGATTTCTCTCTATACATAATTTTTATACATTCATGTATGTATGTATAATCTTTATATTCTTAAATTATAAAGTCAACTCCTCTTTTCTCTTAGTCTAGCACACATACTATCTCACTATCCCAACCAAATGATCATTTTAAACTAAAACCTTTGTATTTACCTGTATATTTTATTTGCACCTTATATTTATTTCTGAATATATCCTTCTTTTTGAAAGTTTTTACATCACACTTTGACTATATTTTTACATTTTTGTAATTTTTAATATGAAGTCTACAATTCAATCTACTTACAAATTGACATATAAACCTAGATTTTGATGATTTACACAGGATAAAAATAATTTAAAGCTTTCTCATGAAGTTACCATTATGTTTTCTAGCATTCTAACTTCTTTTTAAATGAGATATGATATAGTTTTCTAATCCTTTGTTCATGAAGATAAATGCCACTTTTAAAGGATTCAATGTATTTTCTTCCACAACCCCTATACAGCTGCAAATCTATTTATTTTATGTATTTGCTTCTTTAGGGATCCTTCTGGTTAACTTGGAAGACAGACAATAATACCACCTGAGCCCTGTCCCATCAGTGGTCAATAGTCAGCTGGGTTTTCAAGCATAAAGAAACTAAAAAAATCAAACCTATACCTTTCAGCGTTGTGTCTCTAACACCTGATGTTAAGATACTGAACAAAAGCCCACAGCATCGTACATAAAAGGAAAATCAAATAAAATGAAGAAAAGAGTTCCTAAAGTTTCTTTTTAAGTTAGGACAGCATAATGATACCAAATCTCAGCTACTCTGGCGGGAGTTCAGATTATTAAAAATACGTGGAAGAAAGACTGTGGCGGGCCTTTGTATGTGAATTTCTGTTTTGCCCACACATGCAAGCGATGTAGTTGGGTTCTCTTCCCAGTGCAGTCATGCTGTGTCTCCCTGCTGAGACAGAAAGCAAAAATTGAACCATGGGTGATTTATATCCCAGACCTTCCAGTCGAAGCTACCCCATGCTACCTCTAAGTCAAATAGCAGAGAGAAAAAAAAAAAAAAGAGGTTTCTAATGTTAGACATACTGAGATTAGTCTATACAATATTAAAACAATTGATAAAGCGAAAATTTTGCTCAACTTAGTTGTTCAGTAAAGGAAGCAATTGCATAGGGACCCCTGTTATAGCACATATCATGTTTATGTGTCTGCTTCCATCACTAAACTACCATTTTTAAGAAAAAACTTTTGTACAGCATTTAGCTCTACTGCCAAAATTCCTGGCAGGGAGGCTGGTTGAGAGTAAGTATTCTACAATTCATTACTGGATAAATGGATGAATGAATGAGTGACTGAAACATTGCTTTCGTGCACCTTACTGTTAGTTTAAACTAAATTTTGTCCTTATTTTTATGCTTAGTGTCAGTCAAGAATTTTAACATGGCAGTCTGCCCAGAGACCAATATGCCAATGAATTGAGAATCTAGGTAACTATTTTTAAGTGATTCAGAATGTGAATTCCATTATGGCAAAAAAAAAAAAATTAAGCCACGTCAAGCGTAAGAGAAAGGGATATACCTTTTTTTCCATTAGTCATGACGGAAAAGAGAGGGGAAAGCATTAAAAGGCTCATCTTCGAAAAAATCAAATATGAGACGCTTGCAAGAGATCTGTTTAAAAAAGAAATTGTCTTCTCTGACCTTTGCAACATCCATGAAAGTAATACACTCCAAGTATCAGAAAGATTAAAGGTCTGTTTACTAAGAATTAAAACTAGTAACAGAGCACAATTTTACTTTCAAACTTCATTTTGTAAAAAGATCATTTCACTCTGACTTAAGAAACGTTTGTTTAGAGAATACTGTACCTGTCTCTGACCAGCATGGAGGTCACACAATGCAAAGGCTAACACCATATAAAATGGCATATTTTAGAGGGACGAGAACTTTTAAAAGATAATCAACAAGCCTGACCTTTGGAAACACTCATTCATTTTTCACAGTTTAAAAGCACTGATGTTTGCTTACTTCTCTTTTGGCTCTGAACCTTTCTGATAACTAGAAGAAAGCACTTCCTGCCCCAATGCTAATAGGTTTTGTCTTATATCTCTGCCTGTTAATGCACACACATGCACCCACAAACTACCAAGGAATGAAATCTTTTAATTCTCTAAACACAGATAGGAAGATTTCTTTCTTCTTCAAATCAAAACTCCTTTAAAAAGTAGACTACTCCTGTTAGCTCAATCTTCATGTTCTCCATAATTTATTCATCAATAAATATTTGTTTTGGACTTAATCTGTGTCAGAAATTGTTGTCTGTGCTGGGAAATCAACAGTAAGCATAACAGACAAAAGTCCTTAGACATAAGTGAAGGAGACAGCAAACATCATAAATAAGCAAAGCATCTAGTACATCGCTTCCATGGATGGAAAGATAAATCACGGTAAGCATACTGGAACTCTAGGAAGGGAGTAGCTTTGAAGAAAATGCTTCTAAGGTGAACATAGACTTGACGAAGGTGAAGGATTTAGCTAAAGGGATAGTAGAACGTTCTAGACCGAAAAGCCTGTGCAAAGCCATTAAGGTGCAGTGTGTCTTTCGAGTTTGAAAAATACCAACAGGACACTAGTGTGGCTGGAGGACCTGAGGTCAGAGAGGGAAAGAAGGCACCAGAAAATAGACAGTCTTGTAGGCTACTGTAAGGACACTGATTTCACAAGATTTTAGACAGAGCAGTGAGAAGATCTAGCTCAGTACTTTAAAAAATCTGTCTTAATGTTTCAGGTTGCATTTAGAAATATCAAACCACCCTAAACATAGTGGCTTAAATCAATAACCACTTCTTCAGGTCACGATTAGGAGGGTCAGCAGTTTGAGCAGGATGGAGCTGAGCTGCTCTTCCTAGGTGGCGCAGGTGGTAAAGAATCTGCCTGCCAATGCAAGAGATATTAAGAGATGCAGGTTCGATCCCTGGATCGGGAGGATCCCCAGGAGAAGGGAGTGGCAATCCACTCCAGCATTCTTGCCTGGAGAATCCCATGGACAGAGGAGCCTAGTGAACAGCAGTCCATGGCGTCGTAAAGAGTCAGACACGATTGAAACAACTGAGCAGGCACACACAACCGCACAGAACTGAGCTAGTCTGTGCTCCCGCTGTCTCCGGTTCATCGGCGTGTGTGTGGTCAGCTGCTGGTCAGGTATGTGACTGAGCTGGTCACGCAGTTGTCCTTTCACAGATAAAAGATCTGCATTGCTTTCTGAAAACCTGGCCTACCCAGTCCTGCTCCCTGTAGCTTTATCTTTCATGAGCATCCCTCCAGAATCCACCCCTCTCATTCTCAGCTCTGTATCAGCTTCTGCTTTAAGAGAAGTCAGACTGATACACTAGCTCATGAGCAAAACACCTATACAAGCATGATAATTTAAACAAATCATCTGTAGTGTTATTGCTAACTTTCAACCAACAAATAACACATTTACATTAAATATCATTTTTTAAGGCTTCCCAGGTGGTGCAGCAGTAAAGAAAATGCCTGTCAATGCAGGAAACACAAGAGAAGCTAAATCGATCTTTGGATTGGGGAAATCCCCTGGAGGACAGATTGGCAACCCACTCCAGTATTCTTGCCTGGAGAATCGCCATGGACCAAGGAGCCTGGCGGGCTGCAATCCATGGGGTCACAAAGAATCAGACATGACTGAGCAACTAAGAACAGCATGCAGCATTTATCTATCTCTGTTTGTACTCTTCTTCTTGGACCATAAGTATTAGGGATAAGCCAGGCTAGGAGAGAGACGTGGTAGCCATAATAACAAACATTACATCACAAGGAGAACTCGAGTACTCCCCAAAGTCTGTAAAATACTGTCATATATTACAGATTGTTTACCTTCTATCAGCCACACTTCATCCATAAGAAATACTTAGACTACCAATCACACTGGAAATAACTTTTTGTGATGCTCCAGGCAAAGAAAGATCCATAGGGGATTGATTCAGAGATGCCTCCTTCTATTAATGAATCTGAATTTATTGGGAAATTATGTTGTGCCTTCCACTATGATAGGTGCTCTGAGCACGCAGAAGATGTATGAATCACAGCATTTAGACCCCAAAATGGCTTATGGTCTGGTTGGAAAGAGAAGATTCTCAAAAGTCAGTAAAGTTATGAATGACCCAGGAGAGAGGTGAGAATGCAGCCCTGAGTGTCATACAAACTACATGTGCAAATTCAGCTTCTGAACCCCAGTAATCCCTGTGCATAACTCAGTATAATGCATCATATAATGAGATATGATGTCGTGCTTACCGACTTTGGAACCCCTCCAAATAGTGCCCTCTCCTTTTCCAAATCTGACATGCAGCACCGCCCTTAATCTTAGGAGAAGTCAGCTTCAGACAGCGTGAGGGAAGCCTTCCCTCAGTCACCCTGTATTAATCATCTCGGGAATGAAAAGGAATTTGTCTGCACAGATGACTTGAGCCCTTTACAGGAAAGCTTGTAGGTAATGGCATCTTTTTGCTGACTGCAGTAGTAATTTTTTTTTTTTTTTTTAGATATGAGCTCTTAGTTATCTCACAGTAAGTGAATTAAGATTAGAAGCCACTTTCACTAAAGCAACCATATAGCTTCAGTGTCCAGTCAGTACCAAGTCCTGTTTCCAGCAGCTCCTTCACCAGTGCCCCAGCACCTCCCTGCCAGAACAGGAACAGAAGGCTCTTATGAAGAAGACTTTCTTTAGAAAAGTGGTACTGATGAACCTATCTTCAGGGCAGGAACAGAGATGCAGACACAGAGAATGGATCTGTGGGCACAGAGGAAGAAGAGAGTGAGACAAATTGAGAGAGCACCATTAACCTCTATACACTACCATGCATAAAATAGGTAGTGGGATGCTGCTGTGCAGCGCAAGGAGCTCAGCTCAGTGCTCTGTGATGACATAGAGGGGTTGGGATGGGGGTAGATAGGAGGGAGGCTTAAGAGGAAAAGGACATATGTATATGTATAGTTGATGCAGGTTGCTGTACAGCAGAAATTAACACAACATTTAAAGCAGTTATACTCCAACTTGAAAAACAAGAATCCTTTTTATCCCTTTTTCCAAACTCCACAGTCTCCCTCTTCAATTTATAAACATGTCTTAAATATGCATCCACATCTGAAATTATAAGACCATCTATTTTGGTTCACAAAATAGCCCATGAATATTTTTCTCTTAACAGGAGAACAGTGAATGAAACAAACCTAAAATGCTATGATTATACTGTAGACCACTGATCTCCATCTCTTTCCCCGTTTTGAATTCATGGGAGGGACAGAGATCATAATAGGTCTTTTCAGAAGGGGCAGTAGCATTTCCTGGGTAGCATGACTCCCCTTCAATCATACTCTTGGGTAGTCATTCAGGACAAGGGAAGGAGCAGTGAAGCTTTCAAGACACCAAACAATTTACAATAAACTGTATCCCATTAAACTGTAACACTATGCACTGGTATGAAATTCAGAATCTTTTAGGCTAAAATCTAATGCAAGGTAACCTGATATACTTGAATGATCTCATCTGAACCCAACACAGACTTGCTGTGCCAGTTTCAAAGTTTCTGATCTGCGTTTACCTTGTTTCAAATTAGAGCTCCTAGCCCTCACCCAGCCAAGTTGTTGGGAAGTTCTATGATGTTATATAAAAATGCTCAACATAACATCTAATTTTAAATAGTAGATGCAATTAGAAAGGATAATAACTAGGAGGTACTATGCAATAGGCATCATGCTAAATGCTTTTCACATATCATCACATTTAATCAAATAAGAATCATATGAGGTAGATGCACCTATTATCCTAGAGTTGCCAGATAAAATCAAAGATGCCTATTAAATTTGAAATTAACATGTCATGCAATATCTGAGACATACACTTAAAATTCATCGTTTACATAAATTCAAATTCAACAAGCTATTCTGGTTTTATTTGCTAAATCTGACAAGTCTCTATTATTCCCATCAAATGACTAGACACAGGGTTCTCAAGGACACTTTCCAGGTCACAGAGCTAGAGAGTTGTTGAAAAGAGATTTGACTCCATCAGGGCACTGAAACCCTGCACTGTCTTCCTACTGTCCTTGTTATTATAGGGCACAGCAGCAATAACATCAGGGGGCCTAGAGAACTCTTCACTGTGGTAGCTCAGCTGGTAGAGAATCTGCCTGCAGTGCAGGAGACCCCGGTTCTATTCCTGGGTTGGGAAGATTCCCTGGAGAAGGGAAAGGCTACCCACTCCAGTATTTTTGGGCTTCCCTGGTGGCTCAGATGGTAAAAAAAAATCCGCCCACGATGCGGAAGACCTGTGTTCAATCCCTGGGTTGGGAAGATCCCCTGGAGAAGGGAATGGCTACCCACTCCAGTATTCTGGCCTGGAGAATTCCACGGACTGTATATTCCCTGGGGTCGCAAAGAGTCGGACACAACTAAGCGACTTTCACTTTCACTTCAGGATGCCAGAGAAGTCAGTCTCTGCTCTTCATAGTCAGGGATTCCTGAGGTATAGAATTGCGGTGACAATTCAGGCAGTGTTGCCAGGGAGTACAGAACACGAGAGATCATGTGAATAAGCATCTTAATATTCATCAGTGACACTGACTTCACTGAGACCAATGGGAAAAGCTAGAGACCAGTCATCTAAGGGCACTCTTTACACAATATTCTGATATTCTGATTTCCTATCACACACTCCAACTTCATGAGTGTTACCAAATATGGCCAGCACCATCAGGTTACTAAATAATAGTACCAGGTTCTAAACAACTCTGAATACTTATCAATGAAATCGATCTGGAATATCCTTCTTCAGTTTTAAGAAATGAGCTTAGAAATGGCAACCCACTGCAGCATTCTTGTCTGGGAAACCCCATAGGCAAAGGAGCCAGGAGGGCTACAGTCCATGGGGTCGAAAAGAGTAGGACAAGACTGAGCCAGTGAGCACACATTTTTCAGTTTTAAGAAACACAGCAAAAGCCAAAGGCTGTTAACAATTGTTACTATTTTTTTAATTTATCATAGTGAGTTTCATCCTAGTCCTTGCCCAATCCCAATGATCATATAATAGACATATCCAGAAATCTTTCTCGGCAGCTAAACTGGGTCAAGTGACAGAGACAATGTGTCTTCTCTGGGTTCAGTCTTTCTGTTATATTTCAAAAAACCCATCTTTGAGGAGGAGAAGAATTAAAGAATGATATTTTACTAAATATGATATTTACTGCAGGGGCTTCCCAGATGGCTCAGGGATAAAGAATCTGCCTCCCAATGCAGGAGATACAGGTTCAATTCCTGGGTCAGGAAGATTTCCCTGGAGAAAGAAATGGTAACCCTCTCCAGTATTCTTGCTGGGAAAATCCCATGGGCAGGGAAGCCTGGCAGGCTACAGTCCATGGGGTCGCAAGAGTCTAGTACAACTTAATGACAAAACCACCACCACCACATTTACTGCAATTTTAGCCTATAACAGCAAATTGATGTTTGACTCTTCTGTGTTCAGTTCACCTTTAGCTTTGCTCAGTCACCCAGGCTAAGAGAGTACCCTCTCTCACAAGTGCTGATGCAAATCCCTGGGACTTAGAGACTTCCTCCATCATGAAGAAAAGGGCAAGTAATGAGGATTTTTCCCTTGAATTTGAAGGAAATATGAAATCACTGGTGTAGAGAAATCACACAAAACTTTCACCTGCCCAGGAGGACTGCTGATTCTGCCAATTGTGATAAACTATGAATTGATAGAAAAAGAAGAGGTAGCCAGAAAATGCCGAGAAAGCGTCAAGCTCCATTCTGTGGCTTATTTGATCATGAGGGGGAAATAACCATTTGTTTCAGCCTCGTATATCAGATGTCTTTTCCTAGAGGCAAAACCACAAGCTAGAGCCAGCTCAGTGATTTCTGTCCGTCCTTTCCTCTCAGTTCATATGAATTATAGTAACTTCTTCTAAAGTGTTGGCTTGTGCTGAGACAGTCTTTTAACCTCATAAAGAATTTCACAAGCATTTAGTAGATGTCACAGTGTCTGAGAAGCAAAGTGTGCACCAAGGCACACTGCTATGTGTTATTCATTTTCAGCTATTGACAATAAGAACTTGGCTGGACATCTTGAGGAGCTATGCTTCTTTGTTTCCTCCTGGACAAGTCATCTACCGGAACATCTCTGGAATATACACACACAACATACATAGATTTCTTTTTTAATTGTAGGTTTCAGGAGTTGAATTGTGTCTCCCAAAAGGCACACTGGAGTCCTCACCCCGAGTACCTGTAACTGAAACCTTATTTAGTTTCCCTGGTGGCTCAGATGGTAAAGCATCTGCTGGCAATGCAGGAGACCCAGGTTTGATCCCTGGGTCACAAAGATTCCCTGGAGAAGAGAATGGTAACCCACTCCAGTATTCTCACCTGGAGAATTCCATGGACAGAGGAGCTTATTGGGCTGTAATCCATGGGGTCTCAAAGAGTCAAAAGACTGAGTGACTAACACTTTCACTTCTTTCACAAAGAAGTGATCAAGTTAAGATGAGATCATGCTGGATTAAGGTGGTCCCTAAATCCAGTGACTGATGTCCTTATATAAGAAGAAAGAGGTGTGGAAGCAAACAAAGATGGAAGAAGACCATGTGCAAACAGAGGCAGAGACTGGAGTTAATGCTGCTACAAGGCTAGGAATAGCAAAGGAAGGATTTTTCTGCAGAGCCTTCAGAGGGAGCTTGGCCCTGGAACACCTTGATTTCAGACCGTTGGCCTCCAAAACACTGAAAGGATAAATTTCTATTATTTTAAGCCATCTGAAAGTGAAAGTGAAAGTCACTCAGTCATGTCCAACTCTTTGCAACCCCATGGACTATACAGTCCATGGAATTCTCTAGGTAAGAATACCGGAGTGGGTAGCCTTTCCATTCCCCAGGGGTTCTTCCCAACCCAGGGATCAAACATAGGTCTCCTGCATTGCAGGTGAATTCTTTACCAGCTGAGCCACCAAGGAAGCCCTCTAGTTGTGGTCATTTGTTATAGCAGACCTGGAAAATATGCAATATGCATACACACGCATATAAATTATATGTGAAAGATAAGATATTTTTTGGTTGTGGAAAAGTCAGAAGAAAAAATATACTGTCTCTGAGTTTTACAATCTAATTGAGAAACTAGGTTAAATTAGCAAAATTGCCAACAAACGACAACAGTGCAAAGTAGCATCATGTGCCAGATTTTATGGGATACATTAGGACCATAAAGTACAAAACTGAATTTTTACATGGAATGGGTAAGTCAGTGTGGGGCTTCCCAGATGGCTCAGCAGTAAGGAATCCCCTTGCAATGCAGGAGACCTGGGTTTAATCCCTAGTTGAGAAGATCCCCTGGAGAAGGGAATGGCTACCCACTCCAGGATTATTGTCTGGAGAATTCCATGGACAGAGGAGCCCGGTGGGCTACAGTCCACAGGGTCTCACAGAGGTGGACATGACTGAAGTGACTTAGCATACACACAGATCAGTATATTACAAGATCTAAAATTTCAAGTGCTTCTTCAACATCTTTGAACTTCACAGGGGCCCAAAGACTTAACCATGATGTGTTCTCACAAAGATGCCCCTCACCCAGCAGAGAAGACTCTGCACCCACTAGTTCCCTATCTGCAGGGCAAGTTGCTCTCCTCCTGGTCCTCATCCCCAAGGTCTCCTGCTCTGTCCCTGATAGCCCACAGAATTGTTCAAACAAGACAGCCACATCTTCCCACGGGAACCAGGTACCCCACTCTCCAGGGCCAACAAAGCCTGCCTTCACAGCCTCTGCCAGTCCACCCTGTTCCTAAGCGCAACCTCCATGTGGCCCTGAATTGTGTACCTTGTTCTTATCCCAGAGCCTTTGTGTATATGTGACAAAAAAACTGCTGTCAACTTCATCTGACCTGTGTCAGGTATCCTGTGCCCAACCAGCTCTAGAACCCTCAGGCAGGAAGTTCTCATTCATTAATGAGATAAAGAGGCAGCGAATAAAACAGTCAGGGAAGATCATTCATTAGCAGAAACAAAAGGAGCCCTAGGTGAAGTAAGGTCTTCCCTGGTGGCTCAGGGGATAAAGAATCCACCTGCAATTCAGGAGACCCCGGTTCGATTCCTGGGTCAGGAAGATCCCCTGGAGAAGGGATAGGCTACCCACTCCAGTATTCTTGGGCTCCCTGGTGGCTCAAATGGTAAAAAATCCACCTGCAATGTGGGAGACCTGGGTACAATCCCTGGTCGAGAAGATTCCCCTGGAGAAAGGCATGGCAACCCACTCCAGCATTCTTACCTGGAGAATCCCATGGACAGAAGAGCCTGGCTGGCTACAGTCTATGGAGTCGCAAAAGTCAGGCAAGACTGAGCAACTAAGCACAGCAGCACATGTGAGGCACATTTGAGCTGAAAACTGATGGGGAAAAAAAAAGAAAAAAACAGTAAATACCAATTAGTGAAGAAAATATGGTAAAACACAAAGATGTAAGCAAGAGATGAACAAACTGAAAATAGGTGTTCACTTCATCATTGGAGTGAGCAAAAGGATCACCTTTACAACTAGGAGTTACTGGGCTGAAACGGCATGGAGAGCCCATTAACATCTCTTGAAGAAAGAATATAAGGCAGAGACAGAAGACTCAATGGGATTGTTTTCAAATAAAGTTTCCCAGACTGTACTTACGGATTAAATGTGACTGCAACTAAGAACTATTAGAGAAATTAATTCAGCCTTTTCAGTTGAGACATATGAGTTTCCTTTGATTTTTATACACCTTTCAGAGTCCCCAAAACATTTCTGGGATAAAATCAAGCCAATTTTGAAGCTTCACAGAAGACATTTACCTAAGCCCATGAAAAATTTTCCAGACTACCATCATTACGGGCTTCCCTGATAGCTCAGTTGGTAAAGAATCTGCCTGCAGTGCAGGAGACCCCGGTTCGATTCCTGGGTCAAGATGATACACTGGAGAAGGGATAGGCTACCAACTCCAGTATTCTTGGGCTTCCCTGGTGGCTCAGCTGGTAAACAATCTGCCTGCAATGCTGGAGACCTGGGTTCAAACCCTGGGTTTGGAAGATACCCTGGAGAAGGGAAAGGCTACCCACTCCAGCATTCTGATCTGGTGAGAATCAGGGACCATGTATAGTCCATGGGGTTGCAAAGAGTCAGACACAACTGAGTGGCTTTCACAACCATTATTGTCCAATACATGTCACTACAAAAACAAAAAAATAAAAAATAAAAAAACTTCTGGGTTTTTCGTCAAGAAAACAGCATTAATGTATGCTCAAATTGATAGTCGTTGTCTTCGTTTTAGTTGCTAAGTCATGTCCAACTCTTTTTGCTATCCCATCAACTGTAACTCGCCAGGCTCCTCTGTTCTCTTGCCTCTTTAACAGGCAGGAATACTAGAATAGGTAACCATTTCCTCCTAAAGGAGATCTTCCTGATTCAGGAATGGAACCTGTGTCTCCTGCTTGGCAGGCAGATTCTTTACCACTGAGCTACCTGGGAAGCCCCAAATTGAAAGTATTGCACTTATATTTTTCTACTCACTATAACTCTGAAATTTTCTGCTGTTTAAATGAATGTAATTTACTTGCACTTTATCCAGAAATTGAGTTCAGTACTTATTTTCTTTGCTTTTTTACATTTGAGGGCAATAGAGAATAAGGTACATTTTCCTGTTTTCAACTTTTGAGAACCACAGAGAGAAGTTATTAAAATATCCTTTTAGGCCAATAAACAGTCATAGCTTTTTAAAAGTAGAAAAATGGAAATATTGTAATATCCTTTGCATTTTTGTCTACCATTTTTCAAATGTGTTCTATGAGAATTATGAGGTAGCTACAATATAAGCAGCTAAAAAGAGAAGAAAGAGAATTAATGGAGCTGATTGAAACTAAATGAATAGGCTCAAGATAATAGTCAATAAAATCAACTATGAAAAAGTAAAAGTTGCTCGGTCATGTCTGACTCTTTGCGATACTGTGGACTTAGTCCGCCAAGCTCCTCTGTCCATGGAATTTTCCAGGCAAGAATATTAAAGGGAGTAGTCATTCCCTTCTCCAGGTGATCTTTCCAACCCAGGGATTGAACCCAGTTCTTGCACATTGCAGGCATATTCTTTACCATCTGCGCTACCAGGGAAGCCCAAAATCAATTTTACTGAGGTATAATTTACCCATGGACAGAGGAGCCTGGAGGGCTATGGTCCATAGGTCACAGAGTTGAACACAACTGAAGCAACTTAACACAGCACAGCATAATTTACCTACAATAAAGTGCACCCATTTTAATTGTAAAAAAATAAATCGAATTTCTCAGATCTGCCACCCAGAATTTGTTAATATAATACATGTGATGTAAATATATTCATATATTTGCAAAATATATATCATATAGATATTATACTACATCTGAATGCATTTTTATAACTTCATAGATCAGACTTCCCTGCCAGCCTACACAATTATTTTTAAATGTATACACATAACCACATGTATATATTATATTACATGTGTATACACTATATATGTGTACATGTATATATATTTACATAATACACTACATGTGTATACTATGTTTATAATTATACAACATATAATATGATGTACTATATAGTCCATTTATAGATTTCACAAGTTTGGCAAGCATATCTTATTTTAAAATTGCTAATATATAGTTATAGAGAATAGAAGGCACATAATATTATCTATCATGTACATAGTACGGAGTTTTTTAATACGTGTGTATGCATACATATACCTATGTGTAAATATAGAGATAGATAGGTGATAGATCAATAGATAGGTAACGTACGTATAATGCACCTGAGCATGCAGTCTCCTGCTTTGGAGAGTATTGATGACTGATGACCAATGAGTTTCAACCAAGGTTTTGAAGGGATAACGTTGAGCTCTCTGAAGAGCCCGATGCTGTCCCAAATTGAAAACATATTTGTCTTCAATTCACCATCTTTGAGTCTAAAATTTCTAACATTGTAGAGGTTATTTCATTCATTTTCACACAGTAAAGTGGGGTAAGTGAAGTGAAGTGAAGTCGCTCAGTCGTGTCCGACTCTTTGCGACCCCGTGGACTGTAGCCTACCAGACTCCATCCGCGATATTTTCCAGGCAAGAATACTGGAGTGGATTGCCATTTCCTTCTCCAGAGGATCTTCCCGACCCAGGGATCAAACCCGACTCTCCCAAATTGCAGGCAGATGCACCGTCTGAGCCACTAGGGAAGCCCTTGGGGTAAAAAATAAAGTGGGGTAAAACCCTTTACAAATCCTTTGGAAAAGAAATTCTACCGCTAGGATTTTAAGGGATGAGGGTCAATCCATAAATGAAATCATATTTTCACGTATTCAATAAGCCAGGGTGTTTTTAAGTGTAACAGACATTTCATGACTAGTTTCCACAACCCACATGATTAATTTGTGGCCATATTATCATAGTGAATGTGTCCTGAATTACATGGTATGCTCTAACCTTTTTTATGCCTTATTATATCTCATATTTTTTCCAATTTTTCTTTTAGAGACGGTAATATTAAAAGCATGCAAGAGAATGCTTGGTATTGGTTATAAATTAGTTTGAAAACTCCAGAAACATTGTCTCCGTCATTTGCTGACATTAGTATAATGGCTTTCTTTTGTTCCTTTTCTTCCCAGATAATTATGTTAGAACATCTTTGTTAAACAACCTTTCAGAAAGACCCTTGAACCTAGTTGTAACCATTGGTAAAAATAAGGCCACAAGGAACAAAAGGAAGGAATATCTCTTTTTCAGCATTTGGAAAGAATATAAGTACAAATTCTAGATTATAAGGGTTCATCACCAGAAACTACCGCCTTGTACAAGCATTAAAGAGACAGGGACAAAGGCGGCAGTTGTCGAGCTGTATCTGCTAGGAAAGTTCATGCCATTGCCTACCCCTTCACAGAGGTGGCTGAGAAAACATGGGGTGAGATGTACAAAGATTTGATTGGTGAAACTGGCTATTTCCAACTCACAGACCGACCGTAAAATGTTAGAAGGCTGCTGCTAAGTCACTTCAGTCGTGTCCAACTCTGTGCTACCCCATAGACAGCAGCCCACCAGGCTCTCCCGTCCTTGGGATTCTCCAGGCAAGACCACTGGAGTGGGTCGCCATTTCCTTCTCCAGTGCAGGAAAGTGAAAAGTGAAAGTGAAGTTGCTCAGTTGTGTCCAACTCTTAGCGACCCCACGGACTGCAGCCCACCAGGCTCGTCCGTCCATAGGATTTTCCAGGCAAGAGTACTGGAGTGGGGTGCCATTTGCCTTCTCCCTGTTAGAAGGCACAGAGACCTAAAAATCCCCTTGCCTTATCAATGACGATCTATTTCTGCTTTATTGACTATGCCAAAACCTTTGACGGTGTGGATCACAATAAACTGAGGAAAATTCTGAAAGAGATGGGAATACCAGACCACCTGATCTACCTCTTGAGAAATATGTATGCAGGCCAGGAAGCAACAGTTAGAACTGGACATGGGACAACAGACTGGTTCCAAATAGGAAAAGGAGTACGTCAAGGCTGTTTATTGTTACCCTGCTTATTTAACTTATATGCAGAGTACATCATGAGAAATGCTGGACTGGAAGAGGCACAAGCTGGAATCAAGATAGCCGGGAGAATTATCATTCACCTCAGATATGCAGATGACACCACCCTTATGGCAGAAAGTGAAGAGGAACTAAAAAGCTTCTTGATGAAAATGAAAGAAGAGAGCAAAAAAGTTGGCTTAAAGCTCAACATTCAGAAAATGAAGATCATGGCATACAGTCCCATCACTTCATGAGAAATAGATGGGGAAACAGTGGAAACAGTGTCAGACTTTATTTTGGGGGGCTCCAAAATCACTGCAGATGGTGTTTGCAGCCATGAAATTAAAAGACACTCCTTGGAAGGAAAGTTATGACCAACCTAGATAGCATATTCAAAAGCAGAGACATTGCTTTGCCAGCAAAGGTCCATCTAGTCAAGCTATGGTTTTTCCAGTGGTCATGTATGGATGTGAGAGTTGGACTGTGAAGAAAGCTGAGCACCGAAGAATTGATGCTTTTGAACTGTGGTGTTGGAGAAGACTCTTGAGAGTCCCTTGGACTGCAAGGAGATCCAACCAGTCCATTCTGAAGGAGATCAGTCCTGGGTGTTCTTTGGAAGGACTGATGCTAAAGTTGAAACTCCAGTACTTTGGCCACCTCATGCGAAGAGTTGACTCATTGGAAAAGACTCTGATGCTGGGAGAGATTGGGGGCAGGAGGAGAAGGGGACGACCGAGGATGAGATGGCTAGATGGCATCACTGACTCTACGGACATCAGTTTGGGTGAACTCCGGGAGTTGATGATGGACAGGGAGGCCTGGTGTGCTGTGGTTCATGGGGTCGCAAAGAGTCAGACACGACTGAACGACTGAACTGAACTGAATACTATTTTTATTATCTAATCAAAATAATATAAACTTATTCTTAAATTTTAAGCAAGTATCTTTATATCTTGGAACAAATCGATGTCATCAGTTCATGGTTCACATTTATCAATTCATTTTTTTCCTCATTTTAGATGCTTTTGTATATTTGTCATGTGACTGCACAAAAGCCACAATAGCATTGAACTTCACATTTATATTCTTTATGTATTTTTTTATTGTTTTGTGTTTAAACTTTATTTTTTTCCAGTGTTAATCATTTGCTTTTACTTATTTCTGTGTTTTCCCAATAATCTACTAACTTTTCCAAGTGTCCTTTACAAAAGGCTTCCAAAAAATTCTTTATTGCTGTTCTACAATGGTATAACTGAACAGTTAATTTTTTATTTATCTCTCTGCTTCCAGCATTTTTTTTCAGGATGATGGTCTGAAAATTCTGGATAATTTTTACAGTTCATTATTTCTTACAGACACCTTTCCTAGAGTGATCTATGCTCCCATAGTCTAATGAACTATCTCATGTGTTTTTATGTTCATTTTATGTTTTTAATGCCTGAATTCATTAATATCTGTTAATTTTATGCTATTCCTCCTCTTTTTCCCATTAACAAAGATATTTAAACCACCTATTGCTATGTAACCTCCTAATTATCATCTCTTCATCAGTATGCCGTCAGCCTCAATTCAGGTTAGTATATTAATTCAGTCTACTTGTGAATGAAGAGTATGTAAATATACTTTGCAATGAAAAATAGCATAAGATTTACAACTGACACCCGATATGGGTTTTAAAATAGTGAGAGAAAAAAAGAAAATAGTATGAAAAAATAATGATAGAGTCTCTTAAAATATGCTATTTTATATCAAAATATGGTTTTACTGTATGCCTTTATAATCCATATATTCCAATAAGACTTAAAAGATAAAGTCTTAATCTGTTGATAAAGAGCCATATTGGTGAAGAGACGTGGTCTTTTAGCGAGCAGCAATGGCCACCTTTCATGGGCTTGCCATACAAAAGATAAACCTTTCTCCGTAGAATGCAGTGTATCACCTTTCCAATGGAGTGGCTTTATTTATATTACCACTTACCACAATGATTGCTCCATACAGTAAATTAATGTGCTCCATTATTTATGGTTTTGTTTTGTGCTTAATTATAATTTCTGCATTTAATTACAGATTAAAGACAGTGATCAAACCACTGTCTGAGGCTAATGAATTTTCCTATCTGTCACAGAGGGAAGCTTCCCTGATCCATTTCCCCACCCCCAGAGCAGGTTGAGTGTCTTTCTTCTATGTTCTCATATAAAACAACACCCTCCTCTTTCATAGCGCTTAACACAACTGTAATTGTTTTTTTTAATTTGCTATTGAAGTATAGTTGATTGACAATGTTGTATTAATGTCTGCTGTACAGCAAAGCAATTATTAAATATATATATATATACACAATCTTTTTTGTATTCATTTCCATTATGGTTCATCACAGGATAGGTGAATATAGTTCCCTGAACTATAGAGTAGGTCCTTGCTGTTTATCCATCCTGTATATATTAATAATAGCTTGCATCTGCTAACCTCAAGCTCCCACCCCATCCCCTCCTGCCGCATCCTAAGCCCCATGTAACCACAGAGTTAATAGCCATTCTGATTACTGCATGCCAGTAATAATAGCTCAATAAATATCTGTGCACTGAATGTGGAATCAGCTTCAGTGGTGTGCACCCAAAATCATTCCTACAAACTTCTGTGACAGCACATTTTAGGGCAGCCAATGAAAGATACTTCTGTGAATTAAACTATAGGTTAAAACACTTCCCACCTAACTATAAACACTCAGCTTCTAATACCATAGCCAAAAGTCAGCGCCTATCATATTTCACATGTGAGGAACATTCTTTCATAGGATTTGGGTAAATGCATCTACTATAGATAGATGAAGTGGATAAGCAAACAGAAAAGATAAGTTTTGGCTGAGGAATCTGTTTTAGTTCAGCCCAGTGACCAACAGTATACAATTTAAGCTAGTAATGCCTCAAAGAGAAGGTAGTATTATACCTTGAAATAATCATTTGTTTTGAATGGTGATTCCCATTACAGAACACAAATCCAGTCTTACAGCTGGTCACTCAACAAAACCCTTCTGAGAGATAGTCATTAGTTCTTTTGTATGGTTTTGCAGTGGGCCAAGCACTATTCTCGATGCTTTTCTCTTCCTTTCATGTTATGTGTGTACAAAATCTCAATATAGATGCTTATATAGTTCACTCAATAAAGCACAGCTGTGAGATTACTGCTTACTATCACATTAAAGAAAGAAACACAATTGCGAGGCCTGGATACAGTGAATAACTGATGAGAGCTATGATTGAAATGCCTTTTCCTCGCTTTCACATTTCCAAATGTAGTAGCAAAAAAAAGAGGTCATTTGCATACACCATGGGAGTGGAATACAGTCTTAATCATTTGTATACTTTAAACCAAAGCTGGGTTTTGCTATGATTATCTTTGTTAAACAAACTGAAAGTTCATAATTTCTTGTTACTATTACTCCAGTCTCCATCCTAATATGTTTTTAAAAAGTTGGAAAGAGGGGATCATAGACATTATTTAAAATTCAGATGTTGACATACACATTTCACTGTTGAACCAGCTCTTCCACTTACAAATGTAAACAGGTTATCAGGCTTCTGATGTCAGAAAGAGAAAGAAGAATGGGAAGGAGGAAAGAAAGGAAGGAAGGAATGAGAGATGGTGGAGGAGACAGAAGTAGACTAGGAAATGAAGAAAGGAAGGGAGAAAGGATTCTAAAGTCCTTTAGCAAGCCAATTTAAAACTAAAGCTAGCCCTCTGCTGCAACCTGCTGGTAGATTACAGAACTACACATGAAAAGATAGCATCAGGAATAACAATTTTATTGCAATATTTCTTTTAAATCCTGCAGTCTTCATAATTTGATTATAAGTCATCCAATTGGGTATACCTGGAACAAAGCCATATGTATTATTTCTCAGTTAGAAAATAAATTTACTCTTTGTAATAGAAAACATAAATATAACTTTACACTTCCTAATAGACGATAGAGATCGATACTTCAAATCAGAACATAATAACCTGGAACTCTAGGTGAAAGCAGTCCTGAGGCTTTGGGTCAACTTTTTCTCTGGCAAGGCTCACTGGCAAATCCGTTTAGTCAAAACTCAGGAACTCACTCACTCACCAGGTATCGGTGAGGAAACAACCTCAAAAACCGCCACAAAACCACATGTAATAATTCAGGAGGCTTCTTAAAAGGACTGGAAAATTTTCTGTCAGGGACACACACACACAGAATTACTTTATGCGACTTTATGATTTTCCTAGTAAGCTGAAAGACAAGACTTTCGAGCAGGGAAAAATAAACACTGAAGAAGAGAAGTTAATCTTGTTGGAAAGGCCCCCGCAGACATGCTGGTGCTCAGGACTCCAGCAAAGAAAAGCACCGAAGAGGTCCATGCATGGCCATGGGAGCAGGCAATTGACACTGAGTTTTCGTTTCCATGTTGCAAGTCCTTTATGATACATTCACATTTTTAGTTCAGCTTTAATGACTGCGACTGGTTGAAACCTTAGTTTCCAGAATGTAATAAGTGGAGCACAACTTTTGAATTTTTCCTTAAATTTCCTTAAAAAGTAAAATATGCAAGAACCATAGAAGTGGATGAGGGGCTCAGGGAACAGAAGTTGAGTACACGATGGTTTCATTTCAAGAAAAACAAAAAAAGGAAAAGAAGAATCTTCTGTTTATTATTGAAGAAAAAATTCTTTTAGTGAAAAGAGGGAGTTCTTTGTGTATTAAGAGATTAAGAATTTGAATGAGATTTTAAAATTCTCTGGTTCAAAGGAATTATATAAACAGATACAAATAATATCATTTAATGACTAATCAGTGGTGCCAGTGATAAAGAACCCACCTGTCAATGCAGGAGACATAAGAGACTCGGGTTAGATCCTTTGGTCAGGAAGATCCCCTAGAGGAGGCCATGGCAACCCACTCCAGTATTCTTGCCTGGAGAATCCCATGGTCAGAAGAGCCTGGCAGGTCCATATGGTTGCAAAGAGTCAGACATGACTGAAGCGACTTAGCACACACAGAATGTCCATTCTTGAAATAACATTTATAATGATCCTCACAAAAAATTCTATGACGTGCCTTATACACTTTTCACACACAAGAAAACTTGGAAAGGCAACACTCATTCCCTAACCTCAGTATCTACACAGCAATATTTCCTATGCATGGATCACTCTAGTTTGTTTCCTCCAAAAGATCATCCTGCATTTTCCATTAGACATTATCTTCTTAAGCGCTTTTAAAGAAGGAGGGGGAGATATTTATATATAATCTCTTCTGGCACTATTTGGAATAAGGCATGATAAACATTGACTATAAATATATAAATGATTTATGGTATATTAACTGAAACATTATTTTGCCTGTAATTAAGATTAAGAAAACTATATAACCATTAGTAAAATAAATTAGAATAAAGTGGTAAAAACAATTCAAAGCTAATTTTGATAATAATGATAATTAATGAAATTCTATCATTATGGTGGTGTTAAAGAATCCACCTGAAAATGCAGGAGCCAAAAGAAATGAGGGTTCAGTCCCTGGGTGGGGAAGATCCCCTGGAGGAGGGCATGGCAACCCACTCCAGTATTCTTGCCTGGAGAAGCCCATGGACGGATAAGCCCGGTGGGCTACAGTTCATAGGGTCAGAAAGAGTCAGATACGACTGAAGTGACTTAGCACAAGCACTATCATTATACATACACGGAAAATAAGAGAACAGGCTGATAGTTTTATAGTTTTTTCCTTTCTCGGAATGTTGCTTTATGTTATAATGCTTGTACAATAAATAAGAAGATGGATATGCATCCTTTCAGATGCTCTGAGAAGGAGATACCAAGACTGGATTTAACACATGAGAAGCTTTTTGAAACAATGCTTGTCTTCATCAAAAGATAAAGACACCACGTAGGGATTATAAGTGGGAACCCAGAACTGCAATCTTCAAAGTCTCACCCTTGGAGCGGCCCCGCTGCCTGGGACCCTTTCCCGTTTGTGCTGTGCCACGGGACTTTCCAGCGCCGTTCAAGTCTGGATGTTGGTCAAAACCAGAGATCCCCTCCTCTCTTTGTTTCTCTTTTCTTTCTTTCTTTTTTTTAATTAACTCTTTATTGAATTTGTTACAATATTGCTTATGCTGTTTATGTCTGGGTTTCTTTGCCATAGGGCATATGGGATCTTAGCTCCCTGACCGGGGATCGAACCTGCACCCTCTGCATTGGAAGGCAAAGTGTTAACCACTGGACCAGCAGTGAAGTCCCTTCTCTTTTCTTTCAATGTTAGTATATTGAAAGTAAGCTAGATAATTCTCTAATAAATATTTATATTATTAAAATAAAAAGACCCCAGGTAGACTGTCTTCAGACTGTGATGCAATTTTGACACCTCTGAAGAGAGAGGGAAAGGAAGGTGGATGGGTAGGAAGAGTCTCAGACTGCTGTTATTCTAAAACAGTTTGGACCACACTAACGGAGAGTCCTCAAAGCTAGAGTCACCAGTTAGAGGTGTCCCATGCTGGGCCGGAAGTGACCTGCAAGGTCATCATCAGGAGAGTGCAGGGGACATGTGACTTCAGTGTGTGACTGTGCTGGTGCATCGGAAGGCTCCTGGGATTCCCACTCGCTGTGTTCCCCAGCTCACAATCTGAGCTGTGCAGCCATGCCTGCCGCAGGGCACATGTACATTATACTAAAATTTTAATATAAAAACTTTGCCTCCATCCACCATAATGACTCTCTGCCCCAATTCTTCTGGGTGTTTGTTTCTTCCTCCTACACTTTAATTATCTGGAGTAATAAATTGGCAATTCATAGAATATATCGTGTGCCAGTGATTTTCTATTCTCTTTAGTTTCAGTCCTGTGACCTGGTATATTAATTTAATGGTATGCCATTTATTTAAAATGACAATTTTCTAAGCTTATCCATAAATGGATTATGCAAAGAATCATTAAATCAACTTGAAAGAGGAAAAAAGTAAAAACGAAAATCAAGAAATCAAACGGAAATAATTCATGTCAAGGGCTTAGGAACCCTACAATGTAGGGGAAAAACATCAGTTGCCTATTATATTTGACCTCCAATATTTCCAGTTTACAACAATTCATTCTTTTACTACTTTCAAGTTAGAGACAGCTTCTGTGCTCCTTGGCTTCTGTAATAATCACTTGTCAGTAATACTGGTGCCTGGAAAGTGACCTAGAAAAGCACATTGCATGTGTACATGCTCAGTCAGGTCCAACTCTTTTCAACCCCATGGACTGAGCTTGCCAGGCTCCTCAGCCCATGGGACTTTTCAAGCAAGAATACTGAAGGGGGCTTCCATTTCCTACTCCAAAGAATGTACACTGCATATCACAAATTTTGTGTCTCTAAATCTAACAAGGCAGCTCATCCACATACGCACCATTTCTCCCCTCCCTAGCTATAGTGGAGAGGGAAACTGGTAAGTTTAATATAAAATGCATCTTAAATACCTTCCATGTACCTTTTAATACTAGATGGGGAAAGGAAAAGAAACAATTTTCTCCTCTTTTTAATTATTGATCATTTGAGACAAGCATTTCTTACTTAAAATAATTTTAACGGTAGCCAGACAATGAATCTTCTTTCTTAGCTCGGTTCAGTTCAGTCGCTCAGTCGTGTCCGACTCTGCAGCCCCATGAATCACAGCACTCCAGGCCTCCCTGTTCATCACCAACTCCCAGAGTTCACTCAGACTCACGTCCATTGAGTCCGTGATGCCATCCAGCCATCTCATCCTCTGTCGTCCCCTTCTCCTCCTGCCCCCAATCCCTCCCAGCATCAGAGTCTTTTCCAATGAGTCAACTCTTTGCATGAGGTGGCCAAAGTACTGGAGTTTCAGCTTCAGCATCATTCCTTCCAAAGAAATCCCAGGGCTGATCTCCTTCAGAATGGACTGGTTGGATCTCCTTGCAGTCCAAGGGACTCTCAAGAGTCTTCTCCAACACCACATCTCAAAAGCATCAATTCTTCGGTGCTCAGCTTTCTTCACAGTCCAACTCTCACATCCATACATGACTACAGGAAAAACCATAGCCTTGACTAGACGGACCTTTGTTGGCAAAGTAATGTCTCTGCTTTTGAATATGCTATCTAGGTTGGTCATAACTTTTCTTCCAAGAAGTAAGCGTCTTTTAATTTCATGGCTGCAAACACCATCTGCAGTGATTTTGGAGCCCAGAAAAATAAAGTCTGACACTGTTTCCACTGTTTCCCCATCTATTTCTCATGAAGTGATGGGACCAGATGCCATATCTTCGTTTTCTGAATGTTGAGTTTTAAGCCAACTTTTTCGCTCTCCTCTTTCACTTTCATCAAGAGGCTTTTTAGTTCCTCTTCACTTTCTGCCATAAGGGTGGTGTCATCTGCATATCTGAGGTGATTGAGATTTCTCCCAGCAATCTCTATTCCAGCTTGTGCTTCTTCCAGCCCAGCATTTCTCATGATGTACTCTGCACAGAAGTTAAATAAGCAGGGTGACAATATACAGCCTTGACGTACTCCTTTTCCTATTTGGAACCAGCCCGTGGTTCCATGTCCAGTTCTAACTGTCGCTTCCTGACCTGCATACAGGTTTCTCAAAAGGCAGGTCAGGTGTCTATCAGTCTAGATCTGTTAGATAGAGTGCCTGATGAACTATGGACAGAGGTTCGTGACATTGTACAGGAGACAGGGATCAAGACCATCCCCATGGAAAAGAAATGCAAAAACGCAAAATGGCTGTCTGAGGCCTTACAAATAGCTGTGAAAAGAAGAGAAGCAAAAAGCAAAGGAGAAAAGGAAAGATACAAGCATCTGAATGCAGAGTTCCAAAGAATAGCAAGAAGAGAAAAGAAAGCCTTCCTCAGTGATCAATGCAAAGAAATAGAGGAAAACAACAGAATGGGAAAGACTAGAGATCTCTTCAGGAAAATTAGAGATACCAAGGGAACATTTCATGCAAAGATGGGCTCGATAAAGGACAGAAACCGTATGGACCTAACAGAAGCAGAAGATATTAAGAAGAGGTGGCAAGAATACACAGAAGAACTGTACAAAAAAATCTTCATGACCAAGATAATCACGATGGTGTGATCACTCATCTAGAGCCAGACATCCTGGAATGTGAAGTCAAGTGGGCCTTAGAAAGCATCACTACGAACAAAGCTAGTGGAGGTGATGGAATTCCAGTGGAGCTATTTCAAATCCTGAAAGATGATGCTGTGAAAGTGCTGCACTCAATATGCCAGCAAATTTGGAAAACTCAGCAGTGGCCACAAGACTGGAAAAGGTCAGGTTTCATTCCAATCCCAAAGAAAGGCAATGCCAAAGAATGCTCAAACTACTGCACAATTGCACTCATCTCACACACTAGTAAAGTAATGCTCCAAATTCTCCAAGCCAGGCTTCAGCAATACATGAACCGTGAACTTCCAGATGTTCAAGCTGGTTTTAGAAAAGGCAGAGGAACCAGAGATCAAATTGCCAGCATCTGCTGGATCATGGAAAAAGCAAGAGAGTTCCAGAAAAACATCTATTTCTGCTTTATTGACTATGCCAAAGCCTTTGACTGTGTGGATCACAATAAACTGTGGAAAATTGTTTCTTAGTTGGGCTGTGCCAAATAGAGATACATAAGACATAGAGATTCTGCAGTTCCAGACATTAAGAAAGTCAATCCAGGAAAATTAGCCAGGCTCTGAGACTAGGTGAAAGGATTTGGAACAAATTAATGATATACCTAAATGGTCTCTGAACTTTCAAGTTTTTACAAGTGTGTGTGGGTGCTCGTACATGCTCAGTCCCTCAGTTCTGGTCAACTCTTTGGGACCCCATGGACTGTAGCCCACAAGTCTCTGCTGTGCATGGAATTTTCCAGGCAAGAACACCGGAATGGGTTGCCATTTCCTTCGCCAGGGGATCTTCCCAACCCAGGGACTGAACCTGTGTTTCCTGTGTTTCCTGCTTTGGCAGGCAGATATTTTACTACTCTGCCCCGTGGGAAGCCCATTTTATAAGTGTGCTATATTCTCAAATAAAAGTCATACTCTGCCAACTGATTTGACCCACCCCAAAAGGGAAATGTTCTTGGCATACTCAGGTGGCAGCGATTGACCTCTTGGGTGATACACCAGTGATGCTGCACAATGTCCAACAATGCCTTTTGATAAGGAAGTTTCTTGTGGCTCATTATGATTCCTTTCTAAGCATAACATTTGTCTTTAACTGTGAAGGTCCTTTTAAACCCTTCTTGACAACGATGTGACTTGCGCCTGTTTGCTCCATGAGAAGTACAACCTTGAGGATGCCACCTCTGGTTTTTGTCTCTTCCTTTCAGCAAGAATAAGCTAATCAATTAAGATTTTGTTTTTCTCGATCAAAAAAATATTGATTGATTCGCCAGAGATGTACTTCACTACACAGTTTTGTTGAAACAGTTCATAAGAGAAAGAAACCATGCCACTGCTTAAACAAATTCATAGTAGAGAAACATTGGGGATGAGGAGACATAGACGGAATGTGTAAACTGCCCACATTTCAGTTCAATTTTTCTTTTTCAGCGGCTTGTGCAAGGCTTTCACACCTGTGAGTTCATCTATCATTGTCGAGTTCACATGTACAGATACCATTTTCCTTGAGTCCCAAGCATTCTTTCTGCATATAATGTAAGTTTTGCTTGTAGCTATCATTTCCATCACTGCTTTTATATCAATACTTTAATTAGTTGTATGTATTGATTCATCTTTGAGGATTGTGGCACAGTGAAAATAAACAGTACCCAGCAATAGTGCAAATTATCAAATGTAAACAATTGAATAAGGATTACTGAGAAAATGTGTTAACTTAAACTTTCCCCTGATATCTGAGACTACGCTAAGTGAGATTTACTAGTCAAAGCAATCCTTGTAGCACATGCCTAGTTATTAAAACTGGAACTATTAAAAATGTAAGCAGACATCTGCTCATGTCACAATTAATTTCACATTCCAATGTCATTAAGTGTATGTGAAAAAAATTTTTTTGCTGTGTTTTCTTCTGTCAAGAACATCTGGAAAAGAATCTGCCTGCAATGCAGGAGACCCAGGTTCCATTCCTGGGTCAGGGAGATACCCTGGAGAAGGGATAGGCTACCCACTCCAGTATTCTTGGGCTTCCCTGGTGGTTTAGCTGGTAAAGAATTCGCCTGCAATCCAGGAGATCTGGATTTAGTTCCTGGGTTGGGAGGAACCCCTGGAGAAGGGAACAGTTACCTACTCCAATATTCTGGCCTAGAAAACTCCATGTGCAGAGGAGCTTGGCAGGCTATATAGTTCATGGGGTCGCAAAGAGTCAGACATGACTGAGCAAATTTCACTTTCACATCTATCAATAACAAAGCTCATACAAACTCTTGTTTGAGCATCTAGAATAGTCATAGGCCAGAATTTTTTTTTTAAGTAGCACTGCTGTAGGGCAATTGTTATTTGTGGACATTTAATGAATTGATGAAGGGGAGAAAACTATGCGGAATACAAATTTAAAACATTTCTGGAGGATTCCCTGGCGGCCCACTGGTCGAGACTCTGAGTTTTCACTGCCGAGGGCCCAAAGTTTAATCCTTGGTTGGAAAAGTAAGATCCTGCCAGCCACATAGTATGGCCAAAGGAAAAAAAATAAAATAAAATATTTCTTAGCATATGTATCAGCTTGGGCTCCTTGATTAAAATGGACTAAACAGTAGAAGACTAGTAATTTAAACACAAAGACAAAGTCAAAAATAGGTTATATCAGGGTCCCATCGAAACAGGAAATTCGTAGCTCTGAGTTGCTTGTATCAGCCTTCACCTCACGTTCGCAAGATGGCGACACCAGGTGAGAGCCCTCCCTCCTCTTGCGACACGTACAAAGCAAGAAGGAGAGGACAAATCTCTCTCCTTATAAACCCCTCATTGTACCAGAGCATAATCCAAGCAAATGTCCCCTTATATCTCCTCGATAATAACTGGATCAGTAGGATGAGAATACTCCAGTTAGTTTAGGCCAATCTGACTCATCTCTTCTGTCTGTAAACATATGTCCATAAATACTAGTACAATATCGAAGCTTTAGCATCAAAGAAGGATGGAGTTTGCTAAACAGCTTTCAATGTGGGCAGTGAAGTGTGTCTCCTACAGTAGAGAGCAAGTTTTCAAATATTTTGTTTTTCTCTTTCTGTTTAGTCATTCAGTCATGTTCAGCTCTTTACGATCCCATGAAGTGCACCCACCAGGCTCTTCTGTGCATGAGATTTCCCAGGGAAGAATACTGGAATGGGTTGCCATTTCCTTCTCCAAAATATTTCGTAGATGCCCCAGACATAAAACTGCATCAAGTATGCAGAAAAAAGCAGAATAGCTTCAGTTGGAAAGAGAGTGGGCAGAGATTCTCCACACACTTCTTTTCCCCTTAGTCACTCCAAAGATACCTCTGCCCAACTCTTAAGCACGACTTGAAGAACACTATCCTAGGAATTGAATGATTTCATAGAGAATTAAATGGAAACTACACCATAACTAAAAGGGACTCATCCCCGAAATACAAAGATGCTTAACTTATAAATTGGTGGTGGTGGTGGTGGTTTACTAAGTCATGTCCAACTCTTGCTACCCCATAGACTATAGCTCACCAGGCTCCTCTGTCCATGGGATTCTCCAGGCAATAACGCTGGAGTAGATTGTCATTTCCTTCTCCAGGGGATCTTCCCGACCTAGGAATCAAACCCAGGTCTCCCGCATTGCAGGAAGATTCTTTACCAACTGAGCTATGAGGGAAGTTTAGTATAAATAATAAAAAGATAAAACAAATTCCTTAGTAGCATTTCTTAACAGGTTATAAAGAGCTAGTATCATCTTTGAGATGATCTTTATCTCTTTCCATAAGGCATAATGTTTTATTATCCTTGCTTTACTATGCTTCACAGATTCCCCTTTTTTACAAATTGAAGATACGTGGCAACCCTGCGTGGAGCAAGTCTGTCAAAGTCATTTGCTCACTTTGTGTCTCTGTGTTACATTTTGGTAACTTTCACAATAATCCAACTTTTTCATTATTATTATATTTATTATGGTGATCTGTGATCAGTGATCTTTGATGTTACTGTTATGACTTGAGGAGGGCTGAGATGATGTTTAACATTTTTAGCAGTAAAGCGTTTTTTTAACAAATATAAACAGTCAAGTTTTTCCATATGCTAGCAACATATAGTTAAAAGAATTTTTTAAGTTTGTTTAAATAATGAATTTTTTAATCCATGAATATAACATTTTCATTTTCATTCTGGTCAAAACATTTTTTTTAATCTATGTAATCAGTTTCAGAGATCTGGTCCTTAGCATGATTTTTATGATACCCATAGAGAAACCCAATGCCCTATTCACAGTCGCTGTAATTCAGAAGCCTTCCCTCCTTTCTTCCCTTCCTTTCTTCCTTTTATTTCACTCTCTCACCTCTCCTTTATAATCAAGTATTTTTAAATTAAAGTATGTATGTTGTTTTTTCAACATAATGCTACTGCACATTCATGTGACTTGCTTTATTGTGATATTCAAACCACTTTATTGCAGTGGTCTGGAACCAAACCTGCAATACCTCCAAGATATGACTGTATTTTCTACAAAACAAGTGGGAAAAAAAAGTAGTTTCAGACTTCACTGTCAAAAGAATATAAGCATTACTGTTTAATTCAAGAATAAGAGAAGAATATTTGTCTGGAAGACTGGTCTCTGCAATTAAAAACCAGTATAAGTCTACACATATTTGGAGGCAGGGCAAATTTTATTATCTGAAGGTGACATCACAGACTAGAATATTCAGATTCAGACTGTAAGAACAAATTTGACCTGAATCATGAATAATCCAATATGGATGATCCTCTTCCTAATTCTTTGAGCTCTTCTCTTTTTATTACCTTGTTAGACATGCATATACAAGCAATTTTTTAAAAATTACAAACTAATTGAATGAGTAGGTATTTTCACAGTAAGACCTACTCAATCAGCTGTGACAGCAATGACTTGCAGATGAGCATTCGCATTTGAGTCGATATTATTTTGGAGACTCTTTCTACTGTCAGGACAGTGACTTGAGTGGTAGCAAAAATGATGGAGGGAGATAATGAATCAAGTATCAGTCTTCTATGTGGGGTTGTCATCATTTTTCCCAGAAGTATACTCTAAGACAAAGATTTAAGTGTATATAGTTAATTTTGAAGTTCCAGGGCACACAAGTGAGTTTGGGGAAGTCAAACAAAGAAAGGCAGGCGGTCGGGAATGGGCTATTACTAAGCCAACATATACAAGAGCTTCTTTCCTGGTGGCTAAGACAGTAGAGAATCTGCCTGCACTGCAGGAGACCCCAGTTCAACTCCTGGGTTGGGAAGATCCCCTGCAGAAGGGAATGGCTACCCACTCTGGTATTCTTGCCAGAGAATTCTATATACAGAGGAGCCTGGTGGGCTATACTCCATGGGGTCACAAAGAGTCAGACACATGCAATAGGTCAGGAGAGCTTACTCACAGGGAAATTTGAGGAAACACATTTCAGAATTACTCTGCGGGAGTAGCCAAAGGTGTCGAGTTTTTATACATCATTTCCTGGGAGTCATTGGTTGTGAACTGATGGGTGGGGAATAGGAGTGGGTGGTGTTAATCCCCCCGAATTTCCAGCTATTCCAGTTGTGGGCTAGTAGCCTTCTATGGTTTGAGGGAAAGCCCTCACACTTAGAGAAGCAAATTTTAGCTACAGGGGTTTGGTTGAAGGATGCTGAGATGCAGTGAAATCTGAGTCAATGGGGATCTGAGTTAAAGATCTGAGTCACTGTGTCCAATAGATTGGACAAATTCAAGGACTACTCCTTTGCAGGACCACTGGTTTATTATGCTGAGATAGGAAGGACGTGGTGGATGATCCGCAACGTGACAAGGCAATCTGATTGAGGGACAGGCACGTGGGGCTAAACACACATGACACATCTCCCAGAAAACTCGTAGAAATCCTCAATGGCATTCCTTGCGAGGAGGAATAGGATTTATAGAGGTCATGTGCAGCCTCCTAGTACCATGATCTGAATATACTAGAAATATGACTTTATTTATAGCCACGGAAGAATGATACCTAGAAATATGATTTACATGGTAAAAGATGGCTTGGAGTTATAATCTCCAGAATCTGTAAACTATGGAGAGAAAGGAATGAAGAAGCTAGGTACGAACATCTGCAAAATCTACAGCAACATTAGATTTATCGGCTAACTGAAAATCAAACTATATGACAGTGGCCCTAGGATTTACTTGGCTTTTCAGCAAATATTAAATTTGGCTTACCTAATGGGCATGACATAAAATTAAATTAAGTCATTAAATTTAACAATTTCAATTGACATTCTGTTAGGTTCACCCATGTGAAAAGAGGTTGTTTTGAGGGATATAAGAATGGTATTTTATGACTTTTTCAAATGAGGCAATAAAGCCCATGGGTTTAACCGCATCTGACACATAAACCACTCATAGGCAGGAAAAATAAAAGCAAAGATTCTTCACTTGGATGAAAAGAAAAAGGCTTCCTAATCACAGAACAATCCAATTTAAATGGAAAAATAAATTTAAAAAGAAAACAGAACAGAATTTTCTAGCAATATCTTCAGCATAGCCTTGAAACACTGCCTCCTGTTATTTTTTTTTTTCCTTTCCTCTGCTTCAATAGATCAGCTGATAGCTAAAATTGGCCTATCAACCCCCCTGGTTTGACTCCTCTCTGACCCAGTTCAGGCTCCCAGAGGGGGAGGGACAGAAGCAGAGCTAGCAGTCGGCATTTGTTTACTTCTTTGTGTCTCAGCACAAATGATGAGACCACTAGAAAGAGTCCGGGGAATAATGTTTCTTTGTTTTGATGTAGCTTGCACACCTGCGGGGTCAGAGCAGGCATTGTTTTGTGGTTTTCTCATACGCCAGACCAGATGAGAAAGCAATTCTTGTTATTGCTTTGTGATTCAATCTACCAAGCTATTCTTATTCCCACAAAATATGGGTAGAAATGTGTATGCAACTAAGTGCATACTTCAGAACTCTAGGCAGTTATCAATTTTTTTTTTCTCTTTTACATTTTCTAGCAGATGTTGATTAGGCAAAATTCTGGACTGAAATGTTAATCCAGTTGCTATGAGATCCTATCAGTAAGTGCTGGTTTCACCATTATGCTCTGAAAAATTGCTTCTCTGAAAAAATCCTTCAGAGAATTTTAATGCATTTTCCACCATTCTACAGGATGGTTTTTTTGCCCCTAACTTCTCTCTTTGTGGTTGGCCAGATAGAAAATTTTTTAGGCTGTAACAAATCGATCTGGAGAAATGCTATTAAAACATTAATTGAAAAAAATTGTTAATGTATTCATTTAATGATGCATTGCATAGTTTGAACAGTTCACTGGTATATATAAGTACAAAATTTACTACCCCAAATTATTGCAATTTATATTGGAGCTCACTAGACATAAACCAATTATAGTTAATACGCTGAAGGCATTAGTGATAAACAAGGGGCCAGTATTATGTATTTCTGTGAATGATGACCTAGAGTTGCTCAAGGCCATTGTGGTTGTGACCTAGAGTAGACTGTGGGAAATACACAAGCAGAATACTCCCAGTCTTATCAGCAATCGAAAATTGAATTTGGCCTACCTACTAGACTTGACAGTGGGTAAGAAATCCTCCTGCAATGCAAGAGACACCAGGCCCTGGGTTATTCCCTGGGTCGGAAAGATTCCCTGGAGAAGGAAATGGCAACCCACTCCAGTATTCTTGCCTGGGAAACCTCATGGATAGAGGAGCCTGGAGGGCTACAGTCCATAGGGTCAAAAAGAGTCTGACACAATTGAAGCAACTGATCATAAGCACAAACACATGCCAGAGTTGAGATATAGTCTTATCCACTCCTAAATTCTGAACATTTCCATTGTAGGTTCAATTTCTCTGCTGTAAATTGCTTGTCTCTTGGGGGCCATTGAGAATTAACAGTTGTCACATTTTGGGGCAGTTTGGGAAAAACACCAGGAACAACAGTCTCCCATAATCTAACGCTGACTGCTAACATTCATCCTGAGCATTTCTCAAACAATGAAACATCTATTTCACTTGTACCACTGTTGGTAATCTCGGGCCTCAGGGATTTCTAGATCTCACAGATGTGACAGAAATCAGCTATCAACAGCTTTAGAAATCAAAATGTTCCTTTATATGGGTAGAATTTCCTATTGTATATTTCTGTACTTTCTATGGACTTTTTAAAAGAGAAGTAGCAACTATTTGAAAACAATTATTTTATTTTGTTAAGGATATTTAATACATATGACACTCTGTTGGGAATTACTCAGTCTTTAAACATTTAAGAACAAATCTGGGCTTCCCTAGTAACTCACCAGTAAAAATCTGCCTGTGATGCAGGATGTGCTGGAGATGTGGGTTCAATCCCTGGGTTAGGAAGATCCCATGGAGAAGGAAATGGCAATCCACTCCAGTATTCTTCCCTGGAAAATTCCATGGACAAAGGAGCCTGGCAGTCTATAGTCTATGGGGTCACAAAGAGTCACACACGACTTAGCAACTGAACAACAACAATAAGGACAAATCCATGAAACACAGCTTAGAATAGCAGCAGGCTTGGAATCAGCCAGAACAACGTTTAAATCTAGGCTCTCCCACTTAAGAGTTTCCTACCCTTAGACAAGATATTTAAACTTACCTTTCAGTTTTTAATCTGTTTTTAACACTTAGTAGGTCTAGGCTTGTCGTGCATGTGCTCCGTCACTCAGTCATGTTCGACTCTTTGTGACCCCATGGACTGTATCCTGCCAGGCTCCTCTGTCCATGGGATTTCCCAGGCAAGAATACTGCAGTGGGTTGCCATTTCCGTCTCCAGGGGATCTTCTGGACCCAGGGATGGAACCCAAGTCTTCTGCATTGGCAAGTGGATTCTTCAACACTGAGCCATCACGGAAGCCCATACTAGATCTAAGAGAATGTTTAAATGACACATGAAAGCATCTAGTGTACTGAAAGCATAAAGTCCACACAATGTAAAGAGTGACATGAATCTAAATGGGGAATGTGTCTACTGACAGCTACTATTTCTGCATTTGGAGGAGAGGATGGCCACAGGGCAAGGTGTCCCAGTTAGGAAAGGCAGGACCTACGGCATCATCCACACTGCAGAATGAGAAAAGAGGGAGGTAAACTGCTCTGCAGAATTGAGTCTAGAAAGAAAGGGGGAAGAGTGTCCTTTATGAGCCTGAGATGTTAATTTCATATAAAAATGATCTGAGGGTAAAGCTGGAGAGGAGTCAGAGGATGCCGAAGGTTGGGAACCAACAAGATAAAAAAAGAGGGTCTCTGGATGAATAAAGGTCACAGAATCAGCAATAGGCTACGGAATAACAGGTGGAGCAACTGAGATTAATGATCTTCCTGTGCCAAAGTTCAGCTTCTAGACTTTAGAAATGGTGATGTCTGATACCCAATTGCAATGGTTGTTGCCTTTATAATGGTATGCTCTACAACTTACCATCCTCTAGTATTCAGTAAAGTCTTATTAACCACTAATTTCATGCTGGTCTTTCAGGTAGCTTTCAAGATTAAAGAGAGGAGGTTATGATGATGTTGGAACAGGGAGAGGGGTCAGGAGAAAACTGGATCAAGAGGAAAATTCAGCCATGAGCTGGCCAGCTGCTGCCAAGGAACCCAAGAGCAGCTAGGACCAAAAGCTCAGTGTGACAGGCCACAAACACAATATAAAAGCAACCTCTGAAATGTTGTCAACAATGTTGACAAGGATACAGAATTTTTTACAGTTTCATCAGGGTGAGACTCATCATGTTGTAAACTGAAAAAAAAGATAAACCATAATTTTAGGAGAACTTGAGGACCTTTCTGTTACATAAAGTTTCAGTAAATTAAAAAAAAAAAAACAGCTTAAGTAAGAAATCTTTCTCAAAATCTGCAATCAAGTTGATTTAATAGGCCTCATCTGGTGTTATTCAATGCTTTTGAAGGGTCAGTAATCCACCTACAAGGCAATTACATTGAAGGAGAAAGAGTGAAAATAAATGATACAGAGCCCCATCTCTATGCCAGTCACCTCCGGTTTATCTCTTTTTGCTCTTAAATCATTCCTACCAGGGGAATCTTATTTCTGTTTTAGAAATGAGACCACTGATGCTATGAGAGGCTAAACAATGTGCCTTGGTGAGTCATTAGTGATGGCAGAGCGGGGGTGGAAGCTGAGGCCCTTTGACCTTCACCTCCCTGTGTGTTTCAGGTCTCCCCAGTAAACAAGCAGCATCCCATGTCTGGAAAGCAAGGCTGGTGTCTCATCACCACAAGGGCACACAGATTCTTTTAATCTGTTCTAATTACTCCCAGAGACGACTCAGTCTAACTTCATTCTCTACTAATACACAGCTATATGAAACAGATTATAATACATTTTCCAGTCAAAAAGCAGTGCCCCATCACTACCAAATGCATTAGAAAACATTTATTAATATCTGAATTGCACATAATAATGATACTATTCATAGAATACTTACAAAATGCCAGACACGGTATTCAGCGCTTCACATTGATTATATCCTCTGAAGCTTGCAAAACCCATAGGTTGATATTACTCATTTCCCTGGTTTATGTTTGAAGACATTGAGACTCAGAGGGGTTAAGCAATTTGCTGAGGGTCACACAGCTAATAAGAGTCACAATTAGACTAGGCAGTCCGAGTGCAAAGCTCACACTTATAACCAACATGCTGGGAATCCTCATATAAAACTTTACCAAGTATTGGGCACAAAGTCTAAACTCACTGTTTCTCTTGTGAAGCAAAATTGACCCCAAATACAGGAAAAATGGTACTTTTATAGATATTCACAAAAAGGGACTAGAAGAAAGGGAGAGAACATGAGGGACCTGTGTTATTACTGAGTTCTCCCCCCCTCTCCTCCGTGCCCCTAGTTCCTCAGTCACCGTGCCTCTGCAGATGAAAGCAAGGGGGATTGGAGATTAAACTTGCCCAAGGTCATCTACTTAGAGCCAAGTCTCTTGACCCGCAGGTCAAAGGAACTTTCACAATATACCTCAAGCCCTGATAGAAGTTAGACTATATCCCAGCAAAAATCCAAACAGTGGATTATGTTTTCAGAACTGTCTTTTAAAGATAACTTTGTTTTAGAAAGCTGTCCAGCAATCTTCTCTTTATTTAGAAAGGTTTGTCAATGAAATGGTTGATTGATGAGGGTTTTGTTTTTGTGCTTACTTTAATATGGCAACAATTTTAATTTCAGGTCTTGACATGCTCTGGAAGAATAGAATGGCTCACTTTTTTTTCTTCCCCAGAGGTGTGATTTTATGATTCCAAACTCTATTATCAATCCAATCCAGGTTGTAAATGATAGTACTGTGTCAAGAAAGAGAAAATTTTCTACAGGGTTTCATATTTCCTCCTATAAGTTTTGGTTAGAAATTTTCTCCCCATGATATTGAACAAGTTAGCACTGAATATTTGCTGCACCTTTAAAACTTGAGTCCTGAGGTGTCTTTGGTCTTTGGGTCCAGATTCTGACTGACTGTATTACAGATTCATCAGGGAATTGTTTTTCAAGTTGGTCCCATTTACAGAGCTTTTGTACCTGCAATATACCTTCATCAGTAGAATGACTATGGATATGGATGATAATTACTGGATATGATGATAACTCTCCTTCCAAACTTAAAAGCCCTCAAGTTATATTCCTTTACATCTCCTGCATTTCCTAGCATATTACAATAAAATCCTCACAGTAGGTTGGAACAGGATGGGAGAAAAAGTAGACCAGTTACTCTGTTATAGAAGTATAGTGCTGCTGCTGCTGCTAAGTCACTTAGTAGAGACTACTAATTACTGCCTAAAATTCATTCCTTCATTTGTAGTAATAACGTTTAAGGTCACATTTGGCTGCCAACTTACAGACTTTTCTCAACCACCCTAAAGCTAGATGTGGTTAGACGATTAAACTAAAGCCAATGGGATTGAATGTGGATGATATTTGCAACCGTGGATCTTCAAATCAAAACACAAACCATTTGCCATGGAGTTCCTCTCTTTTTCTATTGTTCTGTAAAATAGACACAAGTGTGATCCAGCCATCACTATGTAGGTGAAAAGCATGCCTTAGGAGATAGCAAAGAACCAAGTTGAAAGAAATTGTTCATATAAGTAGTGCATGCTAAGTCGCTTCAGTTGTGTCTGACTCTTTGAGACCCTATGGACTATACCCCACTAGGCTCCTCTGTCCATGGGATTCTCCAGGCAAGAATACTGGAGTGGACAAGTATTGTCCAGGCAAGAATACATGCCCTCCTCCAAGGGATTTTCCTGAGCCTTCAGAGATCGAACTCACATCTCTTGTCTCCTGCACTGACAAGCAGATTCTTTACCACTAACGCCACCTTGCTACTGCTGCTAAGTCGCTTCAGTCGTGTCCGATTCTGTGTGATCCCATAGACAGCACCCCACAAGGCTCCCCCATCCCTGGGATTCTCCAGGCAAGAATACTGGAGTGGGTTGCCATTTCCTTCTTCAATGCATGAATGTGAAAAGTGAAAGTGAAGTCACTCAGTCGTGTCTGGCTCTTAGCGACCCCATGGACTGCAGCCTACCAGGCTCCTCTGGCCATGAGATTTTCCAGGCAAGAGTACTGGAGCGGGGTGCCACTGATAGCAGAGACACCTCCTAATGTGAACTATTCACTTCAAAACCCTTAAATGAGGAAGAGATACTTGGTATTTGAGGCCCGTTGTTATGTAAACTTAGATTTTACCTTTGCTCTAGGACTACACCTAGATAAAGGGTTAACTCCTGAATTCCTATGCCTGAGAAGCGTGTGCTTGATTCACTATTAATGTTAGTAAAAAAAAAAAAAAAGTAATTATAATCATTTTATGTAAAGTTTTATTTTCTTTGGCATTGTTAAATAAATACCTTCTCTACCAAATGTAAGGAATTAAAATGCTAGCCAAATGACCTATTCAAAGTTATGCCATCATAAATTCTTTTTTTCAAACTACACTAGTACTTGCATTTATGGCCAACTGAGTTCTTTATTCCACATTATTAATAGTATAACAGAGAATTTTTAAAGAAGAAAACATAGCCCGCAATAAAGTAACCCAATATTTCATACTGAAGTCAAATCATTATTATGACTGAAAGATGTTAATGGAGATAACCTGTGATATTACTCCTATTAATGTTTGTCTTTAAAAGCTAAATAACAAATCTCATTAAAGTAAAATCATTTGAAAATCAACAAATTAAATCATGTGAAGATCTGAAAACTATATAATAAATACAACTACTGGGAACCTGAAGCAGGACAAAGAAATTGATGCAATATCTACAGCACTGGTTTTATTAATGGTAAAAGTTACTACTTTTCTAACTATTAGCCTCAGACATTACTTTTATAATTTTATACATTTAAAGAAATCAGATGATTGTTATGAAAGTAAGTCTAAACCATCCCAATATTGATATCACTCAAGGGTAAACACATCTCCAAGAAATAATTCCAAACTTTGTATAAACTCAGAAGAAAAGAACCATATTCCATGATTTCAAACTATACTACAAAGCTACAACAATCAAACAAAGATTTCCACACAAACAGACACATAGATCAATGGAACAGAATAGAGAGTCTAGAAGTCAATCCACCTATATGGTCAATTCATCTATGACAAAGGAGGCAAGAATATAAAGTGGAGAAAAGACAGACTCTTCAATAAATGGTATTGGGAAAACTGGACAGCTACATACAAAAGAATCAAATTGGGCTACTTTCTTATATCATATATGAAAATAAACTCAAAATGAGTTGAAGACTTAAATGTAGGGCCTGCAACCATTAAACTTGTGGAAGAAAACATGGCAATTCTCTTCGACATTAGTCATAGAAATATTTTTTTCAGGTATGTCTCCTCGGGCAAGGGAAAAAAAATCAAAAGTAAACAGAATGACATCAAACTAAGAAGCTTTTACATAGTGAAGGAAACTATCAACAAAATGAAAAGATCACACACAGAATGGGAGAAGATACTCGTAAATGATATATCTGATAAAGGGCCAATATCCAAAATATACAAAGAACTCATACAACTCAATATTTTAAACAAAAATTAACTATGAGTAAAGTACCTGAATAGACATTTCTCAAAGAAAGGTGTACAGATGTTCAATAGACACGTGAAAAGATGCTCGTCACCACTAACTATCAGGGAAATTCAAACTAAATTCAATAAAATAGGTAAAATAATAGAACTAATCTCTTAGGGTTAGAGAGCAAATTCAGTGAATTTTGTAGTTTAGCAGAATGTTTGTCCTCTGTAATTTTTCAATGAATAGTCCTTATTTTACTATCACGCACAGTGTTTATGCGTACACTGTTCCTCATGTACATTTCAAAATAATAACAGCCTCTTTACAAAACTGTACTGGCTATTAGCTCCAAGAATCATGTCACCAAAACTTGCAAGGAAAACAAGAAAGTACATCCTCTCTCTCCCCCTCCAGAAAAAACTTACTAACAATGAAAGCTAAATGAATAGACATAATAATTTAAACATCTAATTATCGTAGTCTTTGAAAAACAAGTAAAGCTGCATTCTTGAAACACTCCAGCTCTTTGAGAAACAGGGATAGTTTGAGAAAATAAGGTAACACATGCAGCTTTGCATATCTTTCATTCTCTCTCCACTCCCTCAGGAGCTTATGAATCAGAGAACAAAAGCTAGGAGAAGACGACGATGATGTAGAAGAAGAAGGAGAAGAAAAGTTTTCTAGACTAAATAGACAGCTGCAGCCATTCCCTAGGGCTGTGCTATGCTATCGTACAAATTCAAGGGGCTCCACTGGGGTTCATCACACTGAAGTCCATGTGGGAGGATGCTGCAAGGCTTCTGCAGAGCTGTGCACTACACAGCTCCATTATTCCCTGGGATGGCACCAAATAATGGCCTGGACTTGCCTTGGACCCTTTAGGAATTGTTAGTCAGAGGGCATTTTCCTTACTCCCTCTCTGTCCCTCCTTGACTCCTCCTGTATTTTCTCCAAATCCAGTACTAAAATATCAGAGGACAGGTGGGCAGGAGGCAGAAGAAAAATAAGTGTCTCTCTGCACTCTGGGACTGGTCACTTTGGGAGGAGAAATACTCAGAAGAAGCTGGGGGTGGGGCTGGCACGGAACACTTGGCATCTTCTAGAGTGTGCTGTTCCATACCTGCCGAGAGTTCCAAAGGACCACACTGCGGATGCTCAGGACAGAAGTAAATGCCATTCTGGCTCTTTTTAGAAGCAAAAGTAAGTGCACCATCCTGCCCCCATTCCTGCTGCAAATTAAAAGTAGATAAATAACAGCAGACAGAGAGTCAATCCACCTGATCTCTTTACTCATACACTCAGTCGGGACAGATTTTGCCTCTTAAATGATGAATAAGAGGGGGAGAAATGGGTAGGGGTCAGGAAAATGGAGATCCACGAAGAATGAAGTAACAATGGCACAGAAGGACCCAGAAGAAGGTGGCTTCCTCCATAAAATAGAATAAGAAAATAAATTCAAGGCATAGGACAGAAAGCAAGGTATCATGGCAGGGAAGATGGATGAGATAAAGAAGGATTTCAAGAACACTAAAGGCACAATATAGGAATGATAAATTAAGCTGAAACAGAATGGATGCTTTTTTTTTTTTTTGGCTGCTGTTTTAAATTAAATTAATATTGTGGAGAACAAACATGAGCCATTCTCCCAGAATAAAAATGACAAAGACCAGGGAAAGACAATGGTCTGAAAATAAGAGAAGAGAAAAATCTAGAAAAAAACTGAGAAGCAACCCAAAAGAATAGGTGGTGAGTAAAAATTAAATAGAAAAAAGATAAAATATGTGAGCACATAGCAAGTGATCTCTGTACTCCAGGCAAAATCTATGGAAAAAAAGAAAAAGAATATAAAGAGGAGATAAATGTTTAATCATTTACATTCTAAGAGTATTTCTGAACTACTAGCCTTTCATTTAAGGATGAAATTTTTCATTTGGGCAAAAACACCACCACTACCACTGCCTCTTCCTTCAGAAAGAATAACAATAATAACAATAAGCAAACCTTATTCATAGCCAGAAGACAGGAAAGTGACACTGGCTTAGACCAGTGGTTCTCGAAATTTTCATTTCAGGATCACTTTTTCCCTGGTGGCTCAGACGGTAAAGCGTCTGTCTACAATGCGGGAGACCGGGTTCGATCCCCAGGTCGGGAAGATGCCCTGGAGAAGGGAATGGCAATCCACTCCAGTACTATTGCCTGGAGAATCCCATGGACAGAGGAGCTTGGTAGGCTACAGTCCATGGGGTCGCAAAGAGTCGGACACGACTGAGCGACTTCACTTTCACTTACACTCTTAAAAGTTACTGAGAATCCTAAAGAGCTTTTGTTCTGTGGACTTCATCTATCAATATCTACTATGCCAGAAATAAATGTGAGAAATTTTAGGATATGTATTCACTCATTCATTTTAAAATAAGCCCACCACATATAGTCTATGGGGGGAAAAAGTCCAAAACCATAAAAAATTTAATGAGAAATGTGGCATCATGTTACATTTTTACAAATCTCTCAGTGTCTGACTTAATAGAAAACAGCTGGATTCTCATATCTGTGTCTATGTTTAAGTTATTGCCATATTACTTGTCATGTAACCTCTGGAAAACTCCATGTACACTCTGAAACAACATCTCATATTGTTATGAAAATAGTTTTGGATAAATGAATTCTCTGAGAGGGTCTCAGGGACCCCTCAGGTTCTCACACTTTGAGGATCACCACCTTAGGCGAGAGGATATTTATTAAATAAATGACAAAACTATGGAGGGAAAGTGAGCCCAGGGTTGCTTATTTCCCTAGCTCACTGACATAATCAAGAACTCAGGTTCTTTCCGTCTTTACCTCTGTGCCATTCTCACAGTGTGGGCCTCTCCTTAGCTGGCTTCCTTGTCCCCCTAAAGCTGCCAGAGTTCCAAGCATTAACCCTGAAGACCAGAGACAAAAGGAAAGCTTTGTTTTATGAACACATTTCACAGTGAAGAAACAATTTTAAGATGCGTAAAGCAGACTTCCTTCATGCTTATAGATCAAAAATGAATAATGCATCATTCTTTGATCGATTAGTTGGATGAAATCACCACAGTTGAGCTTTGTACACACACACATATGCATACATACACAAATAGACATACATATACATATTTTGAGATATACATATTCCCTTTGAGTTTACAATTCTATTTCTAGATATTTATCCTAATGCAATCATCAAATATATGAAAAGAGGAATGCATGTTGATGTTTTACATGACACTTCAATGTCAGTGTATACCTTTTTAAACTCAGTGATCCAATCACAAAAAAATCAGTTGAAGAAGTAAATTTTTTGTGTTTCCATCAATGAAATGCTCCCAAATCACTGGAAAAAACAATGAAGAATTACACTTATTAGCATGGAAGTCTGATCACAGCATATTGTTAAATAAAAAGTAAAATTTACAAAATATTGTACATACTTTGAGTCCACTTTTATAAAATATATTCACCAGTGTGTGTAGAAATATGTCAGAAAGACTGTATATAAAAACAGTAATAGTAGTCAATCAATCTGGTCATAATGAAGATCACTGGTTTCTCATACTTTCCTGAATTATCTGATTTATTTATGAATAAATATTTTTATAAATATGAATAGTTTTATAATAATTTAGCAGAGCTATATTCATCTTTAAAAAGTGAAGTAATGCAGAAATATTTCTAGTTCACTAACAGCATGTAAATAAATTTCATCTAAAGAAAGAGCTATTATCCCTAACTCCCCTTGCTTCTCAACATAGAAAAATGTTAGTTTTTAAAAAATAATTGTGCTCATGTTTTTAAGTAATTTAAGGTGACTAATTTATATCCTGTGTGATTTTATAGCAATAGCAACGTGAATCGTAATCATCAATCACATTTGAAAGTAATGTGTCTCCGACTCTCATTTCCTTGACTCGTAATTAAGGTTAATCTTGGGCTGTAAAAAACAAAACAATGCTTTCAATCTCTCTGTAATTGGTTTGAAAGAACAGAAATCACACCTTTACTTGAGGTCAGGATGTGTTTGTAGAATTATGACCTCAATATCAAATATAATCCATTCACTTGATTTAAGCACCTGCAACACCTCATTCAAGAAATGTTTCTTTAATTTACCTGCTTAGCAGTCAAAATAATTTCTAACTTCAATCCACTATTGATTTTTTTTCAAGTCCAGTACTCTCTACCACTGCCTGGCATTATTCACTCATTCAGTCCCTGAAATTACCGACAATCTAACATGTTCTGGGTACAATGACCGGCCCCAAGGGTACAAAAGTAAATGAGAAAAGTCCTGCTCAGACAGATGTGAGAGATGGGGCTGTGGGAGAGTGGCGCTTTTATTGTTGCTGTTTTTTTTTTTTTTTTAACTGAAATGAGAAGGAAGCAATGATGCAAATATGAGTCAATTTGTGAAGAGAAAGGCTGAGGTTCAAGAGAATATAAGCCTGAAAAGTATCAATCTGCTCTGTAAACTGGGAAGAGGTGTCCTTGGCTAAGACTCAGTAAAGATGTGCCTGTCCACTTGAGTAGAGAGTTGAGACCATAGGGTATTCTCTTGGGATAAACAAAGGATGTGAACCAGAAACAAGAAAATAGGTAAGTGAACTTGAATTCTCCATAACTGGGTCGGCGGGGCGGGGAGGGCAGTGGGGCTTCCCTGGTGACTCAGCTGGTAAAAAATCCACTTTCAATGCGGGAAACCTGGGTTTGATTCCTGGATTGGGAAGATCCCCTGGAGAAGGGAAAGGCTACCCACTCCAGTATTCTGGCCTGGAGAATTCCATGGACTTTATAGTCCATGGGGTTGCAAAGCGTCAGACACGACTGAGCACCTTTCACTTCCCTTCACTTCAGAACAACTGTGGGGATAGTGTGATTATGCCAGAGCAAGAAGCATGAGGAGATTCCTTTGCCCATGCGATTTTCCAGGTAAGAATGCTGGAATGAGTTGCCATTTCCTTCTCCAGAAGATCTTCCCGACCCAGGGATCGAACTCACATCTCCTGAGTCTCCTGCATTGCAGGCAGATTCTGTACTGCTGAGCCATCAGTGAAGCTCCTTCTATATAAAATAATAGTTGCCCATAACGGAATTAGAGAAACTTGTTTCTCGTAGAGAAAGACTAAGGAACTTTTCTATGGTAAAAGAGAGAACAGCACATTGTATAACAAGTTGGTTCACCAACAAGTATATACTTAATAAATATTTCTTGAATGGAAGGAAAGAAGGAAAAAAGGGAGAATGGATATATGTATATGCATGGCTGAATTGCTTTGCTGTACACTGAAATTATCACAGCATTGTTAATCAGCTATACTCCAATATAAAATGAAAAGTTAAAAAAAAAAAAAAGACTAAAAGGAGGGAGGGAAGGGGCAAGAAGAAGGGAGGGAGGATTTTTATGCATGGAGGTGATGTGCTGTTTACCAATAGCCCTGTACTAACCCACTCAGCTAAGATTTAAGTCTGTTTCCTATACATGGAGAAGGAAAGGGGTGTGCATTTTAATAGGGATTTGGGGAAGCCCTTGAGATTCATACTCCCTATTAAATAAAAATAAAAAGGAAACGGACAGACAAGGAAGCACAGAGTTTGTAGGGAGGTGCAGTGTCACTTCTGAGAGCTCAGTACAAATAACAACAATCATTATTGTGTCATTGTAAAACTTTCTATCTCTTTTCTACTTGTCCTCATGTCCTTATAAATGCATTAATAATTTATGCTAACATTTATTTTTTTTTACTTTTTTTCTTTATTTTTTAAAAATTTTTATTTTTACTTTATTTTACTTTACAATACTGTATTGGTTTTGCCATACATTGACATGAATCCACCACGGGTGTACATGCGTGAACACCCGTGTACATACATGAACCCCCGCCCCACCTCCCTCCCCATAACATCTCTCTGGGTCATCCCCGTGCACCAGCCCCAAGCATGCTGTATTCTGCGTCGGACATAGACTGGCGATTCGATTCTTACATGATAATATACATGTTACCATGCCATTCTCCCAAATCATCCCACCCTCTCCCTCTCCCTCTGAGTCCATTTAAAAGGAAAGTTTAATTTAAGAACAAACTAAGACTAGGTGATGTGTTGCTAATTAGAAAGTGGTGATTAAATTAAAGTAAGCAGTGAAAACAGTAGACAAAAAAACCTGTAACGTGAATCATAAAACAGGATGATATTTTGCCAATAATATGCATTTTATCTTAATGTATTTTGGTAATTATGAGTAAGGGTTAAAAATAGCACTATACCACTCCAGTACTCTTGCTTGGAAAATCCCATGGACAGAGGAGCCTGATAGGCTGCAATCCATGGGGTCGCGAAGAGTCCGACACAACTGAGCGACTTCACTTTCACTTTTCACTTTCATGCATTGGAGAAGGAAATGGCAACCCACTCCAGTGTTCTTGCCTGGAGAATCCCAGGGACGGGGGAGCCTGGTGGGCTGCCATCTATGGGGTTGCACAGAGTCGGACTCGGCTGAAGCGACTTAGCAGCAGCAACAGCATACTTCTATAGAAAAAAGCTGGATGTTAATATTAAAGCTTTAGAAAGTCATTAAAAGTGAGGCATTTGTATCAAAATGTAAAATTTTAGTGTTCTAAAGCAGTTGCTTGCCTGGATGCAACAATTCATAAAATGGAAATGGAGAGAGTTTTATTTTGGTGGTGCATCTTTAAGGATCCTGTATTTCCTACCATATATCTTTAAGGAAACCTGAACTTCATTCATCCCCGTGAATAAATGGCAGATGGACATGCTAAAGTAAAATGTTTACATAGCAACAGGGAATAAAACATTTGTAGTAAAGTAAGGAATCATAACCTTTGGCCAGGATAGGAAAAGTGATGAATTGAAGAAAGATCCATTCATTTACAAAGTAGCTGAGTATATTAGTAAAGCGAGTCTTCAGTAAGTACAACCTTAAAAACTTCTGTTATAATTTTGCTGTTTGCTAGATATTCCATATAAAAATGAGCCCATTCCATCTCAAAGTAGAGTGACCAAACATTTTCCAAAGACTGAGTGGGGTCTTATGATGCTGGACTTTTATTTTTAAAACCAAGACAATCTTGGGCAAAACAGGACACATCATTGGTCACCCTACTTAGAGGTTGGTCAAAATGTGTATTAAAAATATCAGACAATTTCTTTCTCAAAATCCTCTTCTTCCCTCAATTCATTAATGAATGATAGCAAGCAGAGTGCTTTGACATAATAATGAACAATAAATTTGTAATCCGCATTTTCACTCATAATGTCACCATGAGCATCAACTTCTAGTATAGAAACAGTCTTTCAAACTGAAGATGAGGTGGAAGTTTTATTATTGATGGTAAACATATTATGATAAAAAGCTTACAAATAAGACAAATTTAAAAGAAAGTGATTTTCAATTCCGTTGTTTGGGAAATACACATGAACTTCTATTAACTGTGATTTAGATGATTAGAATCTTTCAGTTAGACTGATTAAATAAGTCCATTAACAGATTTTTAAATAATATTTTAAAGTTAATGTATCTTTAAACCCTTTTTCTCCCAGTAGATAGCCACTAATTGGAAAAAATCTGTAAACATGCTCATTTATCAGTCAGTGTTTTAAAAAATGAATAAATATTAATTTGAATCTACTTTGTCTGGGATCATTTTTAGCTCAGTTACTTTAAAAGAAAGTTATTCACAGATTCTAGACTCACAGTGGTCTGACCTTTAAAGACACAGTTCTTGATCCTTGTCTGCAATAACAACATTTTTCTCTTACTTGAAAATTTCAAATATTATTTAAAAATTAATTAGGTGTCAAAGCCACAGATCGTTCAAGAAAAGTTATCTGGCAACACTGGAGTGAAAATCCATTATGGTAGCTTGCAAGAGGCCAATAATATCTAAATTTCAGACAATAAACACCTTAGTAAGTTGGAAATAACCCAGGACTGATAGAAAATCTGAGTCCTAGTCCTGACTCTGATATAAATTAACTGTGTCCTTTTAGGAAAAGCTCTTGGCCCCTCTTAGTTGCATTTTATTTCTATCTAATAATGAAGCAAACAATAGGATATTTAAGTAAATTAATACATTCATTATTTTTCAAATGTATTTCATAACACCCATAAATTTTAAGAAAAGCTATTTACAGTATTGTTTTAAAGAAAGGAAAGATTTTGTAACATATACAAATACTCATAATTTTTCAATCTATTTTTCTAACTGTGTGGAGAGATTACTAGAAGGAATATTATTGGATGCTGACTATATTTGTTTATAAATAATGGATATTGTTATTTTATTTCCCTTATTTGTAGTTATTTATTTTCTTTTTTCTATTGCTGTAAGTTTCTGTATCTACTTGAATGTTTTACACTGACCACTAAAGTAACAAAATTCCTTCTTATTTAAAAAAAATAAGTTCATCAGCTATTAAAAATAATATTAAAAAAACTATTCTGATCAAAACAAACCTGCAAAGATTTTAAAATCCAAATAACTACAAAAGTCTTATAATCAAAAAGAGAAGCTTCTTGCTTCTTCTCCTCATTAGCGCCACCTCTCAATATTTCATGAAGATCTCCTCCTTACTTCTCAGAGGCAAACACTGTCAAATCTTTTAAAATTTTTCTAGTTTTTACCCCCCTTTCTATCTACTTTTAGCATTATTTATAACCATCTATTTATCAGAAGAGCATTTTGACTGATTCATCTCCTTACTCACCTCTTATCCTCCCAAAATAGGTACCAATTTAAAAAAAATTATTGGAGTATAGTTTATTTATAATGTTCTGTTTCTGTTGTACAGAAAAATGAATCATCTATACAGACACATATATCCACTGTTTTTTAGATTTTTCCCCATATACCCATTACATAGTATTCAGTAGAGTTCCCTAAACAGCAGATCTCTGAACAGCAGATTCCTATTAATTATCTATTGTGTATATGTTAGTCACTCAGTTGTGTCCAACTCCTTGCAAGTGCACAGAGAGTAGCCTGCCAGGCTCCTCTGTCCACAGAATTCTCCAGGCAAGAATACTGCAGTGGGTTGCCATTCCCTTCTACAGGGCTTCTTCCTGACCCAGGGATAGAACTGGGTCTCCTGCATTTCAGGGAGATACTGTACCGTCTGAGCCACTGGGGAAGTAGTGTGTGTATGTCAATCCCAATCTTCCAATTTATCTCTCCCCAAGTTTATCCCCTGGTGATCATGAGTTTGCTTCCTACTTTCATGATTCTACTTCTGCTTTGTAAATAAATTCATTTGTAACCTTTTTTGTAGATTCCACATATAAGTAATATCTCATAATATTTCAAACTACCACACAATTGTACTCTTCTCACATGCTAGTAAAGTAATACTCAAAATTCTCCAAGCCAGGCTTCAGCAATACATGAATTGTGAACTTCCAGATGTTCAAGCTGGTTTTAGAAAAAGCAAAGGAACCAGAGATCAAATTGCCAACATCCACTGGATTATTGAAAAGGAAGAGCATTCCAGAAAAACATCTATTTCTGCTTTATTAACTATGCCAAAGTCTTTGACTGTGTGGATCACAATAAACTGTGGAAAATTCTGAAAAAGAAGAGAATACCAGACCACCTGACCTGCCTCTTGAAAAACCTGAATGCAGGTCAGGAAGCAACAGTTAGAACTGGACATGGAACATGGATTGGTTCCAAATAGGAAAAGGAGTACCTCAAGGCTGTATATTGTCACACTGCTTATTTAACTTCTATGCAGAGTACATCATGAGGAATGCTTTGCTGGAAGAAGCACAAGCAGGAATCAAGACTGTCAGGAGAAATATCAATCACCTCAGATATGCAGATGACACCACCCTTACGGCAGAAAGTGAAGAGGAGCTAAAAATCCTCTTGATGAAAGTGAAAGAGGAGAGTAAAAGAGTTGGCTTAAAGCTCAACATTCAGAAAATGAAGATCATGGCATCTGGTCCCATCACTTCAGGTCAAACAGATGGGGAAACAGTGGAAACAGTGTCAGACTTTATTTTTCTGGGCTTCAAAATCACTGCGGATGGTGGCTGCAGCCATGAAATTAAAAGACACTTACTCTTTGGAAGGAAAGTTATGACCAACCTCAGTTCAGTTCACTTCAGTCGCTTAGTCGTGTCCAGCTCTTTGCGACCCCATGAATCGCAGCACATAAGGCCTCCCTATCCATCACCATCTCCTGGAGTTCACTCAGACTCACGTCCATCGAGTCCGTGATACCATCCAGCCATCTCATCCTCTGTCATCCCCTTCTTCTCCTGCCCCCATCCCTCCCAGCATCAGAGTCTTTTCCAATGAGTCAACTCTTCGCATGAGGTGGCCAAAGTATTGGAGTTTTAGCTTTAGCATCATTCCTTCCAAAGAAATCCCAGGGCTGATCTCCTTCAGAATGGACTGGTTGGATCTCCTTGTAGTCCAAGACCAACCTAAACAACATATTAAAAAACAGAGACATTACTTTTTCAACAAAGGTCCGTCTGGTCAAGGCTGTGGTTTTTCCAGTAGTCATGTGTGGATGTGAGAGTTGGACCATAAAGAAAGCTGAGCGCCGAAGAATTGATGCTTTTGAACTGTGGTGTTGGAGAAGACTCTTGAGAGTCCCTTGGACTGCAAGGAGATCCAACCAGTCATTCCTAAAAGAGATGAGTCCTGGGTGTTCATTGGAAGGACTAGTGTTGAAGCTGAACTCCAATACTTTGGCCACCTGATGCGAAGAGCCGACTCATTTGAAAAGACCTTGATGCTGAGAAAGAATGAGGGCAGGAGGAGAAGCAGATGACAGAGGATGAGATGGATGGATGGCATCACTGACTCAATGGACATGAGTTTGGGTAAACTCTGGGAGTTGGTGATGGACAGGGAGGCCTGGTGTGCTGTGGTTCATGGGGTCGCAAAGAATTGGACATGACTGAGTGACTGAACCGAACTGAATTGACATGATATTTGTCTTTCTGTGTCTGACTTACTTCACTTGGTATGACAGTCTCTAGGTCCATCCATGTTGCTGCAAATGGCATTATTTTGTTCTTTTCATGACTGAGTAATATTCCATTCCATTGTGTATATGTACTACACTGTTGATGGGAATGTAATTTGTATATCCACTGTGAAGAATAGTACTGAGGCTCCTCGAAAAACTAAAAACAAAACTACCATATGACCCAACAAATTCACTCTTTGGTATTTATCTGACAGAAAATGAAAACACTAATTAGAAAAGATACTTGTGACCCAGTGTTCATCAAATCATTATCTACAGTTGCCAAGATATGGAAACAACCTAATAGTCTATCAATAGATGAATGGATAAAGAAGATGTTTTATATACATATTATATATATTATATTTATTATCAGGGCCTCCCTGGTGTCTCAGACAGTAAAATATCTGCCTGTAATGCAGGAGACCCAGGTTCTGTGCTGGGTCAAGAAGATCCTTTGGAGAAGGAATGGCTATCATATATAGTATATATATATATATATATATATATAATATAATATATTATGCAATATAATAGATATACACAATGGAATACTACTCATCTGTAAAATAAAACTGAAATTTGCACCAACATGGTTGAACCTGGAGGTATTATGTTAAATCAGATAGAGAATGACAAATACAGTATATTATCACTAAAATAATCCAATGAACAGAACAAAAAATATACAGATTTTGACAGATATGGAGGACAAACTAGTAGTTACCAATGGGGAGTGGCAGTGATCAATAGAGACGAAAGTCCCACCTTATGAAGCTTATAATGAAGTGAATTATCCAAAGACACACAGCAAATAATTATACCAATACAAACCATAACCACCCATCCCAACTATCCAGATCAGAGCTTCTTCCACTGTATTACGCTGGTCTTTTTCTCGGTGTAAGAGTGATGGTCATGATCACAGTATTTAAATAGGAAACCCTCCTTCCTTCCAAATGTCCCTCCCACTCCTCAGAGTATCTCTTGAGTATCACAGGCCCCCTGGTTATATCATCCACACAGCCCATTTTTATCTGAATATGTGCTTATATAAATAATTGTGTATTTATTTAATACCATCTCCTCCAAAACTACAAACTCTGACAGAAATGTTATGTTGCTTCTTTCACTATCATACATGTAGCTTCCAATTCAGTGTTCGGTACAAAATCAATACTCAAAAATAACAGTTGTCTGACTGAATGGATATAAGCAAATCTCTTTCTAAACACTATTATTATTGTTTTTGCAGATTATATATATAATTAATATATATAGATTGATATATAAAGCACATGGACATGCTTGCCAAGTCACTTCAGTCGTGCCTGACTCTGCAATCCTATGGACTGTGGCCCACCATGCTCCTTGCTCCTTGGGGTTCTCCAGGCAAGAATACTAGAATGGGTTGCCATGCCTTCCTCCAGGGCATCTTCCCAGCTTTGGGATCAAACTCATGTCTTTTATGTCTCTTGCATTGTCAGGCAGGTTCTTTACCACTAGCACCAGCTGGGAAGCCCATATAGTGCATCTATCTAAAATGATTAAATAGCATTTTCTTATTAATATAATAATGGAGAACCAAAACTCTCCAGGAGCTATGTGGCATATTTTCAGCCCAATGACTAATACTAATTATAAACCAAGGACAGAACAGTTTGAAGATTATAATAAAAAGTGAAGCAACAAAGATCCCGAATAACATGGATTCAAATCCTGGCTCTGGTGCTGGCTGTGTGATTATAGGGTGGCTTATTTAACCTCACTGAGGGCAGTTCCATCTACAATGACACTAGAAACATCTCTAACTTCAAACCAGCATGTAAACTCAGTAAAGGAAAAAACTAGGATGTAGTGTTACCAACAACCCTTGAGTGGAAATTACCATAGGTTGACTCACTTAGCTACCATGCCAGCCTCTTTGTCATATGCTAATATGGAGGACAGAAAGAAAAGTACTCAGGCCCTCACCTCTCAGAATAAATATAAAATAATAAAAGGAGACAGTATCAATTGACATGAGTCTTCAGTAAAGTTCAGAAGTATGAAAGTATATTGAAGTGATTGCCTTGGAGTAGGTGGCTGCTCTGTGGACAAGGACATGCTGAAGAAGAGAGAAGCAGAAAATGAGCCTAAATACCTAGCTGGCTACTCACTCAAGTTTGCCTGTGACCAGTTTAGCCTAGGGAACCATCCCACACACAGAAAACCACAGTGGACCCCAGGGTAAAGCCCTCAGCTTAACACCCAGCTCCTCTCCTGCCCACACAGAGCAAATTCTGGTTGTCAAGCAGCCCCACTCATATTTACAGTTTGAAATCAGCCTACAGAACACAACTCTAGGTCTGCTAAAGCAAGGTGGCCCAGGCTGGTTACTTAGAGACTCGACCAGGTCGTCCTTCTTCAATACAGGAGGACAAACAATGATCAAGGATAAGTATATGAAGAAAACTAGAAACATGAAAGGAAAAGCCCAAGATAAATAAAGCTCTGAGCTGAGAGAAATAAATGAATAGAGGAACAAAATAAATTACTTAGAAAATTATAAAAGAAAACTCTAGCTATTAAAATGTGAAATTAAGCGCATATGTACATACATATTTTACCATATTTAATTTAAATATTTGATACATTTCACTATATTTAACAGTAAATATATAAATAGTTTAAGAACATGACACTGTAGCCAGATTACCTGGGTTTTGAATTTTAGCTCCATCATTTACTAGGTATATTTAAAACTGTATAGTGATTTAAAATCCTAATCTCATACAGCTCCTTAGAGAGTTCCTTTATGCAGCACTATGCAATCATTGTCTATGCAGTTCATCTATGCAGAGCCATCTGAAGCTCTACATGAGTCTAGCCTATTATCGTAACATTTATGGCACTCTTCAGGAAAGAAACCGAATGGCAAAGGACATGGCAGGAGGGGATGGAATGAGAGAACAGGTGAACAATATAAAGGACTGTAACTGAAAGGTCCAGCCTTCACCTAGTAAGATGACCCTGCTAGTTGTGAAATACTTTTAGTATGACCCCCTCTCCCAAGTATCATCAACAGAATTTAGAAGATAGAAGTGGGAGCAAAGTTGAAAGGAGGGTTGGGAGTGTTGATATGTTCAGCTTCTTTGATGAGGTGTCAAACATCAGTGGAGCAAGATAAGTAGATTGAATGTTTTATTTTAAAATTAGCAGGTAACAAAGAGAAAGTCCGCAAGTTACAGAATTATTAGAAATCAGTTTCTAAACTTCAGCACTCTCTGGAAAACGAGCATAATAATATTAACTCAGCGATCATTGCTATTTGGGAAAAAAAAAAAAAATCCAAGAAGCATTGCCTAACATCTAGCCCAGTCTGTGGCACATTTCATTTTTCAATAAATATTCAACAAATAAGGAGCTAAAATAATTCTATGTGAGATTATAAAAGTTAGTTGTTATCCTGAGTAAGGACCTGGGATTAAAATAAGAAGAGGGAAAAGGAGAGTAATGGGTGATGGCCTCATCTTTCACTTGGAGGAGCTAAAAAACCAAGAAGTTAGAGGGTAATCATATTAGTGTGAAGTAGTGAAAAGTAGGCTCCCAAAAGAACTAAAATAGGAATGCTGAAAGGAGTTACATCTGGTTAATGGGGTGAGGCAAGGTGGATAGGAAACCAGCTTTTTGTCATTAACTCCTCTATATTCTTTGGTTCTTTTTGTGTGTGTCTATTATTTGATATCAAGTGTTATAAAAGAGAACTGGACTATTCACTGTAAACTTTTGAGGGCAGAATATGGGTCTTGTTTTGTTTTTTGTTTTTTTCCACCAAAATTATTTCCTTTTTAATCTGAAAACATATCTTTAAATGCATGTTTTCCAATTTCTCTTCCAATGTTATTATTAAAATAATGAGCAATTCTTTGAGTAAAGAATAAATCGTTCAGGGGCTGAGACACTGGAACGAAACAATCAAATCACCAGGGGAAAACTAAGGTTCTCATTTAGCTACTATATATGCAAAAATATCTAAACTTTAAAACCAAGTAAGCCAGAAAGAAAAACACCAATACAGTATACTAACACATATATACGGAATTTAGAAAGATGATAATGATAACCCTGTATGCGAGACAGCAAAAGAGACACAGATGTATAGAACAGACTTTTGGACTCTGTGGGAGAGGGAGAGGGTGGGATGATTTGGGAGAATGGCATTTGGGAGAATGACATGTATACTATCATGTAAGAAACGAATCTCCATTCTAGGTTCGACACAGGATACAGGATGCTTGGGGCTGGTGCACTGGGATGACCCAGAGAGATGATATGGGGAGAGTGGTGGGAGAGGGGTTCAGGATTGGGCACTCATGTTCACCCGTGGCGGACTCAGGTCAATGTATGGCAAAACCAATACAGTATTGTAAAGTAAAAAAAAAAAAAAAAAAAACCTTAAGACAATGAAAAAATAAATAAATAAAAAATAAAATAGACTTTTAAGGCCATAGACCAGTTTCAATAAAAAAAAAAAATTAGTGAAATTCAAAAAAAAACCATATGAATATTTTCAAATTAAGAATCGATTCTGCTGAATTAATTGCAAAGTATTGCTCTTGATCAGAGAAGTGATTCTGTGCTATTTTCATCTTGTTTTTCTTTTAGTTTTTTCATCCTCATCTTATTATAAATGAGCAAATAAATATTTGAGCAGATACAAATAAGAATATTCATAATCTGAAAAATAATATTTATCTCTAAAAACACTTAGATGCCACTTCTACTTATCAGTCAATCTCCTAAAAACTCTAATCTCTCTACCCTTCCTTCATTTCTTTTCCAGATAATCCCTTTCTCTCCACTGTATTGCCTCTTAATCCTCAAGGTTTCCACTGAGCTATTTTTTGTTTGGTTGCTGGTATTCATGTATCTCTTAGCCACCATGAGACACAATTGGCCATCCTCCACTTCTCCACCCTTCCCTTCTTGTGGTATCCAACCTGATTCAACTTTCTGGGACAACACAACCCACAGGGCACAGCCACAGTGATTTATCCCTTTCCCCAAATTGCAGATCACTGCTGGATCACACCACAACCGTTTCAGATCTTTTCAGACTTTAAGTTTCTCACAGTAACAGATCAAATATCCAACCTTGCTTCTTTCTCACATGGTGACCAGTACAATACTGGGTGAATAATAGGTCCATAAGATAATGAAAGTGATAGTCACTCAGTCGTATCCTACTCTTTGCGACCCTATGAACTGTAGCCCACCAGGCTCCTCTGTCCATGGAGTTCTCAAGGCAAGAATACTGGAGTGGATTGCCATTCCCTTCTCCAGGGGAACTTCTTGGCTCTCCAGATTCCAAACATCTGTATTCTAGCTCAGTATCACAGTCCTGGCCAATCCATCAAGCAAATGCAATAGTCTTTATTTTTGTGTAATTGTTTTCTTCTCTTTCAATTTATTTTATTTAACTTTACTTGGTGTGACTTTTCTCCGTGAACCGAATATTTTCAGAAAATTGATACCTTCATGGGATGTATAATGTATACTAGCTTTCTTTTTCAAAGCATCATACAAAATAACATGCAAATGCAAATCCAAAATACCAAGTCTAAATCATTTTATAATATTCCAAACTTTTTAAAAGGTATAATATATATCCTCATCAGATTTTCAAGAGTATCTGAGTTGACTTGCCACAAAAAAAAAAAAAAGACTTGTATCTAATAAGCTTATTTTAAATGAAATAGATTTTGGAAAATATTGGAGATGCGTTCCAAAATCATGAAAGATGAACAATTTTTCATGAAGATGAAAAATTTCAGAACAAATATCTAATTTGTATTTTTTTGGCAAAGTAAGTTTTGGCTTCTCTCTTTTTTTTTTTTTTAGCTTGGAAATAATATGATTAAATGATCATTTTAGAAAAAGTAGTCTTCTGATGTTAAAATATCTGCCCATGGATCTCTAACTAGTGTATGGAGCAGTTTCGGCTTGGAGTCTAAGCATGAAAAGATCTCGTTTTGTTCCAGTAACTGTTCTCTAATTGGACTGTATTCATTTTACCTTTTCCACTGTGTACTTTAATGACACCTTGGCAAGATTCAGTAATTTTCCACTCAATTTCACTTCTTTGAAAGGTCTTATTTTCATCGATAAAGAGTCAAGACTCTAGCAGCTTGTGAGTAAGACTGGTCAGGGAACTCCTGGGAGAAGGGGGCTGCAAGTCAGAGGAGGGGGCTGCTTTCGAACCCCCTCTCACTCTGCCCTCTTCTAGGGTGAGCTGGTCCATTGTGCTGGGATGAAGAGGTAAAAGAGGTGGTGACAAGACAAGCCTCTCTCTCCCAGCTGAGCAGGGGGTAGCTTCTCCTTAATCAAGTGACCTCTGTTCCATCAAGGTCCTTCATGTAGCTATTAAATAGTTCCCAAATGTTGCCACTTTTATGCAGATGGACCTCTGTAGGGGTCTCTACCCTAAAAGAGGCAGTTGATAGTCCTCTTTGCCTCTGGGTGGTGGACTTTCCTTACCCTGTGAATGAGCTCCTGCACAGAGTACCTGAAAAAGACTAGCTCAGCTGTCTGTGTGGTGGCCACTTGCTTTGCTGTGAATTTATGTATTCCTGGCATGCCTCACCCAAGTTTCTACCTAGTAATCTTGCCAGTTCTTCTCTGCTCTGAAAACACAGAGAAAACTCAGGTCCCCATGCTAAGCAACCAGGAACACTCCCTAGACCCAAGAAAAAGGAAGATTTTTAGTGGGCTGTGAGGAAGAGAACAGATTATTGAACCTTATTGAATGTATGTTTTCAAATTTTCACTTTAGCTACAGTATAGAGAAAAATTCATAGAAAGGTATAGACAAGAGGGCAAGTGAAAGCTGAGGTCCAGGCAGCTTGATCTCAAGAGATGAGGCTTCACAGAAACAGTTCAAGGTACCAAGAAGTAGTCATCCTGGTGGGATATGATGAAAATAGTCATCTTGAGGGGATATGATGAGCAAATAATAGAGTGGGTAAGACAATAAAATCATTGTGATGAGAGTCAAGCTTATGACAAGAAAGAACAGGCTGAAAATTTGAACTCAGCCAGAGAGGCGAGTGATTTCAAGCACAGGACATTAAGGATTTCACCAGAAACAGAACTGAGGAGTGCATCTGAGTTGGTGGAAAATCCAAAGCATGACATCAACAGAAGGAATGCCTTTAGGAAACAGAACCTGTCTGTGGTATGAATGAACGCCATAATGCTGGGCAAGAAAGCCTACCTTGGATGGGAGTTTCTTACATGATTCTTTGGAGAAAGGAACCACAATTAAGGGAAGAAGCACAGAGTGACACCCTGCCACACCCGAGAGGTCCTGAAAACATGCACACCACCAAAGTTTCTGGGGTCATTCACAGATATATGGTGAAAACAGGACTCTGCCGAGGGTCCACGGTCGACACTCAGAATCATACTTTTTGATGCTTCAAACCATCAATGCATTGTAGCAAGGAAATTAGGAAGCTGAATAAAGGATTTCTCCTGAGGAGAACACAGATAATGAAGTTACTGTGAATATACACCAAAACCAATTAGTTCCCCAGCACTGTGCACAGTTTGTAAATTCCACTGATGCAGTTTGAACCAGCAAAATGAAAAACACTATAAACTTATTTATGAACACTAAAACAAGTGAGTCGTAGGACAAATAAGCTATCCTAACATTAATGGCATGTCAAATAATAAATCTTTTATTTACATCCGTGCTATCTTGCTGTGAGAAACAAACCACTAATAATCAGATCTCCAGTGCCCTCTCCAAAGCTTCATAATGATCCACTTGCCCCCAAGATAAGCCCATCACAAAACAGAAGTGGGAGTCTCTGAAATTGTATAAGTGATAATTGTTGCTTCACTGCCAAACTTAAGAAATGCCTCCTGCTTCGATGGAACTACCTCCTTCAACTCTCAGTTTGCAAGGTTTGTGTGAGGCCTCAGTATGGGATGCAAGGGCAAAGCACGTGACCTTAGGTTAGAGCAGTCAGTACTTTTCTTCCCAGTGGTTGGCTCAGAGATGGGGACATAACCCAGGATAGCCAGAGAAGGGGTGTACTTGGACTTCCATTGGAAATTATCCCGAAAGACTGTTCAGCTGGACTTCTAATTAAGAGTGAGGTTGAGAAGGCTATAGTCTCCTTGTACCCCCAAGTTAAGAACCCTATTGCTGATGGAGCCAATTGGGAAAAAGTAGAGTTGAGAAATGGAGAGAAACATGCTGAAGCCAAAAAGCATGCTCCTTGACTTTTCATTACATGAGATAATGCATTTTCCTTTTCGCTTGATTCAGTTTGGTTTGGTTTTTCTGTCACTATATGAGGAAATACCTTGATTCAGTATTCAATCCCTGGTGGCTCAGATGGTAAAGAATCTGCTTGCAATGCGGGAGACCTGGGTTCGATCACTGGGTCAAGAAGATCCCCTGGAGAAGGGAATAGCATCCCACTCCAGTATTCTTGCCTGGAGAGTTCCATGGACAGAGGAGCCTGTTTCACTTTCACTTTTCAATACAATTGAAGACATCCCACAGACATTACTCCCACTCATCACATTTCCATTGTATCTATTAGATGTTGACACAGTTCATGATCATGGGGTCTCACAGCGCGCTTGAGGAAAGGGTATTTGTAATACGTAATGAACAGCAAAACAAGCCAAGAGGGGTTAAATACCAGACACACATACCAGCAGCGTGGTGAGCACCAAAGTTTCAAGAAGATACAAGATGGTACATAGGATTCACCAAACCCTTCCACCATGAGAGTTGTTAAAGTTAGCAAACCTGACTATAATGGTTACAATCTGTGGGATTTTGCATTTGTTCAATTTGGGGTATAAATAGATCAAGTAACTCCCTCACTGTATATCCATAAACATCCAATAACGTCACAAGTTATCATGTATATTTCTCAATCCATCTAAAACTCCTAAAAATAACCTACAGCAAAAGGAGAACAAAAGAAAAATAACATACAGTAAGGACTTGAGTTTCACTTCCTTAAATTCCACTGAAATTTTAGCAACCGCAGTTGGGAAAATGATTTCTTATAAGTTTTTGTTCTGAAATAATCACAGAGTCAGAGGAAGTTGCAAAAGAAAAATGTACAGAGAGATCCCACATACTCCAGCCTCCCACAATGACAGTATCCTGCGCAACAAGAGAACAATATCCAAACCAGGAAACTGACACCAGCATGATCTGCGGAGCTCATTCGGATTTCATCAGCATTGCATTAAGCACTCGTGTGTGCATTGCTTGGGGAAGGGGAATCCTATGCAATGTCATCATTGGTGAAGATACAGGGGCCATTCCCTCACCATGAGTTTCCTCCCACTGCTCCTCTCTAGCTGCATCTGCCTCCATCTTCCATCTCTGGCAACTGCCAAGCTGTGCTCGATCTCTACAATGCTGTCATTTCAAGAATTCCACACAAACAGGTAAAGGGTCCATCTGCCAGTGCAGGAGACACAGGTGTGATTCCTGATCTGAGAAGACCCCATATGTCAAAGAGCAACCGAGCCCAGGCCCCACAACTATTGAGCCTGTGCTCTAGAGTCCTGGAACTGCAACTACTGAGCCCTCATGCCATAACTACTGAAGCCAGCATGCCCTAAAATCCACACTCTGCAACAAGAAGCCACCACAATGAGAGGCCTGAGCACTACAGCTAAAGAGTAGCCCCTGCTTGCTGCAACTAATGAAAGCCTGTGCAGCAGCAAAAATCCAGCACAGCCAAAAACAAATAAATAAAAATTCTTAAAAAAAAAAAAAAGGTTTACAAACGACATCATGTATCATGTAACCCTCTGTGACCAAATTTGTTCTTTCAGCATAACTCCCAAAGATTCACCCAAGATGCCATAGGCACCTTGAGTTCAAACCCCTGTGCTGACCAGTATGCATAGTATGGATACACCCTAGTCAGTTCAATCACACACCCATTAAAGGACACTTGGGTTACTTTCAGTATGAGTCCATTATGAACAAAACTGATATAAACTTCCATACTTATTTTGTACATATTATTGTGAGAAGTCAACTCATTTCTCTGAGATAAACATCCAAAAAGTGCAAATAAAGAATGACTTTTAAAAGATTGTCTTCAATCACCTTGTGTACCTCCAAAACTTCACTGTTTTGACATTATTGGACTTAAAAGGCAATACCATAGCTGATCTCTTTAAGTTGTACCAGATGCAACATCTAAAGCTTGGCTGAGGTGAGCAGGGTAGCCTGGTTTTCTGATTCTGTATTTAGTATAGTGAACATTTTCTGAATCTGTTGCATGGAAACAACAGCTGGAAGTGGAATGATCAGATCTCTTTGTTCCAGCCAGGCCCACTTCATTGGCTGGAAACAGCCACCACATTGTGGCTCATGCTTCACAAGCTGGCAGTTTATAACTCTGCAGTAAAGTCGGGCTTCCCAGGTGGTCATTGGTAAAGAATCTGCCTACCAATGCAGGAGACGCGGATTCAGTCCCTGGATGGGGAAGATCCCCTGGAGGAGGAAATAACAACCCACTCCAGTATTCTTGCCTGGGAAATCCCGTGGACAGAGGAGCCTGGCGGGCTACAGTCTGTGGGGTCTCAAAGAGTCAGACATGACTGAGCACACACACAAGGTATTTTCGAGGTCTCTTATCACTACTACCTTCTAATATTTGAATTCCCAGCATGACACACACCTAGTAACCTCAGTTCCTTCTTTGTCTCGTGTTACATCTCCCAAAAATTCTATTTATGAGCAGAGGGGCAAGTCACTGAGATGTGAATCAGTTGTTGAGCCAGCAATGCATTTCCTTTCTATGGTGGATTATCCCTGTTCACTGTTCCACTGAGACACAAAACATTTCACTTGCATCCCAGGGGAAACACATTCAAAAGGCCAGAGGAGGAGGAAGAATGCATTTCTTGAAGAGCACAAGGTTTCCACTGACTTTATTAACAAAGCAAAGATTGTCTGTCTTACTCCTTGTTTTTTATGCTTGTGTCTGAACAAAGACACATACACAGCTGGGTTCTGGGTGTGGGCTGATGGAGTGAACCTTGCATATTCAGATACATCCACCCAGGTCCTGATCATGCAATGTGCCAGACGGAAGAGAAAACACAGATGTAGTCATTTCCTCCACAAGCAATGACTGAGTGCTGAGATGCGCAGGCCCAGTGATAAATGCGGGTGATTCACAGTGGTGAGAAGAACAGATCACCTGCCCTCCTGTGAATTAGGTAGAGGTCAGATATCTGGGGACAGAGGGACACAGCACTGGGAGAATAGAGAAAAGACATGAACTTGAGTCGGTCAGTTGAAATCTTCCTGGAGGCGGTGAAAGGTAAGCTGGCCTCTGGGAGCTGAGTGGGAAATAGCCAGGTGAGGGGGATGGGGGATGGGAGGGGAGAAGGTGCAGAGTCTCACAGAAGTTTTTTCAGCAATTGTAAGTGGTCTAGGTGGGGAGGAGAGGACTGAGATGTAGGTGGATAGGAAGCAGGGAGCAGAGCATGAACAGCCTGTGAGGTTGGTGAAAATAAACTGCATCTATTACCTGACTCAAGTCTTACCCAAGAAAGGGAATTTGCTGGGGGGGTGGGGGGGTGGGGGCGGGGGGGAGGTCATAACCATTTCCTAAATATATCATTACTGTTAAATGAAACACATTGACTGACAAAATCCAACCAAGATAAAACAGTGTCAGATTGTCCTTTTAGATTAAAAACCGAAGACTTAAAGGATGGGGAAAAATCCATTGGGTCAAATTCTTTTAAGCCAAAGTCTTTTGCGTGAAACTCTACTAGTCCTGAATTCTGCTGTGCTCCACAACCCCATGTACACACCCCATCTCTGCCTCTACACCAACCCCACCGCCTCCACAGTAACAGGCCCTCCACCCCTCAGAATCAATAGTTCCTTTCTGTATCTTCCCCAAGCATTCTACACACTGTTATGAATTAATGTAAAATAATAACAACCAGAGTAATCATTATTATGATGATGCTAATAATCATTAATGTTTTAATGAACAATGGTTATTATGATAATATAAAGATTAAATATTTGATTAATAAATTAACAACGTTAATTAACACATAATCAGATAGTATGCTGATGATTTTATCTTGGTGTGTCTGCCTTCACTGGTAGGCTGAGCTCCTTAAAAAAAGATCACATACGTATCATTTCTGGATGTTCATTCAATCACTCATTCATTTAATAAACACTTACTGAGAGCCTGCTATGAGCCCAGCACAGTCTCAATTCAGGAGACGTATCAGTGACCATATACATGGTCAACGTTCCTGGTCCTCTTGGAGTCAAATTATAAGAAGCACTTGGCTGGGAGCTGGAACTTTCAGAAGGCATCCTGACTACAAGAAAGGGCATTAAGAAGGACTTCTAGCTGTCCACCCCTGCTGGCAGGGGCTTCTTGAGGAAAGTTTGGTTAACATATCAGTATTCTGCTCAATCCAGATAAAGGCATTTTAAAAGCTGATGGGCTTTCCCACTGAACACCTTCTCCTCCCCTTCTGCTTTTCCCCTGTGAGAAGTGAGACTCAAGATCTCAAGGCACAGTGGGCCACGGAAGGGTCTAGTGCCCACATGGGCCATGGGAGGTAATGCACCCATCTCTCCTGGGCTGTAAACTGCTCCCACAGCCAGGGAGCACTGAGCCTACATAGGTCTTGAAAACTACATGCCAAATTGATCAAAGTTCTTTGGATCAGAGTTCTAAGGAGCCCCTGGTGGCTTAGACGGTAAAGAGTCTGCCTGCAGTGCGGGAGACCCGGGTTCGATCTCTGTGTTGGGAAGACCCCCTGGAGAAGGAAATGGCTACCCACTCCAGTATTCTTTCCTGGAGAATCCCATGGACAGAGGAGCCTGGCAGGCTGCAGTCCATGGGGTCGCAAAGATTTGGACACAACGGAGCGACTTCACTTTCTTTGGATCCTATTGAGAAGTTACTTCATTAGCGAGAAGATCTACTCCCTGGGAGGCCTAGAACGAGTCAAGTTTCCGTGCCTGTGAATTCAGGGATTTGCCATTCTGTCCCAGTTCTGTGCATGGGTCAGTCCATGGCTCTGTTTACCCACGTGATAATCTGACTGTAGAGACCTCATTACCTCTCTCTGCATATCAAGGCTTGTGAAGGAAGGGTCTACAGATTCATCTCAGTAAGTCTATCTAACTTTCATAGTCTCCTGTTTGAGAGTTCGGGAGTCTATCCCTTCACTCGAGGCTCTCGATCCTTCTGCAATCTGATCCCTCCCCGGAGCTCCATATTAGAAGGGGCAGTCTTTGCTTGCCCCTAAAGATATGGATGACAGCTTCCCTTATTCTTCCATAACAAGAGATGCCACCCAGAAGATTCTTATTCCAAATAAATCTCCAAGTTGAATTGCCTTCTGAGTCTCCAAACACGGAAGTGGATACAAACTGTTTCTTCTTCAAAGCCCACCTCAGCATATATACCCTAATATGATTCCCAAGTTGCCTTAACATTGGTAAACATGTTTAATGATAGCAATCATCTGCACCACTTTAAATATAAATTTATTTATTTTAATTGGAGGTTAATTACTTTACAATATAGTGTTGGTTTTGCCATACATTAACATGAATCTGCCACAGGTATACACGTGTTCCCCATCCTGAACCCCCCTCCCTCCTCCCTCCCGGTACCATCCCTCTGGGTCATCTCAGTGCACCAGCCCCAAGCATCCTGTATCATCCATCAAACCTGGACTGGTGATTCATTTCATATATGATATTATACATGTTTCAACAGATTCCCATTCTCTTTGCCGTTCAGAATATGGTTTACTAAGTTTGCATGAGACCAAAGAATCCATACTTTTTAACAGGACCCCAAGTCATTATTATCACCATGTGAGACTAAGAAACCTTGCCTTCAGCAGTAATATGCTGGGTGTTGATTTAAAGTCCCTAATGAGGATGGAAATAGAGAATGTTTATGTGGAGTGCATAGGAGTTTAAACATTTAAGAGTTCAGATATCTCTCCAAGTTACTGACTTCATTTCTTTTGGATATATACCCAGAAGTGGGACTGCTCGATCCTAAGTAGTTCTATTAGCAGTTTTTTGAGGAACTTCCATACTGTTGTCCCTTGTGAAATTCGCTCAGTCACGTCCAACTCTTTGTGACCCCATGGACTATACAGTCCATGGAATTCTCCAGGCCAGAATACTGGAGTGAGTAGTCTTTCCCTTCTCCAGGGGATCATCCCAACCCAGGGATCAAACCCAGGTCTCCCACATTGCAGGAGATTCTTTATCACTTGAGCCACAAGGGAAGTCCAAGAATACTGGAGTGGGTAGTCTTTCCCTTCTCCAGCAGATTGTCCCAACCCAGGGATCAAACCGAGGTCTCCCACATTGCAGGCAGATTCTTTATCACTTGAGCCACAAGGGAAGTCCAAGAATACTGGAGTCAGTAGCCTATCCCTTCTCCAGCAGATCTTCCCAACCCAGGATTCAAACCAGGGTCTCCTGTGTCACAGGTGGCTTCTTTACCAACTGAGCCATGAGGGAAGCCTGTTTTCTCTTATAACAATACCAATGTATCCTCTCACCAACAAGTGTACAAGGGCTCCTTTCTTCCACATCCTCACCAACCTTCAACTCTTGCTCTTTTTATGATAGCCACTCTTATAGGTGTGTGTGAGGTATATCTCATTGTGGTATAGATTTGCATTTCTCCGATATAAGCTTATTTAACTTATATGCAGAGCACATCATGACAAACACTGGACTGGAAGAAACACAAGCTGGAATCAAGATTGCCGGGAGAAATATCAATCACCTCAGATATGCAGATGACACCACCCTTATGGCAGAAAGTGAAGAGGAACTAAAAAGCCTCTTGATGAAAGTGAAAGTGGAGAGTGAAAAAGCTGGCTTAAAGCTCAACATTCAGAAAACGAAGATCATGGCATCTGGTCCCATCACTTCATGAGAAATAGATGGGCAAACAGTGGAAACAGTGTCAGACTTTATTTTGGGGGGCTCCAAAATCACTGCAGATGGTGATTGCAGCCATGAAATTAAAAGACACTTACTCCTTGGAAGGAAAGTTATGACCAACCTAGATAGCATATTGAAAAGCAGAGACATTATTTTGCCAACAAAGGTCCGTCTAGTCAAGGCTATGGTTTTTCCAGTGGTCATGTATGGATGTGAGAGTTGGACTGTGAAGAAAGCTGAGCGCTGAAGAATTGATGCTTTTGAACTGTGGCATTGGAGAAGACCCTTGAGAGTCCCTTGGATTGCAAGGAGATCCAACCAGTCCATTCTAAAGAAGATCAGCCCTGGGTGTTCTTTGGAAGGAATGATGCTAAAGCTTAAACTCCAGTATTTTGGCCACCTCATGTGAAAAGTTGACTCATTGGGAAAGACCCTGATGCTGGGAGGGATTGGGGGAAGGAGGAAAAGGGGACAACAGAGGATGAGATGGCTGGATGGCATCACTGACTCAATGGACATGAGTCTGAGTGAACTCCGGGAGATGGTGATGGACAGGGAGGCCTGACGTGCTGCGATTCATGGGGTCGCAATGAGTCGGACATGACTGAGCAACTGGACTGAACTGAACTGATGATTAATGAGGATGAGTATTTTTTTTTCACATATCTGTTGGCTGTTTGCATATCTTCTTTTAAGAAATGTCTATTCAGGTCTCCAGCACATTTTTAAATTAGATTGTTTTCTTTCTATTCATTTGTTTGAGCTCCTTATGCATTTTGGATATTAACTCCTTATCAAATATTATGGTCTGCAAAGATTTTTCTCTCTGACTCCATCTCCTCACCCTGCTGATTGTTCGCTTTACTGTCCAGAAGCTTCTTAGTTTGATGCAATCCCGTTTGTCTACTGAAGAAAAAATTTTATAAGATCTCCCAATTCTTAAATTTTTAAAGTGTCAGTGCAGTAGAAAGTTCATGGAATTGATATTTAGGAAAACCTTGATTCTAAGCTCTGGTTTCTTCCACTTACATAACCTTGACTAAACACAAACCTTTCACACGCACTTACTGGATAACATTCTATGCCAAATGCTAGGCTCCAAGAATTCATGGTCCAGTAGGAGAGGCAGAAATTAAGCAACTACCACTACAAAGTGTTATATTTGCCAGAATGAAGCTTGCAGTGGGTTTAGGGTGCTTACAAGGCAACTTATTCAGACTATGGAGCTCAAGGAAGTCTTCTGTGAAGAAGGGATGTCTCAGCAGATTTACTGCAGCAGCCCCCAGATGTTTCGGCACCAGGGACAGATTCTGTGGGCTTCTCTGGTGGCTCAGCAGGAGATGCAAGAGACTTGGGTTCAATCCCTGGGCCAGGGAGATCTCCTGGAGAAGGAAATGGCACTCTGCTCCAAATAGTCTTGCTTGGAGAATCCCATAGACAGAAGAGTCCAGTGGGCTACAGTCCATGGGGTAGCAAAGAGTAAAACATGACTGAGTGTGCACTCACACACACACACACAGTTCATCCAGTAATGTGAACAGTGAGGAATGGCTGAAAATACAGATGAAGCTTTGCCTACTAGCCTGTCACTCACATCCTGCTAGGTGGCCTGATTCTTAACAGGTTATGGACCAGAAACAGTCCATGGACCAAGGCTTGGGGACGCCTGATTTCATGGATCTCCAGAGCCTCATTTTCCTCCTTCTGTAAAATGGGAATAAAAGCTTTACTGCACAGAGTGGTTGTACAGATTCAATAAATTAATCTAGCACAGTATTGGCGCTGAACAAGTATTAAATAATCTCCCCTTGCCCTTTCACAGTTAAGGAATTCTAAAAGCCATCAATGAAAAGGAATACTGAGAACATAACATAGAGAGAAACTCCTCCAAGTATAATGAGGTATAAAGCAATAATAACTAATGGACCTAAGCCTTTCATTCTAAATATAAAGTGAAGTCTCCCCAGGTGCTGCCTTCTCTGTTTGTTCTTCATTTAATTGTACATTATTTTAGAGCAAGAATTGCTTCCTCTATATTCTGTGCTGGGCTGTTCTCTGCATCAAATATGCTGTTGGATGGGACTAAATAAATTTTATTTAAATTAAATTGACATACATACTCATTGTCCATATTTTTCAAGTCATGTCTAATCATTAATCCAATTAATAACCCTATAAGGAGGTTATAGTTTTTCCATTTAATTATTCCTGGTTTATAATCCATGGTTGAGGAAATCCGGCGATTGAAGCCCTCTTCTGGCCTAGTCAGTAGCTAATGAAGATTTAAATGAAGGCTTCCTGGTTTCTTTTCCTTTAACGGAGATGCCAGTCCATTTTTCCACTTGGTGGCTACTTTATTAAGAAAAGTCATTAAAAGGAATTAACAATTCTATTCTCCTTTGATAGACCCACATTTTCATTTCAGAAGTAGACCTCAGCTTGCTTCATGTCATAACAATAGATCATCTTAAAATTTTGCATCCTGAAAAACAACAATAAATTTTAAAGTTGCAAAGAATTCCTTTAGTAAGATAAATAAAAGTCAGTTTCTATATAATATTAAGTGGTTGGTTTTGTTATTTTCAATTAAGTTCAGTCACTCAGTCATGTCCAACTCTTCGCAACCGCAAGAACCGCAGCACACCAGGCCTCCCTGTCCATTACCAACTCCCAGAGTCCACCCAAACCCATGTCCATCGAGTCGATGATGCCATCCAGCCATCTCATCCTCTGTCGTCCCCTTCTCCTCCTTCCCTCAATCATTCCCAGCATCAGGGTCTTTTCAAATGAGTCAGCTCTTCGCATCAGGTGGCCAAAGTATTGGAATTTCAGCTTCAACATCAGTCCTTCCAATGAACACCCAGGACTGATCTCCTTTAGGATGAAATGGTTGGATTTCCTTGCAGTCCAAGGGACTCTCAAGAGTCTTCTCCAACACCACAGTTCAAAAGCATCAATTTTTTGGCGCTCAGCTTTTCTTATAGTCCAGCTCTGACATCCATACACGACTACTAGAAAAACCATAGCCTTGACTAGACGGACCTTTGTTGACAAAGTAATGTCTCTGTTTTTTAATATGCTGTCTAAGTTGGTCATAACTTTCCTTCCAAGGAGTAAGCGTCTTTTAATTTCATTGTTGCAGTTGCCATCTGCAGTGATTTTGGAGCCCAGAAAAATAAAGTCAGCCACTGTTTCCACTGTTTCCCCGTCTATTTGCCATGAAGTGATGGGACCAGATGCCATGATTTTCGTTTTCTGAATGTTGAGCTTTAAGCCAACTTTTTCACTCTCCTCTTTCACTTTCATCAAGAGATTCTTTAGTTCTTCTTCACTTTCTGTCATAAGGGTGGTGTCATCTGCATATTTGAGGTTATTGATATTTCTCCTGGCAATCTTGATTCCAGCTTGTGCTTCCTCCAGCCCAGGCTTTTGAAGTAGCTGAAGATTTTAGATAGTTGGAGATTTTTGGTTTTGTCTGGTGTATCATTTGTTGATTTTAGCTTTTATGCTGTGACCATATTTTTAAGACATTCCAATGGGGACAAAAGAAGCATGTTTGGGGATTTTTCAATCAAAACTTTGCTGAATTCATTATAAAACAAATATACCTAGAATAAGCTAGCACACAAGTTTAAATTTTGGAAGTTCCACCTAAAACAATCTAAATGTCTAGCTTCTCTTGAAAAATAGTATATGTAGCAACACAGAACTCACATTCCTGCAACACTTTTTGCTGGAGCTGAGTGGCAGCTACGTTTGTAGATGGGGTCAGTAATGTGGCATCAAACAGCTTCCTTCTTCCCTCATTCACTGGTCCTTCCTACCTGAAGGTAGTCTGAGTTTGGATCACCATCCCTGTCTAACACCCTCTTGTTGCCAAGAAGGAAATCTGTCCAGAGCAAATAGAACACATGACTTCTAGGGTTCAGATATTGTTGCATAATAAAGAACCTCCAAGACTCAGCAACAAAAATACAAGCATTTGTCTTGCTCATGTGTCTCAGGGTCAGCCAGGCTGATCTAACCTAGGTTGGGTTGGTCTGGGGTGGCTTGGCTTTTCTCCACTTGTCACTCATTCTGTTCCTGGCAATAGCACACCAGTGAGGCAACTTCTTCTCAAGGCAATGGCAGAAATAGAAAAGGTCAAGGGAAACACAGGCTTCTCAGTTGGCTCAGTGGTAAAAAAAAAATCTCCTGCCAATGCAGGAGACATGTGTTTGACCCCTGGGTGGGGAAGATCCCCTGGAAAAGGAAATGGGAACCCACTCCAGTATTCTTGCCTGGGAAATCCCATGCACAGAGGAGCCTACAGCCCATGGGGTCACAAAGAGTTAGACATGACCGAGGGAGCACACACAAAGCGGAACACATGAGCTCCCATACTATCTAGGTTCATAACTAGTAGGCTTTGACATCTGTCTCTTTCAAGTGAGTGAATCAAGTCAGGTGGCTAATTGCATGTCAAAGAAATTGGGAAATGTGCACTGCCCCTTTAACAATGGAATTTCCAAAGCACATCATGGATAGAGCAGGGGTAAGTTCAAATAAACAGAGCCAGTAACCCATCTACCACTGAAGGGGTAGTCAATCATCCCTTGCACAGTCTCCATCAAGCCTACTTTCACTCATTCATCTTCCATTTCCTCCCCGGAGCCATCTGATTTGGAGACAGCGGGTCCTATCTCATGATATAGACAAGGAAAAGAGACAAAAATAATCAAAGCCGTGAGAAGAATCTACCCCTTAACCTAGTGTTCTTCACTTCTCAGTTTGACAACAGAGCACTATTATTTAACCTGTGTAAAGTAAAACAATCGCTTATAGATTTTGCCAACAGAATTTCATATTTGGAAAGAGCTACATTAAAGCTTGAAAGGTATTATAAAACTGGGCTACAAATCACTCATTTAGAATGAGTTCTAAATACTCAAAGCAATCTTTTCCTTAATAATTCTCAGAGTCTGATTGCACCTTATGTGGAAATGAGGCACTAGAGACCTCCATTCGGGGAAAAAGAGCCTCCTACAAATTGCACGGCATCATTTACTTTACGATGAAAAATCTCAGCAGGCTTCCCTTTACTTTCAAAATTGTAGTTTTTGTTCTCTGCTTCTAAAACTTGACTTAAAAAAAAAAAAAACACTGTACTTAAAAAGCCAATAAAGCATTGAATCAGTAATGAATGAAGAAAGGGGAAATAAAGTTTCGTAAATGAATTTTAACACGCTAGTCTACTTCTGGTTCAGTCGCTCAGTCGTGTCCGCCTTTTTGCAGCCCCATGGACTGCAGCACTCCAGGCCTCCCTGTCTATCACCAACTCCCGGAGTTTACCCAAACTCATGTCCATTGAGTCAATGATGCCATCCAACCATCTCATCCTCTGTCCTCCCCTTCTCCTCCCATCTTTGATCTTTCCCAGCATCAGGGTCTTTTCCAGTGAGTCAGTTCTTCACATTCAGTTCAGTTCAGTTCAGTTCAGTCGCTCAGTCATGTCCGACTCTTTGCTACCCCATGAATCGCAGCATCACATTAGGTGGTCAAAGTATTGGAATTTCAGCTTTAACATCAGTCCTTTCAATGAATATTCAGGACTGATTTCCTTTAGGATAGACTGGTTGGATCTCCTTGCAGTCCAAGGGACTCTCAAGAGTCTTCTCCAACACCACAGTTCAAAAGCATCAATTGTTCGGAACTTTGCTATCTTTGTAGTTCAACATCCATACATGACTACTGGAAAAACCATAGCTTTGACTAGACGAGTCTTTGTCGGCAAACTAATGTCTCTGCTTTTTAATATGCTCTCTAGGGTTGGTCATAGCTTTTCTTCCAAGGAGTAAGTGTCTTTTAATTTCATGGTTGCAGTCATCATCTGCAGTGATTTTGCAACCCCCAAAAATAGTTTGTCACTGTTTCCACTGTTTCCCCATCTGTTTTCCATGAAGTGATGGGACCAGATGGCATGATCTTAGTTTTTTGAATGTTGAGTTTTAAGCCAACTTTTTCACTCCCCTGTTTCAATTTCATTGAGAGGCTTTTTAGTTCCTCTTCACTTTCTGCCATAAGGGTGGTGTCATCTGCATATCTGAGGTTACTGATATTTCTCCCAGAAATCTTGATTTCAGCTTGTGCTTCATCCAGCCTAGCATTTCACATGATGTACTCTCCATATAAGTTAAATCTAAATAAGCAGGGTGACAATATACTGCCTTGACATACTCCTTTCCCAATTCGGAACCAGTCTGTTGTTCCCTGTCCAGTTGCTTCTTGACCTGCATACAGATTTCCCAGAAGGCAGTCAAGGTGGTCTGGTATTCCCATCTCTTGAAGAATTCTCCACAGTTTAACATGCTAATTTGGACAATAACCCATAAATAGCCATAGGGATCCCTTAATTCCTTACAAGAGAAGTTCCATTCAAACAAACAGAAGCTCCTTTTTTTTCTGGAGTGTGAGTGTCTACACAGTCCAGCCTTCTCTCCTAGCATGCCTGGATGAGCAGTCCAGGAAACGTCCCTGACCTCTGAATGATGACCTTAGGTGCTGGGTAGTTTAGTCTCTAAGTCATGTCCAATTCTTTGGGACCCCATGGACTAACTCGCCAGGCTCCTCTGTCCATGGGATTTCCCAGGTAAGAACACTGGAGTGGGTTGCCATTTCCTTCTCCAGGGGATCTTCCCAACCCAGGAATTGAACCTGTGTCTCTTGCATTGGCAGGTGGATTCTTTACCACCAAGTCACCTGGGAAGCCCACTAGAAGCAACCCCCAAATACCAAGCTTCCACTGTTTTTCTAGGACCCAACCATTGTAGCTTTAGCTTTCTAGAGGCACCCTTGTCATGCAGACAAAATTGACCTCCCACTCCACAAAATGAAGACGCACAAATATAGTAATCAGAAACCTGGAAGGTGCCAGCAGTTCACAAGCTCTAAAGCTTCCAAAAACATCCCCAGTCCAAAAGTTTGCATGTGGACCACCCTCACCACCTTCACACACCTCACAGTGTTCAAATCCTTTCAATACCAAGAACTATGATCCTCCTCCCGATTTATTTTGTTTTGTTGGCAGAAGGTAGACTGCTGAGGAAGCAGAAGAGACAAATGGGAGTTTCTGTATCTCTCTTCCTTGTTTCCAAGTCTAGAGTAAATTATTTTTCTTTCCCTAAAACCTTTCCTACCTGTGATATAAATACTGGGTTGAAAGCTTTGCTGGTTCCAGTCTTTACACATTTAGGCCATGGTGCCTCGCCATGGGCCTGGTTCACACCTTCGTCTCCTTTGAGTACATCACACTAACACCACCCATCGCCAGGGATCATGAAGTGCATGGAAGTACGAAGCACACCTAACACTTGCACACTGAAGAATTCCACAAGGAATGTGTCCCTCCACGAATTTCAATATATCCAGCAGGGATTAGAAAGAGAGTTTAGAGATACAGCACTTTATTATCTGCTTTCAAGGATTTGAAATCACTTAAGCCACACAGTCAATGGCACCCCACTGCAGTACTCTTGCCTGGAAAATCCCATGGACAGAGGAGCCTGGTAGGCTGCAGTCCACGGGGTCGCTAAGAGTTGGGCACGGCTGAGCAACTTTACTTTCACTTTTCACTTTCATGCATTGGAGAAGGAAATGGCAACCCACTCCAGTATTCTTGCCTGGAGAATCCCAGGGACAGAGGAGCCTGGTGGGCTGCCATCTATGGGGTCACACAGAGTCGGACACGACTGAAGTGACTTAGCAGCAGCAGCAGCAGACCACACAGTCAGGGACCTTCCTGGTGGCTCACATGGTAAAGAATCTGCTTGCAATGCAGGAGACCCAGGTTCATCCTCTGGGTCAGGAAGATCCCCTGGAGAAGGGAATGATAACCCACTCCAGCATTCTTGCCTGGAGAATTCCAAGGACAAAGGACCCTGGCAGGCCCCAGTCTATGGGATCACAGTCAGACACAACTGAGCAGCTAACACTTGCAAACTACACGATCAAGTTGATAGCTTGCGTTTTCACTTTGTAAACCAGGTGGGGAGGGGGCTTGAAGTTGTGAGACAGGAAGTCATTTTCTCAAAGTCACAAACATAGTTAGGAGCAGAGCTTCACCACAGGGTGGAGGTGGGTTCAGTTCAGTTCAGTTCAGTTCAGTCACTCAGTCAGGTCCGACTCTTTGCGATCCCATGAACTGCAGCACACCAGGCCTCCCTGTCCAACACCAATCCCCGGAGTTCACTCGAACTCACATCCATCGAGTCGGTGATGCCATCTCATCCTCTGTCGTCCCCTTCTCCTCCTGCCCCCAATCCCTTCCAGCATCAGGGTCTTTTGCAATGAGTCAACTCTTCGCATGAGGTGGCCAAAGTACTGGAGTTTCAGCTTTAGCATCATTCCTTCCAAAGAAATCCCAGGGCTGATCTCCTTTAGAATGGACTGGTTGGATCTCCCTGCAGTCCAAGGGACTCCCAAGAGTCTTCTCCAACACCACAGTTCACAAGCATCAATTCTTCAGAGCTCAGCTTTCTTCACAGTCCAACTCTCACATCCATACGTGACCACAGGAAAAACCATAGCCTTGATGAGACAGACCTTTGTTGGCAAAGTAAAGTCTCTGCTTTTCAATGTGCTATCTAGGTTAGTCATAACTTTTCTTCCAAGGAGCAAGCGTCTTTTAATTTCATGGCTGCAGTCACCATCTGCAGTGATTTTGGAGCCCCTCAAAATAAAGTCTGACCTGTTTCCACTGTTTCTCCATCTATTTGCCCTAAAGTGATGGGACCAGATGCCATGATCTTCATTTTCTGAATGTTGAGCTTTAAGCCAACTTTTTCGCTCTCCTCTTTCACTTTCATCAAGAGGCTTTTTAGTTCCTCTTTACTTTCTGCCATAAGCGTGGTGTCATCTGCATATCTGAGGTGAATGATATTTCTCCCGGCAATCTTGATTCCAGCTTGTGCTTCTTTCAGCCCAGCGTTTCTCATGATGTACTCTGCATAGAAGTTAAATAAGCAGGGTGACAATATACAGCCTTGACGTACTCCTTTTCCTATTTGGAACCAGTCTCTTGTTCCATGTCCAGTTCTAACTGTTGCTTCCTGACCTGCATACAGATTTCTCAAGAGGCAGGTGGTCTAATATTCCCATCTCTTTCAGAATTTTCCAGTTTATTGTGACCCACACAGTCAAAGGCTTTGGCATAGTCAATAAAGCAGAAACAGATGTTTTTCTGGAACTCTCTTGCTTTTTCCATGATCCAGCTGATGTTGGCAATTTGATCTCTGGTACCTCTACCTTTTCTAAAACCAGCTTGAACATCAGGAAGTTCACGCTTCATGTACTGCTGAAGCCTGGCTTGGAGAATTTTAAGCATTACTTTACTAGCATGTGAGGTGAGTGCAATTGTGCAGTAGTTTGAGCATTCTTTGGCATTGCCTTTCTTTGGGATTGGAATGAAACCTGACCTTTTCCAGTCCTGTGGCCACTGCTGAGTTTTCCAAATTTGCTGGCATATTGAGTGCAGCACTTTCACAGCATCATCTTTCAGGATTTGAAATAGCTCTACTGGAATTCCATCACCTCCACTAGCTTTGTTCGTAGTGATGCTTTCTTAGGCCCATTTGACTTCACATTCCAGGATGTCTGGCTCTAGGTGAGTGATCACACTATCATGATTATCTTGATCATGAAGATCTTTTTTGTACAGTTCTGTGTATTCTTGCCACCTCTTCTTACTATCTTCTGCTTCTATAGAAGAGAATTGAAGTCGCTCAGTCGTGTCTAACTCTTTTCGACCCCGTGGACTGTAGCCTACGAGGCTTCTCCGTCCATGGGATTCTCCAGGCAAGAACACTGGCGTGGGTTACCATTTCCTTCTCCAGGGGACCTTTCTGACCCAGGGATCGAACCTGGGTCTCCCGCATTGGAGGCAGACTCTTTAACCTCTGAACCACCAGGGAAAGACCCTGCTTCTGTTAGGTCCATACCATTTCTGTCCTTTATCGAGCCCATCTTTGCATGAAATGTTCCCTTGGTATCTCTAATTTTCTCGAAGAGATCGCTAGTCTTTCCCATTCTATTGTTTTCCTCTATTTCTTTGCATTGATCACTGAGGAAGGCTTTCTTATCTTTTCTTGCTATTCTTTGGAACTCTGCATTCAGATGCTTCTTGGACCTGTCTGTCCCCTTTGTCCTTGATTAAATTCTACAATCATAACTTCTATTAAATTCTCCTTTCAGTGTCTGTAAATATAAGTAAGGAGCAAAATCAAAGCTCTCTTTCTTACAAAACATTTGATTTTGCCATTATAAGCTTATACTTTTGCTCATTTGTTACTCTGAGTTGGTTTCTGTACATATTTTAAAGATATTTGGCAAAGCATTACTACTGCTTGACTATATTTTTCTATAAGAATTCTTTAGGACAAATTGGTTGGTGCCAAGAAGTCTAGAATCTAGGAGCAGAGTTTTCCCGTGTCTTGGTTTTGGATGATTTCAGAAATTGTGCCAATGGGTATAAAACCTGCCTTTCTCATCCAACAGTGAGAGAGAAAGACAGAGGAAGAGACTGAGGGTGTGAGTGTGTGATGAGCAAGGTTGAGAAAGGCTTGCCACACAGCACACAGTCTTGTGGCTTAGATTTCTATCTGTTCTTCAGCTGCCAGGGTGACACAGGAAACCAGTGACCAAGCTGTCCTGGGCATGATTGCAACAAGACCTTCACCACTGCCTTTTCCTAATGTTTTTTTTTTTTTCTGCCATTAAAGATGTACTTTTGTAAGAAAGGAGTAATTACATAAAATTTTGTGACTATGAGAGTCTTAGTCCTAGTTAATGAGAAATCTCCTTTAAAATCTAACCACAGTCTCTAGTTCTTTTTTAGCTACTTGGCCTATTTTGTAAACTTCACTGTACTAAGTGACAGCAATAAAAAGGCTGATCTAATAAGACTTAATAAGAAAGAGGCAGTCATTGCAATGCCTTTGTGGGCTGAGTGTGGGTTGGTCTGGTGACTTGGTTTTACCCAAAACAATATGGCAAAGAAGATGGGCTGTCTCTTCCATGATTACACAGCCTAACAGTGACTTCCATCTTGCTTGCTGACTCTCTCGCTTTGGGGTTTTTATGAAGCAAGTTGAATTCTGGGAAGGTCCATGTAGCATGAAACTGGTAACAATCAAGGAACAGTGTCCAATATCCTGAAAGAAATGGAATCCCACCAATAACCATGTGAGCCTGGAAATAAATCCTTTCCACCAGAACAGGGAGACCCCGGTCACTATATTTTGATGGAAGCAGCATAGGAGATTCTGACTCTGAGACACCCAGAGCTAAGTCTAGATCCTTGACTCACAGAAATAGTGAGATAATAAATGTGTGCTTTTTAATCCAGTAAATTCGGGGAAATTTTTTACACAGCAATAAATAATGAACACACCTAGCCTTAAGCACAAAACATATATCAACTACCTCTTGAATGATCAAGTACTTTATCTTTTTCTCATATTCTCAAAAGGAAAAACAAAAATACTAGAATTGAGTAATGGGTAGGAAAATGGGGATACCCAGAGAAGGTAGGAATGTTTTAAAAGGCCTAAAATCACTGTGGGTAAAGTTGCTTTCTGGAGAAGGAAATGGCAACCCACTCCAGTATTCTTGCCTGGAGAATCCCATGGACGGAGGAGCCGGTGGGCTACAGTCCATGGGGTCGCAAAGAGTTGGACACGACTGAGTGACTTAACTTAACTTAAAATGTATACAGATAGCAACAACGAATTGCTACAAAACTTTGGTGTAAATTCACTATTTGATCATCGAGATGAATTTGGGCAATGCAATGTGAATTTTACGACCAACCACCTAGTAGCTGAAACTGATATTAGTAGCTCTCTTTCTATCAACACTGTAGCTAAAAAAAACCTAACCCTGAAACTCCTTGAGAAAAAAAAAATATTTCCCTTAATTATATTCTTATCAGAACCCAGAATTTCTATTGCTTCTTAAAGTTAAAATAAGAGCATACATCAAAACCACTTAAGGCTAATGACCTACATACATCAGGATGAAGAACCCTGAAGATGCTTGAATTCTTGCCTATGGATTCAGCAGATGGTGTACCAGATCTGGCTTTGTACCAGCTCATAAGCAACAACTGTATATACATACTCTCAGTGTTGTGTTTTGTGTAGTCTTGGTAGCTTGAATTTGGTTATAAGAGGAAAATAATATGTGGAAGGCAAAGCAGAGAAGCAGACAGAAACTGGATCCCAGAAATAATTCTGAGCCAGTAAGTTAATCAGGCCTGGAAAGCTGCTCTACATCTGGACCTTCATCTAGTTACTAAAACAAACAAAAAATCCTCTTCATTATTTTTGCATATTTGAATTGGATTTTCTGTACCTCAGGATCTTAAGTTGAATACACCTCAACAGATGCACATGGAGGAGAGGATACAAATTGAACATGTACTTTTTTTTTTTTTTTAAGTTCTAAACCACTGTCTGTTCTGTGCAACTTGCGTTGTTAATTACCTGTTGTGGGGTAAAAAATTGATTCTAGGTCACAGTTTTGATGGGAAACATCAAGGATAATTCTAAGATGAGAGAATCAAAGGTGCTTCTAAAATGATAGCCATAATGTTTCAGTGTTGGAAAGTAAGTATAACGTTAAATTGGCACAGATATTTTAACAATTTTTTTTTATTCTTGATATGGCTCTTCCAATACCCTCAAGCAAAAAGGTAAGCAAGATTCACTAACTGACGAAAGAATCAAATCTTTCCCAGTGAGAAGAGAAAATATAGAACTTGGTCTTGACATAGCTTTATGGTAGGAGCTTATGAAAACCACAGCTATCAATTCCATTTTATAAATGACAACATGATCCGTGACTATCACTGTTTTTCAACTGGCAAAAGATGAAATAGACATGTTAATCCTCCTCCAAGTGGAGATAAGAAGAAACTTATTAGGGACTTCAATAAAACAAAAGACTATTTTGAAAACATAATTTAAAATATATTATCAAATGAAAAAGTAAAACCTAAGCATTTAGGTTGCTCACAAAGTTATAAACATAATATATGAGAGTAAAGAGATACATTGCAGTAGGCTGAAAAATGTCCCACCCCTCTCCTTCCCCCTCTCCCATAGATATCCACATTCTAAACCCTGAGACCTGTGGATGTTATCTTATGTGGTTAAAAAAAAAAAATTGTCTTTGCAGATGTGATTAAGAATCTCCAAGATGAAGACCCTAGGTTATCTGGACAGGACCCAAATGCCATTATAGGTGTCCTTTTGAGAGGCAGAAGAGATCTCAGGCAGGGAAGAGGAGAAAGTGGTGTGAATGGAGAAGAGAGAGTCTTAATGATGCTAAGTTGCTGGCCTTGAAGATGGAAGATGAGGACGTGAACAAACAAAAGCAAGAAATGCAGCCCTAGAAACTGGACAAGGCAAGTGAAACTAACTCTGGACGTCTGACCTCCAAAACTGAAAGAAGATAGAAGATGCCTTTAGCTAGAACTGGAAACCACATCAAGTCTGTGGTACAACCATCTTTGCATATATTCATCGTCGAATTTTGGTACTTAAAGAGATACTGTCCATACTGATGAACTATCAAGTTTGGACTGTTGTTAATTTTTACGTTTAAAGTACATTGGTAAATATCTAAATCACCCTCTAAATTGTTCATTTCATTTTCAAAGGTTCTGATAGAGCTATCATTCTTAAATGACAGAATTGTGAAAGTTAAGGGTGTATTCTCCTATACCTCTATTTTTGCAGCTGAATGGCAACTTTATGTATTTATTCCCAAGGTGATACCAAACTCTGATTCCTGACTCTCAAGGAAAAGAATATAGGATGCAGGCCTCTCTAAACCCCATAGGAGGCCAAGGCAGGTCCCACCATGACACAGTCTCCCAACGATAATTCTTGACAACACCTGCCACAATTATTACTAATAAGCAACTGTGCAGTTACTTATATGATGTTTTTCTTTATCAGCGTGGTTTCCAGGAGAGGACGATGCACACATATCTCATTTACCTTTTATCTTCAATGCCTAGCATTGCTGACCCAGGGATCAAACCTCAGGTTCTCCTGCACTATAGGCAGATTTTTTACCATCTGAGCCACCAGGGAAGCTCTAACATTGCCTGGCTCATAATATATATCTGTTGAATGAATGGATACAATAAATGTATGATATTGTTGTTGCTTATTGAGTTCCCTAAGTTATACATTATTTCTGATATTATCACATCAGTGGGTGAGAAAGTTGTGTCATATGACATTTTCCCCACTTGAGAATATATCAATTTTAATGATACATTAAAAAATACTTTGTATTATTTGGATATTACAAGGAGGATAAAGTCAGAAACATTGGGAACAGGTGTTAAAATATCATGAATGAAACATTACATGACATAGAGAATACAGTATCAGTGTCTAGCACTGTGAATTGTGAATTAACAACGTAAATGCCAGATAGGGATTTTAATCTCAAATAATTTACAACCTCAGGAGAAGGCAATGGCACCCCACTCCAGTACTCTTGCCTGGAAAATCCCATGCACGGAGGAGCCTGGTGGGCTGCAGTCCTTGGGGTAGCTGAGAGTCGGACACGACTGAGCGACTTCACATTCACTTTTCACTTTCAGGCATTGGAGAAGGAAATGGCAACCAGCTCCAGTGTTCTTGCCTGGAGAATCCCAGGGACAGCGGAGCCTAGTGGGCTGCCATCTTTGGGGTCGCACAGAGTCGGACGCGACTGAAGTGACTTAGCAGCAGCAGCAGCATAATAAATGAGTATGACATGGCTTTTTATTCATATATTTAGTAAGAAAATGTTATTTTATCTGCTTTTAAGATATTAAGGTAAGCTCCCAAAGTAAAATATTTATAAATTACTGTAGTCAAATTTTGATCATGACAATATATATTAATAACTACTCAATAAATGTACTTTGGATGAAAATGATGTGTGAAGATTCTGTAGAAGATACCAAGAAAGATGACATCATTCTTGCCACAAAGATACTAAAATTACTCACTGCTGCTGCTGCTGCTGCTGCTAAGTCACTTCAGTCGTGTCCGACTCTGTGTGACCCCATAGACGGCAGCCCACCAGGCTCCCCCATCCCTGGGATTCTCCAGGCAAGAACACTGGAGTGGGTTGCCATTTTATACCATTCCCCCTTTCCTTCAAACAAATGTTCATCTAATCAAACTCCTACTCAGTCTTCAAGATCCTCCTTAAGAGGGACCTTTCCGAACTGGTTTCCTGACTGCCTAGCAGGACTACTGACTTCCTCCTTGTCATCATTCTTTTGTTCAGTTCAGTCACTCAGTCGTGTCTGACTCTGCAACCCCATGAACCGCAGCACGCCAGGCCTCCCTGTCCATCACCAACTCCCAGAGTTTACCCAAATTCATGTCCATTGAGTCGGTGATGACATCTAACCATCTCATCCTCTGTCATTAGTTATTTCCTCAAAGGCAGAGCTTTCCCATACCAACACCTAAAATGGTTACTTCAAATACTGTCTACTAAACAAATGTTTGCAGCATCAATGGATGATAAAGTTCTTTTGGCAGAATTATAATGAGGAAAATGGGAGATTTGGTCAAATTCCCTCCAGCCTCAATCCTTTCTCCCGTTCATGTTGGCTTACAGTATTCTCTGGTTTCCGACACTGTTTCTCCTGCTCAGATACAGAAATTATATTATTTCTAACCTGGCTTAGTGTTTCCCTTTCCTGCTTCCTGCTCAGATTAGTGACGAAAGACCATGTGGAACGAGGGGCCGTAAGGAAAATTCCCACAGCAGCTCAGCAGCAGACATGTGAGGCTGTCTCAGATGTTCCAGCCTCCACAGGGCTGCTGGCTGAATGCAGCCACAAGTGATCCCAGCCAACCAGATGAGGCAGAAGAACTGATTCCAACCAACCCTGGAATCATAATAAATAATAAATCACTGTTGTTTCAGTCCACAGGGTTTTAGAGCAGTTTGTTATATAACAATAGGTATGAGAAATACCACTATATCACTCTGGGTGTTTCAGGAAAAAAGAAATGTAATAGGGAACTTAGTTTTACACAATCATTGGAAGGGCAAAATGAGCCCCTCCTGGACTATGGAGCCTGAGGTTATAGAAAGCTCCTCCTCCTGCTGCTGCTGCTGCTGCTGCTGCTGCTGCTGCTGCTGCTGCTAAGTCACTTCAGTCGTGTCTGACTCCATACGACCCCATAGATGGCAGCCCACCAGGCTCCCTGGGATTCTCCAGGAAAGAACACTGGAGTGGGTTGCCATTTCCTTCTTCAATGCATGAAAGTGAAAAGTGAAAGGGAAGTCACTCAGTTGTGTCCCACTCTTCACAACCCCATGGACTGCAGCTCACCAGGCCCCTTTGTCCATGGGATTCTCCAGGCAAGAGCACTGGAGTGGGGTGCCATTGCCTTCTCCGAGAAAGCTCCTAACTGTCCAGATAGCAGGAAGATTCTGTTGCTATTACTGCAGTTGTGGGCACAACTGCCTCTCAAACCTCAAAGCTGGTGACTGAAACCTGGGTTCTTGAGTTGCCTCTACATACTCATGTCCCCCCAGCTTTCAGCTCAGCCACCACAGTGGCTGGAAGATGGTTCACGACATTCCTGCCTTTGGGATCTCTTAAAATGGTGTCTAACCAGCACATCTCCCATCAGACTCAGAATCTTAGATTCAAGAGATTTGGAAAAATGTAGGTTTCAGCTTTTCAACCTCAGAGGCTGGAAGGAGCATGGAATGATTAGAGAAGTCTGGTACCCATGACCACAACCCTCTGATTCTGAATTCAGTCAGTATGACACACAGAAATGACGTAGGAAGGGGACTATGACACATCTGATTTCCCATCCTGGTTCTGATGCTTATTAACTGTTTAAACTTTGGTCAGTCAGGGAATCCTCATCCCTGACTTGAAGGGTTTTCCAAGAACTCAACACAGTTTTCATAACCTTTTCATAAAGTTCCTGGCAAAACGCCTAGCACATAGTAGGTACTCAGTGATTGATAATGGTTATCAATCTTTTAAAAAAGAGAAGAGGACAAGTTTAAAAAAAAAAGACTACAATTTGCAGAAAGTAGTATTTGATAGTGTAAAAAAGACCTCTAACCGATTAGGACAAGGAGAGAAGACGTCTTAAAGAAGTTGATGTTGAAATTTGAGATCAGTCAGTTCAGTTGCTCAGTCGTGGCCGACACTTTGCGACTGTGACCCCACGGACTGAAGTACACCAGGCCTCCCTGTCCATCACCAACTCCTGGAGTCCACGAAAACCCATGTCCATTGAGTCAGTGATGCCATCCAACGATCTCATCCTCTGTCATCCCCTTCTTCTCCTGCCCTCAATCTTTCCTGGCATCAGGGTCTTTTCAAATAAGTCAGCTCTTTGCATCAGGTGGCCAAAGTATTGGAGTTTCAGCTTCAACATCAGTCCTTCAATGAACACCGAGGACTGTTCTTTAGGATGGAATGGTTGGATCTCCTTACAGTCCAAGGGATTCTCAAGAGTCTTCTCCAACACCACAGTTCAAAAGCATAAATTCTTCAGCACTCAGCTTTCTTTATGGTCCAACTCTCACATCCATACATGACTACTGTAAAAACCATAGCCTTGAATAAACGGACCTTTGTTGACAAAGTAATATCTCTGCTTTTTAATATGCTGTCTATGTTGATCATAACTTTCCTTCCAAGGAGTAAGTGTCTTTTAATTTCATGGCTGCAGTCACCATGTGCAGTGATTTTGGAGCCCAAAACAATAAAGTCAGCCACTGTTTCCCCATCTATTTGCCATGAAGTAATGGGACCGGATGCCATAATATTAGCTTTCTGAATGTTGAGCTTTAAGCCAACTTTTTCACTCTCCTCTTTCACTTTCATCAAGAGGCTCCTTAGTTCTTCTACACTTTCTGCCATAAGAGTGGTGTCATCTGCATATCTGAGGTTATTGATATTCCTCCTGGCAATCTTGATCCCGGCTTGTGCTTCTTCCAGCCCAGGGTTTGTCGGGATGTAATCTGTGTATAAGTTAAATAAGCAAAGTGACAATATACAGCCCAGTCTGTTGTTCCATGTCCAGTTCTAACTGTTGCTTCCTGATTTGAGATAGGCCAAGCAAAAATGGCAGAAAAGAGAGTTCCATGTGCTGAGGTCTCTCTCTGGCCCCATCCATAATTCTATAGGTAGGGCCACGACTCTAGTGGTTCTGTGCTTATTTCTATAACACTTCATAAGAATGGCAATTGATTTAATGTCATTAACCTCTGATTTTCTCCCTTTCATGTTTCTAGCTACATGGTCTAGCGTTGGAACAAACATTGGACTAAAAACATACCTGGGTATCAATCCTACCTTTGCCATCAAGTAATTTTTTCAACAGCTTATTTGAGATACAGCACTTAGCTTCTGAGTTTTCACTCCCCCTTCTGTAAAGAAAATCAACAACTGAAAAAGCAAAAACAAACAAATAAGCATGACTTAGATAATTTCTGTGACCACTTCCAACTTTGACAGCCTCAGAAATACCTTGATCCATTTATCCCCAAGCACAGTGTGGTGGTTTTTATCAGCTGACTCACCATCCATACATCAGGCACTATGCCCCTACTGAAAACAGGAATCCAACGAGAGAATATGTATCCAGCAATGAGATGAAAGCCTATTTAGTGGATTTCCATATTAACCTCTAGGTTTGGCCTTCACAGACATACTTCATCAAACTGACCAATATTGGTTGGATAAATGCTGGAGCCAATGAAAGAGAAAAAAAAAGGTAGTAAAAACCTGACATCTTCATGACATGTGTTATTGATCTTCAAGAATCATTCTTAGATGCTTTCAAGCAGATTCCATCCAAGCATCTCTTTAACTGAAAATAGGGTATTTGGCAGGTGTTAGGAAGCCTCCTGTTAATGTGAGCTTAGAGCTTTGTACCCATGGTGATGCTAATAGTACCCTTTAAAAATATACAAAAAGTACTTTGACTTTATTAGGGTTTTTTATACTAGTTGCATAATAATTCTCCTATTGCTTTGAAAACATCTATAAAAATAGCTATTTTCTTCTTTTTTGTCCCTCTAGCAAAGAAACAAGCAAGCAGAAAGGGGAGAAGACTCAGGATTAGTTCAGAACAGAAATACGTTTTCAGGTCTACACATGAGAAAATGCTAGAAAGTAAACCTATGAAAAATCTTAATCGAGTCATATTAATAAATTCAAATGATCATGTGGGGAAGAAGAAAAGCCCACTGGCTTTCATTTGAATAGATGTCCTCAAGACTAGTCAATCTACCATTTTTGTTTCAGTGCTTAATAGTAAGCACAGTTTGCATTGTTTTTCTCCCTCTGCCTTCTCCCACTTCAAGAACTGAGCTCTAGGCAATGCTGTTATGTTTCTATTTCACTTCTTTTTAATGCATCAAGGGCAGAGGCAAAGCAGAACATATGCACAGGAAATGGGTTAGTGCAAATGCAAGAACACACCAAAACCACATGCCTGAGAAAAGACAGTCACAATGTCAGATGGATTTTTTTTTTTTTAAGAAAATTTTCCTGGAAATAAAATAGCTTCTTTACATCAGCTACATCCACCAAAAACATTTTTCTCCAAATATCTTCCACCCACCTAATCATGGTATGGAAGTAATGCTTTGAAAAACTTAAGTGATCATAGACTAAATATCAGTATGTTTCCTTCTGGGGCTACCTATTAGGAAAAAAAAAAAACACACATCCTTTATCTCCTTTAAATAGTTACTTGGTATCTGTTAAGTATATATTTGGTGTAACATTCTTTTAATTCAATGAAGAAAATAGCAAATGATGCCATGATTTCTGATTAGTGTTAGCAACTGCTGCTGCTGCTTCTGCTGCTGCTGCTGCTGCTGCTAAGTCACTTCAGTTGGGTCCGACTCTGTGCGACCCCGTAGACTGCAGCCCACCAGGCTCCCCCATCCCTGGGATTCTCCAGGCAAGAACACTGGAGTGGGTCGCCATTTCCTTCTCCAAATCTTATCAACATGCAATAGTAAAAACAACAAATCATATATACATACATATTTGACTCATATCCAGAATATATACATTAAACTTTAAAATAAATAATAGAGAAGGACAACCAAATTTAAAATGAGCAAAAATTAGAATAGATTTTCTTTTCTATTTCAGAATTTTTCTCTTAGGAATTTGACTGTTTGAGGTATTTTCCTTATCAGCTGAGATATTTGTATATCGGAGATATTCACTTTTCTTGTTTTTTATTTACCAAATTCTATTATTTGCCCATTGGCTTTTATTATTTCTTCTGCCAAAATAAAAATTTAAGTTTTTACATATTTAAATACTACATTTTTTTCCTTCTATAATATCTAGGATTCCTGTCTTCATTCAGAGCATATCTTAATTAATCTGGGATTCCTGTCTTCACTCAGAGAATATCTTAATTAAACTAATAATGAAACAAACAGTAAAATATAATTCAACTAATAAAATTCAAAACCAGTTCTTTGAAGAGACAAATATAAGATAATCCCCCTCAAGAATTCAATTAAAGAAAAAAAGAAGAAAGTTAGAAATTCAAGATTCAGAATGGGAAAAGCCTTTGGATATAAAGAAACAAATGTCAGTGAAAAGAAACAAGGGGCTTCCTTCTTTCCTTCCTTCCCATCAGGAAGCCACCACCTTCCTGGTGGCTCAGTGGTAAAGAATCTCCTTGCAGTACTGGAGACACAGGAGACGTGGGTTTGATCCCTGGGTCAGGAAGATCCCCTGCAGGAGGGCATAGCAACCCACTCCAGCATTCTTGCCCGGAGAAATCCCTCGGACAGAGGAGCAGGAGAGCTACGGTCCATGGGGTCACCAAGAATCAGACGCAACTGAGCACAGCACCGCACCAAAGGAAAGAAAGCATGCAGGACAACGAAGTTAATCTCTTCAGTAACTTAATGCTATTAATGTTATCAAAAAGGAGGCGGAGAATGGCTTTAAATGAAAGACTTAAAACATGACAACCAAATTAATGTATCTTCTTTGATTAAATTCTGGGTTGAACAAAGTAGCTATAAAGAAGCAGTGTTTGGGGAACAATTGGAGAAATTTGAATATGAACTGGATGACAAAAGGTATGAAGAGACTGATTTCAGTGTGTTAAAGGATATTGCAGTAATGTGGAAGCGCATTTTTACTCTCTGGAGATAAATGCTGAATTATTTAGAAATGTAGGATCATGATTTCTCTAATTTAAAATGGCTAACTACAGCTGGGAGTTACATGGTTGTTCCTTGTACTCTTCTGAAATTTTTTTGTGCTGTGCTTACTTGCTTCAGTCATGTCCAACTCTTTGCAACCCCATGGACTGTAACCCACCAGGCTTCTCTGTCCATGGGGATTCTCCAGGCAAAAATGCTAGAGTGCGTTGCCATGCCCTCCTCCAGTGAAATTTTTTAGGCTTATTTAAAATCTTCATAATAAAACATTTTTAAAAAGTCAGTAAAGGGAAATATATATATGTTAATGCTATGTGCAATTCTAAAGCAAACGTTTTTAAAACCTGGAAAATGGATGATAGTCTTAGAAAAATACAAATTCTTGATAATTAAAAGAAGATGTATAAATCTTCCCTAAATGCGTTGCTACAGAAAAGATTTGAAAGTAATTATAGATCGACTACTTAAAAAATGCACCAGGACCAGATGGCTCCACAGCTGGATTCTATTCAATCTTTGGAGACCAAATGATCCCAGTATTTTTTAAATTATCGTCGGCCATGGAAATGGACAGAAGTTGCTCCAATCCACTCTAGGAAACTAAAGTCTTCCTAATGAAGAAATCGTTTCCAAAAAGGAAAAGGTGACCAATCTCATTCACGCAGATAGCTGCATAATTCTCAAAGACGTAATAGAAAACAGATTCATTTTTCTGTTGCTCTTTTTAAAAAAAGAAGTAATTAAGTTATAATTTGTCATGATTCTTTGTGACCTCATGGACTGTAGCCCACCAGGCTCCTCTGTCCTTGGGACTCTCCAGGCGTTTGCCTTGCCCTCCTCCATGGGATCTTCCGGAACCAGGGATCAAACTCAAGTCTCCTGCATCTCCTGCACTACAGGCAGATTCTTTATCCACTGAGATACCTAGGAAGCCCATCGTTTGTTATATAAGCTGTATTTCTGTGAGAATAGTGAGTAACCTACATATTGGAGAAGCGAAGGAGGACCCTGAAATGCCTAGAAGAATAAAACAATACAAGGTTTTAATTATTCATGGAAGCAATTGAAAAGTTCCCATTCTATATTTACTAACCATTTCCTTCTTCCTCATATCAAGGCAAAATCTGCCTCCGAGTAATTTTTACAGATGGAGAAATAAAGGTCCTGGGACATTAATTCCCTAGGGCCAGACTACAAATTAAATCCAAAGCAGGATAGAAAAACCAGTGCTGGTTTCCGTCCAAACTGTTTTTTCTTTCAAGCATGTGCCTCTCTTTGAGATATGCCCCCAAGGATTCTGGTGGACTTATCATGCTCTGCATGCGGAATGTGGGCAGAATATACAGCCTGGCAGAGTTTCACATTCAAATCATATTAGGGTAAGTGCAGTTTTCTTCCAAAGAGTGATCTGTCTTCTAAACACCATAACAAATCCATATCAAATTTAATTCCTTTGCCCATAAACAACACAGAGGCATTCTGCTTTGTCAAATGGCTCTGGCAAGGACTAATAGATGCCCATAAATATCACACCTCTCAAACCATATTTTCCCTGTTGCTTTTTAATATTCCCTTGGCAAAGTGAAGAAAAATGTACCTTATGAAATAGGATTGAGCCAAAAAGCCGCTGGATATAAATCCAATTGTTTACTTTTTTTGTTTATATTAGAGAACAAAGAAATGTTTATGGAAAAGTCTTTTTCTTATATTCTTGTTTGCAATTCTGATATACCCACTCTAGTATTCTTGCCTGGAAAACTCCATTGACAGGGAAGGCTGGCAGGCTACAGTCCGTGGGGTTGCAAAGAGTCGGACACAACTGAGCGACTAACACACACACATACCAATTATAGTCACTACAGTGTCAGGGTAAGTCATCTACTTCTGTGAATCTCTTTTCCTATGATTAAAAATAGGGTAAATGTACTTTTCCCTTAATAGGGAAACAGGAAGGAAGACTTGAAAATATCCCAGAATTTTTTTAACTTTCAGTTTAGTTCAGTCGCTCAGTCATGTCCGACTCTTTGCAACCCCATGAACCGCAGCACACCAGCCTTCCCTGTCTATCACCAACTCCCGGAGTCCACCCAAACCCATGTCCATTGTGTCAGTGATGCCATCCAACAATTTCATCTTCTGTCATCCCCTTCTCCTCCTGCCCTCAATCTTTCCTAGCATCAGGGTCTTTTCAAATGAATCAGCTCTCTGCATCAGGTGGCCAAAGTATTGGAGTTTCAGCTTCGACATCAGTCTCTCCAATGAACACCCAGGACTGCTGTCCTTTAGGATGGACTGGTTGGATCTCCTTGCAGTCCAAGGGACTCTCAAGATTCTTCTCCAACACCACAGTTCAAAAGCATCAATTCTTTGGCGCTCAGCTTTCTTTATAGTCAAACTCTCATATCCATACATGACTACTGGAAAAAGTCCTTGAATAGATGGACCTTTGTTGGCAAAGTAATGTCTCTGCTTTTTAATATGCTATCTAGGTTGGTCATAACTTTTCTTCCAAGGAGCATCTTTTAATTTCATGGCTGCAATCACCATCCACAGTGATTTTGGAGCCCCCCAAAATAAAGTCTGACACTGTTTCCCCATCTATTTGCCATGAAGTGATGGGACTGAATGCCATGATCTTATTTTTCTGAATGTTGAGCTTTAAGCCAACTTTTTCACTCTCTTCTTTCACTTTCATTAAGAGGCTCTTTAGTTCTTCACTTTCTGCCATAAGGGTGGTGTCATCTGCATATCTGAGGTTATTGATATTTCTCCTGACAATCTTGATTCCAGCTTGTGCTTCTTCCAGCCCAGCATTTCTCATGATGTACACAGCATATAAGTTAAATAAGCAGGGTGACAATATACAGCCTTGATGTACTCCTTTTCCTGTTTGGAACCAGTCTGTTGTTCCATGTCCAGTTCTAACTGTTGCTTCCTGACCTGCATATAGGTTTCTCAAGAGGCAGGTCAGGTGGTCTGGTATTCCCTTCTCTTTCAGAATTTTCCACAGTTTCTTGTGATCCACACAGTCAAAGGCTTTGGCATAGTCAATAAAGCAGAAGAAGACGGTTTTCTGGAACTCTCTTGCCTTTTCCATGATCCAGCAGATGTTGGCAATTTGATCTCTGGTTCCTCTACCTTTTCTAAAACCAGCTTGAACATCTGGAAGTTCATAGTTCACGTATTACTGAAGCCTGGCTTGGAGAATTTTGAGCATTACTTTACTAGCGTGTGAGATGAGTGCAATTGTGCAGTAGTTTGAGCATTCTTTGGCATTGCCTTTCTTTGGGATTAAAATGAAAATTGACCTTTTCCAGTCCTGTGGCCACTGCTGAGTTTTCCAAATTTGCTGGCATATTGAGTGCAGCACTTTGACAGCATCATCTTTTAACTTAAATATTTGTATATGTCTTCTCTATTAATTAACAAAATGTCCCTCTTTCTAATTTCAATGTTATTAAACTATCTCTCAATTTTATCTTATGGATGATGGGGGCAATATTGTATGCTTCATCTGACTTTTAGGATGAATGACTTTTAGTATGGCTAAACTTCACCTAGTTTAGAATGAATCATTTTAGAAACAAAATAGTGATTATATTTTGTAAATTGCATAACACTAGGCAAACAAATAGTTAAGCCTTGAGACAGGCTGATGGTCAGGCTGACACCTAGGATGCAATGGACTTGGTATCACTTAGGAAAGGTGCCTTAACCTCAAGAAATTAGTACAAGGGGTATTCATCCTAGTTTGTACCGTCTCTTAGTACCAAAACCTGGACTCACACCCAGGTCTTCAGATACCTGGACCAAGACTGATGAAACTTTCACACTATTATATCTCTAGATATAGTAAAGATGGTACCATTTTCTCTTTTATATTTATTACTGATAAAGTTTCTAAAAGCTTTCCTTACTCATTATATTAGTGTAATCAGCCCTGGACAAAGTCATGGAGAAGGATGGTAGGAGGGGACTACTGACAGTTTCATTTTTCTAGCTGTACAGAGCTTCACAATGTATGACGACAGGTAATCAGCGCTTGTGTGTGTGTGTATGTGTGTGTGTGCTCAGTCGTGTCTGCCTTTTTGTGACCCCATGGACTGGACTGTAGCCTACCAGGTTCCTCTGTCCATGGAATTCTCTAGGCAAGAATACCAGAATGGCTTTCCATTTTCTAATCCAGCGGATCTTCCTGACCCAGAGGTTGAATCCACATCTCCTTTATCTCCTGGACTCGTGGGTGGATTCATTTACCACTGTGATACCTGGGAAGCCCAATCTGTGGTTACTGCACCTGAAAAAAAAACACTGATGCTTTTGAATAAGAAGGGAGAGTATCTGAGCTTTAAAGAAGGAAAGGAGGCATGGAGGGAGAAGAGGAAGGATGGAAGAAACACCAGAAACTCCCATGAGACAATTTTTTCAATCTTAGAGCCATAAGAAAATAAAAGATGTTTTATTTTCTACTAGATAGACACCATTTCCAGAATATTACTCCCCCACCCCTAACTAGTGCTTTATAAATCAGTCTCTCTATTTGAAATTAAGTTGTTTGAATGTAAAGACCATTTACTTTGCTCTCTGCCCCATGACTTAGATTGAGATCCTGTCCAGAGTGGATAATTCATAAATGACTGTCAAAAGTGGGGTTATCTCTTTCTGATTAAAACTCTTGGTCCAAGCCAACTCAAATGAAAAGGAGAGTTAGAACTTGATAAAATTTGATTGCAGGCTATGTGTTCTACATACTAGGAAATACAGAACAGTAAAAGCTTGAATTTAAGGTAATTGAACAAAATCACCACTTCAAGACATTTTGTAACTTTTAAAAATTTTATTGAATCTGTAGTTAATACCCTTTTGTCATTTCAATATCATTTTGTAAAATATTATTATATTTTATTTGTTTGTGAATAGCTTATTTATATATGATACAAAATCTAACAAACACATAGAGCATATGAACATATTAACGTGTATATTAATAATATATATCGGCACACTTGTCCTCCAGCTGTCAAGTTCCCCTTCCCAGAAACAATAACTGAAATCTGTTTCTTGTGCAACCGCCAACATGATGAATTTTAGAACATTTTCATCATCCCCCAAATAAACTGTGTACCCGTTAGCTGTCACTCCCCATTTCCTCCTAACTCCTCCAGCCCTACGCAGCCACTAATCTACTTTCTGGATCTAGATTTGCTAATCCTGGGCATTCCGTTTAAAAAAGGTATCATATGGAGAAGGAAGTGGCAAACCACTCCAGTACTCTTGCCTGGAAAATCCCATGGACAAAGGAGCCTGGTGGGCTGCAGTCCATGGGGTCACAGAGTCGGGACTGAGTGACTGAGTGCATGTGCGTGCACGTGCACACACACACACACACACACAACTTGTAGACATTGGCTGATCTGACCTCCAGGAGACTAGGAGCCTGAGGTTGAAACTTGCAAGGCAACCCCCGCCAGTGAACTCTGAACTTGACTAGCTAACGCCTCTGTAGGCAGAGTGCGGTGAAATAGACATTGTAAGAGAGAACTGTGCTGTTATTCTTGTCTGAGGTCATACTCCAAATCCTCTTTCATAAGAAAGACCCGATTTTGATGAACGTAAACGTGGTCGTGTTGAGTTCACTGATGTTAGCGTCCTCTTTGTTGTGATCGTAGACTGATTAGAGAGTCGTATCCTCACTGTTTAATAAGACTGGACACCACTGTTTGCCATCTTTTCCTCTTGTCATCACGCATGTGGGGGTTGGAGGAGAGGGAATCCATTCCAGATTCATGAATAAATGATTTTTAAAATCCTGCCCTGAAACAAAAAATAAAACAAAAATAAAAAGGTATCATAATTGTGTGATCTTTAGTGACTACCTTATTTCATTTAGCCTAGTGTTTTCAAGGTTCATCCACTTGATAGCACATACTAATATTTCATTTTTTATTGCCAAAGAATATTCCATTGTATGAATATGCCACATTTTATTTATCCATTCAGTTGGAGGATATTTACATTTTTTTTCACTTCTTAGCTATTATGAATAAGACTGCTGTGAACATTCTTGTACAACTTTTTATCTAAATGTATGTCTTCATCTCTCTAGAAGCAGAATTGCTGGGTCCCAGGATAACTCTATGTATACCATTTTGATGAACTGTCAAATTGTTTCAAAGCAGCTATGCCATTTTATATCTCAGCCACAGGGGTTCCAATTTCCCCACATCTCCTGAACATGTACTATTTTCTATTTTTTCATTATGGTCCTCCAAGTGGGGGTGGCATCTCATTATGGTATCTCGTTGTAACTTTGATTTGCATTTCTCTGATGACTAATGACATTGAGCACTGGCTATTTACATATCCTCTTTGGAGAAATGTATGATCAAATCCTTTGCAGATTCTTCCATTGGGCTATTTTTCTTTGCACATGTAAAACCTCCTCCATTATCAACATCCCCTATCAAGGTAGTACATTTGTTACAACCGATGAATCTACATCAACACAGCATAATCACCCCGAGTCTACATTTACATAAATTAGGATCTTCATGGCACCTTCATAGATGTGCCTTTACAGAGCATCTTAGCCTCGTCTCTCCAGAGAACTAGAAGATGGGTGACAAGCAGAGAGTCAGAGAATCCCAAAGTAGCAAAACTGAAATTATGGTTCTGCAGCAAAGAATGTCTGTGTCTATGCAGACACTCAGCTCTCTGTCCTTGACATCCAGAAGAGAGTCTAGCTAAAACCTACATGACTGTCAAGGATCAAGGAGAGTCCCAATGTGTATCATTACTGAAATGCCTTAATGGTAAAGCTCACTTACATTTACCCTCCTTCTTGGTGTGACCCATGGAATAAACATCATACAGGGTATGGGTAGGACAAATTGGCATTTGCTTATCAAATGCTCTCACACCAGTGCTCTGGGTAACTATTACTATTCGTAGTAATCAAAGAAGGGTGAGTGACTTTCTGTTACTTGATACAGTTGAAGAATGGGTTGTATGGGTTATTCAGTGTTTTGGAGCAGGTCAGTACCTCACCTGCCATAGTGAAGACACCCCGTGAGGAATTCTTATTTACACCAGCCTTCCCTTCCCCCACACCTTTCTGTCTGTCTCTGCCTTAGGTATGCTGAGCTCTCTGACTGCGCCAGCGCATCTAAGCCCCTGGGAAAGTCATCCACAAACCAACGTTACTGAGCAACTCTGGTGTACCATGCAGTGTTCTGAAACCAGGGACAAAGATGAGATACTTTCTCTTGGGAAACTGAAGTTCATTCCAAAGTGCTCAATGAATTCTCTCTGTGAAGAAAATATGCATTTGAAAGCCTCACATCAGGGCACACCTGTTAGTAGAGGGTGTGGTTGGAGGGAGTTATTCCCACAGAGATCTTCATCTGTCACCACAAGGCAACCACCTACTTTGCTTACACTCAGAGGTAACATATTGGTCCCATATTGGCTACCCATGTGAAAGCATATAATGCCAGACACAGCAGTTTATTACACAGGGTATCGGAGACTCGACTGATGCTTCATATGGCACTTCTCTAGTCTTCCGGAGGCTCTACCGATCATGATTTCTAGAATGTACCAAAACGATGCCCCATCAGTATCTCTGGCTAATTGAATCCCAGATATCAGAGAGCTCACCCACGTCCATTTATCAGCCACTTAAGAATTCTTTACACCCAAATGCAACCTTGTGTTAAACCATGTATTGGCGTGGGGAAAACCTCAGGGTCACAGATGGAGGAACTGTCGAGGAAACCTAGAATATTTGGAATGCTGGGTACTTCACTAGCTGTCTGACTCTTTGCAACCCCACAGACTGTAGCCTGCCATGTTCCTGTGTCCATGGGATTTTTTCAGGCAAGAATACTGGAGCGGGCTGTCATGCCCTTCTCCAGGGTATGGCTTTGCAAGTGGAATTTTTTTTTTTTTTTTTAAACCACTGAGCCACCGGGGAAGCCCAGAATACTTGGAATGGCTTTCCCCAGTCTCTTCAGACTGGAATCCTAGGGGCTGCGGGTGCTCGTTTGCATCCCAGCCCCACATGTCCTTGGAGAACCACCCTGGGGTGTGACTCAGGATGAGAATTCTTAGATTTTAATCAGATAGCTGGGAACAACGTGCAGGCCAGATGAATGTGGGGCAAGAGTGGGAGCAGAAAAACAACACAGATATAAGTTCCACCCCCATATCTGACCCACACTACCTGGTAAGACCACAGTCCGCTCTAGACAACTCACCCCATGTGATTCCACCCCCCTTCCCAGCCTCTTACATCACATTACCCCGACTTACTGGTTTCTAGCTTGTATTATCCGAAACTCCCTTGTTCACAGATTCGTAGTCTATTAATTTGGTTATTTGCTGCCTCCCACCCCTAATTCAAAAACCTTACCACCCCCACCGCCTTAAGGTGGGGCTGGTAAGCTCCTTTCTTGGTCCAGTTTCCAGAACAAGGTGATCCGGCACGTAGTAGGTGGTTCCTGAATACTGGCTGAGGCTTGAATGAATTGGGAAGCTTATTCCAGCGTCCTAAGAGGAATTTTAGGCAAAGGAGATTTGGAAAGCCTGACGGGGTAGATGCTGCGGAAATCCCAGTCATCAAACCCTTTCTAAGCCTCTGACCTGTCTCCACCGCTGGAAGGGCGAACGGGCTTGGCCCGCGCCCCCTCGCCAGCCCGGGGAAAGTCTGGGCCAAACCAGCGAACGCGGCCAGAGAGCCAGCCCTGCGAGGAGCCCCCACATGGGGACGAGGGCGGCGGGCAGGCCCCGCCCGGAGCCCGGGGCGGCGGGCACAGCCCCGGGTGGCCAGCCGAGCCCGGGGGCGGCGCGGGCAGGAGCCGCCCCACGCGCGTCCCGCGGCCCCCGCTCCAGAGGCGCCGCCGCCGGGCCGGGGCCGCTCGCCGAGTTGGCCGCGCGCGCCCGGAGGAGCGCAGAGTTTGGAAAGTCGTCGCGAAGCTTCGGCGGAGAGCAGGGGGTGGGAGAGTGGGGGTGCTAGAGAGAAAAACCCGCCTCTTGCGAGTAGAGCGAGGAAGAGGGGGGGAAAGGCGCCGAGTTCCGCTTCCTGAACCGCGGTGGGTAGAGGAGGTCGGCGCGGGCCAGGCCGGCGGGACGCGCACTCCGGGCCCGCGACGGGCGATGGCCGGCGAGCGGACCCGCAGGTTCACCCGGAGCCTTCTGCGACCCGGGCAGGCGGCCGAGCTCCGGCACAGCGCCGCGTCCGCCGCCGCCGTGGCCGTCAGCAGCCGGCAGCAGCAGCGGGTGAGTGCCGCGCGCCCCCCGCGCCTCCCCCGCGCGCCCCGGGCGGCCAGGGACCCCGCTCCCGCAGCCGGGTCTCCGCGAGCCCCTGGGCGCCCCAGCCCCGGCCGCCCCCCGCTTCCCCTCCCCCGCAAGCCCTCCCCCAGCCTCCTTGCCCTGCGCCCCGCCGCACCACCTCCGCGAGGCAGCGATACCGACGCTTGGGGACCGAGGGAGCGCGTTTGGGGACTGGGGACACTCCGAGGAGCGACCGCGTGGACCGCAGAAACGCAGCGTGGGAGAGGATGTGCCTGGGTTGGAGGCGTGGGGGCGGTGAGGAGGTGACGGGAACGCGAGTCACACGGGTGCTAGGTTGTGGGGTCCCAGAGCCTCGAGCAGTGGGCGAGTCTACGGAGCGGAACCCCTCGGTCCACAGGTCTGCGCGCCCCCTTCACCCCCGGTGTCTGGTGCGTCGGAGGGGAGAAGGCGATCGATCGGAGGTCCTCTCCTGGGCTAAAACCTGGGAGCCTCACCTGAACGCTATCGCAGAAACAAATGCACTTCTCACCCACCTCCCTCTACGGGGCAAAAACCCACAAACCGCTTGATGGGACTTCAGAAAGGGCTGAGAGAACCAGACTGCAGGAGATGTGGGTCATTAAGACGTGGGTCAGTGGTTTCTGGTATTTTTCTAAGATGTTCGTGGGGTTCTCCCGCCAAGATCGTTTTACTGGTTACTTCCTTATTGAAACGCCTTCTAAGAGAGCGGGGTGATTTCCGCGGGAAATCCCTGGGGCAGCCTGCAGCAGTGCTCATTTGATTCCCACATCATATCCATAGCTTCCCAGAGGTTCAGAAGTTCCAGTAGGTGTCACCCTCCAGGGTGGAAGTCTCAGGAGGAGGGAAAAAAAAAAAAAATCTACTCTGGTGGGAAAGGGAGACGAGTGGCAACAGCCTTAAAGCAAGACTTGGGTTCAGCAGCCACACTCTTGGCTTGCCTCTCTGGACCGGAATCCCACTTTGTGGTTTCCATTTTCCTTTTTGCCAGGAAATATCATTAGGAATTAAACGGCTTCTTTTAAGAGTGTCAAAGAAAGTGTTACTCTTGCCAGTCACCCATGAGGAGGGAGCCAAGGGCTACCCAGAGCCGGTTCCCACAGCCAGGACTTTTCTTTAGAGCCATAGGTCTGGAAGTTAAACAGAACGGAAGCTAATTGCCTGGCAGAGGACTAGGCATCAGATGCCCAAGAGGGTGGCGGTGATTGGAGTGTGAAATGAGTAGGTGGCCATACCTTCTCTCTCTCTCTCTCCCTTACCACTCACTGGCTGCAGTCTGCCATCCCCCAGAGGGAATTCAAGGCTTAGGAGAATAAGCAGCTTCCCTGATTCTGATATCAGCATGGACATTTTCAAGGCAGGAAGGATAAACCATCGAAAAGAACTTTTTTTCCCCCTGAAAAGAAGGTTCAACTGGAGTAAAAGTAGAGATAGTAATATCTTCCAGCATGCCTAGAGAATAATTTTTACTTTGAAATGATTATTCAGGATGGTGGCTTTGTCATTCTCCGCCATGTGCCTTTAAGATAACTTTGTTTTGCTGTTGAGTCATTTTACCAAATCTCAGTAATGATCTGGTAGAGAAATGCAGCGAACTAAGTAGCATTCAATTGGGATAAACAGCCTAAATGCTGTTTTTGATTTGGGTTTTGTTTTCAGCTGGGTTCTCCTGGAGTTTTTGTAGCACTTGACTTTCTCGAAAGAATATGTATCCTAGATACTTGTGTATGCAGACACACACATTATTTTCTCCAAATTTATGTCAGATTTGAAATCCTGGGGAGTCTTGTCAAAATGAATAAGCTCAATGTCTTAAAAAGAGTTGGTGCAAGGGGTGATTCACTGGCAGAGGCCTCCCTGCCTCCCTCAGCTCACTTCAGCACCGTGGCCAACACTCCTAAACAAGCTTTTGCCAAGACGTTTCAAGGGATCTTACCCATCTAGTCAGGCAGCTTGGGCAGTGATTTTGGCAGCAGGAAGCCATGTGCTTGGCATCCATCCTATCAGTTCACTCTTTTTTTTTTCTTTGTTCAAGTGTCACGTTAATTTTTTTGTCACTATACTTTAAATCTACATTGTACAAAGTGATCAGGAAGTGTGCATCCGTAATTGACCCACCTCTGAGGCTGTAACTTTCATACCAGTGTCTTCTTGGGCTCTTCTGATACTAAACACGTTTCTCATTCCAGTGAATTGAGATGGGTTGATTCTCAGGAACGTTGTAAAAAGAAAACAAAGATATTGTACCATCTTTATTTAGTAATTTAATATTTGTTTCTTTCCCAGCAAATAACTACCTCATTGAAGTTAAAACTTCCAAACATAACTTATTAATAGTCTTCAAATTTTGCTCAGATTGCTCAAGATGAAAATACTCTGCTAAATACAGATAACTTACAACAGCTTTAACAAACAGTTAATTGTCTGTAACACACACCAAGGTTTTTCCTAGACTAATTTTAAGGTGATCCATTAGTATTCCGTATACAGATGAAAAATGATCTTCAATTTTCTTGTCTTTTTATTTTTAATATTAAAGTTGGAAGGAACATTCAATTTGCATGTCACCACCATCAACTTTAAAAAAAAAATAGTTATCATCAGCAGGTGGAGGTAAACAAGCCGAACTGCATAACTCCAGGAGGTAGGGGCCTTCAGTTTATATTCATGTACGCATATGCATGGGCCTTCCCTAGTGGCTTTGACCATAAAGAAGCCTCCTGCAATGCGGGAGACCTAGGTTCCATCCCCGGGTTGGGAAGGTGCCCTGAAGGAGGGCTTGGCAACTCACTCCAGTATTCTTGCCTGGAGAATCCCCATGGACAGAAGAGCCTGGCAGGCTCCAGTCCATGGGGTCGCAAAGAGTCGGACATGACTGAGCTGCTAAGCACACATACGTATGCATAGAAGAATTCAGTGTTCCAACAGAAAAAAGAATTCGTCAAAAATAATTAACTCTTTAAGGGTGACAGGAAGATGATGCATTCTCTGAGTTGGCACCCAAACTCAATGGGATTCTGTGAGGCAGAACATCCCTTTTGAACCTAAGACCGTGTAACTGGACAACACAGTGAAGATGAAGCCTAGCTCACATCGATCCGCTTCCTTAAGACTCTTTGTGTTCCTTCAGGTCCTCAAATCCTAGTTGTCAGGGGAGAAAATGAATAGACTCAGGGAAGAAGATTATGGGCAGCCCACTCTAAAACCACAAGTAGAATTGTGTGTATTGGAGCAAGCTGTCATCTATTGAAAAAATATTTGAGAGACACTAGAAGGTCTTGCTGAAAAAAACCTGTCTCGCTGCTAGATTATAGAGTACCCTTTATGAAATCTCTCTTTTGGGGGCCAGAATCATCCAGAGTGTTATGGAGAGATTGCTGTAGACTTTGATAGGGATAATAAGAGGTTATTATAAGAAGAGATGAGGTTGTCAGATGGACAAGGTTTTGGACTCTGTGTCCTATACGCATAATAGAACAGGAAATCTTCAGACTATGTTTGAATTATGGAAGGATTCTGAGTGAGCAGACTTACCAGGGGGCCTACTTTTAGGCCAGTTGCTGAGGGAAATAGAGGTGGGTTCCAAGGCAAGCTTGATTTCAGTTTTAACCCAAGACACTGCAGGAGCTCACATGCAGGCCAACTCCTGCTGAGTACCCACCTTATTCTGCGTTCCTCTTAAAACAATAATGCAGTTATCTGCACTCTCAAGTTCATTGTAGCATATTTCACAACAGCTAGGATATTCCATTGCCATGGATATGTAATACTCCATTGTGTATGTGGATACACACAAACACACACACATTGTTTAACCTTATAAAAGAGAGAAATAGAAGGAAGTCCTGCCATTTGTGTAATTATGTTAAGTGGAATAAGTCAGACACAGAAAGACAAATACCGCTTGAACTCATTTCTGTGTGGAATCTAAAATTGTAAAACTCATAGATGCAGAGAGAGTAGAACGGTGGTTGCTGGAGTGGGGAGAGCAGTGGACGAACAAATGAGAAGCTGGTCATCAAAGGGTACAGACTGGTCAGTTCTGCATGATAAATGAGTTCTGGAGCTCCAGTGTACAACTTGGTGACAGTAGTTGAAAATACTGTTTTGCACACTTGTCATGTACTGAGAGAAGATCTTAACTCTTCCCAGCACACACACACATACGAAATGGTGACTATGTAGAGGTGATGGATAAGTCATTTAATTTCATTGTGGTGATCGTTTCACAATGTGTATGTACATCACAATGACAAATTGTACTCCTTAAGTATATACAGTTTTTATTTCTCAAAGATATCTCAATGACATTGTCTAAAAGAAAAAAAAAAGGAATAAGAACAATAAAGAACAGTTAGGAGCAAAATATACATTTTGAAAAAGTATATGTTTCCTCCTTAGTTATCCTGAGGTTAGTTTTCATAGAAAACAAGTGAATCACAACTCATGCAGAAGCCAATCTCAGGATCAAGTGAAACTGAAGTATTTTCCTGAACCCCCCATTTATGGTAGTCCAACAAAGCAAGCTTCTCTAGTGCAGAATCTCAGTTCAAAAATGATTAGGAATATTTCTCCTATGTCAGGACTAGAATCTCTTATTGTTTTGGTTGAATATACCTACTGTGTTGGCCTCAAAGTTGTAGTGCCATTAATTAGAGATTCTTTTTGATAAGAAGCTCTTCCTTTAAAATGTATAAGGGGATTTGTATTTTCACATGAATTAGTTCATTTAGATAGCTTTCTGTTCATTAAGGGCTTTCCTGGTGGCTCAGACAGTAAAGAATCTGTCTGCAGTTCAGGAGACCAGGGTTTGATCCCTAGGTCGGGAAGATCCCCTGGAGAAGGTAATGGCAACCTACTCTAGTATTCTTGCCTGGAGAATTCCGTGGACAGAAGAGCCTGGCTGGCTACAGTGCAAATGGTCAGACACAACTGAGCGACTAACACACACTGTTCATGAATTATAAACAAGATTGGTGCTCTTTTATCCATATATGTTCTATTTGATAGCAATTCAAGAGGAAAAAAAAATTAATTTCTGTTAACATCGCATCAGATCTGTCACTGTGAGAGAGAGGGACTTTTATGTGTGGAACACGATTGGTCAGAGTAATGGAAGGCTGAGTAACAGAGAGGGTAAGAGCCTGGCTAGGGTCAGATGGTGGGAAGGAAGTACAGAAGCTGGTGGAGGTTTGTGCGTGACTGCGTGTTGAGTCACTTGAGTCATGTCCGACTCTTTGCGACCCTGTGGACTGTAGCCTGCCAGGCTCCTCTGTTGATTGGATTCTCTAGGCAAGAATACTGGAGTGGGTTGCCGTGCCCTCCTCCAGGGATCTTCCCGACCAAGGGACTGAACTCAATTCTCTTATGTCTCCTGCATTGGCAGGTGGGTTCTTTACCACTAGCGCCACCTAGGAAATCCTGGTGGAGGTTTATCAAAAACCAAATAATCATATGGTCAGTTCTTGCCTAAAGCCTTTTATGTGGTTCCTCGATGGGAACATGTCACTTTGTTCACATGTATTCTTTAGGACCTTTATTCTGTTGTTACACAGAAATTTCTTTGCACCTCATGCTTGAATTGTATCCAAATTTATTAACTTCTTTTAAAAAGGAAACATCCCGTCAGAAGAGATTGTACTTAATCAGTATATATTTTCCCTCCCCACCCAACCAGAAAGGCCAAGTGGTAAAGAATGGACAACATTAATTCAGTAATCTCCCAAATTCCATATCCAAACTTTGATTTGATGCTTCCTAACTTCCTCTGTTCCAGTGATACTCCTTTTGATATTTTAGAGAGCTTTGAATAAGAAGCAGAACCTTTGACCTACTGAAGATCTCTGATTGAGAAGCAGTGAATATGTAACTGTGTTTACAGGGGCAGGAGGAATTCTTAGATAGAAGAATGTCCTCCCCTCTAAACTTTGTGATATTTAGGTAGTTGAGAGTAGGAAGGGTTTTAAGAAACTGAGTGGGAGATTACTAGAGTTTCTGAAAAATCCCATGCTGGGAGTGAGAGTCAGTGAAAAGGTGCAGGAAATGATAGCGAAGGAAAATGAAACTCTTGTTTTGCTGACAGTGTCTAGAATGAAAGCAACATGCAAAGCACAAGCCTATCTGTTTGGCATTCCTGCACCCTTGCTTTGTTTTCGTTTTTTTCCACGGGATTCTTCACAACAAGGGTGTTTAGCAGAAATCACAGGCTTTAGCAGAAATTCCAGTCCCACGTTTATCGTCTCAAATGAGGAAAGTCCCTTGCCTGGTGAAGAAGTCAACCCAAACTTAGCTGACAAGATCATGGTTGAAGGTTATTATTGACTGTATCAACTCATGTTTTTGACTTCTCAAGGGCATTGCATAAGGAGCAACAGTGGGCTCTAGCGAACTTCTACATGGGTCAAAAAATGAAAGAATGAATAAACATTCTCACCTGCCTTTTTCTTTACAACCTCCTTCTCTAAGGCCTAACATAAAAAAAGAGCAGTCATAAATGTTACATAATAAACCATTTGTTGAGAACCTACAAAATGCCTGACACAGCATTATGGGTTTTATTTAATTCTCAGAGCTATCCTATGAGGAAGTCGTTATAGTTACAGATTACACAAAAGGCCATTGAGACACGTAGGGTTAATAGATTGTTCTGAGTTAAGTAACTGACATGGAGCCTCTTTTGCATCCTGGATAACAACCCGTTTTGTAGCTGCTTCCAATAGCATCTCTAAGTTGGAAGACACAAGGCGCTGAGTTTGCCTTCTGATGGGCAGCTCAACCTAAAGAAGAACTCTGTCCTTCCCTCTGGCATTGCAGAGCAGCCACAAGTGTTCCCATGTGTTTTCCTCTGAGGCTAAAAGCCACAGCAGAGGCTCTTCCAGTTACCTGTATTAATAATAGACCCTCCCAAGGCAACCAGAGCTCAGTTATTAAATCCTTAAAATATGAACTCAGTCATCCCCATGCCATCTCTCTGGCAAAGCCATAAACAAGTTGTGAAAGAGGGTGGGGTTACTTCTTCTCAAGTCCTCTTCTTTCCCAGGACGGGCTGCTTCTCCATTCTCAGTCATTTCACCCAGCCCTGCAAGGGCCTGAAATTTTCCAGTGAATCGTGTGTCCTTGACGATGCATATTTCCATTTGACTAGGTTGTGCTGAGAGTCTTTCCTCACATGCTATCTTGTTCAAAGGAGTGATTCGTAGTGTCTTACAAAGATTGATGTAAGACCGCAACAACCGAAAATATAGTAAAGGGGAAAAAATCAATATTAGCAACAATAACAAAAAGCCAGGTTAGGAAAGGTGGATGTAGTCAGGAGTAGGTCAGTGAAGTAGGATCAGTATATGAAACGTAGCGACCAAGTCAAAGAGGAAAACCTGATGATTAGACGTGAGATTAAGAGAGCGTTGAGATAAAAGAAAATAATTCGCTCTAGACATGGTCAGCTTTTTTTTTTTAAATCTTCAAATATTATCAAATAGTTCAACATCAGAACAAGATTTCTAATTCCAAAAGAAGTTTCTTCACATAGTATCATATTGTGAAATACATTAGGGGTCTGACGCTAAAGCCTACATCCTGTTCCAGTTTCTCATATGCAGTTGGGTAACTTGATCTATAAAGTATAAATTCATCTCATTCTTTGTAGCACTTAGACACGGTCAGCTTTAACTGGATTGAGATTCTGAAAACAAGACGGTTCTTTTCTGTAATTGTTCACAAAGGACATCACAATGCTGTGATGGATCCTCATTCCTTAGAATGTGGTCCAGGGCCAATAGCATTGGCATTGCCTGGATGTCAGAAATGCAGAATCCCTAGCCCCATACTAGACCTATTGGATCAGAATATGAATTTTAACAAGATCCTCTGGTGATTTGTAAGCGCACTGAAATTTGAGAAATGCACATACATACATACCTACATGTTTAGACCATTTTTGCAGTGTATTGTCAGGTAAAGGCAATTGTGTGAGGGTCTAGTATAGTGCAGACCTATTATAACTCTTTGAAAGAGTCTCTTGAGGCAAAGATAAACATTAGACCACCTAGGGATGAAAATGAGATTGACTCATTGCTAAGTGACTTTAGAGAAATCCCTTGCTTATTTGCATTCTGTTTGCTTCTGTAGCTAACACCTTAATTATAGAGTGAGATTAAGAAAAACACTCTATAACATATGTGACAGAGTTGTGATTGGAGTCTATGCAAGTTCTCATCTTGGTTAGAACACCACAGTTGGGTCCCAGGGTGAGGCCAGTGTTACCCCACTTGCCAGAGAATTTGAAAGCAAAATCACTCTAACTCGGGTAGGATATGTAATGATAATTCCTTATTGTTTTTGTTTTGCTTTTTCTTTATGTTGCCATCATACTGAAACTTTTAGTTATTTGAAAATAAATGGTTATATCAGAAAATCTGACTGCTGGAAACAGAAAATGATGAACTTTTTTTCTTTCAGTCATTGATCCTCAGAAAAAAAGATTTTTCTTGTTCGTGGATGAATGTCCTAAGGATGGGATTCCATGGAGTTAAAGCCCTTGATATCTTAACAGGTTGCAACAAATGTGGTCCAGGAGCCCTGTGATTGCTGTCCTTCACCACCGTCTTGAGAGACCCTTTCCTCCTCACGACTGTCTAAGTTGAAGTTCCTTCATGCACTTTGAACAACTTGGCCAATTTGGGATTTGGTATAGGAAATATCAGATCCTACTGAGACTGAAGACCAGAATTCCAGCCCTGTCTCTGGGACTCTTTATTTAGTCACTTCCCTTTTTGGAGTCTCAGTTTCCCCATCTGTGCAATTAGGGGACTGGATGAGAGAGTCCTTACATTTGCTGTTTCTCTGTCCTGGAGTTCTCATGGCTTCTTCTCATCCCTTGGGTTCTCGGCTGTCACCCACTCAGGAAATTCATCCTGAATTTCCAAATGCAAGCATCTTCTCCAGCCTCCTTCTAGTGGAGACATCTCTGACCCATTACTGTGCTTCACCTTCCTCATTTTTGTTTCTCTTTTCCAACCTTTCTGCCTTCATATAAGCGCCATTGAGAGAAACTTGTCTGTTTCACTACTTTTACACTATGTTGATTATATAAAAATGACTTCCCTGGTGACTCAGTTGGTAAAGAGTCTGTCTGCAATGCGGGAGACCCAGGTTTGATCCCTGAGTGGGGAAGATCCCCTGGAGAAGGAAATGGCAACCCCTCCAGTATTCTTGCCTTGAGAATTCCATAGACAGAGGAGCTTGGTGGACTACAGTTCATAGGGTCACAAAGAGTCAGACACGACTTTATTATATGAAAATAAGGAGGGGGAGGTCTTCCTTCCCACTGCAAATGAGCATTTAAGGAGAGTCAGGAGAGTGGGCTGGGTGTATACCAGTGAGGGGTCACAGTGGAACTATGACTTCAAAACCAGGTTGTCAGTATCTGCTAAGGATGTTCCTTGAGTCATCTTCTTCATGGTCTACTTGGCAAGTGGTGAGAATGCGATTATATAGAAATATAGTGACCACATCCTAAATGGCAGGTACTTGACATGTACGGTCTCTTTCAATCCTCATGACAACCGTGTGGGCAAGGACTGGTGTTCGTATTGTATAGATGAGGAAAGAGATGCTTGGAGATCAGAAACTTGCCCCAGATCTGCTAAATGACTGGTAAGTGAGAAATCCAGGAACATGCAGGCAGTCTGGGTCTGAGTCTGTATTCACCACGATAACTGCATTCTTCAGACCGGGTGCACCAGGCAGGCAAGCAGATCTCATTAAACATGCAGTTAGCATCCATGCGAGAGAGCAAAGAGAGAAAGGAAACCTCAGAGTATTAACCATAGGAAGAGGTTTTGAAAAGAGTTTCTGAATGAGAGAAGAGCTGTGGTTACTTTTGCCCTGATGAACAATTTTTCATTTATGACCTCTCAGCAGAGTTGTATACTGAGGATGACACCAACTCTGGACACTGTCAGTGCAGCTCTTTCCCAAGAACGGGACTGGCACAGGGTGTGTTAAACTTTGCAAACAGTGGTCCCTTCATCTCTTGAAAGGAGCATCATTGGATTCTTCTCCTTCTGTGGAAATACATTTCTGGCAAGATAAGCATAGAGTAGTTGGATTGCAGCATGACATTTGTTACTTTGCCTTTTGCGATCTTGATTTTTAATGTTCATGTTTACAAAGGAGAGGGTGTTTTTTTTTTTTTTTTCCTTCTCCTCACTGAAATGAGATTTGTTCGCCTCTTGTCATTCACAGCAGCGTCAGTGGGCTGGAAAGAAAAGAAATGCTTGTGTTGGCTGGGCTCGACATGCTGACCTACATTAAATGATGTAGAAATAATAAAATTTAATGAATGTGACCAAGTTAGTGGCAATAGAGCAAAACACTTGCCTTTGAAAACATTAATATTTTGCAATTGGATTTTGGTGGGAATGTCTGCCTCTGAGAATAGCAGAATTAATGGACCCAGATCATCAAAAGTTCCTTTAATTGTGCTGCTAAATGTGAGAATAGTCACTTTTCCTAATTTATTTCAGCATAACTCCCTCTCCTGATATATAAAAGTGGGGAAACGAGTCAGTTCTTTATGTTAAACACTCAAATGGCAGAATTTAACAACAGGAGATAGAGGAGAGTCTATTGAAAAAGGTGAACCCATTTGTGATGACCACAGTGAGCTTGTCTTCATGCAATTATTTTAGTAATCACCAATCTAAATGGCTCATTAAGGCTGTCAAAATGACCAGTGCTGTTTGGGCTTTCAGATCACACATTCTATAAACAGAACACAGGCCTGAACATCTGACTTGGCAAACAAGCAAACAAAAAACTTGACAAAATGTACTATTCAATGAAATATGATAATTAAGTTATTTTTGAACACTCGTTGTTTATTTGATTAGCTCTTAAAAGTCCCTTTGTCATACTCTTCAGAAGGAGAAAATGGGAATTAACTATAGCTGAGTAACCTTCACAAAAATGAAAGTGCTATCAGAGCTCAGTAACTTTTTTGAAAAAGAAAATTCAAATTTGGAGAACTAATATTTAAAACCATTTACATTCATGTTTTTTACATTATTTAAGATTAGTCATTTACTCAAAAGAAGATTTTATTTTCCAATGTAAAGTGTTCCATTTTGATTTAAAGTATGTCTACCTACATAGCTATAAAACTTCCCTGTGAAACTGCCAGTAATAAAATTTATTGGCATACCCATATGCACAGATAAGACTCTTTTAGGACCTTTCTGAGTGCTAACAGGGAAGGTTTATTTATTAACTTCCATTTTTTGAAGTCAAAAGCCATTATGTGGTTCCTAGTCAATCAATTTGAAAAATGTATCTTTTTATCATTAGGAAGCAGTGGTTTCCCGGCTGTGTAACCTTGCTTGTGTCTTTAAGCTTCTTTGGGTTTCAGTTTCCTTGTCTTTAAAATTAGAATGTTGGACAGTAGGAGCTTTAAAAATGCCTTAGTTCTACAGATCTATGGGGTTATTATTCTTCTTAAGAGGTTGAATAGAGGATTCATTGTTTTCATTTTAATAACAGTATTATTGATTAACATAGCTGATTTTAGCAACTGAAGGAATGACTCCAAATGACCTACAACCAAAGTTGTATTTCAGAGATGAAAATGGTAACGTAAGGTGGTTATTTGAGGATGTGATGAAGGGAATAGCTGTTTATACACACAGAGGATGGGGCTAGTAGCATCTGAATTGGCAGAGGGACAGGCAGCAGTGACTGAGGGGGGCAAGACACACTCCTCTGACCTGGTAAAGGCTCAGAAGTTAGCATGTCAACTCATTTCCCATTTTCTGTTCCTGCAGAGAACAAAGGTAGGCTCCATCTGCTTTAGGATCATTTCTCTGGTTCTCATGCCCAGTCTTGCTAGCAGCTCTCTGGCTTCACGTCTATGCCAGCCTCTTTTTAGCACCCACGTGACTACCATATAGAGCAGGGTGGGGGGAGTTTGAGCCATCCCTCCAGGCTCCACGCCTTCCTCTTGCCGTCAAAATGCAGCCAGAACCTCTCTTCCAGTTTCATCCCTGTCACCTCTTTCTCCCACCTGAGAAAGGTAATATGGGCTGTCCCTGCCCTGGTGTGATTTCTGGGGTGTTGAAAAGACAGCAAAGTTTGTCCTTCCCAGATCACTCTTAACAACTTAAACCCTAACAAGGTCCAGCCTATTTCATTCAGCAGTTAGAAGTCAACCTTAAAGACACAATATGGTCATTGACTTGAATTTATGCCAAAGTGTAAATCAATTTCCCAGCAGGTATAGCTCAGACAGTAAATAATCTGCCTGCAATGCGGTAAACCTGGGTTCAATCCCTGAGTCAAGAAGATCCCCTGGAGAAGGAAGTGGCTACCCACTCCAGTATTCTTGCCTGGAGAATTTCATGCATAGAGGAGCCTGGCCATCTAGAGTCCATGGGGTCACAAAGAGTCAAACAGGACTGAGCAACTAACATTTCCCTTTTTCTTTTTTTTTTTTTCATACCTTGGAAAGAGGCTTTAGGGAAAGGGGGCATGAGAACGGGAGGCTTGTACCACAGATAATGGTCCTTCATTTATTGGTAACTTGTAGTCTGATCTCTGGCATGTAAATACGCGACGAATGTCCAGTTGCCTTCCCTGAACCAGGAGGATGAAGTATGGTTTTGCCTTCAAGTTTCCAAAACCCTGAGACACTTTCCAGGATAAGCTCTGTGGTTATTGTTTCTATATTCCCGGGATAGCAAGATGTCTGGCATACATACAGTAGGTATTTACTAAATGTTTGTTAAATGTAAGAGAGAATGTCCCCTTGGAGATGGCAGAAGTACAGGTTAGGCTTATGAAAGGGAACCTAAGTGCCTGGTTTGCAGTGAAGAAATTCTCAGGTGTGTTTGAAAAGAAATACTTTGGCAGTAAAGTACGGGCATACTGTATCTGCTGATAGTCACAAATTGAATTGAAGTAAGCTGAACAGAATTGAGGGGCTTCCCAGGTGGCTCTAGTGGCAAAGAGCCTGCCTGCCAATGCTGGAGAGGTAAGAGACATGGGTTCGATCCCTGGGTCAGGAAGATCCCCTGGAGGAGGACATGGCAACCCACTCCAGTATTCTTGCTTGGAGAATCCCATGGACAGAGGAGCCTGGTGAGCTACAGTCCCTAGGATCACAAAGAGTGGGTCACAACTGAAGTGATTTAGCATGTACGCACTAATGGAATTGAACTCAAGATTCTCACCAAAGGCTATTTGAAGATTAAACAAATGAATAAATTGGAATGTCAGTTGGCGTGAGTAGATACTCTTGGATAAGAAAGGCTCAGCCTAGCAGTTGTTCAGGCTGTTTCAATCCAGCTCCTCCCCTGAGGGCACCTTGGTGACACACGCAGAGCTCGCTCTTTGGCCAGGGGTGTCACGGTTATTCCTTCGGATGCTATTAGCTGTCACGAGGCTGGGGCAGAACAAAACTCGGGGCAGGTTGCAGAAAATGACTGATTAAACTGCAGGAAGTGTGGGCAACGAGTTTTGACAGCAGTCCGATCCCAGTCCCGTGATGGAGTGCAGTTTATGTTTTCAAGAAAATTCGTCATAAATCAGCAGACTGTTCGATTTTATCAGTGAATGTGAGTGCTATTTTAGTTCTTTAGAACTCCACTTCTTCTCTTTAGGTCAAGGAGCATTCGTTACGCTGTTTCCGAGGGTTGTGATAACTATGCTCTGTATTTTCTTTTTAATTCCAGTTTTCATTGAGTAGTCTCTTTTTATAGCTCTGCTTTGAAAACTTTTATTAAATTAATAACTCAAAATATAGAAAATAATGGAAAAAAAACAATTTCTTTTTTTGTTGTTGTTTTGCACCACCCACTGGCAACGGATTTCAGTGTGTTTATTTGCAACATTTGTCTGCTCACAAAAATATTCTTTGACACATGTTTAAGCTAATGTTGAATATTTAAATGTTTAATGTGTGATTCAAGCTAAATTTTGTCCTGAGAATCCTTTCTTCTGGGTGTGTATGTATAGCAACTCCCCATGAAATGTATGTTGGGAATAAAAAAAGAGACATATTTCTTGTCCTACCATCATAAACAGTTAGACCTAGAGGAACACTTAGTCTAAAATAGATCAGGAAGTTGAGTCACAGGGAGGTTTAAGTGGACATGGTCAGGGTGACAGCATGGCTGATGGTCTCAAACCCACTGCTTTTCCTCCCTCAGCCCAAGGCACCAGGCAGAAGTATAATTTAATGTCATAAAATGAAAGTCTAGAAATTTATTCACGTTTCCATGGGACTTTCCGGTAAAAGTGAATAAGCCTTAAGCCCAATAGAACACTGCTTTCAAAGGAGTTTAAACAGTAAACATTCACTTAACCTGAGTGTGCACACGTGGCTTACTTCCTGAACATGTGACATGGGTGTTACCTGTTGCTGCTGAGACTCTGTGACCTGTGTTTGGCAGCAGGTTGAAGTTTTGTGCCTCTAATTTGTGAGTGCAGAGAAGGGTGTGGTTGTGTCTTTGGGCTTGTGTCATTCCTGGAAGCTGACACAATGCCTTTTGTCACCACCTAGAGTGATCTGAATGGTGACTTGTGGCAGTCTGGGCATCTGTGGCTTTGTGGAGACGGCAACCCTGTCGCTAGATTTCTGTTGCTGCCGTGACAAAATTGTTACAAACTTGTGGCTTAAAGAACACATATATATTATCTCCCTGCAGTGTGGGTAGGAGGACTTCCCTGCTGGCTCAGATAGTTCAGAAACCGCCTAGTTTGGGAAGATCTCCTGGAGAAGGGCATGGCAACCCACTCCAGTATTCTTGCCTAGAGAATCCCATGAACAGAGGAGCCTGGAGGCTACAGTGCATGGGGTTGCAAAGAGTCAGACATGAGTAAGCAACTAAGAGACACACACACACACACATATACACAACAGGGTAGGATGTCCACAGAGGTCTCTCCAGACTAAAAGCAAGGTGTCCAGAGGGCTGCATCTTTTTCCACAGGCTGGAGGGCAAAAGTGTTTCCTGCTCATTCAGGTGGCTGGCAGAATTTCTTGTGACTGTAGGGTCAAGGTGCCTGTTTTCTTGCTGGCTGTAATCTGAGGGTCATTTCCAGCTCCTAGAGGCCAGCACATTCCTTGGCCATGGCCCCTTCTTCCATCTTCAAATCAGCAATGGTGGATCAAGTCCCACACATACCACATCTCTCTGACTCATTCTCTGTTTTCTCTCTTGCTGTGAAGGACTCGTGCGATTACTTTGAGCCCCCCGGATAATGTAGGAGCACCTCCCCATCTCAGTGTCCTTAACCTTGATCACATTTGCAAAGTCCCCTTTTCTAGGAAAATTGGCATATTCTTGGGTTCTGGGGTTGTTCAGTCGCTCAATTTTGTCCAAATCTTTGTGATTGCACGAATTGCAGCATGCCAGGCCTCCCTGTCCTTCACCATCTTCCAGAGCTTGCTCAGACTCATGTCCATGGAGTCAGTGATGCCATCCAACCATCTCATCCTCTGTTGTCCCCTTCTTCTCCTGCCTTCAATCTTTCCCAGCATCAAGGTCTTAGGAGGTAGACATCTTTGGGGAGCCTATCACAAATACGTTTAGAAGAATTATTCAAAGGACACATTTCTCCCCAAGTACTATTTTCTGATCCTAACACAAAGAGGATGAAACAGTCTTTTGTAAAAGACTTCACTTCCAGACATGGACCTTTTCTATTTGAATGGTATTGGTTAAGTAATAAGCCATAGCTTTTCTCCTTGTAAAATAAGGAAATGCAAAATTCTCACGAGTGTCAAATGATAACATGCCTTAGAGTTTTAAAAGCTACTTTCGTGTGCATTGCCATAATTGTCATCCATCTAAGGAAATAATGCTCATTTGTCTTTGTGCTCATCTGCGTAGGAACAGGCATCTTGGAATGAGGATCACTGTGATTCAGTCGATGACAGACAATCCCCAAACGTGGCTGTAGGGGGCCTCCTCTGGGCATTCAAGGGACTCTGAACCCTGTTGGAGTTCAATTTAGGACCTAGTCTCTGACCAGGCCTCATGATTTTATGTGAAAGTCACTTTGATCGATGATAGATCTCACACCTACCAGACCTTGAACTTCCATGTTTTCTTTAGTATCATATATTGAGGAACCTGGTGGGCAGGAGCAGACACTCTGTGCATCAGTTTCCAACAAGCTGTCTACAGTTTTGTGTATAGGAGTCAATAACCATTAGTCAGAAAGACAGGCTGAAACTACCTTTTATCATTTTACCTAATGGCTAAAAGAACCATTTAACCCAGGCAGTTTTATTCAAAATGATACCTTTGATTCATTAATAAGCAGAGCCTTGGTATAGTTTTGGTCATGGAAGAGTGGATCAGGAATTCCTCAGTATGTTTTCACAGACTACCTTGAGGGGAAATGGACCACTTCATGTTGAGGTTTACCAGGGGTCTAGCCTTACTCCTTCTTCTCTTGGCCTCTCCCCCAAAACCTCCGTCTGTGGTTCATCTTGCCCCATAGATTCAACAGCTCACCCAGACACTGGTGTTTCCATCTCTGCCTCCACTTCATGCTCTGTATCTGAGCCCTACCCATTGATGCTTCTATTCTGGGGTCCCCGAGTTACTTCAAACTTGACAGGATCCATATCTAACACATTTATCCTCCCCTCATAAATCTGTTCTTTTTTCCCCGAGTTTCACATCCCAGTTGATCCTTTAATCTCAAACTGAAACCATGCTGAATTCTTTCTGTTCCCTGCCACCCCATGGAGGATTATGCTCCATTGCGGACAACTCTGCCTCCTAAATATTTCAAGCTTCTCCCTGACTTTACTAATCCAGGTAATTCACTCATGATTTCTTGCCCAGATTGTCTTTTTCAATGTTCTTGAAGGTGTTTTTTTTTTCCCCCAGCGTTCTCACTACTTCCCTTCTCTGGTCTCCCCACCCAGTCATTCATCTTCCACACTTTGTCGCCCTTATCTGTTGAGCACCGAATTCTTATCAAGATACATTTCTTCCTGAATGTCCTCATGCTCTTGATGACTGCCTCAAGGGATTAAATCCCACTTGGTTCCAACCTGTCTTTCCAGCCTCATTTTCTAGAAGGCTCTTTCCTCTCTGACACTACAGCAGCTGAAGGTTCTGGGCATCTCCCATGGATGCCATGCATTTTTATGCCACCAGCTGCTCTTCTTTCTCTTCTTGTTCAGCCCCACTTACATTTCATGACCCAAATCATGCTTTTCTTCACCTGTTACCCTCCTCTGGGTCCATAGATAGCCAGTCCCTTCCTCTTCTGTGTTTCCATAGCACTTCTTGAATATGTGAATTTTTTTTCATTGTAATGGTTTAATTATTGTCTCATCAGACAGTTATAATTTTATTATAATGTAATAAATGATTCTTGGTTAGATGGATAAAGAGATGTCTGTGCATATTGACAGCTCTTTTAAATGTTCTAACCATTCCATGTCCTTTAAAAGGAAAATGCACTGCAAATATTTTCTTGCAGCAGAAGCAGTAAGGCATTATCTTCCTCTTCCTTGCTTAGATGCTTAAATATTACCTAGCTTTGGAAATAATAGCCCAGCATTCAGTCCAGTACTTCTGAAAAAATGAAACAGGTTCAGAGATTTTTTTAAAGGACCCATTTTAATTATTGCCTTTCAGTGAATGGTTGTGGCTGTGAGGAAAAATGGCATTTTATGTCTGCTATTTCTTTATTTTTCAAAGTGCACACTCTATCATTTCTCATTGGAATTTTTAGCTCCTTGAACATTTCTAACATTCTAAATATTTTTTATCATTACAGTGAATTAAAATAAGTTGTACATTAAATTTTTATGAATTATCCAGTTTACTGGAGGAAATAATGGAGACTTTAAATTGACCCAGTGCTAACATTGAAAATCTTCAGTGTGACAGTTCCAGACTCTAGCCTTCCCTTGCTGCCTGGGTCAAAGGTCCAGGGTGCCTGGTGTGCAAAACACATTTGGCCAAGCATGGCCTTTCATTGGTCATTCCCAATCCAGAATGCTCTTTTCTCCTTATCTGTCATTTCCTCCAGGAATCCTTTCCTTATCTCCAGCCAAATCCTCATAAGCTTGAATTGTGCTGGGTACCCACCTCCTGTGGCACATACTGGTTTCCTGGTTATAAATTGTGAAATGCTTCATATATAAAAAGAATATCTAGAACATATGTTTACTCCTGGAGGACTACAAATGAAAGTATTGATTGTGAAATACTACAAGAAGCACCTGCAAAGGCCTCCGTCTGCCTCTGTTCACCCTAAGCTCCTCCTTCCTGAGAAGCAGTCACTAAACAAAATATGCTCATTATTCATTCTCCTGCTTCATTTTTCTTTTTTACTTTTTTAAAAATTTTGAACAGTACTTAGATTTATAAAAATTATATAAACTAGTGGAAAGAATCTTATTTACCCTAACCTAGATTCCCCAAATGTTAACATCTTACCACACTTAAAACTATTCTTTCTCTCTCCCCCAAGCTCTTTTTTGTCTCTCTCTGTCTCTTTAACACATACACACATAAATATACACACAGTATTGTTTGAAAATAAACTGCATACCTAATACCTTTTTATCTCAAAATACTACTTCAGGTATATTTCTTAAAGCAGTTCTCTTTGGTACCTATACTATAATGATAAAAATCAAGAAATTAACACTGGTGTAAATAGAGTCTAATTCCATCCCTGGATCTTCCTACTCCATGAAGTAGGAAATGGCATCCCACTCCAACATCCTTGCCTAGATAATTCCATGAACAGAGGAGCCTGGAGGCCTACAGTCCATGGGGTTGCAAAGAGCTGAACATGACTATGTGACATACACACATAGACTTTATTAGGCTTTTGCCAACTGACTCACCATTTCTTTTTCTGGTCCAGGATCCAAGGATGGCATTACATCCTGTCACATCTTCTTCCATCTGGAACGGTTTCAGTTTCTCAGTCATCCTGTTTTCCTTGACCTTGACTCTTTGAAAAGCACAGTTCCATTGCTCTGTAGAGTGGCCGTCACTCTGGTTTTAGACAGATGCAATCTCATGATTAGAGTCAAGCTCTGTTGGGCAGGTATGTAGCAGAAGCCATAGGGCATCTTCAGTGCGAGCCTGTGTGTGTGTGTGTGGCGGGGGGTGGTGGGGAGTGGGGCGTGGAGAGGCATGGCGTCAGTTGTCCCATTGCTGGTCAGTTAGCTATGATGGTGTCTGCCAGGTTTGTCCTCTAAAGTTACTAGGTCCCTGCCTTATTCAGCTTGGACTGCTATAACAAAATACCATAGACCAGGGGACTTAAGCAACAAACATTTATTTCTTACAGTTGTGGAGGTTGGGAAGCCAAAGATCAAGGCACAAGCAGGTCTAGTATCTTAGGAAGCTTTTCTTTCACCTCTAGGACCTAAATGTCTCCCAGAGGCCCCATCTACAAATACTGTCGTGTTGGAAGACTAGGGTTTCAACATGAAGAATTGGAGGCAGGGGACACAAGCATTCAGCCCATAGCAGTTCCCTCTGTAATTAATCAGTAGCTTATAGGGAGACCTCGGAGGCTCCCCTGATTGACCTTATACATTAGCCATTGTCATAGCATTTGCAGTTGACATTCTCCCAAAGCAGTTACTGCTGTGAATGGACATTTAGGTTCTTTCCAATTTTCCTTCTGTTGTTTGCTATTTTAAGTCTCCTGATACACAAATGCTGGAACTTCTCCAGGGCACACCTTCTTCAACTTTAGCAATGCTACCATATCGTCTCCAAAAAGACCATATCGCTTTCTACTCTCACACATACTTCCTAAACTTACTGTCAGAACTTTTCGATTTTTGTTGGTTTTCTGTGTGTCGCATGACATCTGACCTTGCTGATTTCATTTTCATTTCTCTGTTCACAGAGTAGAACATCTTTTTATCTATTTATGGCCTATACTTGTTTCCTTTAAGTGTTGACAATTTAGCATATATTTGTGAGACTTGCATTTAATATCAGCAAGTGTTCCAGACATTACTGATAGGATGATTATTTGAAATTATTTTGTAGAGGAAATTTTTTGAATTTAAAGCGCCTTTTGAAGTTTTCAAAGCTGTTTTCAAAACTATGCTGGTAATTAGGATCAGTCCCCTTCCATCATCAAGTTCATGGACTTCATTATTCGGTACATAAGTGTCCTGTATACAATTCTCATAATGAAATTCACAACAATAAATGCAAGCAGGTGTCTCCATTTAAGAAAATTCCATGTATTTGAACTTTTGCCCAGATCTAGGGATAGAAAGTCTTTTTGGGCCACAGAGTTTCCTGGCCTCAAGCATCTCTTGTGCAAATGTTTTGTTTTAATCAAACAGAAATCCTCAGTATAGAAATGTCTTACTCATTCCCTTTGACTTGTATTCAGTGTTAGTAAATGCCCAGCCTGAAGTCTCAAATTTTTCCAGGCACAAATTATAGTAGTGATATATAGTTTCTATATTAGAATGTTCCTTTTGACTTTCAGTTTAGGTTAAATTCTACACTTGCATGACAATGTATGTAGGGATGACAGAGGATGAGACGGTTAGTTGGCTTCACTGACTCAACGGACATGAGTTTGAGTAAACTTTGGAAGTTGGTGATGGACAGGGAGGTCTGATATGCTGCAGTCCATGGAGTCGCAAAGAGTCAGACACAACTGAGGGACTGAACTGAAACCTGATGACAGGTGTGTGGTTGTGCAAGTGAGTTTAATATAAAAGATGGGTTGTTTTTACTGCCACAAGGCTGCTATCAATCAGGACTGTGATGTGGAGCTGGGTGTGGGCACTCAATGGTATAGGTTCTTGCTGGCAAAATTAAACCTTTAAGTAATAAGTGAAGGGTCACCTATGGGCAGAAATAGAGCTGGCAGTTCACTCTGACCAGCCAGAGAAATGGGCTGAGTGGTTAAGTAACTTACTGAAGATAACACAATTTTAAATGGTAAAAGAGAGTTCATAATCTTAGCCACTCTGTTATAAATACTGTGCATATGTGTATGGATATTACAACATTATACATTTTAGAGCATAATGGTAAAAATATAAAATTAGGAAAATACCACTTTGGATATTATTTGAGTAGAGACTCCAATCTGATTTGTGTCCTTTTGTCACTTACTAAATGGAAAGGCAATTTCTGTAAAAGTTCCTTAAAATAACTTATTGAAATGAAAATATGTATAACTTTGTTCAGTTCAGTTCATTCACTCAGTCATGTCTGACTCTATGTGACCCCATGGACTACAACACTCCAGGCCTCCCTGTCAATCACCAACTCCCGGAGTTTACTCAAACTCACGTCCATCAAGTCAGTGATGCCATCCAACCATCTCATCTTCTGTCATCCCCTTCTTCTCTCGCCTCATCTTCTGTCATCCCCTTCTTCTCTCGCCTTCAATCTTTCCCAGCATCAGGGTCTTTTCAGATGAGTCAGTTCTTCGCATCAGGTGTCCAAAGTATTGGAGTTTCAGCTTCAACATCAGTCCTTCCAATGAACATTCAGGACTGATTTCCTTTAGGATGAACTGGTTGGATGTCCTTGCAGTACAAAGGACTCTCAAGAGTCTTCTCCAACACCATAGTTTATAGAACATCCTAAATTATTTCATGTCTCGGTCCCATCTTCATCTTGTGCAGTGAACTTCCAGCTGACTTGAGTTTCCAAAGTGTTGTTCTGCTGACGTGACAGTTTATATCTAGGAGTGGCCTTGAGATTCCTGAAGAGCACAGACACTCAAATTCGTATGTCTTGGAGAAGAGCTGGGAGAGAAATAAAACAAGCAAATAAAACAGTAACAAGAAACCCTTCTGACTCTTTCTTCTACCATCTATCCCAGCTGGATTAGGAAATGAAACTTCAAAATCAGAAAACCTGAAATCTGCCAATATATATCATCACGTACAGGAAGAGTAACCTGCTGCAAGTATTTGATGTACAAACCTCACCACAGAACAGAATGAAGCTCCACCCTATGGGGTGCAAATCTTCAGGGATAAATCCGCCCCTGAGTTTCTTTTTCCTATGTTTCTCCCACCTCCATAACATGTTTTAAACAAGTACACTTCATGTAGATAGATAGAGTAGTTTGGAATGAGGAAATAGTCATAAATGGGCATCCTGAGTGAATAGGTCAGGCTATACATTGAGATGAGGAGGCATTTGTATTTGCAGAGCTTTAGCAGAAATGAAAGATTGATGGACTGATGATTTATCCACTGTTTAACCAACTGCCTAATACTCTTGTCAAGTTCTCTGATGGACATGGCATACACTGCTGAGTACAACATTTAGGATCCATGCCATTTATGGTTCTTGTCACTTTAGTTGTTCAGCACAAGACAGAGTTCTTCAACTGCCCTCATATATAGCAAACTTCCTTGATTGTCCCTCAGCTTTCCGCTGGAGTGCAGTTCCTGAAACAAGCTGCCGATCGTTTCATCTCTGCAAGATGTGTTTAAAGCCAATGGGTGTAAACAGTATGCATCTGTGTCACATATGCATTCCATCACATTTATGGAGTCATCTTCATACAACTGCATGAGGGGTGTATATGTGTCTGAAACCCAAGATCCTTGGGAATCTAAATGAATTTAATGTTCTTTAATAGGAGGAAATGCTCTAGTGTGTCTTAGAAATTAGATTGCTAAAGATGGAGATTGTCCTAAGTGATAGTGAATGTTTCATTCATCTCATGTTGAAGTGCTTGCAAGACATTTTTAGAAAATGACGTCATTTTATGATTGCCATCAGCTTAATTGTCCTTTGGAATCTTAAGATAGCTACCTCTACTCAGAGGAGAGATACCCTGCAAAACCCATTGTAGATATCAGTGTCACTTTTGTTCATCCAAATAATAAAGTTTGATTTTTGGAGAACAGTTATAATAAAGCAAAGTATAGGGGAAAGTTGCTTCTAAAATATTATGCTGCTGAGTTAAGTTGTTTGGCAGGAAAAAAAAAAATCCTTTGTGATTAGCTCATGATTTCTCCACTGCTTTGCCAATGTGTTCACCATCTTGCTGCAACTCATCTGTTCTGCTCTATAGAATACATTGACCACAGAGGAACATAAATGTGTGTCCTATTCTCAACAAAATGTTAAGGATGTGTAGTTAGGATTGTTATGGCTCCCCTTTTAAATATTTGGCATACTTTAATATTGATATCAAGACTATCCACTTGTGAATCCTTACCAATATGAGGGTGATGGAACAGGGGAGCAAAATAGTGTTGGATTATTGACAGTCTGAAATTATGAAAAGACATAGAGGTAGGTGGTCTGCCTGTATGGACAAATAGTTATGTTGGTGTTGAGTCCATATCTCTGACTGAGCTAGATTCACAAGGAATTCGGCACGAGTACAACATATGGATGGCAGATACGCTTGTAATCAACACCCGTGTCTTCAGGGCTTCAGCTTGTTGGTTTAGATTTGTCAATTGGTCACATCGCTTGACTGAAAACATGGGAACTTACCTAAATTATACTCATGTTTTGGCTGCCGATCCTCATTGTAATGATCGTGAAATCAGTAGACCATGCTTTGCAGAATGAGAGCTGAACATTAAACACTTTCAATCTTTTTTCCACTCTCACATTCCACCCTGATACCCAAGCCAGAGCTCATGGTTGTGTTTGCTAAGGCTCTCCCAGAGATGAGACGACGAAACCGTCCACTTCAGAATGGAAGATCTGGCAGCAGAAGAATGTGGATCAAGCCTCTCTGTTTGACAGAAGATAGTGGGCATTGAACAGCTGGAGCCAAATGGAAGCCAGGAGGGAGTAGACGCCAGGAGTAGCAAAAATGGGTTTAAAGAAGAAAACCAGGCAGAAGCATGGGACACTGAAGTGGAGTTGGCTTGAGGATTTGTATCTTAGCCAGGAAAAAAAAAATTAAACCACACTCTCTTGAGCTTTGAAGTTGCCAACCCCCCAAATTCACAGTTGTCTTCTGTTTTGTTAACCATGAGACTCTGCTTCAGATCTTGGAAACCCAGAGCATGTATTAGTTGGGGAGTGTGGTATTTCTCCACATCCATTCAGGAAACTACCACATCGTGTGGTCAGGGTGACAGCCTTTGCTCATTCAAAATCCCACACACCATAACAGGGGTCCTGAGGATATGGAGGGCTGGACAAGCAGAAAACCTAATCAGCAATATGTCAGATGATTGGTCTCCACTGTGGCCCAACCCGTAGGGCTGTTTCCTGTCTTAGATTATCACCTAAGTGCTCTTAACAGTTCAAAAGGGAAGGTTTAGAAAATGGCAGCCACTCAAAATTAGATTGTTGCTAATGGTTAGCAGAGCTTTATATACATTTACATGAGAGCTTGGAAAGACCTAGAATTCCCCCAATTTTGGCTGCAACTTGGTGCTCTTCTGTGAAACCAGCTGAATCCCCAGACCTAGGGAAAGAATGATGGTTAAGATGAAATATACATCGCTCATTTCACAGGCCCCTAATTCAGTCCTGCAAGGAAGAGCAGCTTACTCCACACCAGTCCCCAGCTCTGTGCTTCTCCCCTCCAGCTGCTCAGACCCAGAGATGAACAATTTAGTCCCCATGATTGCTATGACACACAGAAGATAATAGAGGAGACTGAGTATTTTGTTAAAAATCATGGTTATCAAAAAGTCTTCCTCATACACTGTTTTTCTTGGAAAATGTCTGAATTCAGCACTTAGAAAGCAAGTTGTCACCTCGGTGAAATATTCCTCAAAGCTTACTTTCTGTGGAAAATTCAGTCAAACGTGAGATGTGGCATAGCTCTAACCTCAGGGCCACCCCACCATGCATTATTCCAGCAGAGTAGCTAAGGAGGAGAGACCGGCTGTGGGGCTTGGCAACCAGACAGTGGCCTCTGTTCTCTGCTGGCAGGGTTAAGGAAGAACAGATGCAATTATAAATAGAATTAGAGCCCGAACCAGGATTCCTTGGAAAACTCAGTCAACACAAGGTTTTGTTTGATTCAATTTTCTAGATGATTTCATCAATGATTAGCCTAACTTTGTTAGTGGACATCTAACAGGGGAGCCAGCTTAAACATATTCAGCAAGGCCAGCATTTCCTTTTTGCTTTTCTTTGAGTGGGAAGTGTATCTCCAGTTACTGGCTTCTTTGGCTAGGCAGTGCTATCCGCATCTTTTTTTTTTTGGACAAAGGATAAAAAAAGTCACTTAGAAATTCTGGAAATCTGAAAGAAAATGGACAAGCTGGAGAAGTAATGCTGAATAATTACTTTAGATGTTTTACCCAAATGGTATACCAGGCCAGACTGCTGAATCAGTCAGCCTGCTCTCTGTTGGCCTGTTTCTCTCACTACGTGCTAAGTCACTCCAGTCATGTCCGACTCAGTGCGATCCTGATTGTAGCCCGCCAGGCTCCTCTGTCTGTGGGATTCTTCAGGCAAGAACACTGAAGTGGGCTTCTGTGCCTTCCTCTGGGGCATCTTCCCCACCCAGAAATCGAACCTGTGTCTCTTATGTCTTCTGCGTTGGCAGGCAGGTTCTTTAACACTCTCATCACCATTTTATTTCTACTTCTTTCCATGTAACTTGTAGCTCTTTGCATGAACAGTGAGACTTGTTTCTGTGACCAGACAGTCTTCAAGCACAAGAGCTGGGTGGTTAATTCCATCCTATACTGATCTTTTTGACTGACTCATAATGAACAACCTTTGCAAATACTTTTCATAACCAAAAGTTGAACTGAATAATTCAGCCACTCTTGCCATTTCCTAAAAGTGAAATTATTGGATAACAGTTTTGGTTAAGAAATCCTTTCAAAAATTTTTCTGGGTTTAATTTTAGTTTTCTTTAGACTGTAGCTTAGAAAGTTAAAAATATAAGTAAGAGGATTTGCTATCTGGGGAAAGAATGTACATTTAAATAATAGCATCACTTAGTTTTTAACAATGTATTTAGCTTCTTGCTCATATCAATCAACATTAAACTGTCTCTTTTAGTCAAAAGTTTCTATGCAAATATAAATTATGATATGTTATTTAAAATGACCCATGATTCGAGTATTAAATCTGAGAAGTTGTCGATGTAGTTTGGTGTTGTTGTTCAGTTGCTAAGTTGTGTTGACTCTTTGCAACCCCATGGGCTGAAGCAGACCAGGCTTCCCTGTCCTTCACTATCTCCCAGGGTTTGCTCAAACTCATGTCCATTGAATTGGTGATGCCATCCAACCATCTCATCCTCTGTCATCACCTTCTCCTCCTGCCGTCAATCTTTCCCAGCATCAGTATCTTTTCCAATGAGTTATCTCTTCATATCAGATGGCCAAAATATTGGAGCTTCAGCATCAGTCCTGCCAATGAATATTCACAGTTGATTTCCTTTAGGATCAACTGGTGTGATCTCCTTGCTGTGGACTCTCAAGAGTCTTCCCCAGCATCATAGTTCAAAAGCATCAATTCTTCAGCTTTCAGCCTTCTTTATGGTTCAACTCTCACATCCATACATTACTACTGGAAAAAACATAGCTTTGACTATACAGACTTTTGTTAGCCAAGTGATGTCTCTGCTTTTTAATGTACTGTCTAGGTTTGTCATAGCTTTTCTTCCAAGAAGCAAGTGTCTTTTAATTTCATGGCTTCAGTCACTGTCCACAATGATTTTGGAGCCCAAGAAAATAAAATCTGTCATGGTTTCCACTTTTTCTGCATTTATTTGTTGTGAAGTGATGGGACCAGATGCCATGATCTTAGTTTTTTTGATGTTGAGTTTTAAGCCAGCTTTTTCACTCTCCTCTTTCACCCTCATCAAGAGGCTCTTTAGTTCCTTTTCGCTTTCTGCCATTAGAGTGGTATCATCTGCATGTTTGAGGTTATTGATACTTCCATCTAAGTTGTCTATATGTTATAAGTCCAAATAAAAATAGAAAGTCTTAACATGTAAACCAACTATTTTATTTTTTCTTGTGTATTTTGTATAGGCTATATGGAAGACATTTAAAAAGAAAATTATATGCTAGTGCCAAACCTGCTAACTAGACCTATTAAAGCTACCTGACTCTAATGAAGCAGCCATGATAGACTTGATTACAAACAGAAATAATGTACAATGTTTTATGGGTTTTTGTTTGTTTGTTTTATTCTGGCTGTGTTGAGTGTTCATTGAGGCACATGGCTTGTCTCTAGTTATGGCACTCAGGCTGTAGTGGTCCCGTGGCATGTGGGATCTTAGTCCCTGAGCAGGGATGGAGCAGCCCACATCCCATGCATTGGAAAATGGATTGTTAACCACTAAATGACCAAGGAAGTCCTGTTTTATGGCTTTATAATTTGCAAATAATTTTAAGAAGGGGTTATCTTAAAATATTCCCATCTCATTTCAGTTCAGTTCAGTTCAGTCACTCAGTCGTGTCCGACTCTTTGCGACCCCAAGAATCGCAGCACGCCAGGCCTCCCTGTCCATCACCATCTCCCGGAGTTCACTCAGACTCAAGTCCATCGAGTCAGTGATGCCATCCAGCTATCTCATCCTCTGTTGTCCCCTTCTCCTCCTGCCCCCAATCCCTCCCAGCATCAGAGTCTTTTGCAATGAGTCAACTCTTCGCATGAGGTGGCCATGAGTTTCAGCTTTAGCATCAGTCCTTCCAATGAATACCCAGGATTGATCTTCTTTAGAAAGGACTGGTTGGATCTCTCTTGCTTTTTTGATGATCCAGCGGATGTTGGCAATTTGATCTCTGGTTCCTCTGCCTTTTCTAAAACCAGCTTGAACATCTGGAAGCCTCAGCAAATACTCTGTGATGGGGAAAATGAAGCCTAAGGAATCTGAGTGAAACTTCTTACCCAAATATTCTTATTTTAACTCATCAGTTTTCTTTTTAATCAATGACATTTTATTTTAGTTGACATGTCAAGGTCCCTTCTCCACCTTTTCAGTTGCTATCAATGTAAAGATTTTTAAAAGTCTTTCAAATAGAAAAGAAACACAAAGCAATAAGGGGGACTGAAAACAAGGGATGAACTGAGGGAGTAGCACTGAAACATATACATTCCCATATGTAAAATTAGATAGCCAGTGAAATTTACTGTGTCACACAGGGAGCTGAAATCCAATGCTCTGTGATAACCTAGAGGGGTGGGATGGGGTGGGAGGTGGGAGGCAGGTTCAAGAGGGAGATGACATATGTATGCCCATGACTGATTCATGAATCAGTCATGGGCATTCATGGGCTAACACAATATTATGGGCTTCCCTGGGGGCTCTAGTGCTAAAGAACCTGCCTGCCAATGCAGAAGACATGAGATGTGGGTTTGATCCCCGAGTCAGGAAGATCCCTTGGAGGAGGGCATGGAAACCTGCTCCAGTATTCTTGCCAGAAGAATCCCTCTGGATAGGGTTGCAAAGAGTCAGACATGACTGAAGCGACTTAGCATGCACACAATATTATAAAGCAGTCATCCTCCAGTTAAAAAAAATAAGACAAGAGACAGTTAAGTGGCAGAACTGGAAATAAAACAGGGGTATTGGCTCTGAATAATGGATGCTCATTCAAGGTGGACATCTGGAACCAGGCTCAAAACTGGGAACCAGGAGTTGAAATGGAACTCCACTGCCCTGAGTAAGCCTGGAAACAACTGCCACCCTTGTGCCAGTCCTAAGATCTAAAACACAGCTTCTCAGCCTTGGCCGGTCTACCAGCTGGCCTCAATCTTGGGTGTTTCCAGTAACTGTGTGATGGAGCCACCAAGGGCCAGGTGGAAGGTGAGACGGCCTCCTACTCTGACTTAATTCTGCAGACTAAACTTCCAGAACATGTGAGGAAAATGAAAGCTAACAAAATCAACAATCAAAAGTTGAATTTGGTTCTGATTATATGGAAATAATGGTGTAATCTGGAAAATACTTCCTTAAAGTTATAGTGAAACCCTGCTGTCACTGAAGTGTGGTGATCTAATAATGGTTCAATCACACAAAGTGCAAAGTTCCATTACTGTAAAAATAATGAAATATATTTTGGCTGTCTTTCAGCTTTTGTAGGAAAAGTAAAAGGAAAATATTTTATATTTATTATTTTTAGTTATTGAGCATATTCAGTTCAGTTCAGTCGCTCAGTCGTGTCCGACTCTTTGCGACGCCATGGATCGCAGCACACAAGGCTTCCCTGTCCATCACCATCTCCCGGAGTTCACTCAAACTCACATCCATTGAGTCGGTGATGCCATCCAGCCATCTCATCCTCTGTCGTCCCCTTCTCCTCCTGCCCCCAATCCCTCCCAGCATCAGAATCTTTTCCAATGAGTCAACTCTTGGCATGAGGTGGCCAGAGTACTGGAGTTTCAGCTTTAGCATCATTCCTTCCAAAGTAATCGCAGGGCTGATCTCCTTCAGAATGGACTAATTGGATCTCCTTGCAGTCCAAGGGACTCTCAAGAGTCTTCTCCAACACCACAGTTCAAAAGCATCAATTCTTCTGCGTTCAGCTTTCTTCACAGTCCAACTCTCACATCCATACATGACCACTGGAAAAACCATAGCCTTGGCTAGATGGACCTTTGTTGGCAAAGTAATGTCTCTGCTTTTGAATATGCTATCTACGTTGGTCATAACTTTTCTTCCAAGAAGTAAACATCTTTTAATTTCATGGCTGCAATCACCATCTGCAGTGATTTTGGAGCCCCCCAAAATAAAGTCTGACACTGTTTCCACTGCTTCCTCATCTATTTTCCATGAAGTGATGGGACCAGATGCCAATAGTAAGTTTTAAAAAATGGTTCACTATTACAGATTTTGTATCATACACCAAATTGAGAAAATCCTGAATGATCATGAAGTGGTCACTTCCAAACTACACTATCCTCCAAACTCAGATTCTCTTTCCAAGAGTTAATATGACTTTTATTCACCCTTCAGATGAGAACAAGCAGATGATAGAAATAAGTCACCAGTTACATTCAGTTCAGTTCAGTCACTCAGTCACGTCCAACTCTTTACGACCCCATGGACTGCAGCATGCCAGGCTTCCCTGTTCATCACCAACTCCTGGAGCTTGCTCAAACTCATGTCCATTGAGTAGGTGATGCCATCCAACCATCTCATCCTCTGTCGTCCCCTTCTCCTGCCTTCAGTCTTTCCTAGCATCAGGGTCTTTTCCAGTGAGTCAGTCCTTTGCATCATGTGGCCAAAGTATTGCAGCTTCAGCTTCAGCATCAGTCCTTCCAATGAATATTCAGGACTGATTTCCTTTAGGGTTGATTGGTTTGATCTCTTTGCAGTCCAAGAGACTCTCAAGAGTCTTTTCCAATACCACAGTTCAAAAGCGTCAATTCTTCAGCACCAATTACATTATAATCACATTAAAATATTTTGTTTCCCCTTACAATGGAGTTTACTTTAGAATATTCAGGGAGTAAAGAAAAATTAGTGGCTACATGAAGAATAATAAAACAAGTACATACAGATTTTTAAAATCATGGACATGAAAGCCCCTGAAATAAAGGAATAAATAAACTTCAGACTAGACCCGGTTCAAGAGACAATTCATCTATTCAAAGATAGCATTGAATTCATACAAAAGAAATCTCAGAGAAATTAAAGATATGAGAGAGAGAATTGATAAATTCAGTGATATTAAAATTCAGAAGAGAAATAAAACGTGGAGCTTCTCAACCAGCAGTGGAAAAAAAGAGTTCAAAGCATATCATTCCTATCTAATAGCAGAACTCCCCTAGCAGATCAGATGGTAAATAATATGCCTGCAATACAGGAGACCGGATTTTGATCTCTGAGTCATGAAGATCCCCTGTAGAAGGGAATGGTAACCCACTCCAGTGTTCTTACCTGGAGAATTCCGTGGACAGAGGATCCTGGGGTGGGCTACAGTCCATGGGGTCACAAAGAGTCAGACACGACTGAGTGACTAACACACACACACACACCAGCCTAACACATAATAAGAAAAATATGCAAACAAAAGTCATGATTCGCAGACATCTAAAAATAAAATTTTAGACATTAATATAAATATATCACTAACCAATAACAATAAATATAAGCTGCATTCATTATAAAACAGAATATACTCAGTATTTGTACTAAAACTATGATATACTATAAAATTCTATAGTAGTAGCATAGCATCTTTTGTGTTTTAAAATCTTTTCTATTTTTTGTAAGTAAATTATCTCACTCTTAATTGGAATTTTTCAGTAACTGAGCTTTTTATCAACACAGAAGTGCCCAAAATATCATTTTAAAATTATTCTTTGTCTCCACAAGATATATGAGAAAATTATTTAAGCCACCATTTTATCTAGTTACCCTAGGAAGTAGGTGATATGATTTAAAAATTACCGGAGGCGAAATGTGGACGTAATAGCCACATTTTGATTTCAGAGGTTTTTTATTTATTTATTTTTTTGAAATGTTTTAAGCGTTTGTTTCCAATGAATTTTCAAGTTATATTTCTTTTTTTGAATAACTTTTATATTCTGACTTCTGGGAATTGTTTTTAATGATATCACCTACTTCTTACAGTTACATCACCATAGTATTTTATGTGATCATAATAGGAGCCAAAGTATCATCATAGGAGCCAAAAATGCTTTTCTGATATATTTTTTGGAGACATTGAGAAATTTCTGAAATGACATTTTGAATGTTTCTGTGTTGAGATGAGCTTAGTGGCTAAAAAATTCTAATTGAGTGAAAGAAAATTTTGGATTTTATCCAAAAATGCTAATATTAGTATGTTAAGATGAGGAGCTAATGCTAATATAGTTTTGTTCTACAGTTTGATACAATATAAATTATATTCAAGGAGAAAAGAATTCTAAGTATTATACATCTAAAATTCTGAAATGATTTCTTGGTGGCAGATGTCTTTAAAATTTCATCATTATTACAACCAAATATCGTCACTAAAAGAAGAACTTCTTATCCTGGGAACCGTGAGGTCCTAGAAGAAAAAGAGGACATTCATTTCCATGGAGAAATCAAGCTATTGTTTAATTTCTGTGCACTTTGATGAAACTCTGTCAGGGTGCCCTGTGGTCCCCTACCCTGGCTGAGCTCAGCGAAACTTTCCTGAAGGGGTCAGTATGGTTCTCTTATGGGGCATCCGCCCATCCCTTGTCACTGAGACCATGTCACATCCTGGGCTTGCACAATCAGCAGACAAGGTTGAGAAGCTTCAACCAGCGAGGATGTTGGATCTTTAGGAAAAAAAAAAAAAAAAAAAGCACAGTGTCTTCATAAGAGGAACTAGACAGGGATATTTCCTAAAGATTTTTAAAATCATGGCTGTTGTGTAAGGGGCAGTTTGCTAAAATACACAGAAAGGAGAAGGAAGAAAAATATGTAAGGTTCTTAAATGCTTGGAAAGCTCGATATTTCTGGAGCTACTGAACTACTATGCTATTAAGCCACCTCCTCTCTCCCCTTTCTCTCTCCATCTCTCTCCCCTCCCTCCTTCTCTCCCCCCTTCTTTGTCCCTCTCCCCCTCTCTGTCTCTCTCTCACACACTCTCGCTCTCTTTCTCTCTCATACACACACACACACACATACATACACACACACTCACACACACACACACTCACACACACACTCACACACACACAGCCCTACAGCCTGTGCTAAATTTTCCATCTCAATTTTATGATGTCCGTGTTTCTGGAGATTCAGTGTTTGAAGTGAAGAGAACCAGAGGCAACTGTAGATTCTTCTTTCAAAAACTGTCGTTAAAACACATCTCGGATGCCATCACGGATGCCTGTGATAAAGTAATATCGGGGCAGATAGATTAGGTTGCCCCAAACCAAGCAGAGTGAAGCACTGAAGTACTTATTCTCTAGATCAGGCATCCCCAACCCCCAGACCATGGGCCAGTGCCAGTCTGTGACCTGTTCGGAACAGCAGGAGGTCAGCAGCAGAGAAGCAAGCAAAGCGTTATCTGTATTTACAGCTGCTCCCCATCACTTGCATTTCCTCCTAAACTCTGCCTCCTCTCAGACTGGTGGCAGCATAATAAATGTAATGTACTTGAATCATCCTGAAGCCATCCCTTCTGTTCCCTCTCTGGAAAAATTGTCTTCCACGAAACTGATCCCTGGTGCCAAAAAGGTTGGGGACCACTGATCTAGATGATTTGAGAATCTAGCTTGATTGACACACACATTCTAACTCTCCACAGCAATCTGAGCTGTATTGTTTCATTTATATCAGAATCATGATTTTACCAGTTAAGGGAAACACAGATTAATGAATGAGATTTATTATATTTCTCTTGGAACCCTTTCTGAGAGATGTAACTTTAGAATACTCTAAGCCTCACACATTTTATAGCAGCACTTTTAAATCTTCAAGCACAATCTGTGTGCTTTTGAGGGATCGAGGAACTTTATATTCAGGGGGTTTTGATGATGCTTGTTATCCAATATGTAAATGATTATTTTCTTGTTTTCCTTTAAGGTACTAAAAACTCTGTATATTTGCATTTAAAGGGAATATCATTTGATTTTAACAAGCAAATTATCTATGTACTTTCCTTGATATTAATTAACTTGAAGAGTATTAATTGAGACTGAATTATTATTTAACTTGGTTGTAGCTAGTCAGGAAAATAAATTTCTAAATGTTTTTATTTGCAAAGAAGGCTTATGAATGTTAGAGTCTATGTGACTTGAGGCAAGTAACAGAACTTTTCTGAACTTCAGTTTTCTTTTCTGTAAAAATGGGGTGGTAATTACACCTACCATAGAGAGTTTTTGTGAAGACTGAATTTTTAGAAAAGCAAATAATTTTTTAAAATTTCCTAACTTTTTAAATCGAAGTATAGTTAATTGCAACATCACATTTGTTTCAGTGTACAACAGAGAGACTTAGTATTTTTATAGGTTTATGTACCATTCAAAATCATCACAAAATAATGGCTGTATTTTTCTGTGTCATACAGTATGCCCCTGCAGCCTGTCCATTTTATATATAGTCGTTTGTACCTCTCAGTCCCCTTCTGTTCTGTTTCCTCCCCATCCCCACTGGTAAACCACTGGTCTGTTGTTTGTATCTGTAAGTTTCTTTCTGTTTCATTATTTGTTCATTTGTTCTATTTTCTAGATTTTACATGTAAGTGATAACCTACAGTTTTTCTTTCACTAAGCATAAAACCCTCTAGGTCCATCCATGTTGTTGCAAATGGCAGAATCCCATTCTTTCGTATGGTTGAGTGATATTCCTTTGCGATATCTATACCATTTCTTCGTAAGCTAGTCTTCTGTTTATGGGCACCTGGGTTGCATTCCTGTCTTGAATATTGTAAATAGTGCTGTTACGGACATTAGGCTATGCATATATTTTCAAATTAGTGTTTTTGGTGTTTGTCAATTATATACCCAGGAATGGAATTGCTGAGTCATATGGTAGTTCTGTTTTTAGTGTTTTGAGAAACCCTCCATGCTGTTTTCCACAGTGACTGGCTGCACCAATGTACATTCCCACCAACAGTGTACTGGGGTCCTTACCTCCACATCCTTGCCAGCATTTATTATTTGTTGGTTTTTGTGGTAGCCATTCTGACAGGTGTGAAGTGATAACTCATTGTGGTTTTGATTTGCGTTTCTCTGATGATTAGTGATGCTGAACATCTTTCATGTGCCTGTTAGCCATCTGTGTGCCTTCTTTGGAAACATGTCTATTCAGGTCTTCTGCCCACTTTTAAATAGGGTTGTTTGGGGGTTTTTAGATATTAAGTTGTATGAACCGTTTATATATTGAATCATTAACCCCTTATCAATCATATCATTTGCAAGTGTTTTTCCCACTAAGTAGATTGCCTTTTCATTTTTTCAATGGTTTCCTTCACTGTGCAAGTTTTAAAGTTTGATTATTTTCCATTTGTTTGTTTTTTATTTTGCTTCTTTTGACTTAGGACCAGATCCAAAAAATATTGTTATGATTTATGTCAAAGAGTGTTATACCTATGTTTTCTTCTAGGAGTTGTGGTTTCCAGCCTTACATTAAGTCTTGAATCCATTTTGAGTTTATGTCTGAATACAGTGTGAAAAAATGTTTAATTTCATTATTTTGCATGTAGCCCTATAGTTTTCTCATCCCCATTTATCTTTTCTCCATTGTATATTCTTGCTTATGTTATGGGTTAATTGGTCATAAGTGCATGAGCTTATTTCCAGGCTCTCTTTTCTGTTCCATTGATTTATGTGTCAGTTTTGTGCCAGGACCATGGTGTTTTGTTTACAAAGCAGTATTATACTGCTTTGTAATAAGTCTGAAGTCAATAGTGTGAAACCTTCAGCTTTATTCTTTTTTCTCATGATTACTTTGGCTATTTAGAGTTTTTGTGTTTCCGTATAAATTCTAGGATTATTTGTTCTAGTTCTGTGAAAAAATTTCATGGGTTTTGATAGAGATTGCATTAATCTGTAGATTGCTTTGGGTAGTATGGATATTTTAACAGTATTAATTCTTCCAATCCATGAACATGGGATATCTTTCTATTTATTTGTATCTTTAATTACCTTCATCAGTGTCTTAAAGTTTTCTGGAGGTCTGTCATGTCCTTGGTTAAATTTATTCCTAAGTATTTTATTCTTTTTACTTCAATTATAAATTATAAATGGATTGTTTTCTTTAATTCTTTTTTTGATAGTTCATTATTAGTGTATGGCAAAGCAACAGATTTCTGTATATCACTCTTGTATCCTGCAAATTTACTGAATTTTTTTATTAGTTCTAATAGTTTTTTTTGGTGAAGACTTTAGGATTTTCTGTGTACAATATCATGTCATCTGCAAATAGTGACAGTTTTACTTTTTTCCTTTCTAGTTTGGATGCCTTTTATTTGTTTTTCTTGTCTGATTGCTGTGGCTAGGACTTCTAATACTATGTTAAATGGAAGTGGCAAGAATGAGCACTTTTGTCTTGTTCCTGATTGTAGAGGAAAAGAAAAAGCAAGTTATTTTTAACATTGTATATTTTATACAAAGTTCATAATTATTTACCATTATTATTGTTATTTTTATTTATGAGCATCAAATGAGAAAGGTGGTTTGTAAGTTGTAAGTGCCTTGTCCACTCTAAGGAGCTGTATATACTAGTTTTATTGTCAATATCTCTTTTTGATTATATGATGGAAAAGCCAATTTCTATGGCACTGTAATTTTTTGAAAGCTGACTATAAAGCTTAGAAAACAGATGTTGCTGCACAAGTAGATTAAAGGATTTGGGAAATGTCTTCCTCTTTCTTACTTTGAAAATAAAGTGAAAGCAGATGGAATTGAGTATAAAATTATTACTGCAATAAAATGAACTTAGAAGTATATTTTTGATGATTTATATAGTTTCCCTAAATTGTCATGCATGCCTCCAAATTCTTTCCAAAGTTCTTTATTTAACAGAGAAGTGATTCAGGATACTTCCAGCCTTTGTTTGTGTGAAAGGATCCTTTGACCATCATGGTCTAGTCCAGAGCAGAGTCAAGTAACATGGACAGAGAGCATTCAGCCCTTAGTGTAACCTGTAGCCAGTCAAGTCAGTGTCTGGATCTCAAGCTTCCCTTCATGCAGTCAGATGGGAACATTTTTTTCCCTCTGCCTATTGTGGATTTCAAATTCTGAATGAATGGAACCTCGTTTTGAGAAATCTGGAGACATGGCCTGTATAATATTGAATTGTTACTGATAGTAATAACACCATATAAAGCCACTTTCACGTTCTGTCTCCTTAATGAATTGGCGTGGCAGTTTGTTTTTCTTCTCTCAGGGAGTACACATAAGCTAATTTCCGTTCAGATCGTACCTGCATCAAGCTTGCTCCTCCACGGGGCTGTTCTCCGTGGGGCTCATCTCAAAGAGCAGCTCAGGGCCATTGATTCTGCATAGCTCTGCTCACACTGCAGCTGAGAGCAGATAGACTGTTCTTTCAGGGCCCAACACTTTGGGTGCCTGTTTAAAATGCCAGCGACATTTGCACCCTGATGTGGCCTCTCTGTCAGAAACCAGATGTCTCTCTAAGGTTCAGAGTCTTCGTTTCACTCAACTCCACCCAGATCTGGACTTGACTAAATTTCTTTCCTAAAACACAGAGACTCTTCTGTTTTGTTTACTCTTTAATGATCAGGGTTGAATAAATGTGTTTCATTTTTTAAATATATCATAAAAATTTCATTAGGAAAGCCGTCAATATACCAAAATCATAACTGCAGTCCTCTGCTTGCCTTCCTGTTGATTGGTGACACTGATATCAATATTTCTATAAGAGCTGTTTGTTTTTTCATTTTTTTTTAATTTTTATTTTTACTTTACTTTACTTTACAATACTGTATTGGTTTTGCCATACATGGACATGAATCCACCACGGGTGTACATGCGATCCCAAACATGAACCCCCCTCCCACCTCCCTCCCCACAACATCCCTCTGGGTCATCCCCGTGCACCAGCCCCAAGCATGCTGTATCCGGCATCGGACATAGACTGGTGATTCGATTCTTACATGATAGTACACATGTTTCAATGCCATCCTCCCAAATCATCCCACCCTCTCCCTCTCCCTCTCCCTCTGAGTCCAAAAGTCGGCTATACACATCTGAGTCTTTTTTGCTGTCTTGCATACACGGTCGTCATTGCCATCTTTCTAAATTCCATATATATGTGTTAGTATACTGTATTGGTGTTTTTCTTCCTGTTTTTTTTTTAAGCTAACTTGATTATCCAACCTCTTTCCTCTCTGGTTAATGAAAGGGAATCCCTTTACGAATCTAGAACTTCTGGTGTGAATACCTCTAGAAGGTTTGTTTGTGTGGCAGATATAATACTTTTATTTAACTTTCTTCCCAGAAGCAAAGAAACAAAATGTTTCCTGTAACTTCTCCACTTTCTTTATAAAGCTATAAGTTCTTTCTGGCAACTACTGTGACATTGTCTTTTCTAGTTTTGTAATAATCTTCATTGGCATGAAATCTTTGAACCTGATCATTCAGCAAGAGTTGCTTACTGTGAAAAGAACTTGGACTATCCACATATGCTATTATAGATATCATATCAATATTTTCCATCACTATTTAACATTATCAGAAAAGACATGTCCTGCTGTCAGGCAGAGTGAGTCACAGTCAGGCTCACTGAGACTTAAAACATTTCACTGTATTTTCCTTCAAAATATTTGACTTGTCAGCTGAGTGGATACCAGGCCTTTACTCACAGCTGGTTTAATTTAGACCAGTGTGGATGGCCCATATGCCCTGGCTGTGCTGTGTCACTTAGCTGCTCTGCTTCATGCAAGCTCAACACTTCTTCAGAAAAAAAAGTTTTTCAGGATTTAGTTCTATTTCTAATCCTGGATTAGTTGATGTCTCTCCTATGGAAAAACTTCTATTTTCTTTGCTGTATTCTTTTTTCAAGGTTGAATCAAAGTTATCTTTATTTACACCATTTTATATTTCATCCTTAAACCATGTTGACCCCCAAATTGTATGAACTGTCTGTCTTGAACCAAAAAGTGATGTGCCTGAACTGATCTTGGAACCTGAAGCTCTAACCCTAACCCTAACCCTAACCCTAACTGTTCCTTGGAACTGTTCCTTCCTCATCCCACCTATGCTTTCTATAATGGTAGTTCTCAGTGTGTTCCCTTCATCCTTTTTCTCCCAGTAACATCAGTATCATTTGGAAACTTGCTGGAAATGCAAGGTAGCAGTCCCAACCCATCGCCTCCTAATTCAGAAAGTCTGGGGTAAGGTCCGGCAGTGTGTGTTTCAGCTTGGTGAGCAGTACAGTTGAGAGTAGTAAAGTTGGTTAACCCCTTCCTTCTCTGGCTCTGTCTTTTGCTATTCTGGTCTTTCTTCCGTTTCTCAAATTCCACTCTTCAAGAGAAACTGCCATCAGTCAAGTGTGTACCAACCAGCGGTTGGGACGTTTGTTTGCTCTGTGAGCCTTCTTTCTTATTGGACCCTGGAAGACTGTCCTCTTTCCTGGGAGATGGGTTGCATTAAGCTCCACAGTTCTTCACGCATTCTGTATGCAGGCCCTTGGGGGTACCTTTGCCCACTGACCCTGGGCTTGGAATCATGATTCACTTTGGTCAGTGAGACAGTAACTAACAATACACATATGGAAGCCTAACAAGCTCCTGAATGCCTCTGCTTCCCCTTTTATTCCTTTGCCTTCATGATGAGAAAATGCCTGGGCTGGCTTCTGGAGGGTGATGCCTAATGGAGAACAGGGGAATCTGCCAAGACCCTAGAGATTTGAAGAGCTACCTGGCCGACCTGTGGCTGACAGTAAGTCAGTGGGTGCTTCCTCAGTCAATACCAAAAAGAGTCCAATACCAAAAGAAGCCCAGCCAACCCACTGGCTCCTTAGCAATAAATAATGGTTGCTTTTTTTCCCTAAGCCGCTGAGTTTTGGGGTAGTTTGTTACTCAGAAACAGCTAACTACTACACTGTTAAAGAAATTTAATACCTCATCTAAGGGGAAGAGGGCAACACAAAGACCCTTCTCTGTCTCTCAGAAATCATGTGCATAGCAGCTTGTGGGAATCAACCACATCATTAAGTATGGGCAAAACCCTAGCAACTCTTGAGTCAAAATGAAAATTCATAGCAGGTCTTTTTAAGTGACTAGTTTGAATCTGTTACTGTTGGAGAGTTTTCCTTTTTAAGCAAATTCTGAATATAGTTTTTCAGCCTTTTTTAAACCTTAGAGCCTGCTTTTGTCCTTTTTCCCTTTACATCCTTCCATCTGTATATCTTCTCTACAGACATTCTGCTAACCTTGCCAAAGGCCACCCAGGTGAAATGAGATTTACAGAGATACATCTTTCACAGGAAGAATGATTGCAAAAGTCATCTCTCATTTGGTTGAAGCAAATACTTGCATTCTGTGGATAAAATCCCCTAAGTATTTTGGCTAACTTAGGAATCCAGCTGAGAGTATTTTATTGTTCAGACAGCCTCCCTGCCTGGGTTCACTCCTATAGAACCTAATGTCATCTGTTTTCAGTATTTTGAGTCAATTATCGGTGTTTTATTTTGGTAGATAGAATATTACATATTAGCTAAAAATCTAATGCTTAGTTTATGGAGACTTTTTATGGGGACATGAAATTCTAACTAGACTCTTTAAAGTCAGTCGTCCATGACCTCTTACTTAGGAGTTAACCTGGTTTTTCAAGTAGTTCTCCCTAGAGGGCGCCATTTGCTCACTTCACAACTTGGTCTGGAAAGGTTGGCTGCTGGCCATATCATGTGAAGTTGAAGACGTTTAGGTTCAAACACTGGAGTCTTTTAATAAATCTGTCAGAAGTGGAGCCCTGATTTTAGCATGATAAATGCATAGTTTACTGATGCATTTGGTTTAAGTGTTGAAGCAAGTGAGACACAGCTGCGGAAGGAGGCAGTTGTGTTTATTTGGCATGATTGTTGTCAATCAATTCTAGTTCATGTCTGTGTTGATACACATTGACCTGTGGAATATTATGGATGGCTGGATAGAATGCTAAGAATTCATTCAGTGGACCTGAGCTCTCGTTCTCTGTGTCACTTGTAGAAGGTATTTACCATATTTGTACTTCAGATTCCATGGAAAGCTGATCTTGTTTTTCTTCACAATCCCACCAGCTTTATGATATGATCTTTGGTCCATAACAATAGTTCTGTACAGTTTGGTAGAGGAAGTGATATGATAACTGCTAATTCTAAGGAAATTTAGGTAGTTACCCAGTGAGTTACCCAGTGAAATTTTGGTTAGCCTGCAGAAAATATCTAAAATTTGGGGGGGAAAATTACAGCTTAATTATTAAAAGCCATAAATGCCAATAAATATGTTTTTATTTCTCTTCTTAAAATATGAATCGTTTCATAAAATCAGCATTGGTATATATTGGTATAATAACTAGTTCAGAAGAACAAGTGTCAACTAGCCAAAACCTATCACTAGCCATAAGAACGGATCGGGTCTTCACTCCAGAAATAGTTGTTGAATGAATGGCAAGAAGGCTAATTTCATTCTTGATACAGCTTTTATTTTCTAGAATATTCTTTATTATCTTGAGCCAGAATTAATCTCTGAATTTCCAGCTGTTGCTTTAAATTTAGTCCTTTGCATTGTATTGAGCATACTCTATTTGCTATACATAGAAGGTTACTTTTATTTTTTTCCCACCCCACTACTAAAATAGTTGGATGGTAATAATTTCTGAAGGCATGTCACTGGCCATACCTATAATTAGGCATAATTCTTTTTTATGACTATTTTTAAGTTTTATTCCGTTCAGTTCAGTTCAGTTGCTCAGTCGTGTCCGACTCTTTGCGACCCCATGAATTGCAGCACACAAGGCCTCCCTGTCCATCACCAACTCCCGGAGTTCACTCAGACTCACGTCCATCGAGTCAGTGATGCCATCCAGCCATCTCATCCTCTGTCGTCCCCTTCTCCTCCTGCCCCCAATTCCTCCCAGCATCAGAGTATTTTCCAATGAGTCAACTCTTGGCATGAGGTGGCCAAAGTACTGGAGCTTCAGCTTGAGCATCATTCCTTCCAAAGAAATCCCAGGGCTGATCTTCAGAATGGACTGGTTGGATCGCCTTGCAGTCCAAGGGACTCTCAAGAGTATTAATTGATAGCAGTTCTCTTATCTAATAGAGTTATTGAGTTGGCCACAAATTCAGATATTTCCATAAGAAAGAATGAATGAACAAACTTTGTGTACATCTTTTCAAAGCTAACCATCATTCTTCAGAGCTTTGCTACCCATTTTTTTTTCATTACTGTCTTCCTTACTGTATTCTAATGAGTCCTGGTTTGTCTATATCCTTCCTACATTGTCTCTAAGAACTGAAGAGTTGTCAATGTTTAATAAATGCCAAGAAAACCAGGATTACCTTCACCTGTGCACTAATATACAGTGTATTTTTTGCTGATAGAACTTAATATTACTTTCTTCACCAAAGGTCGGTTTATGCTAATACCCAAGTCTTTTCCATGAATGCATTATTAAATCATGTTTCTATATTATTGTGATTTTTAAAAAATTTATATTAGGATCTTTTCATCTTTGAAGTTTATCTTCAACTTTGTCTGCATGTGGGGACATTTTGGATTCTGGTTATATCCATCTGCTAATTAGTTCTTTTCACTTCATGTCATCTATAGCAATTCTGGCCCTGTGACCTCGTCCCATGTTTCATTTGTGTATGTGTGTAATTTAACAGAGCTAAGAGAGCAATGAGATTAATGCTAAGGTTGTCAGCTCCAGGTTGTCAGCAGAAACATTTTGAAGGTCTTTTCAGATAGCTTTATAAAATTCATTCCATCATTCTATCTCAGGCCCAGATAAAAAGAAACAAAATTATGGTGACCTGATTTGATATAAGTGATCTATCTATATTGACTCTTCATGGCCACCTTTTCCTTTCATAAGAGCTGATAAACCATCGTGTTAATAGCCACTCTAGAAATTTGCTGGAAATAAATATTAAACAAGATGCTGGAAAGCAGAATGTACCTCATATTCCTTTTATGAATTCTGCGATGCATTTGTGCATCTCAAATCTTCTGGCCTGTCCATGCATCTGCAGAGCCCCTAATGGCAGTTGAGTTCTCTCAATACGATACAAAGTAGTTTCATGGGCTTGAAGTTCAAGTCCTCAAAGCTATTGTTGAGGGCTTCAGTTCCTCCTTTTCAAGGGTCATTTACCTTTTTCAGGCAAAGATCACTGATGCTGAGAAGACAGGAGCAGTATGAAAGATGAATTTTGATATCCATCCATACTTTTCTTCAGTTTTAAGTAGCAGGCCTATTCTTTCCTTATTGGTTTTCTTTCCAGATGTAAATTAAAACTATCAATAGTTTGGAAATATACTCAAGTCACTTATGTTGGATGGTGTGTGCTGGGCATAAGAGGAGAATAGAGGGGCATGCAGAAGAGAGAAATAACTTTGGTCATAGGACCTCAGCAAATCTACTTTTTGGTTTAATTGTGAGATAATTGCTTTACAGTACTGTGTTGGGCTCTGCCATACATCAACATGAGTCAGCCATAGGTATACATGGAAAAATATGTGAGATTTTGACTGGAAGCATTCAGATGGACTCTAAGTGGGGAAAGTGGCAGGAGCAAAAACATAAACAGGAAACAGCTTAAATATTTAAGAAACAGCTTCTGCTGCTGCTAAGTCACTTCAGTCCTGTCCGACTCTGTGTGACCACATAGACAGCAGCCCACCAGGCTTCCCCATCAGGACACTATTAATTTACCTAGTAGGTAAGATAATAAGGGCCTTGCAGACTGCTTGTCATTTGAATAACTTGATGGACTCAGGTTTTTAAAGTTTTCAACTAGAGCTATGATGTAAGTGAATTCATAAGCTTAACCTGAACGATAGAAAGATAGCAGTTAGAATTCAATAGTTAGCCATGCCACTCCAACTAAGACTGCAATGCATGGAAAGGAGAAAAATAGTCCACAATGTAGAGGCAGGTAGAAATGTGAATATGAATTCCCTAAGTGGTAAAGAATCCATCTGTTTGTGCAGGAGATGGAAGAGACACAGGTTCAATCCCTGGGTCAGGAAGATCCCCTAGAGCAGGAAATGGTAACCCACTCCAGTATTCTTGCCTGGGAAATTCCATAGACAGAGGAGCCTGGTGGACTATAGTCCATGGGGTCGCAAAGAATCAGACATGACTGAGCGACTGAGGATACACACTTGAACAGATATATATCTATAGATATCTATATATCTATATATATTATATTTGTTCTGGAAAACTATTATTTGTTTTGGAAATTTTCTTTACCTGTCCCCCTTCAGTGCTCTTTCCCAAGGTGTGAAAAGCAGACCAATGAGTGTTTTCAAGATTATTTTTGGTAGTTTCCCACACAGCTTTAAATAACATTGAATCACACTATAGAAAGTTATTTTCTTTTTAGTTCTTTATCAATACTTCTGGTTACATTGAGGATAAAAATCTCAGTTTAGTGTTGGTTTCCTTACCACCTGCCTAACAGTTGCTAATCTCTCACTTTTTACAAAGAGAGAGTGGGTTTGGACTTAAACTTTGGGAGGCAATGGTATTGAACCGGAACTGAACAGCAACATTTCTTTAATTTTGCCCCCATAGTTTAAAATTACCTTATTCTGTTTTTGGCAGCTGATACTATTCTGTTGATGGTCAATTTAAAATAAGTTTTTGAAAAGAAATTAAATCATTGATTCAAATGATTGTGTTAGGTGTATAGCAGGTAATTCAATGATTTGGCAAAAATAAAAATGATGGTACATGTGTGACTAATATTTAATCAGCCATGCTCTAGTATAGTACAGATGTGAGAGTTGGACCAGAAAGAAGACTGAGTGCCGAAGAATTGATGCTTTTGAACTGTGGTGTTGGAGAAGACTCTTGAGAGTCCCTTGGACAGCAAGGAGATCCAACCAGTCCATCCTAAAGGAGATCAATCCTGAATATTTATTGGAGGGGTTGATGCTGGAGTTGAAGCTTCAATATTTTGCCCACCTGATGAGAAGAGCTGACTCATGGGAAGAGACCTTGATGCTGGGAAAGATTGAGGGCAAGAGGAGAAGGGGGCGACAGAGGATGAGATAGTTGGATGGCATCACCGACTCAATGGACATGGGTTTGAACAAACTCAGGGAGATAATGAAGGACAGGGAAGCCTGGCGTGCTGCAGTCCATGAGGTGGCAAAGAGTTGGCCATGACTCAGCAACTAAAAAGCAGCAATGCTCTAGTAAAGGCCCAGTTGGAATTGCCAGAACTTTACATGTTTTAAAGATATTTTTCTCTCCCCTAAATTCACCAATTATTGAAATCATGTTCTTGTGTCCCTGTTAGTTGGCCTAGTGGCCTTTGGAGAATGGAATGGAGTTAGATGTTCTCCTTGTAGGGGGACAGCACTGGCATCCTGTTCTCCTTGAATCATAAAGTAACTGATTTGACTCCTGGAGATGCGTCATTATTTTGTGGTGCTGGACTCCTTTCAGTTCGGTTCAGTCGCTCAGTCATATCTGACTCTTTGGAACCCCATGATCTGCAGGACGCCAGGATTCCCTGCCCATCACCGACTCTAGGGAAAGGACTCCTTTGGTGTAAGGTAATAAAAACTCTATCTCTGGCAAAAAGTTTTTATCCTAAAGAGAAAATGAAGTCCCTGTTTCTCAATTCACTTCCGAATTGATTCTAATACATCTAATGACCTCTTTTCCAAAATTAGTTTCATGAAGGGCTTGATTGATTTCAGGCTCTTTATAGATTTAATTTAATGTTCAGCCTCCATTGTATTATGGCCCAGCATGAGTAAAGATGGTGTGTATGATTAGAGAAACAAAGCAAGGCCAAGGCTGCTCCTTTGGGGGTCAAGCGTTAGAGCAGCTTTTATCCCTGACTCTGAAGCAGGGCGATATGTGGACTGAATGGCTGACAGGCAGACCCTAATGGCTCTTTTAATGCAAACAATTGATTCTGGAGGCATTCTGGAAGGGCTGCTCTGAAACTGCATCAGCACACTCTTGGCATTCTTGGTTTTTTCTTAGGAAAATAAATGCTCTCTAGACTGTTAAACCAGGCCTGTGGCTTTATGCTTAAAGCCTAGATTTTTGAGTTGGAAAGATGAGTTCAAGCGTGGCTTTGTTTTTTGTGAGTTTGCAAGTGCTCAGTCGTGTCCAACTCTTTGCAACCCCATGGATTGTAGGCTTCTCTGCCCATAGAATTTTCTAGGCAAGAATACTGGAGTGGGTTGCCATTTCCTACTCCATGGGATATTCCCGACCCAGGGATCGAACCTGAGTCTCTTGTGTCTCTTGCGTTAGCAGGTGGATTCTTTACTACTGCACCAAGCCTACCATAACCAATTACCACAAATGGACAACTTACATTTACAACAACAGGAATTTTTTACAGGCCAGAAGTGGTCAGTGAATCTACTAGTCAGCAAGTCTGCACTCTTCTTGAGGTTCTTGGGGCAAATCTTTCCTGTGTCTTCCAGTTTTTGGTGACTCCAGGCATTTCTTGGCTTGTGACTGCAAACTCCAACCCCTGATCCTTCTTCACATAGCTGTCTCTTCTTTCTGTGTCTTCCCTTCTTCTGTCTTTTATAAGGACACCTATCAGTAGGTTTTTAATATGCTGTTTAGGTTTATCATAACTTTCCTTCCAAGGGACAAGCATCTTTTAATTTCATGGCTGCAGTAATTTTGGAGTCCAAGAAAATAAAATCTGCTCCTTGCTTCTTGAAAGGAAAGCTATGATAAACCTAGACAGCGTATTAAAAACCAAATATGTCACTTTGCCAATATAGGTCCATATAGTTAAAGCTTTGGTTTTTCCAGTAGTCATGTATGAATGTGAGAGTTGGATCATAAAGAAGGCTGAGCACTGAAGAATGGATGTTTTTGAATTGTGATGCTAGAGAAGACTCTTGAGAGTCCCTTGGACTGCGAGGAGATCAAACCAGTGAATCCTAAAGGAAATCATCCCTGAATATTCATTGGAAGGACTGATGCTAAAGATGAAGCTCTGATGCTTTGGCCATCTGATGAGAAGAACTAACTCATTGGAAGACCCTGATGTTGGGAAAGATTGAAGGCAAAAGGAGAGGGAGATGGCAGAGGATGAGATTGTTAGATAGCATCACTGACTCAATGGAGATGAACTTGAGCAAACTCCAGCAGATAGTGAAAGACAGGGAAGCTTGGTGTGTTGCAGTGCATAGAATTGCAAAGAGTTGGACATGACTTAGCAACTGAACAACAGTCTGTGGGTTTAGGGCCCATTCAGATAATCCAAGATTATCTCATCTTAAACCTTAATTTAATTACATCTGCAAAGAACCTTTTCCCAGAAAAAGGTTGTATCTGCCAGTTTCAGGAATTAGGATGTAGAGATATCTTTTTAAGAGCCACATTTAACCCACTATAAGAGATAATCATATGCTTACATCACAGATTAAATAAGAAAATGCTGAGCAAATAGGACATGTTCAAGAAATGTTAGTCATCATCAGCTTTAGGATTATCAAATAGCTTCTTGGATTTGTCATTCTAATATTTACTTTTGGTAAGCTAGCTGAACTTAGGGGCTTACCTGGTGGCTTAGATGGTAAAGAATTTGCCTGCAATGCAGAAGACCTGTGTTTGATCCCTGGGTAGGGAAGATCCCCTGGAGAAGGGAATGGCAACCCACTCCAGTATTCTTACCTGGAGAATTCCATGGACAGAGGAGCCTGGCAAGCTACAGTCCATGGGATTGCAAAAAGTCAGTCAGGAACAATGACTCAGTTCAGTTCAGTCGCTCAGTCATGTTCAGCTCTTTGCAACCCCATGAACCGCAGCACACCAGGCCTCCCTGTCCTTCATCAACTGCAGGAGTCCACTCAATCCCATGTCCATCAAGTCAATGATGCCATCCAACCATCTCATCCTCTGTCATCCCCTTCTCCTCCTGCCCTCAATCTTTCCCAGCATCAGGGTCTTTTCCAATGAGTCAGCTCTTCACATCAGGTGGCTAACACACACAAATAACTGAACTTAATGGTGGGCTTGGTAATGATTAAACCTGAGGGATAGGTATAAGACTCTAGTTGCCTTTGAACATTTCATGGGAGAAAACATGGCTTCTGTTTCCAAACTGACTTGGAAGTCATTAACCTTATATTATCAGGTTAAATACACATGATGGAACTTTAAAGAGACACTATTTCTTGTAGTTTTAGCAGACAAGGAAGCTCATTAGGGATTAGGGATACAAATGAAATACCAACTCCATAAAATCTGGAACAAGAACTGCTTTTAGATAAAGCCTTTTATTTGAAACTAAAATAAGTGGAGAGTATCTCTGTGCTTTGAATATATACTTTTTTGAACAAAAGATTCATTTGATTAAATGCGAAGTCAACGATATCAATAAAGCGTGACTTCAGGATTGTGTGTCTTTCCTCTGATTCTAATTGAGGGTGTTGTACCGCTAGAGATAATTCTGTTGTGAAGATCCATCTTCTGGTGGAATGGTGGAACAAAGATCCACCTTGCACCCTCAGGGAGCTCAAAATCTCCTTGAGGGAATTAACTCTAAACTCCAACTCTAAACTATAATCGTGACCTGAAATTCTTTTCCATTATTAATTAGAAATGGCATTTGTAACGTTACATAAATTTTTTCCCTGGTCGTTCATCAGTTCTTACCTGCACATCCCACCCCAGCAGCACTGCTAACGGTTTGTACCGATTCTTCAGTGTGTTCCCGACATCTCACAACACTCTGGACCGCTCCTGGGAGCTGTAGGTAATGAGATGCTCTCCACTGGTTCCTTTCCGTCTACATTTGTGGGGTATCTGTCTGTCCGCCTGAGCCCACGATCAGCTCCTTGAGGCGTGGTCCAGCTATTGTCACACCGTGATAAGTAGTCACAGAAACACTTTCTCTATCTCAGTCTACTCGCCAGTTAAAGAAAGCTGAACAGTTGACCAAAAGTCAGCCACTAAAACCAGAGAAATAAATGGAAGTGGTTCTTTTTCACATGTGTCAGTAAAGAGCCCTAAGCAGAAGCAGATTTATTTCTGAGTTAAGTCACTGAGAAAGATTTATGTTCTTATTACTGTTGTTATTGCATTTCCTGGCCAATGCTCGTTTTTATTCATCATGCCACTTAAGGATGAGACCTGAAGAGATGATGCGATGATGAAATGATGCTGAGGATGACAGGAGGTTGTTCTTACAAACCAGTAACAGCAGAGGATATTTGCACTTGAAGCCTCTTCTCACAATGGACACCAGGGGGCAGTGCTCATATTAAGAGATTTCTGCCTCAGGCAGGAAGTGAATCCATCTGCATAAGTGCCCTGCCTCCATGAGGGGCACAGCCATTCTCGTTTGAAACTCTTTTCCTCACTTTACTTTCCAAACATCATTTATTCATTCATCCTTAATGAGGCTCAAATCTTTTAGTCTCTAAGAAACCACATCTAACTCTTCTGGCCAAATTAACTACCGCCTCTCGTCTTCCAGGCTTCCCTGGTGGCTCAGTTGGTAAAGAATCCACCTGCAATGCAGGAGATCTGGGTTCGATTCCTGGGTTGGGAAGATCCTCTGGAGAAGGGAACGGCTACCCACTCCAGGATTCTGGCTTGGAGAATTCCATGGACAGAGGAGCCTGGCAGGCTACACAGTCCATGAGGTCACAAAGGGTCGGACACGACTGAGCGATTTTCATTTCACTTCACTTCACTCTCATCTTTGGTACGCATACCTCTGGTAAGCCCCACCCACGCGTACCAACATCCCCAGCACCTGCTTTTGCCTCCTGTATACGTGTTGCCAAATGCACATACCTTGAAAGATTGTCACAACTACTATTACTTGTACTGTTATCAGCTAACTAACAACTTTAAAGCTAATCATTTAAAAATGCTGATAAGATACCACTACCCATAATAATCTCTGGCTTCCCACTGTTACTAGAAAGCAGCACTAAACCAGTTCAGCAGGTTAATTCCTTTAGTGCCAGATTAACACCTCACTTTCTAGTAATTGTTTTTCTTTTGAGGAATAGCTAGAACACTGTTCTGAAGCCCCTCTCCTCAAAGAGAAGTCAGAGAGGCTGTGATGGGTACATGGACTCACCATTCCAATCCCTACATCCTGCCCCTCTCTTGGCAAAGTTACCCTCCAGATGTTGTAAATATGTTGAAATTCTGTTGGCCTCCTAGCCGGATTGGTGTTATTACTTTCCATGAGTTGTGGACAGGAAGTGCTCAAAATAAAGCAGTTGAAATGTGAAATAGGCTGCTCTAAGATATGTTTATTTCTTTTTTAAGTGGAGAAGGGGAAAGAAGGATTGCTAGGCAATGGGGATGAAGTTCAATTCTATCAGATTTGCTGCACTACATTGTGTCCATAAGTGACCATCCTATACTACTGTACACTTAAGCATCCATTAGAGGGGTAGGTCTCATGTTGGCTGTTCCTATCAGAAAAAGGAAAGACAAAAGAGAAGAGTAGTTAAGTGGATTGTTTCTTTCCCTATTAAAGCATTTACCTTTTGGTCTTCCATACATGGAAAGTACAATTCCATTAATGACTGTAATAAACAGAATGTGTATTTTCAAACACTAAGAGTTGATCAGAGGTCATGATTATTTCCTTGTGTTTTCAGAAACCAGATACACAAATGGTTAGGAACTGCAGCAATGAGACTGAAGCATGACCTGTAAAGCTAGTTACTCTGTGTTTGTGTGTGTGTGTGTGTGTGTGTGTGTGTGTGTGTGTGTCTGTGTCTGTGTCTGTGTCTGTGTCTGTGTCTGTGTCTGTGTCTGTGTATCAGTTTCTTGGGGCCAGCTGTATTTTTGTATAGAAGGTGTGTGATGTGAAAAGCCACATGCTCTTACTCTTTGATAGTCTAGTTTTCGAATTTAAGGTCACTTGTCAATTTAACAATGACTGGATCAGTGCCTTGTAACACCAAGCAGGATGTGTTCTGAAGAACCATCAGGGGGAACCTGTTACATCACACATAATAAAGCTTTCGGTCTACTGCTGAGCTTTCCCAAGCACTTGGCATTCAATAGAATAAGTTCTAATATTTACTGCTATGTATTGTCACGTTATAATTCTCAGGTTGGAGACCTAGGAGAAGTTGCTTCTTTGGACTTAATTTTCTCCTCTGAAATTTTGGACAGTGCACCAGATGGTGCTCATTTTAGGATAAAGAACCCATCCGTTCTCTACATCTGCATCTCCTTTCTTACCCTGCAAATAGGTTCATCAATATCATTTTACTAGATTCCATATATATGTGTTATCTCTTTGTGACTTCCTTCACTATGTATAACAGGCTCTTGATTCGTCCTACTCACTAGAACTGACTTGAATTCATGCTTTTTGTGGCTGAGTAACATTCCATTGTATATATGTACCATATCTTCTTTATCCATTCATCAGTCGACGAGAGAGTGGGATGAATGGAGAAAGTAGCATCAACACACATACCCTATCGCCTGTAAGATGGATAGCTGGTGAGAAGTTTCTGTGTAACATAGGGAGCCCAGTCTGGTGCTCTATGATGACTTAGAGGGATAAGATGGGGGAGGGGAGGGAGGCCATCGAGGGAAGGGAAGTATGTATAATTATGGCTGATTTGCATTGTTGTATGGCAGAAACCAACACAGCATTGTAAAAATATATTTTAATTAAAAAAATTAAAAATAATCCATTCGAAAATACCATTGTGGTATTTATGGGTAAGCTTTTACTAATAGGACATTGTATTTTATTTGAGATTGACACCAGAATGTAATCCCCAAGGGGCAAGAGTTCTCGTCTCCATGTTCACTGCCCTAGCTTGAGACAGTGCCTGGCAGAGGCTGACCTTCAGTAAATATTCATTAAATGGAGATTTCTTCTTTCCCTTTCCACCCCCCTCCCTTCCTTCCTTTCCTCTTTCCAAGATTATTAAGAAGGAAAGGACGGAAGGAGGAAGGAAGGTTGACGTATTAACACCTCATTAAGCTGAACCTGCTCCCTAGGGTAACATGCAGAAGCAGCCTTGGAAGTTTGCACATGAAATTTCGTGCTATGGGTGATATTTCAAGAGCAACACTTCTGTAAGAGAAAAAAGTACATTGCGGGATGTCAGCCGTCTTTTTTCCATCTAGAAATCACTTGCAGAGGTTATTGAGGACCCTTCGGTTAAGAGGAAGAAGTCAGTGAAGTGAGTGTCAGGGTGTTAAGAGTGGATGGGAGAAGAGGAAGGAAAAAAATGGGGCCTTTAGATGATGCTTTCTAGTTGTTTGCCTGGAAGGGAAGGTGAGAGAGTTCAGGAGCCGTAGAAATTTCAGGGTTGAAGAGATGTTATTTTTGTCTGTCTGATGTGTAGAAGAAGCTTTTATGCTGCTGAGGGGAAGAAGCCAGTAGAAGGGAGAGGAGTGATGGATGGAGCAAGATGCTGGAATTGATGAGTGCACAGAGATGGGTCCTTGCTTCTGACACTGAGGACGATGTAAGGAGGATGTAAGTAAATATTTACAAAGAAAAACAATAATACAAAAAAAAAAACAACACCAAGGTGCTGAGCCAAGTAAAACCAGATGCTTCCAAGTGATTTTAGTAAGTTCATTTGCCACTTATTCATTCATATTCATGCTGACTCACAGACAAGCAGCAAGAGAAGCAAAATTTTAAGAAAAAGATGGAAAACATGTAACTCATGTAACACTTATTGGGAATTGGAAATAGATTGCTATTTTTTGTTTGTTTTTTTTTAGATTGCCATTTTTAAATCATCTATGTCTGGCTCTGGGCTTCCCTGGTGGCTCAATGGTTAAGACTGCCTGCAATGCAGGAGATATGGGTTCATTCCCTGAGTCGGGAAGACCCCACAGAGAAGGGAATGGCAATCTACTCTAGTATTCTTGCCTGGGAAATCCCATGGACAGAGGAGTCTGGCAGGCTACAGTACACAGGGTCCAAAGAGTCAGACATGATTGAGGGACTAAACAGGCCCACACAATGACTGGCTCTTAGAATACCATGAGATTGCAAGTGATAAGAACTAGACCTGGGGGGTGGCACAAGGAATTGAAACAAGGAATCTCACAAGTCTCTGGGACATCTGAGGTCATATACCTTCACAGATTTTGGAACCTAGACTGGAGAAAACACAAACGGGAGAAAACACAGATGGAAGACAGCCAGAGAGACGTGTATTCATTCCATGGAATGCTGTCTGTATCCCCAGCCCCACACAGCCACATCGTGCTCCTCTTCTGGAGCCCCCGGGTCATCCACTCTCTTCTGGACACCCGTCTCCCCTCTGGGAATCTGTCTCCAGATCTAACATCCTCTCCGTGGCTTTGGGCCACATTGCATGCCTGGTAATGACTCTCTTTCCAGATTCTACTCTGGTCCTCCTTGGCTTGCTGGGAGCTCTGGACTTCAGTTCTTGGGCTCACCATTCCTGAGATGAGCCCCCCTGTGTCAGCAAGCCTGGGTTTCACATATATTCCCAGCATGTGCTGTTCTCTGACCCTTGTCCTCCATCAGCTGTGCTTACGAGCTGGGCTTGTTGCCTATTGCGTGTGCATGGCCATGAAGAAGGAGGCAACAAAGATTACTCTAAAGTCTAAAGAACAATGGTGCAGCCATTAAAACCAACAGACAACTACTGTATATAAAAGAGATAGTCAACAAGGACCTACTGTATAGCACAAGGAACTCTACTCAACAGTCTATAATAACTTATATGAAAAAGAATGGATATAAGTATATGCATCACTGAATCACCTTACTGTACACCTGAAACCAACACAACTGTGTAAATCAATTATACTCCAATATAAAAGAAAAATTAAATAAAAACACGCAGAAGAGGACAGTTGCAAGGCAGAGCTGACTCAGAAACAAGACACAAAGGCGATGTTGAACTTGGCAGGAAGCAGAATATCTAAATGGAAATGTGGAAATAGCCCTTCACGGGGGGTGGAGTAGATTTTGAAATCAGAAGTGAGGATTTAGGGATCCCAGGTTAGAGGAAACCAAGTTCTCAAGAGGCCACATGAACACTGAGTTGGAACTCTTTCCTCTCCTTCCTCTGCCCCTAACCTCAGTCACCATGATTAGTGAAGCTTCAGATCTTGCTTCTATCCCTCCTCCATCTAATGTCTGGGGCTCCCATCCCCTCCCAGTCTGGAATTTAATCTCCTTCCTAGCCAACCACCTCCATGCAGAACCAAGTTCCAAAGCTGCTCAGCACTTCTTATCACATTCAAATTAGATCCCTTGACCCTTAAGTCCTGCTCATGTTGCTAACATTTATTGACACCGTTATACCAAATACCTGCCTAAATGATTTCACATGGATTAGCTATTTTGATTTTTTCACCTTATTTGATTTTCATAGCAACTATGTGTTGTGCTATGCTGTGCTGTGCTTAGTCGTTCAGTCATGTCCAACTCTTTGTGACCCCCATGAACTATAGTCTGCCAGACTCCTCTGTCCATGGAGATTCTCCAGACAAGAATACTGGAGTGGGTTGCCATGCCCTCCTCCAGGGGATCTTCCCAACCCAGGAATCGAACCAGGGTCTCCTGCATTGCAGGCAGATTCTTCACCAGCTGAGCTACTGGAGAAGCTCCATAGCAACCATACCTGGTAGAAATTACTACCAAGGTGACCATGCATCCAATTTTGTCTCTGCATAGTCCCTATTTATGCCTAATATTCTGGTGTCATTATTAATAGCACCCTCTAGAAGGGTCTAGTTTGGACCAGCAATTGTATGGTCATTGTAACTGTTACCACGCTTCCTTTCCTCAGTTTACAGATGACACCTAGAAACGTGAAGTCTCTTATCCATCATCACATCTCATCACATCGCTGATCCATGGCTGAGCCAGGACTTGGACTCTGGCATCAGACCCCACAGAGACAGCCTGTAAACCACTGTATTCTGATTCATGTTTGTGTGTGTATGTGTGCTGGGTAGCTTCAGTCATGTCCAACTCTTTGCAACCTCATAGACTGTAGCCCCTCCCAGGCAAGAATACTGTAGTGGGTTGCCATACCCTCCTCCAGGGGATCTTCCCAAATCAAAGATTGAACCCTTGCCTCCTGCGGCTCCTGCATTGCAGGTGAATTCTTTCCTACTGAGCCACCAGTGAAGCCCCTGATTCATTTTTACTGATTCCTTTTGATGGATGACTGGTCTTTAGGATTTCTTTTGCTGCTGATTTAGTTCCAATATTCTGTGTCATACCAAGCAGCTTAGCCTTTCACTCCCTTTCCCCACGACTGGTGACCACCATGTCCCACTGCAATCTGACCCTCAGGTATAGGGTGAGCTTTTCCCACTTGGGGCTGAAATGGAGAGGAGCAAGATGGGGTGCTTACTGGAAGCTGTAGGAGACTTAAGAGAAATTTATTTTTAGGGATGTAAGATGTGAGCAATTTGGCTCAAAAGACCAGAGCAAGAATTTTATTGAAAGAGAAATGGTTAAGCCAAGTAATGTCCCAGGCTTTTATTTTGGACAGCTTGCCCATTGAACTCAAATTATCCCACAATCAATGCCAATGAAGCAAATAGTATCAGTTATAATACAGTCTAAAAGGCCTAAGAACAGCTATGCTGCATACAAGTACACCTCATCTAAACAGACTTGGTTTTTGTTAAAATTGAATTTTGAAAGTCAGTTGTGGTCTTTTCATGCACAAGCAAGTTGATGGCCATGGGTGTGAGCAATGCATACATAAAAACCTTCCATTGCATACAACACCTTTTTCTCAAAAAACAAAAACAAAACCCAAAAGTAAAAAATACATCCATGGTCACTTTCCACATCCTGAAAACAGTGAACTTACTAAGATTCACACAGTTAACCAGGTTTTCATCACCAGTGTGCCAGCATCCACTTCCTGTCATAACTGAAAGTAGCTTGCCAAGGGCCCTTCCGATCACACACCATCTCGTCCAGACTTTGTCACAGGTGTGTGGCTCTGCCTTTTTGTGGAAATAGGTAGAAATCTGAAACCATAGCTTAACATCAGTAGCAGGCAGTGTGATCCTGTGTCACTGTTCAGAACACTTGTTGACATTTCACATATGTACTTTTATACAGATTATCTCACTTAATTTTCACAACAGTCCTCTGAGGTGAGTCTGAAAGCAAAGAAGAGTTGTGTGACTTGCTGAAGAGGACCAGGCTGGTGAGACCCACACCTGACTTCCCAAACCATTGCCAGCGGTTGGCAGAGTCCTCCTTGTGTGTGTGCATGTGCGCCCTGACTCTTTGCGACCCCTGACTGCAGCCCGCCAGGCTCCTCTGTCCTTGGGATTCCCCAGGCAGGAATACTGGAGTGGGCTGCCATTTCCTCCTCCAGGGGATCTTCCCAATCCCTCCCCAGATAGGGATTGAACCCATGCCTCTTGCATCTCCTGCACTGGCAGAAGAATTCTTCACCACTGCACCACCTGGGCAGCCCAAGTCCTCCCTACCCAGCACATACACTAGGCAATACAGAAGCTGTCTATAAGGTTAAACTTCCTTCTCAAGCTTATATCCTCCTTAACTCCTTCAGAGGTGGTCAGAAGATAAATTGCTAGGCTATTCCTTTCCAAATGAATTTGATATATTAAGTGGATTACAAAGTGATCTAAAGTGCTGTGTCCTTATCCTTAAATGTGTAGTGACTGTTGTTTTTCAGTTGCTAAGTCATGTACGACTCTTTGCGACCCATGGACTGCAGCATGCCAGGCTTTCCTGTCCTTCCCTATCTCCCAAGGTTTGCTCAAGTTCATGTCCATAGAGTCGGTGATGCTATCCAACCATCTCATCCTCTGTCTTCCCCTTCTCCTCAGGATCTTTTCCAGTGAGTCAGCTCTTTGCATCAGGTGGCCAAAGTATCAGAGCTCCAGCTTCAGCATCAGTCCTTTCAATGAACATGCAGGGTTAATTTCTTTTAGAGTTGACTGGCTTGCTCTCCTTGCAGTAGAGGGGACCCTCGAGAGTCTTCTCCAGCACCACGGTTAGAAAGCATCAACTCTTTGGTGCTCTGCCTTCTTTATGGTCTAACTCTCACATCTGTACATGACTACTGGAAAAACCATAACTTTGACTATAGGGACCTTTGTTGACAAAATGATGTCTTTGCTTTTTAATATTCTGTCTAGGTTTGTCATAGCTTTTCTTTCAAGGAGCAAGCATCATTTAATTTCACAGCATGCAGCCATGACTGTATGGCTGCAGTCACTATCTGCAGTGATCTCCAAGTGCAGGAAAAGAGAATCTGTCACTGCCTCTACCTTCTCCCTATCTATCTGCCATGAAGTGATGGGATCGGATGCCAGGATCTTACTTTTTTGAATGTTGAGTTTTAAGCCAAGCTTTCACTCTCCTCTTTGTGTAGTGATAGACTGCTTTAAAAGGCAAAATATGTTCATAGGAAATTCCTTCTCATCCCCCTCAACGTTGGGTACAGATTAGATCTTTATTAAGATTTGCGCTAAAATATTTGGCATTGGTTTTGAGGAATGGAATAGCATCATATCCTGATGGCACTTTTATTTCTAAAGACCTAGGGGCACTTGCAGTTGAATTTTGGGAAATTTCATCATGTACGACCATACTTACAGATTTTCAGAAGTAGAAGCTCACCAGTGTGGAGGTTGGGATCTCAGCCCCAACTTATCCAGCCACCCTGAGAAAAATCATTGGCACTGCAGCTTGACCACGTGCTGACCTGCTTCCAGGTCCAAGAAGGCATGTACAGTCTAGGCTGATAGGAAACCTGCCACAAGTTGGTCAGGGCTTCTGTAGCCCCTCCCGCAGTGCAAAGCAGGGCTCCTGTGTCCTTCTTAGCTAAGGGTCAGAGTAGGCGAAGGGAAGAGAATTCAGTTCCCTGAAATCTGAGTCTCCCTCCTATTCCTTTCTGCTCCTAAATAGAAAACAGGATGACAATACTTTGCCTAGAGGGTAAACATGAACATCCTGTGTTCTGCCTTGCATTCTTCTCTTCTAAAATACTGAGAGCGCAGAGATTTCTTCTACTAGAGAAGGTTTTCTGCTTCTGCATGACTGCTACCATCACCCAGCAGGGAGAGGCGCGACTGCCTCACTGGGTGTATGTAGCTATCAACTCTGAAAGTCCCTGAACACAGCTTCTCTATTTATTGGATCCTTACTTCGTTCTAGGGACAGTGTTAAGTGCTTCATTTGGATTATCTCGTTTACTCCTTCTCATCCTCCCCAGCTGGCACTAGTGGTAAAGAACCTGCCTTGCCAAGGCAGGAGACATAACAAACACAGGTTCGATCCCTGGGTCCAGTTGATTCCCTGGAGGAGGGCGTGGCAATCGACTCCAGTGTTCCTGCTTGGAGAATTCCATGGACAGAGGAGCCTCTTGGTGGTCTACAGTCCACAGGGTCGCAAAAAGTCAGACAGGACTAAAGTGACTTTGCACACACGCACACATCTTATTGGGTAGGGATAAAAAACTATCATCAGTCCCATTTCACTGAAATGGAAGGGAAGTTCAAAAGGTTGTTTTTGGGGTCAGTAATCCAGGTAGTGACAAACTCAGGTGTATGGTACACCAAAATGATCATACCATACTTCTAAGGAAAAACCAGCCAAGTCTTATTGTTACCATCCCATCAGTCTGCTCCTGTTTCATAGGACATTGCTCTGTACACATTGGAGTGATTATTCTGGCTACTGGGCTGGATCAAGATGGGGAGCAAGGAGATCCTACTGGCTTCTGACTTGAGAAATGACTGGATCACCAATAAAAGGAAATGGGTTCAGTTGAACCTCCATCCACTCCCTCCATCCCAATATTTTTCTCTTCACTCTCACTTGTTAGAGTGCTTCTACCTATTTTTCCACATTGCCTGTGATTCACTGTTGCCTTTTTAAAAATATTGGTGGGGGAATGAGAGAGATACCAACAACATCTCTTCCTATCTCTTCTCCACTCCAAAGCCCAGACATCTGTTACTGGACTTTGTGACTCTATAGATAGAGAAAGCCTTAGATTCTAGGCCTAGAAGGAACCTGAGGTCATCTCTTCCTACTCTCTAACTTTGTTGCTGCTGTTGTTCAGTTGCTAACTTGTGTCCAACTCTTCCGAGACCCCATGGACTGCAGCACGCCAGGCTTCCCTGTCCCTCACCATCCCCAAGTTTGCCCAAGTTTATGTCCATTGAATCGGTGATGCCTTTCAATCATCTCATCCTCTGTTGCACCCTTCTCCTTCTACCTTCAATCTTTCCCGGCATCAGGGTCTTCTCCAGTGAGTCAGCTGGTTGCATCAGGTGGCCGAAGTATTTCAGCATCAGTCCTTCCAGGTACAAAAAAAAAAAAAAAAGTATTCAGGGTTGATTTCCTTTAAGATTGACTGATTTGATCTCCTTGCTTTCCAAGGGACTCTCAAGAGTCTTCTTCAGCACTTATAGTTCAAAAGCACTCTGAGGCACTCTGCCCTTTTTGTTGTCCAGCTCTCACATCCATACATGTACGTGACTACTGGAAAGACCTCTAACTTTATGGACAAGCAAACTTAGATCCAGAGAGACAGAAGTAACAAGGCCTGTCTGAAGTCTTAATTAGTGTCAGTGCCCAAACTCCATCCACTGCTGTTCCCATCCCATCCCCCTGGGATGCAGGGTACCCAAGTCCTCCTGCAGAACCGCAGTAGCTTCATTTGTCTGTAGCAGAAACTGAAAATAATAGGAACACAAACTTGAAGAATCCACAGCCTGCACTTTAGGATTTAAAGAGAAGTTGAACATTATCTTATCAAGTTAATCTTTTGAATATAGCCCTGCCCCTCCTACTCCTGCTGGGTTTAAACCTTGCTTTGTCCTTACTTCCTTTCAACAGCCCGAGCTGGGAGCTTTGCGCCAACCCTAAAATGATAATGTTGGGCTGCTCCCCTGAGTCCTGGCAAAGAATATGGAGTTGAGATTTGCTCCGGTTGACACTATCCTTTTCAGCTCTCAAATTGGTTTGGAAAAGCACATTTGAAAATGACTTAAGAGACTGCCATTTTCATGTTTGGAAAGCAGTTCGTGATTATTGTAAACGAGATTTAACTTGGAATGTTTAGGATGTGGGTGGCTAATTCCTGCCACAGTTCAAAGGGGAAAGAAATGAACACAGAAAATAAAATAGAACAAGTACTGAAAGTACAGTTAATAGCTCATTGATCCGGCCACAGCTGAGAACATTTTTTACATAGCTAACTTTTGAAGATCATATAATTGACCCCATTTAGTCATAAACTTTTAAGAATTAAAAGCAGTTGCTGGTGGAAGTTTATCTCAAATGTTTCACAGGTTTCTCTTCCTTCTGGAGCTGTCACCGCTGAACATAATTTGACTTTTCTTGTTGCAGAGCATGGGCCCTAGGCACGTGGACTTTAGTAGTTACAACACACAGGCTCAATAGTTGTGGCTCACGGACCCTAGAGCACACAGGCTTCAGTAGTTGTGGTCCATGGACTTAGGTGCCCCATGGTATATGGAATCCTCCCATGCTATGAATGTCTTCTGCATTGGTAGGCAGATTCTTATCAACTGTACCACCAGGTAAGTCCTAGCTCTTTCTTTTATCAGGGCTTGTACTTTAAAGTTAGTTAGACTCAAGCATTCACCCTGGGCTCACTGACTGGTAATGAGGAGCCAAGGACACTTCCTGCTTCATCTCACTCTTGACCTTGACAATTCATTCTAGCGCCAAGGCTCTCTTGCTGGTGTATTTATATGTGACTGTATTAGCATTGATTGAACCTTAACTTACAGCTCTGTTACTTACCTTTTTTGGCTCTTTCTTGGAATAATGATAGTAAACATACTAGTTTTATTCATAATACAGCAAAAGAGTGATAAAATCTACCATTTATGCCAGTGTTTTATTCATAGCATGTCTTTTGTTATAATTACTCTGCAAAAGAGGGCATCTTGGTTCCATTGTACCAATTGAGGAAAATAAGGTTCAAAGGATTTGAACCCAGAATCACTTCCCAGGTACCAAGATAGAATCATGCACCCTCATCCTTGCCCTAGGAAAACAGTCTGGAGTCCCATTTGGTGGTGTAGGTCTTGCGTGGCTAGTTTAATTGCTGGGACCCCTGCAACCCTTTGAAGAAGTTAAAAGCTGTCAGCACCCCATCAGTTGCTTGAATCATGCACCCTCATCCTTGCCCCAGGAACACAGTCCACCGTCCCATTTGGTGGTATGGGTCTTGGTTGGCTGGATTAATTGCTGGAACTCTTGAAACCCTTTGAAGAAGTTAGAAGCTGTCAGCACTCTATCCACCAGGAGGGACATCCTTCCAGTTCTAAGTGGCTATGCCCTATTCCCACTGGCCCAGGGCAAGTCACAGTTACATTGCGTCTGGTCAGAGGCTTTTGCAGGCTTCGTTCAGCAAGGTCTTTGGAATCCTGTGTATGGTGGCTGTAACTGGTACAGATACGAAAACCCCTTCTCCACCCCACTCCTGTAAGCTTCTCAGATTGATGAGTTGAGTACTGTCTCTTTTGGGCCCTGCAGAAGTTGTTTCTGTTGCTTCCCAGAACTTGGCTGTGATCAGAATAGTTGAGGTTGCAAAATAAGTGCCCTCTGGGTAAGTGAGGTATTATTATATTATTTTAAATGTGTTTACTCATGGAAAAGGACTGGGAAGGAGTTATGGAATTGGTCTCATGTTACCATGAGACCCAACTTCAAAGCTCAGAGGAGGCATGCCCATTCCCCCATCACCCAGGGAATCATGTGTCCCTCAGCAAGGAAGAGTCAGAGATTTTTTTTTTTTTAACCACTTGTAAAGGGGACAGGGAAAAAGTAAACAATGTCTGAAATCCTTAGATCTCTTTTCTCTTCCATTAATAACTAACTCATGTGTATTGAATCCTTACTTACCATATGTCTGGCACTGTGCCAAGCACTGGGCACAGGGCAATTGGATCCTCATGAGTATCCATTCATTTAACAGAGGAGGAAACTGAGGCTTAAAACTTTTGCTTTACACCACAAAGGTAGCAAGTATCTCAACTGTGGGTTTAAATTCCCAGTCCACTTCCCAGGCTTTTGCCTAACTGCTACACTGTACTGCCTTCTACTGAAAATAAGAAAGATTGACTCTGACCAGAGAAGAATGCAGTCAAATGCAGAAGCCTGAGAAATGTAAGGTGTGATACTAATGAAACATTGACGTTATCCATGTACTCTGCAAGAAGCTGCTGAGGAAGCTGCTTGAGACAGCAATGAAGGAAATTTTTCTGAAGCACCTAAACATACCAAAGAGAAATCTGCTTTCAGCTGCACTGGTGCCAAAGGGAGGGAAATGAAGAAAAGATGTGCTTGGCAACAGCACCTGGGTTTCTTAAATGAAAGAACAGTGTGCCTGTTTCCAAAGTGATTAATTGTACAACTCAGTAAATGTCAGCAAGTGGAAAAGATGCCTGTAAAGGGGAGGCACTATAATTAAGTGCAAATGAAGAGATAGGAGCTGAAAAAAGAGAACTCTAGAAATCACAAATGGGGGAAAAGAGGTCATGGTTGCTATCAAAATTGACGTAAGTCCCAAGCTCTTGAGTTGAGGTAGCACCAAGAGAGGCAAAGATGCAAGTTGATAAGGAATAACTGGGCCTCAGGGAGAATCACTTTGCTGGGTTGTGTTTTCCACTTTTTTTTAGCTAAGAAAGCACTGATCAACTCCCTCCTATCCTGTCCGTTTAATTGAATTTATATACCTGAGGGGACTTACCCATCTGGAAATAGACAAGTTAAAAGATTCTTGCTAATCCCTGCCCTGGAAAATGGCCAAGTCCATGAACCAGTTTTACTCAGCTTGGGGTTAAATCCTCAGTTGCCTTTAGTCTAGGAGAGTTCTCCTCCTTTAGGGTCACTTTCACTTGGTCACAATTGCTGAGCCTCTGGAAAACTCACAAAGAACCCCGACAAGATTCAGACTTTGATGATGATAATAATGAGGAAGAGGAGTTTATTTGTACTCCATATTGATTGACTGATTCACTCCACAATGCACTGAATTCCCATGGAAAGGCTGTGCTCCAACTTAAAGAAGTGGGTGCAAGTTTCAACCTTTGTCCTTGGTCTCTAGTTTCTTGCCATCGTACAACTCTGTAGAATGGCGCTGGTGGTGAAAGAGGGGCAACGAAGTCTGGGAGACAGTTCCACTCCTCCACCGGCTTCAGTCCTCACCAAATTCTCACGCTGGCCCAGAAAAGCGAATGGCTCGTTCCCTGTGAACAGCAGTTCAGCCTGTCAACTTCCCATGGACTCGAGGCCAAGTGGTAGCAGGTTTTCTCTTGGAGCCACGTCCAGGTTGAAACAGTGTCCTAGGGTGATGGCTTCATTCCTGTTGGACCCAAAGTAGCCTCTTTCCTGGGGCTATTTCAGTGTTAGCCAGCATCTTTGTATGTAAGGACAGATACTGCATCAAGGAGTAGCAACGGCGCCAATCACGATTCCTTATTCCCACTATATGCTTTCAGATCCAGCTTGAATAGGTGAGTGGTTTCTGCCAATGAATGCTTCACACAGTAAATACATCTTTTTAAGAATTCTGTTATCAAATTCATTACAATTTTAAATGTTGTACGTTCCCGTCAAAATGTAATTTAAATGGTCACCCACAACATTCTGCTAACACTACTAGCTGCCTTCTGAAACTGTGATCCAAGGAAACATCACAGACGTTCTTATGAAGGACAAACCAGCTCTCAAAGAGGATGTTCCAAGGTTGCCTCCATACACCCTGCCATGTGCCAAATAATATTTTTCTGGTATAAATCCACGTTTGGAAGATACAAGGTTTACTTGGCACATATTTGGCTTTCAGAACTGGTTTTAAAAAGCTCATACCCTGTAGCCAGATCTGGCTTTGCCAGTTACTCGGTGTGATTCTAGCAACAAGTCACTTAACTGCTCTGTGCCTTGGTTTCCTCAGCTGTAAAATGGGGATGATCAGATCATGACGTCATAACAGAGATGTAAGTGGATTGATATGTGTAAATATTAAATAGAACTGTGCTTGGCACATAATAAGTGCTATAGGATGGCTTACTTTATGGTAAATATTACTATTGTTATTATTATTGTTCACTGAGCCTCTACTTTATGTTACAGAGGACATGTAGTAAAGCAAGCGCAATCCCAGCTCTTACAGAAAGGGGATGACAGCCCTTAGAAAGGAAATCCATCAGAACGTATTTTCAGCTTGTTTGGGAGGAAGGAAACCCACACGGTGCAGTAATAAGGACTGACATTCTGAACTGTGAGGTGTGGGCTATCGGAGATACTTCTCGGGGCAGGAGACCAATCTTCCACTCTCCCCATCAACAGAGGTAACCTCACACTTGTTCAGTGATTGATGAGGTAGCTTCGTGGTAAAAAAAAAAAAAAAAAAAAAACCATCTGCCAACACAGAAGAGACAGGAGACTGGGGTTCAGTCCCTGGGGCAGGAAGATCCCCTGGAATAGGAGATAGCAGCCCACTCCAGTATTCTTGCCTGGAAAATCCTTGGACAGAGGAGCCTGGTGGGCTACTGTCCGTAGGGTCACAAAGAATAGGAGACAACTGGGTACACACATACACATATTGATCTTTTCAGGTCCTCTCCTCCCACCAACATCCTAATAGACGGTAAAGAATAATTTCTGTGTTACAGTGGATATTCTCGAGGCTCAGAGAGGTCAAGCAACTTGCTCGAAATGACACAGCATATGGTTGGCAGAGCCTCGACTGAGCAGGAATCTGTCTGACTCTGCAGCTCATGGGAGCCTCTCTGCTGCCTCTTCCACCAGGCTGCTGCCTGGACTAGACTTGAACTGTGTTGCCCAGTCCATACATTGCCAGTCCCTCTGTGAATGAAAAGAAAAGTGAAAGTGAAGTCACTCTGTCGTGTCCAGCTTTTTGCAACCTCATGGACTGTAGCCTACCAGGCTTCTCCGTCCATGGGATTTTCCAGGCAAGAGTCCTGGAGTGGGTTGCCATTTCCTTCTCCAGTGGATCTTCACAACCCAGGGATCGAACCTGGGTTTCCCACATTGCAGGCAGACGCTTTACCCTCTGAGCCACCAGGGAAGCCCTTTCCTCTATGAATAAGTCGGCATATAAGGAGGGACCCACTTAGTTTGGGTAGCCTGAGTACTCTGCCCTCTGGCTCCAGGAACAGGAAGAAGAGCCCTGGAGGCTTACTTCTTCACGTGGTCAGCCCCATACCTGCTCACAGGTTGACACGTGTGCCAGTTGCCATCTTTCTTCAGTGTGAGTGTGAGCCAGGCAGGCAGGCTGCAGACACGCCCGCCTCCGCTGGCCAAGGGGTGCTGACCCCTGTGCTACTGATTCTGGAAGCATCTGCCCCTCTGCTGTTGTCACATGCTCTAAGGTTCTGTCTCCCGGGGTTGGTGGCGGGATGGGTGTCAGTTAGCCACTTTCTCACACCAAGCACCACCTTCCCTGGAGCTCCAACCCCCTCCGGGGCTCTGTTGAGAACTGTGGCTCCTCTTTCTACCGTGTCCTCCTGCCCCCGAAGTCCTTGCTCATCCTTCGTTTTTAGTTATCACTCAATGTGATCAGGTTCACTTTTCAACTTTCAGAGAAACTTTCTGAAAACTCTGTTCAAAGATCCATCCCTCCACCCCCACTTTCTCACTGTAATGAATATATTCCCCTTTTATACAGCTCTTTTGTAATTTCACTTCAACTTTGGGAAGGAGGAAAGGAAACATATGAATTCATTTCTTAATTATGATATTTGCATCTGAGCTTATGTTGGTTTTCTAAGATAACCTCTTGTTATCAGCAATAGCATTCCATGCGCATTTAATGCTTGAAGGCCAAATTAATGACTCATTTTATTAACACTTCTAAGAAACTAGCAGACACCTTCAGGGAACTGAGTCTTCCTTTTAAAGTATTTCCTGTGAATCAACATCTATGCCAAAGATGAGGGGAAAAGGGACCTTATCTCTGTGGGTTGATCTATCTCCTCCCCCACTTTGCCACATCCCTAGCTTAATTTTCTCTTTCAAACATCTCAGAACCCAATCCTTTTCCTGCAATTTTGAATTTGCATCTTTGAAATTTTTCATAAGAAAACATTGGACTATATGTCCAGCTGTCATTCTCTGGTTTTCATCCTTCCAGCGTCTTTTCCACTGGATAACTGTGGTTGTGTATTGAATTCCCAAGAAACTAATTCCTGGAGGTTCCCTTTCCTTGATGATGGAAGTTAGAAGAGAGAGAGAGAATTTTGAGACTCCCATCAGTAATAGCAGTCCGTCAATAATAGGGCTGAATTCCTCAGAGGCAGTTCAGGGATCGATGAACACAGGACTCTAATAGCCAGAAAGCACATCATTTATTTCCCCAAAGACTTTGGCATCTGCCAGATCGTCTGACTCCAGAAGCGACCCCAGAGGTTAGCCAGCCTTAGGGAGAGATGGCTAGAAAGGAGTTTGGGATGCAAACTGCCTCTTTCCTGCCAAGCACATGGTTTGCAACTTAGGGCTCCACCTTCTCTTATTTGTAGCCCACAGGAGCTGCTGGAATGTTTAAGCACCTCCAGTCAGTGCCTTGCTGTATTCAAGCTCTTCGGCCCCGAGCAGATGACCAGAACCTGAGGGAATGACTGGAGGGTGATAGGTCATGGGGTATGGGAGTGGGTGGGTGAGGGTGGGCACTGACATCCAGGGAGTGCCAAGGAACAAGCAGATCTGAAAAGGCACATTCATAATCATGGAAGCCCATTCCATATTTTGTTTCTGGTGGGACACCATTTATATATATATATTCAATATGCAAGCCAGGCGGGCTAAATTGTAACCTCTCTTCAATAAATGCCCTAGTTGTTTAGAGTAAAAAAAAATGGTTTAGATTAGCACCCGGGCACTCTGACAAAGGTCCAGAGGGACTTAAGGGACTTGCCAGCATCATTAGCATTTTTTTCTTCTTTTTCCAGCCGCACTAAAATATGTTTGCTCAAAACAGAGAGAGATGAAAAACTACTGGCAGCCAGTACCTCTTAAAAGAAAAAATATTTCACTCCTCTGGCAAACATACCAATTAAAACGAAGCTGTGTTGTGACAGATTACGGAGCAATTAATGCCTAATTGAGCTTTCTGCTAGATGCTTCTGTGAAAGCTACTTTACTGGGGCCCAAAGTGGCCACACCTTAGAGGAAAAGAAACCTCCAAACTTCCTGTAACACCCTCTGCGCTGAGGGGCCCAGAAACCAAAGAAAACATTTTTACTTTGAATCTCAGAGAGTTACACTGACAGGATTAGCTTGACAGAAAGATCTCGACATTGTAAATCCTACTGGGGATTTCATAGTTTCCTCATTTGTAAGCAAAATCCATTTTCCATGAGATATTTTTAGCGCAAGCATCCCTGTTGTCTTATTTTCTTGCAGTACACCATTAGATCTTGAGGCCGGTCCAAGCCAGTCACGTGACTCCTAAGCATCTCTCGGTTCCCTCCTAAGTGACTAGTCTCTCAGGAGTCAGGGAATACTAGACTCTTAACTGCCAGAGACCTTAACGTCCTTCCTGAAGCCTTGAATTCTTATTGATAGGATGTGAAAATGCTTTACAGCTGCTGCTTTGTTTTTTTTTTGTTTTTTTTTCCTGAGAGGTCAGCTCGGCAAAGCTCGATGCCCGACCTCAGTAAACAGAGATATTTTCAGCCATGCAAGCCGCCTATGTAAATAGAAAAATGTATCAGGCTGCAGAACTGCACGCGTGGGAACAGAACAACCGAGCTATTGAAAGAAAATCACAGGGGGAACACTAGTGTCACTCACATGGCTTTGGTTAACGCGTGCATGCTTCGGATAAATCGTTCTGATTCAGTGGACTCCCCACTTTATATGAGTCCATTTCATTTCTGGAACTTACGAGCTACAATAAGCAGAACCCCAATCAGTTAGTGAGGTGTCTAGTAAAATTTCCTTCTGGAAGTTTTTACATTAAAAAGACAACAGTCACTTTCACTCTTTATATGACACTCCTCTGCCTTGGAAAAAACATGTGAGTGTGAAGTCAATTTTTCAGTTGTTTAATGTGAAAAAGAGTGATTTGTTTGAGTGTCTGAGGGGGAAAGATATCTTTAATCAGACCTCCAAAACTGGAATTGAAGAGAATCACTGTAATGAACAGGAAACATGCTCTTGAGATGAATTGAGAAATGCTCTCTGGGCAAAATGCTCTAATATTCCTGAGTGTGTTCAGTTTCAGTGGATCAAATCTTTCCCATCTCTGCATCCAAGCTATTTGGCGGTGATCAGATGATCAGAGCTCAAGGAAGTGATTGGAGAGTGAGCTGGCTGCAGCTGCGATGTAGGCTGTTTTCAGGGACAAGGAGCCACTGTTTTTCAAACATAGCATCCACATAGAAGTTATTTTCTGGGCTCCAGGATGCAGCGATGGGCTGCACTGCCAGCATTGTTCTGCTTCAAGCTTTTCGTTCTGTGGTCCAGAGGAGCTGTCCACACATTTGTCGACGACGCCAGGAGGAACCATCCCACGAAATTTTGCCTCTGGAAATTGACGATGAAATGAGTAGACCCAGAACCCTCATCATAATGGTATGGTATCTGTGGCAAAACAGCCTCAGTTGATGAAGCTGTGATTATAGAAATGAGGCTGTCATTTGGGATTCTAGTTTTCAGCTTTAGGTAAAGAAATGTGTGACCACGAGTTTACTACTGTGCTGTATTATTGGGGGAAAATCTTTTCAGAATGATTTCATATATTATTCACAGAACTGGTTTTCTTTCTCTTATATCTGTCTTGAAAATTTGCAGTTTGGTGGTCTGTTAGAAACTCTCTTCTCCTAATGTTTTGTGTTGCTGTTATTAACTTTTGTGCAGAAATTTTTGAAGCCTGGTTCAACTAAGTGGATTTTATGTTGTGACTCTAATTTGAAAGTAGAGCCCCAAATAGGTATTTTTATATCACATGTGACTCATTCAGTTGTGTTCACAGTTAGATCTCTAACTTCAAAGCATTTGAGGCTTTCATTTCTGGCGCTGCAAGGGAAATGCCTTTCCAAAAGGTTTAACTTAGGCATAAAATCAGAATGAAGTTTTTGAGAATTTTGTGGAATGCATGCTGTTTCATTAGAAAGCTGTTTCTTGCCACTTGACAAATGACATTCTTGTCTGTGCTTTAATGATTATAGTGTTAACTCCTTCACATGTATCTGGTTGATCAGCTAGAAAAAAGTAGAGGGTAGACTCTTTCCTCACCTTAGGTTCAGGGAAAGATCTGCTTAGTCACTGAAATCCTGTCTTAGGATGGAAGTGGTGTGCTTAAGTTTCCAAAATTGAGAAGGCATTGAAGTCTGCGTGGTTTCAGCACAATCGACTTTTTTGTCTTAGATTTCAATGTTCGGATATCAAGGATGCAGTAAATAATGAATGATAAATACCTGTTACACCAAAAGTTTTTAAATGAAAGTCATTTGGCTTGAGCTGTGCGTCTGAGTGACAGAATACTAAGCTGTAACATTATAGGCCAATCTCCCCAACAAATCAATATTTGATTTTCAAAAGGCAATACTGTCCTTCAACTATTGGACTATGATTATCTCTTGGAGAGAATACTTAGTGGGAATATTTTCATTCTCTCATTATTCCCATACTGTGCTGTACTAAGTTGCTTCAGTCGTGTCTGACTCTTTGCGACCCCATGGACTGTAGCCTGCCAGGCTCCTCTGTCCATGGGATCTCCAGGCAAGAATACTGGAGTGTGTTGCCATTCCCTTCTCCAGGGGATCTTCCCAACCCAGGGGTCAAATCTGTGTCTCTTACGCTTCTGCATTGGCAGGCGGGTTCCTTAACACTCTTGCCACCACACATTCTATAGCTATGTATTACTCGTGCCATCTAAGTCTTGAAAACATTTTTTCCTAATTTTACTAAATTTTTACAGCTAGAACTTTGCCCCCAAAATCATATTTCAAAGTAATTGAGAAGTAAAAAGAAATAATTCACCTAGTAATAGTGCCCTGTTTTTTTAAAGATCCTTTTATTCACATGATACTTTTATGGACATTAAATGAGGTGATGATGATTTATTGATGAGGAAAACAAAGTTTAGAAAGATAGAATGCCTTGGTTACATCACATGGCTGCCAAATGCCAGAGCCTCAAGTCACACTTAGATCAATAATTCCAAAAGCCAATATTTTTTCACTCTGTTCATATTTCTAAGGAAATAATGATAAAACTGATAGAAGTGAATTTTTATGAGAAGTCTGATGGAAATGTTGGACCACTCAGCATAAAATATGCTCATACAAAGCTATTTTGCATCTTGAAAATTTCCAATGGGCCACTTGAAAGTTCACACATTCCCCAATTGGGCCAACCACTGTTCTCAGTACTTGGAATCCATCAATGAACAAACCCATCAGAGATCCCTGCCCTAAGTGGCAGTGTTTTACAGTGATAGCATATTTTGCAGATCTCTTTATGGAATTACTATATTAGGGCTGTGATGCTTAGTGTTCTAATTTAAGTCAATATAACTATTCCCTATCTTCCAAGATGGTGGTTTGAAAACTTTAATGCACTTCGCAGTCACGTAGGAGTTCTTGTATATACAAATCCTTGTGCTCCTGGTCCCAATGACTCTACATAAGAAGATCTAGAGTGCAATCAAGCATTCTTTGCTGTTAGAGAACTTCCCACCCCCAACCCAACTCCAGTTATTCTCAGGTTCTGATGGAGGAACAGGGTGGATGACACACTGAGACACATCACTCTGGAAACTGATAATCTAAACCCTCCACCGGGCATCCTCCTTTAACCTCCTTTATATGCTAATTGTCTTCTAACTCTTGCTACAACCTTCTGAAAGTGGTGAAAGTGTTAGTCACTCAGTTGTGTCTGACTCTTTGCGACCCCATGGACTATAGACTGCCAGGCCCCTCTATTCATGAAATTCTCCAGGCAAGAATACTGGAGTGGGTTGCCATTACCTTCTCCAGGGATCTTCCCAACCCAGGGACTGAGCCCAAGTCTCCTGCATCACAGGCAGATTCTTTACCATCTGAGCCACCAAGGAAGCTCCACAAACTGATTTTTTAAACTCTCTTACTTTTCCATCAACCATTAGTCACCAAATTTTGTATATTGATTGTGCGTGTATCTGTGTGTGTGTAAGATCACAGACTCCAGAGCCAGAGATTTTAGGTTGGAATCCTGACTTCATTCCTTATTGGCTATGTGACCTTCTGCACACTTGTTAACAACTCTGGGTCTCTTTTCCTCATGGGTAAGGTGGAGGCAATAGTTTCCTCAGCCCAGAGCTGTTGCAAGGGTTTAATGAAGTAAAGGGTGTGTTCTGTGCTCAGAATTATATCTAGATATATTAGTAAGATTATTAAGTAGAATCTAGGACTCCCTAACTGAAAAAGTGACATTTGAAGAAAAGACCTAAAGGAGGTGACAAGTGAGTCAGGCCACCCTCAGGGGAAATGGCTCAGGCAGAAGGACCAGCCAGGGTGAAAGTCCCTGATATGGGAAGAAGCTTGGGGTGTTTGAGGACCAGCGAGGAAGTCACTGTGACTGAGGTAAGCCAAGGAGAAGGTAGTAGAGGAATGTTGTGGAGGTAGTGGGGGACAGATCATGTGAGGCTTAGCAGGCCATGATGCAGACTTGGGCTTTTTCCAAAAGTGAGAAGGGAAACCACTGGAGGCAGCAGGCACAGAAGTTAAGAGCATGGGCTGGGGAGCCAGAATGTCAGGGTTGGAGTCCTGTCTCTGCTGTTTGTTAGCTGTGTGATCTTAGCTTGTCCTTCCAGTGCCTCATTGCCTCACTGATGAAACGCAGAGAGTCATGGTGCCTACCTTATAAGGTTATTGTGAGAATTCAGTTAATACTTGCAAAGAGCTTGTGCTTGGTGGGTAGTAAGCGCTATATTAACTATAAGCTTGTTAATTAGGGTGGCCTTGGGCAGGGCAGTGACAGGATCTGCGGTTGCCAAGGGTTCAGGGTAGAAGCAGAAAAAGAAAAGTCGCTCAGTCATGTCTGACTCTTTGCAACCCAATGGACTATACAGTCCATGGAATTCTCCAGGCCAGAATATTGGAGTGGGTAGCCTATCCCTCCTCCAGGGGATCTTCCAGACCCAGGAATCAAACCAGGGTCTCCTACATTGCAGGTAGATTCTTTACCAGCTGAGCCACAAGGGAAGCCCAAGACTGCGGGAGTGGGTAGCCTATCCCTTCTCCAGGGGATCTTCCTGACCCAGGAGTCAAACCGGGGTCTCCTGCATTGTAGGTCGATTCTTTACCAACCGAGCTATCCGGAGTAGAAGCAGGGAGACTACTAATCAAGAAGCTATTGCAATGATCCCCACCACAGACCTGGATAGTACTTGTTGAGATTGTGACAAGTGGCTGGACTTAGATATATTTTAATAATAGGACCAATAGGATTTGCTTACAGATCGAACACAAGTGAGGGAAAGAGAGAAGTGAGGGAAAGAGAGGAATGAGGGATGAATATATGGTATTTTAGGGTTTTTTGTTGTTGTTTGTTTTTTGGCCTGAACAGCCAGAAGACTGTTGCCATTCAAAAGGGGAAGCCTGCAGGACAAGATTTAGCAAGTGAATCTTAGTTCACTGTAAGACATGTCATGTTTGAAATACCTGTGAGGTCTGTACATGGAGATTTCAAATAGAAGATTGTATATATACGTCAGAGTCCCAAGGAAGAGTCTACAAAGAAGATACAATGCCTGGCACAGTATAATAGCAATTGATGAATGAATAAAGGATCTCTCTACTAATTTTCTATAATACTTACAGTGTATCAATCCATTTGTAGTTAATTGTATCTTTACCTACTTCATTGAACTTTTAATTGCTTACTTACTTTTCTGTTCATATTTTTATCTCACTGATAGATGGAAAACCCACATAGGCAGGAACTAAGCTGACTTTATGCCCTAGTGGTAACCAGTACAATTGTTTTTATAAACTAAAACTTGATATCATTGATGATTTGAAATTTGTAAACAATTAACCCCCATATAAAAAGCTCAGTTGATAAAAGCTGCCTTCTCAACTCATCATGAAGTGTCCAGGAATAAGTTAAGAATGAAGACAGCTACTACAATAAATACAAGGGTTTGAATGTTCTTCAAAAGGCTCTGGCACTCAAGTCATCATTATATCGAAGAATCTCGTTGCTGAGTCCAAGTCCTGAGTCTTCATGGAGAGATCAGCTTTGGGCTGGCACTGATTATGGTTTGGCTGCAGAGTCCAAAAGGAAGAGCCTGGTAAATATCAAAATAAATCATTGTAGGCCCTCAGCCTTTGCAAAGGACACATGAATCAGAATAGCTGAAACTATTACAATGGCCTGTTAAAATGCATTCAAGTTTAACTGGGCAAAATGAGGAAATTTCCTTCAAAACTCTACTTTACCTCTTCAAAAATTTTTGCTCCGATGGGAGAATGAACAGAAACCCTTTCATGAATTATTTTTTCTTACCTCCTTTATAGCATATTTTGTTGAAGACCTCAGACACTAATTTAATTTATGGAGATTTGCTATTTTCTGGGGAATGTCTGTAACTTCTGATGTAATTCACTAATCACCAGCCCTGGAAGTTGACTTCCCTTTTAAGACATATTTCCTCTCCTTCCCAACCCCCAAAGAACATTTATCTGTTTATATGGTACAGGATAGGGTAAAATAGAAGGAGAGCAAGAAGCAAGTGCTAGCCAGGCTCCTGGTCTCTCACTATATGACCAACCCCCATGCACAATTCTAGGGTCTCAACTTGAAAGTGAAACATTTTTTAAAATCCATGAACCTTTTGGGGTGGCTGTGTAATAGTAGAAACCATAAAATTTAAAGTTGTGAATGCCGAGGATCTAGTGTTCATAACGTGGCTTTGACTTTAATTTTGATTGAAGACAGGAAAATATAGTCTAATGTGGTGAGTCGGAAGGTAAACTCTCTTCTGTGAGTCAGAGCACTTATAGGATAAGCGTTTCAGAGCCTGGGAGCTTTAGGTGCTGTCCAGATCTGCGTTACAAGTCACCCTTTTGTGGCTACCAGGTCCAGGGCTCTGATGAACAATAGTTTATAGGTCAAATCCTGTCCACAATCTTTTTTTGTATTCCCTGTTAACTAAGAGTGGTTTCTAAAACTCAAATTTTATAAAACAAAAAAGGAAGAAAAAGAAGAAGACTGGTAACAGAGACCATAAATGGCCCACAAAGCTTAAAGTATTTACAGTCTGGCCTTTTATAGAAAAGTTTGCTGACCTTACTCTGTTGAATGATGTGGGCGCAACCAAAATGGAAACTTCTTCTTTCTTTTTTTTTATTTTAAACTTATTTGATTTCTACAATGTACTTGCTCTCTGCTTGTGTGTGTGTGTTAGTCACTCAGTCGTGTCCAACTCTTTGCAATCCCATGGACTGTGGCTCACCAGGCTTCTCTGTCCATGGAATTCTCCAGGCAACAATACTGGAGTGGGTAGTCATTCCCTCCTCTGGGAGATCTTCCCAACCCAGGGATTAAACCCACGTCTCCTGCATTGGCAGGCAGATTCTTTACCCTCTAAGCCACTAGGGAAGCCCTGCTCTTGGCCTACCTTGATGCAAAAGAACTTAGGTTTTTCCTGGGCACCTTTTGTTCACCCAAGGGTCTGAGGACTGTTGTGATTCAATGAAGAAGCTTTATATGTGGAATCAGAAGCCCTGTGTCTGAGTCTCAAGCCTGTCACTTAAAAGCCCAGGTGATCCGGACGTGATGATTTATTTGTCTGGGTTTCTGAAATGGTGACTACTATCTATTCTGTCTGTTGGAAGCACCAGAGTGTTTATTTTTATGGACTCACTTTGTAAATTAGTGGGCATTATACAAAAACAAAGTCTTGCAGGTAGGGGGCTAACTTACAGTGTCAGAGATCCACTGTAGGTCACTATCCCAGTGAGAGTTCGTTATCCACTGAGTGACTCATCTGTGATACAAGGACACAGCGTACAGTAGGGTTTTACTGTATTTGCTCCATCTCTACCCTAAAAAGCTGGAACAGTGAGTATGGCCGGAAGAGAGGGTCCATGAGGGAATTGTCAAGCTTCTACTTGATTAGCTTTGATTAGCTTGGTCTTCAACAAATCTCCACACTTTTGTCCCCTCATGTAGAATAGGTGTAATAGTCCTTCTTTCGTGATCAAGTGCTTTGAGAACTTGGGATAAGGAAGGAAGCTAAATGAAGGAAATGAATTATTTGTGAAACTAATGATGCCTTATCCTTGGAACTCACATTTGTTTACATTTATGTCCTATGAATAAAATCAGGACCAGAGAGAAATATACTTTGGGAGCCACTTCAAAGAAAATAAAATAATTTCTATCCTTATCCTACAATAAATATTCTAACTTAATAAAACTTGTAACCAAAGGGATTTTGCCCAGTTTCAGCTTTATGCATTCAGAGGAAATGACTTCCAAACATTCTCAATCCTGAGTAAATGTTCTTATTTCATTTTAGAGAGGTTGAATTTTGAATATACTAATGTAAGATTCCCCTGGGAAAGGAAGTTTGTGTAATGGAGTGTGAATTGAAATGGTTTGCCATAGATAGATGGGTATAATGTGGAACTTAAAAGCACAGGGAATCTTTGGCAGCTATTTTTCCTTGTAAACTGAATTTGAGCTGAATCTCAAAGCCACAGAAAATGGACAAATGAATTGAATGCCTTCTCTATGGATATAAGAATTAATTGAATATAATTGAGGCTTAGTAATTAGCAACACAAATCTTTGAGGCCAAAGCTTACTAGACTCAAATTACATCTGGTCTCATCTTATCCAAATAATCTTACATCTATCTAGTTCTCCAAATAAGATATATTTAGAAATGATAAGAAACAAAGACAAAATATTCCTAATCTAAAATGTAAAATTTAAAACCAACACACTGGTAAAGAAAAGCAGAAAATCAGGTACATGGGGCAATGCAGAGACTTTCACCAAAAACAATTACCAAACTCAACTATATAGAGATATAAATATATACTTATATTATAATAAAATATATATTAAAACCTGTAAAAAATTATATCCTTAGTAGATATAACTGTTTGAGGACAGACCATGGTATAAAGATTCAAACAATTTTGATACAAGTAGAAATATGTAGTTATATGGCTAGAAAAAGTAAAGACTCAAGAAATAAGTGGTAGCGAAAAGTTCTTTACCTTTATAAGATACTCAAATATTAAGAAAGTCTGATTATGCTTCTTTTTGTTTTTATTTCTTTCTTTGCTTTCTAGAAGAGTAGATTTAAGGCTTATCTCCAAGTTCCAGGTTTCAATACAGTGAAATCTTGTGCCAACTGAGTAATATACTTGAGGATAAAAATGCATATTTTGGCAAGCCAAATGCAAATAGAGTATTTTTGTCATGCTTCAGCAAATTTCTTCTAGATAGTGGTTTTATTCTCTCATATTTTCTTTTCATGGAGCTGATTTACTTAAGGACTAAAGTCTAAGAGTTTTGAAATTCATTTCCCATGATCTCATTTTATTCTCTTCAGACCTTGTCCAACAAATTCAACATGTGTCAAATGAATTTGGGTTGTTAATCTAAACATCAGAAATTGAGTAGACAGCAGAGAAACAACTGCACCTTGCCTTTGACAGGCACAGGCGGCAAGGGCTAGCTGCTGCTCTTTCCTCATGGAGCTTAGAATCTGGCGGCAGAGACAGAGAAGACGCAAACAAATGTAAAATTGTAATCGTGCTAAGTGCTTCAAATGAGAGTTACATTTTACCTTAAGATTGTCTCCTTTGAGCATCCATCCTCAACCAAGGCACCAAGGAAAGCTTCCTCTAAGGAAGTGATGGAGCAGAGATCTGAAGAGCAGTAGATGCTAAGAAGAGGGAGAGTGCCATGTGCCACTCCTAACTTTTATTTTGTTGCCGTGGGTTAAGAACCCTTGGTTCATTGCCCCTATTCTACCTTCAAATTCGGCAGTGTTGTATCATCAAACAACTCTGACTCTGACCCAACTCTCCTACCTCCCTTTTTCACTTGTTACAAAGGACCCTTGTGGATTACGTTGGTCCCACTTGGACAATCCAGGACCATGTCAAGGTCAGCTGATTTGCAATCTTAATTCCATCTGCAGTCTTACTTTCCGCCTTGCCATATAAATAACATATTCACAAGGTCTGGAGCTTAGGATGTGGACATCTCTGGGGGACTGTTATCTGTCTACTGAAATATTTCATGGAGTTACTTTCAGAGTTCAATGAGTGAATACAAGTAGAGGATCTATAATGTACCCATAACGTAGAAAGACCTAAGTTTTAGCTATTATGATTAGCTAAATTATTATTATTATTATTATTATTTAGCTTCCATTATCTGGTTGAAACTAAGAGAGGCTCACAAATTTAATATACTTTAAAGAGTTATTTTAGGAAAAAGAATTGAACTGCTTAAAGGGAACTTAATTTGTGCTTCATAGAATGTGGAGAAATGGAAATTCAAAGTTAGCTTATTTACAGGAACACTGTAATACTTACTGAATAGATTATTCAAAGAACACCTACGCTTATTAGAGAGTCTCTTCTGTGTTATCCATCAGTTGCCACTTTTCTGAAATTTAACTTTTAATTTCTTTTTGTTTTCCCTTTATCATTTATGAAGGAATACTGCATGTTTTGAGTTCTCCAAATTATGCCAAAGATAGAAATGATAAGGAACAAAGAAAGAACATACAAAATCTTTAAAAAAGAAAGTCTAGAATTTAAAGCCACCACAATTAAAAAGAAAAAGTAGAAAAATCATGTGTGAGAGAGAAAAACATAATACTTTTAGGTTCAGTAAGGAAAGTTGAAGTTATTAGCTTACAGATAAAGAATAGATTGTATCTTGTCATTTTAAAGCTATTTCAGTGTTTTTTGATGTGAGCAGATTTTTTAATTTTAGCAGATCTATAACCATTAAGAAACTTAAGGGTCCTAGCAGTCTAGTGGTTAGGACTCTGCTTTTACTACCCACTGCCCATAACTCAGGTTCAGTCCGTGGTAGAAGAGCTAAGATCCTGCAATCCACAAGGCCAAAAAGAAGAAAAGAAATTTAAGAATTTGAAACTATGGAATCTAGATTCTTCTACAAATTGATACTCAGCTAAAGGTTTGATGAATGAATGCAAGCTATATCTTATAGGTCAGAAAATTTATAAAAGGAATCTGTGAGAGGGAAAAGAAGACATGAGTTCGTTGGTAAATTACCAGCATCCATGCCATTTATTGGTCCTTTATGTTATCAAAGGTCTTCTTGGCTTTCCTGCACTTTAGGAGAACAGACTGAATGAATATCCCACAAAATAACTTCAGATTCTGTTTTATGAGTCAGAGAAAGTAAAGATGGAAATTGTGCCCACAAAATAATAGCTCTTTAGTGAGCTCTTCCAGCTATTTGTCAAGCACTTTGCTAACAACTTTGCAGTTATCGTTTCTTGTTGCCACAACAACCCACTGGAGGATATTATTTTTATTCCCATATCATTGAGGAAGAAATTAAAGCACACAGAGTGGCTCTGCCCAATTGAAATACGATGTGAACCACATAATTTTTAATTTTCTAGGAGCCATATCTTAAAAACTAAAAAAGATGAAATTAATAATACATTTTATTGAAGCCAGTATATCCAAACTCTGGTTATTCTGGCATATAATCAATATACAATTATTAATGAGATATTTTGCATTTTTGTTTTTTTCTTAAGTTTTCAAAATCTGGTATGTATTTATACATATCACACATTTCAATTGGGATGCTAAATATTTATCACAAGTACTTGCGCAGTATTCAGATTGCATAAAATTTACAGTTGAAAGAGTAAATTCACATAGCCAAGTTGTTTCAAAATTAAAGTTTTCCAGTAACTGGATAGACTACAGTCTGTAAAGTTACGCCAAAATTAATGAAGATGAAGTAAAACTAAAAATACAGTTCCTCAGTCACACTAACCACTTCTCAATACCCGCATATGACTAGTGGCTGCTGCAGTGAACTGTGCAAATACAGTGGTTACTGAACTTGCCCTTGATCACCCTCTGGTAAGAACTTGAACTGCAATTTGAACCTGGGGCGATTGCTTGTAGCCACAGTGCCACTTTGCCTCTACCTTGAAAGGCCAGGGAGTGGTGAGCAGCACCAGCCTCTGCCCACCTTTACCAGTGCATTCTCTATTGCCTTGCCATGGACCTTTGTTTCTCTCATTTAAATAAAACTAAACAACAAAAAATAATTCATTTACTTTCTGTAGAGCATGTAGGGAATGGGCAGGGGAGGTGTATCTATTAATACGAAGATTTGGGGTGAATTAAAAATTTGTCTTTTTTCACCTGTTCCTAGTAAATTTTTCTAAGGTATGTAAATATCCTTATCAGGTTGGCAAATGAGTCAAATATATAGTTTAATTGATTAATTAGTTAATTAAAAATGGACAAGCTACCCAGGTGAGGACTTCCTTGGTGGCTCAGACGGTAAAGCGTCTGTGTACAATGCTGGGGAACCGGGTTCGAGCCCTGGGCTGGGAAGATTCCCCTGGAGAAGGAAATGGCAACCCAATCCAGTACTCTTGCCTGGAAAATCCCATGGACAGAGGAGCCTGGTAGGCTACAGTCTATGGAGTCGTGAAGAGTCGGACATGACTGAGCGACTTCACTTTCACTTCGCTTTCACCCAGGCTAGAGATGAAGTCAGGGACAACCCCAGTGTGGCTCTTATTGAACATGCAGACTACCAATTTCCCTGCAACCTAGAGCCACCACCTTCCCACCATCCCCACCCCCCAGCTTTCCATATCACCAACCTCCCTCACTCCATCTTCCTACCATCTCTGGCTCTCAAGGAGCCACGCCCACCCCACCAACTCCACCCACATTTTCTTCACTCCTGCAGCCTGGTCACGCGCACTTTCCCCACTGCACCCTCCTGCCTTCTGTCTCTATTGATACAGGTATCTGAGGTGGCATTCCTTTGCTGTGTCCAGTATGGCAAGCTGCTTGGCAATTTTCTTAAAAATTCAGAGTTTTCCATGTAGATTATATAGAATAATAACATGGTATGAACTGGGAATAATAGAATCCAGTTGCCTCATTTGTAGGGTAAAAACCGGAGCCAAAAATGTGAATGCACGTATCTGCGGCTTTCATAAGGGTTGGTGACAGAACAAGGACCTTTGCCCGGATCTCAAAATGATGACACCTTCACTCTTTTAAATTCCACACTCTTCCTTTCTTAATCCAAAGATAACGGGCCAGAGCATGTGCACAGTTTTAGATAAAACCACATTAATTCCTAACTGCGAAGTAGTAATGACATCAGTAGCATAGCAAATTGTATTCAGTCTCTGATTATTTTAGAAGAATAAATTTATATGGAATTGAAAATTAGTTTTGTCATTTAGTAAATAAGGACTCTTACTCCAGACTCTTCTCTTAAATTTCAGTTCAGTCACTCAGTTGTGTCCGACCCTTTGCAACCCCATGGACTGCAGTACGCCAGACTTTCCTGTCCATCACCAGATCCTGGAGCTTGCTCAAACTCATGTCCATTGAGTCAGTGATGCCATCCAACCATCTCATCCTCTATTGTCCCCCTCTTTTCCTGCCTTCAATCTTTCCCAGCATCAGGGTCTTTTCCCATGAGTCAGTTCTTCACATCAGGTGGCCAGAGTATTGGAGTTTCAGCTTCAGCATCAGTCCTTCCAATGAATATTCAGGGTTGATTTCCTTTAGGATTGACTGGTTTGATTTCCTTGCAGTCCAAGAGACTCTGAAGAGTCTTCTCCAACACAACAGTTCAAAAGCATCAATTATTTGGTGTTCAGCTTTTGTTATAGTCCAGCCCTCACACCCGTACATGACTTCTGGAAAAACCATAGCTTTGACTAGATGGACCTTGGTCAGCAAAGTAATGTCTCTGCTTTTCAATATGCTGTCTAGGTTGGTCATAGATTTCTTCCAAGGAGCAAGTGTCTTTTAATTTCATGGCTGCAGTCACCATCTGCAGTGATTTTGGAGCCCAAAAATAAAGTCGCTCACTGTTTCCATTGTTATCCCATCTATTTGCCATCAAGTGATGAGATTGGATGTCATGATCTTAATTTTTTGAATGTTGAGTTTTAAACCAACTTTTTCACTCTCCTCTTTCACTTTCATCAAGAGGCTCTTTAGTTCTTCTTCACTTTCTGCCATAAGGGTGGTGTCATCTGCATATCTGAGGTTATTGATATTTCTCCTGGCAATCTTGATTTCGGCTTGTGCTTCATCCAGCTTGGCATTTCACATGATGTACTCTGCATATAAGTTAAATAAGCAGGGTGACAGTATATAGCTTTGACGTACTCCTTTCCCAATTTTAACCAGTCTGTTGTTCCATGTCCAGTAATAACAGTTGCTTCTTGACCTGCATACCGATTTCTCAGGAGGCAGGTAAGATGGTCTGGTATTCGTATCTCTTGATGAATTTTGCACAGTTTGTTGTGATCCACACAGTCAAAGGCTTTGGTATAGTCAGTAAAGCAGAAGTAGATGTTTTTCTGGAACTCTCTTGCTTTTTCTACTATCCAACAGATCTTGGCAATTTCACCTCTTGAATTTACCTGAAGGATTAAATACTAAGAAAATGAGTTCTGGTTAATCTGCAGAATAAACCTATATCCTGGGCGTCTTGGTAGTCCTAGAGCAGGAAGGGCAAAGGAAAAAAAAAAAAAAAGATAAATCACTTTCTTGTAATCTCTTCAGATTGAAGAGTTTATAGAGTTCTACTTTGAGAACAGAAGTGTATCTGCTACCTTCCAGAACTCTGAACTACAAAATACTGTGCTGTACCAGAAAGACAAGTATGTAATGACAAAACATGGGATTTGATGTCAGACCTGTGCCATTTAAAAAATGCGGGACTATGGGAGAATTCCTTGCATTCTTTGAATCTCAGTGTCCCAGTTTGCAGCATGGCAGTGAGTCTTCATGGTGCTGTTGACCATCTAAATGGAAATTGAGGAAGCTCACTTAGCATGGTGCTTCCATTCCCAAGGAGAGTACACCTCTTTTTCATCAGTGACGTGAGAAAAATATCCAGTGTGTACCTGCATCATAATTAAAGTAATAACTTTTGTAAGTGAAGTATAATAACTTCTGTAAGTGAAAATTAACACTATTTTGTGTTAATTCCAAAGGAGACATTTTGGTATGTTTGACTGTTCCTCACTTTTCCAGATAAGGAAACTGAAATGTTAAAAGAGACAGCAAGTAAACAAGGGGACTCAGTGAAAAAGCCAGTGAACCAAATGACATATCCTCAACGAAAGCCCTTGGAAGAAATAAGTGGACCAAAAGCTAGAGATCAAGATTAAGGACAAAGAGATGTAGGCAGGGAAGAGGCTCACTGAACAGGGAGAGAAATGAAGTGTAAAATGCCTTTTCCTCTCTCAAATCCAAGTGGCATGAGGTTGTTAAAGGGTGCTTTTGTAAGGCTTGCTTAAAATCAGTCTGCTTTTGTACCACTGTCAAACTATGGAACATTTCAATCAGTGTCATTCTTTTACTGTTTTTTTCCCTCGAAGATATTTGTTCTTTTATAATGGCTACCATACTTTGTCCCATTTTTACCCATGCTGTTGAAAAAGAATGCTGATGGGTTTTCAGTTAAAGATTGTATTGTATATCCCTCTTATTTCTTTAGTTCTGAAAGTTGAGTGGAGCATAGTAGATCTGTAACTGATGAAATTGGGGGTGGAATCACATCTCCAGGGTCTAATTAGAGGATTTTGTTTTGATTGACAGGCAAGTGAACCAATGAGCACTTTTAGAAATGTCATCTTAATGAATATCCCTGTCATGCAAGGGAGGGTGCTAAGTCACTTCAGTCCTATCCGACTCTTTGGAGCCCTATGGACTGTAGCCTGCCAGCTCCCTCTCAAGAATACTGGAGTGGGTTGCCATGCCCTCGTCCAAGGGATCTTCCCAATCCAGGGATCGAACGAGTGTCTCATATGTCTCCTGCACTGGCAAGTGGCTTCTTTACCACTAGTGCCACCTGGAAAGCCCAGCCCTGTAGTAGTCATTTGCAAAAATGTGAGGAATAAAGAGACAATAAAGAGACGCTCTTCTTTAAATATATCCTTTTTTCACAGCTAAAATGAAAAGAAATTATGAACTGTAGCTGAGTTCGTCACAAAGCAGTAAGCACCACTGGAATCACCTAAGTTCTCCTTCGGATTCTTTTTAGATCTGCCATAGAGACATGTATTTCACTGCAGATGTGTTGAGGTCGTTGAGGATCATCAACACTGTAGATTACTTCCTTGAAGATCGAGATTGAAAAGAGAAGCAGGATTGTGAAGTTATAGTGTTACTAAGTGGGGCTTCCGTGGTGGCTCAGCTGTCAAGAGTTCACTTGCCAGGGCAGGAGATTTGGATTCGATCCCTGGGTCAAGAAGATTCCCTGAAGAAGGAAAGGGCAGCCCACTCCAGTATTCTTGCCTGAGAAATCCCAAGGACAGAGGAGCCTGGCCGGGCTACAATCCATGGGGTTGCAGAGTCGAACTCGACATTTAATAAACAACAACAACAGTACTACTAAGTAAATTCTAGAGTATTGTAGAAGCTTCAGTTAGGGAGGACAGCTACTTCTTCAAACAGCTGCGCATTGTTAAAACTCCCTTGGCAAAAGCAGAAAGCCCAGGCTCAAGCTGAGACCACAGAGAAGTAAACGAATTGTAGCTGAGCAGCTTTGCCCTGGTGTTCTGCAGAAGACACTGCGCTTCTCTGAAGCTTTACTGCCTGGACTTGGCAAACTCTACTTTCGTTTTACCGCTCCAACTTTCTGCCTCTTTTTAATTGTAGTTTGTATCAGTAGATCTGTGTGTTTGTGTGTGTCTATGGCTCTGTTTTGCAGTCAAAGAAACTTCCCAACACTGTGTTGTCTTTAAACATTCAGCGTCATTATACCCATATATGCACAGTTAATTTATATGTCTGAATCCATGTAGCTGTATAGCCAGATATGGATAGTATGTCAGTTAGCTAGTAGCCAGAGTTTTAAATGGAGCCTGGTGTGTCTGGAAAATGAAATCTACTTCCTTATTTAGCCATTTAAAACTGGATCTGTTATTTCAGAACCTTGTGATGATAAAGCCAATGACAATAAAATTTTTGAGTTAGAAATCACAGCCGATATGCTCATCACCGACTCAGTGGGCATGAGTTTGAGCAAACTCCAGGGGATGGTGAAAGACAGGGAAGCCTGGTGGGCTACAGTTCATGGGGTCACAAAAAATCAGACACGACTGAGCAACTGAACAACAAAATTCTTATTTCATCTCTTACATTAGAGCAATAAATGTCGATTTATCACTATTTTATGAAGAATACCAAAAATGCAATAGCAAACGGATGTGTCAGTCCTAAGCAAATTAAAAGAAGTAACGTGCTAAAGACCTCATAAGGAAGTGGGAAATTGAGACTAGGGGCTGATCGGCTGTAGGAGAATATAGTGTAGACCCGGACCTCATACCTTCCAAAGCACAGCCATTTCTGGCAGAAAAGGGCTTACTGAGCCCCAGTACTTGCCCTGATTTGGATTATTTTGTGCTTAGACTTTGTGCTTATGCTTTGTGGTTTAACGAATCCAGAGTTTAAACTATTCTTAGTTCCTGGAGGTTATTTTCTGATGCTCTTCCTTAAATACCACATGGGAATAATTTTAGTCAGTGAAACTAGACATACCATTTTCTGTTAGCTTTGTCCTTGCCATTTTTGTTTCTCACGTGCTCGATTTCCCAGCCAATGCTCCCTTTTATGTGCCTGATCATGGCCATAATTTAACATTGTTTTACTTGCCCGGTGGTTATCTGTCTCCACATTAAAAGGTGCAGACTTACATGAACCCATTGAAATTCAGCTAGTGATTTCTATGTAGATGTTTCCTCAAAATAATGACTAGAAAGCTCCAGTTGCAGAAGGGTAAAAGTCAAGGCAGAATAAAGTCTATCAGTTTTTTCTCTTTTATATTTTTTAATGTCCTATATATAAGTATATACCATGTGAGCAAGGTAAATAATGTATATCTGTATAAAATGAAACAGTGAAAATTCTTGAGGGATCTTACTCAAACCTCTTGCTCACATTTCCGCATTTCTCTCATGCCCCTACAAATAATCATCATTGTTAATAACATCTACATATATGTAGATTTCCTTTTTTCTGCAAAATTAATAAGACTTTTAGTATGTGGTACACTAGGAGAGCTCCTCAGTCACAAAGGTAAGCATGATTATGACCCAGAACATGAGAACACGGAGTCAGATTTTGGTCTAATTTTTCATTGCAATTTGGCCAGGGGGCCTGTGATAGTCACTGATGAAACTTACTTTCTGTCATTTACCAGCAGTAAGTATGCACGTGTGCTCAGTCGTGTCCAGCTTGTTGTGACCCCATGGACCAGCCTGCCAGCTTCCTCGGTCCATGGGAATTTTTTCAGGCAGGAATACTGGAATGGGCTGCCATGCCCTGCTCCAGGGGATCTTCCTGACCCAGGGACTGAACCCATGTCTCCTGCATCTCCTGCATTGGCAGGTGGATTCTTTACCATTGAGCCACCCAGAAAGCCTCACTTTCATGGTCACCTAATTAAATGACAATTTTGGATACTTGATTATAAAATAATGCTTTAGGTATATCCTGCTGCTGCTGCTGCTGCTAAGTTGCTTCAGTCATGTCCGACTCTGTGTGACCCCATAGACGGCAGCCCACCAGGCTCCCCTGTCCCTGGGATTCTCCAGGCAAAACTACTGGAGTGGGTTGCCATTTCCTTCTCCAGTGCGTGAAAGTGAAGTCGCTCAGTCATGTCCGACTCTCAGCGACCCCGTGGACTGCAGCCCACCAGGCTCCTCCGTCCATGGGATTATCCAGGCAAGAGTACTGTAGTGGGGTGCCATTGCCTTCTCCCAGATATATCCTACCCATTGCTAAACCACTGGGCAAACCCTGAAATTTTCACTTATTATGTAGTTCTTCATATTAGATAAAGACTAACAGATAAATGGAGAAGGCAATGGCACCCCACTCCGGTACTCTTGCCTGGAAAATCCCATGGGCGGAGGGGCCTGGTAGGCTTCAGTCCATGGGGTCGCACAGAGCCGGGCACGACTAAAGAGACTTAGCAGCAGCAACAGATAAATGGAACATTATCTGTTTATCCTAGTATATTCTGTGCCCAATGAGTGGGGTCATTTAATGAGTTTTTACTATTTTTAGCATCTACAATATTTTGGACCTAAGTGATTTGTGTATAATTCCTGCCTCTTTCATTTTAAATGTGGTTTAATATGAGCCTCTATGTTTTTACCTGAGTATCTGCTTAGGGTAAAATATTTAACTTTATAAGCATGTGCTAGTTGGCATTGAAGAGTTCATAGCCTCAATGCAATATAGTTGGCCATAAACCTGATAAAATAGTAAGGTCCATTTCAAAGAAACTTGCTACATAGGCCATTATAATCTTTGTGACACTTAGCATTTTTCTGCAACTTTAGAATGAAAGTCATTCTGCTTTGTCTCGGGAGCGCTGTGTGATACCTACATATGATCAGTTTCACAATTCACCTATAAGAGGCAGTAGTCTTATTGACTTCCAAAAGGAAGAAAGAAACACTTAAGACTTTTAGAAATTAGAAGCACACATTTCCTTTTTGTTGCCCTGGGAATTACCTTCAGGAACTTACAGATGCAGAGAAGTAGCAACTCAGAAAGTCAGCCTTATGTAAATCTTAATAGAATTTGTGATAATTTTATGTATTCAAAATAGCCCCTGGATGGACCTAGAGGTTATCATACTAAGTGAAGTAAGTCAGACAGAGAATGACAAATATCATATGGTATTTCTTACATGTTGAATCAGGCTTCCCTGGTGGCTCAGACGGTAAACATGTGTAACATCATTTTACTGCAAGGAGGCCATGATTTTTAGAGTGGTTTATGTTATATCCTAAAGAAGATCAGTCTTGGGTGTTCATTGGAAGGACTGACGTTGAAGCTGAAACTCCAATACTTTGGCCACCTGATGTGAACAGCTGACTTGTTGGAAAAGACCCTGATGCTGGGAAAGATTGAGAGCAGGAGGAGAAGGGGACGACAGAGAATGAGATGGTTGGATGGCATCACCCATCACCAACTCAATGGACATGGGTTTGGGTGGACTCCAGGAGTTAGTGATGGACAGGGAGGCCTGGCATGCTGCGGTTCATGGAGTCACAAACAGTCGGATATGACTGAGCAACTGAACTGAACTGATGTTATATCCTAATGCAAAGAAGCCTTGCTTCTTATCAAATAGAGGTCTCTCTCTTTCTCTCTCTCTTTCTTTCTTTTTTTTTTTTTTGCTACAGGGTTTGTGGGATTTAGTTCCCCAACCAGAGATTGAACCTGGATCCTTGATAGTGAAAGCAGAGTTCTAACCACTGGACCACCAAGGATATTCCCAGGGTTCTCGTTCTGAAATGAACATGAGGTACAGAGATAGGGCCATGACTGGGGCAACATCCATATATATTCTCCTAGCAGCCCACCTAATTTTTTGGTATTAAGAATAGGCAGCCCCTTCAGAAATGTCTTTTGAAAGAATTTGGAGGGAAAGAGAGGGCTGTGAGTGGATGGTTTATAAACTGAGCAGTTTGTTTGCCAAATATCTGAAGGCGTCAGTGAGTCTGTTGTGCCCACTTGCATTTTTTCAGGATAATGTTAATCAATTAGCTCAATTCGGCTATAGATAGTAAGTAATTACATTCCCTGGAAACCACAGTGGCATGATTAATAATACATTCTAATTTCCAAAAGTAGCATTTCACTCAGCATTTAAACATGGCTCTTTGAAAAGTAAGCTTTTTTCTATATAAGAAATATGGGTAGAGTGAAATTTACTTTTTCGAAAATAATTCTATAAAAATGAAAATATTATAAAGTTTTCCGTGAGGACTTCTGGCCCCTCGTGGGTAAATGAGTGCAATTTAAGATGCTTCTTTAAGCATTTTCAAATAAATTCTTAAGAAATAATGCTGTAGGCTTCAGAGTTAAGTATACTACATGGGAGTTTTAGGGAAGCCAGGTAAATTCTTAAGAGTTATGGTGCACCTGCTAAGTTACAGTTCTGAGACTAAGATCTCTCAAGGGTAAAAAGGTAATTAAGCCACTGGCTCTGTATCTGAGAAGATACCACAGCAAGAGGGCATTTGGCCTGTGCTAAATAAGTGAATACAATCTAAAGAGAAATAAGGTAATTACTACAAGAGAAACACAAAGAAACTGGCATGAGGTTTCAACAGAGGGATAAAGAAGGCAGGAATCCATCCTAGAAGAGCTAGATTGTGGATTATATAAAGCAGAGGTCCCCAACCTTTCGGGCACCAGAGACCAGTTTCGTAGAAGACAGTTGTTCCACCTATTAGGGCGATACGAGCAATAGGGAGCGGCTGTAAATACAGATGAAACTTTGCTCACTCACCCACTGTTTACCTCCTGCTGTGCAGCCTGGTTCCTAACAAGCCGTGGACTGGTACTTGTCCATGACCTGGGGGTTGAGAACCCCTGATATATGGCACCGTATTGGGAGATGAGGACAGATAAGCAAACTACCCACCAGTCATGTCTGAACATTGACCTTGCCATCAAAGGTGCTTAACAGTGGCTGCTGTGGGACATGCAATCAGTAAACATTTACTTAATATTTTCTACATGCCAAGCTCTGCCCCTGCCCCTACACAACATGAAATTCGGTCACTTCCGGCATTCTGACCAGATCTCCATAAACTTTGTGCACACTGTGAAGTTAAAGCCCTTGGCATTGAATAGGTCTATTCTTCTATGCACTTAAAAGGTTGAATGATTATGTTTTGGGGAAAATATACATTACCAGATCTTCAATATAATTGTCTTAGAGTCAACTTAATAATTATTAATATTTTTCAATCAATTGAAATCTAATTAATAAGAGTTGTCTTCTACGAAATGAGTATCTCTTATCTGACATAGTGATGTTAACATAACCCACCAAAGAGAAGCATCTTTGCTGTGGTCATCTACAGTAGAAGTAACTTGGCAGTATAAGTGGACAGGACAGTCCCATCTCTACCTTTAACCATTCTGCATTCTTCCTTCTCCTAGTCTTGTGTTCATGAAATGTGAGTTCTTTGAACATTGCTCATCTCTTCTAAGGAAGAAGAAAAGAAGAAAAATTAATCAGGAGAAGAGAGTTCTGTTTTTTTGGAGTGCATGTTGCTGAAAGGAAAATGTAAAGTTGAATTTGTTGATGATATTCAAGACCAGTAATCATATTTTCCTAGAAATATTTAAAGGCCAAGATTTAAACTTATGAAATAATAAAACCAGGCTTTATTCCTGGTCCCTTGTTTCCTATGCTTCTTTAAATCCTCAAGAAGGAATTAGTGGTGAATTGGGTGGTGTCTATTTCAAAGAGTTTTGTTGTAAAATTAAGCTGTGTTGAAGAATTATTGGTGTTTAGAAAATTTAATGTTGACGGGTTATCAAACAGCTTTTCGTTTTATAGCAACTTATCATTTAAAGAGTTTTTTTAATTCACCTTAAATTCTATGGCATATTTTTTTTATTTCATCCGTCTAAACACAGACAGTCTTCTAAGTTTCACCAAGGAAAATTCCCACAAGAGGCTTATTAACAGGCTGTAGCCCACTGCATCCTGCATCATCATCCTCCTCCCAAATATAACATTTTAAATAGGTATTTTGAAAATATAAGATGTAGAAAATGGCTCTTTGATTTTAGATCAAATGGTAAAAATATGATGATTTCAGACCAAATCGTCTTTCTGTCTCTGAGTTCATCCTGTTGTATCTCTGACCAGCACACACATCTCAAGTGCCTCCTCGCCTCCTTGAACTTTTCTGTTCTACGTTGCTCTGTTCTGCAATGGATGTGAATATTATATTATCCCTCTGCAGTTATTTGCATATGAAACCTTGCTTCTCAGGCATTAAGAAACAAACAGGTTTTGTAATAATGAGCTCCAGATATCTTTAGAGTGAAATAGTCCTTCCCTGAATCAACCCACGTAGGAGTAACTGTACTCCTTACACGAAGGCCAACCTTATTAAGTTTTATAGTAGGCAGATTAAATTCAAGCTGAGAAGTTGCTAATTGTCCATTGTTGATAATATATCAAAATGGTTTGGGGAAAATGGGCTTGAACCTGTACTGGAGACTTTTAGAAATTCATTATAACTTTGGTTTTCTCTCTTTTCAGTCTTTCATGCCATCATTGCTGTTGCTATTAAAATAAAAATTTCCCATTCTATATTATACTGACTCCAAATTTTCAATTACTTGTCATTCATGGTTTAAGAAAAGCTGGGAGCAATGCCAGATTCCTATTAACATTCTTCCTCTTTATCATGGTTCTCTACATTTAAAATTTGTTTTTTCCTTGAAGAGGGCAGAATGGTTGACAGTCCAACTAACTAGTGAAACAGTGAGGCTAAAGTAGAAGCATTTGTTACTTAATACAAAAGATGTCAGCAAAAAAAGTTTCAGCATCATATTTGGATTATACTCCTAGGACAGTTTAAAGTTGTATTGTTTAGTGTTGAGAACAGAGAGGCCGGAAAGCTACTCCACTGGGAGACTGGATGGAGCAATGAGGGGTGATTCACTGCCTGATCTCAGCCATCCCAGTCGGGAAGCCATGACCGTGGAAATGGTGGAATGGGTGAGAAAATGATGTTGGTGCTTTGGAGGGAGGATTTCTGGGATAAATCCATTACTAAGTAATCTCAGGCAGGAGCAACGGCAGTACAGCTGTATGAGTGAGCGAGTGCCCTGTCACTCAGTCGTGTCTGATTCTTTGTGACCCCATGGACTGTAGCTCTCCAGGCTCCTCTGTCCATGGGATTTCCCAGGCAAGAATACTGGAGTGGTAGCCCCTCCCTTCTCCAAGGGATCTTCCCCACCCAGGGGTCAAACCTGGGTCTGCATCGCAGGGAATTCGTTACAGTCTGAGCCACCGGGGAAGTCAATACAACGGCATAGTTGCTAGGAAATATGAAGTATGGCAGAATCAGCACTTGGCCATCTTTCCAAGTGCAGGAAAAATGCAACCATAACATGTCTGTAAAGAGTACCATGAAGCCATCAAGTTATTCAAGACTCTTGTGGTCTTTCATCATGACTTACATGATTATCAACACGAGGACCCTGTATAAAGAAGGGAGAATAGTATTCTTTTATTTTTCCGAGGATAAATGTAGAGAATAAATAAGAATATTCTTAAGCTTTCCTAGCTATACTCTCATAATAAGATTTTGGAGCTACCAAGCATTTTCAAGATTATTTACAATGTCTTGTCTTTATTTTATTGAATGAGAAAAATGATCAACTCAATTGCTGAATTCCTCATCCAGACACATGATAGATTCCTTAAAATGTAGGGTGGAAATAATTTTAAATTGATAGGTAAATAACTTAGTATCATGATAACCGTTACTATTAAATCTTTTCTCTCTCCCTCATTATTAATATTGCAGAAGAAATTGGTTACCCATTCCAGTATTCTTGCCTGGAGAATTCATGGACAGAAGAACCTGGCGGGCTACACACCCCATGTACAGCTGAGCATGTACACACACACACACATTGTTAATAGAAAATCACTGCTTGAAAGATGTTTGCTTCTTCTCGAAAACAAAGATTTAGTCCCTTCTTAGCATTATGTTCACATCATTTACAGAAAGAGGTAATGAACCATGCCACACCAATTTCTCCCATGAGCTGATTCTGCCACAAAATGGTTCTTATTTGGAAAAATTACCAAAGACATTAGTGCACTATAATGCGTTCTATGGCTTAATCAGTGTCAGAAATATTCTCTTGTCCCATACACTCAAGGAGGGGGTATTCTGACAGAAATTTTAGAACCAAAACACAATTTCATTAATTCATTCAAGATGCTGGGAATTCCCAGGAATAAATTAGGGATCTGAGATAGACCTGGGTTAACTACAAATCCATTGGCAGTAGAAATCTTGACGCTTGTCATTTAACATACAGGGGTCAAGTAAGGCTCCAGAGATTCTAGTTACATTAGTCTCACAAAAAGTCATGATCTTTTTTCTAAATTTATTTTTTATTGAATTATAGTTGAATTACAATGTTGTGCTAATTACTGGCTGTCCAGAAAAGCTACTCAGTTATATATATTTATATATATATATATATATATATATATATATGTATATATATACACACATATATATGTATTCTTTTCCATATCATTTCCATTATGGTTTATCACAGGATATTGAATATAGTTCCCCATGTTATACAATAAGACTTTGTAGTTTATCCATTCTGTGTATAATAGTTTGCATCTGCTAATCCCAAACTCCCAATCCACCCCCCTCCTACCTTCCTCCCCCTTGGCAACCACCTATTTCTCTATTTCTCTGTTCTCAACTGTCTATTTGTCTATGCCCCTGATTCTATTTCTGTTTCATAGATAGGTTCCACTGCCATATTTTAGATTCCACAAGTAAGTGATATCATATAGTATTTTTCTTCCTCTTTCTGACATATTTCACTTAGTATGACCATCTGTAGTTACATCCATGTTGCTGCAAATGGCATTATTTCATTATAAACATTGTGATCTTAGATGTGACTTTAAGTCAAATGTTCCAAACTCAGATGCCTACAGGCCTTGCAGAGAAAGTGAATCAGGTTAGACAAGGAGACAAACAAGGGTGGTGGGGAGCAGAGCAAACTAAAGAAACTATGGCTCGTCTCCAGAGTATGGCCATTGCTTCACTTGGGCAATTTCTTCAGTGTCTGAAAGGAGGATTAGTTATAGCCCAGGGAGATCTACTCACTATTCTGTGATAGAAAAGAATCTGTAAAAGAATGAATATTATGTCTATGGATAACTGAATCAATTTGCTGCACCCCTGAAACTAAGACTAGCTTCCCTGATAGCTCAGTTAGTAAGGAATTCCCCTGCAATGCAGGAGACCCCAGTTTGATTCCTGGGTCGGGAAGATCCTCTGGAGAAGGGATAGGCTACCCACACCGGTATTCTTGGACTTCCCTTGTGGCTCAGCTGTTAAAGAATCCGTCTGCAATACAGGAGACCTGGGTTCAATTCCTGGGTTGGGAAGATCCCCTCCTGGAGAAGGGAAAGGCTACCCGCTGCAATATTCTGGCCTGGTGAATTCCATGGACTGTATAGTCCATGGGGTCGCAAAGAGTCGGACACCACAGTGACTTTCACTTTCACTTTGAAACTAATGCAACATTCAGTTCAGTTCAGTCGCTCAGTTGTGTCCAACTCTTTGCAACCCCATGGACTGCAGCACGCCAGGCCTCCCTGTCCATCACCAATACAACACTGTAAATCAACTATACTCCAATAAATTGTTTTTTAAAAAGCACACACATACAGACACAAAAGAAGGGAGCATTAGCATGATCTTAATTGTTCAAGAGAAGCAAATAGCCAAAGCTTTTTATATACAATCTTCCCATTTTTAAATGGTGGCAACTAATTCAAATATTTTAAAACACTATTGGCAGGAAAACACAATTGTGGGATGGAGTTGAGTCATAGGCTGCCTGATTGTCATTCTATTATACATTTTTTTTAGTTTCCCTTTGATTCAAGGTTCCGGCTTCAAGGAGCCAGTGAGAACTACACTGCCTGTAATATGTTACAGTATGTTTGGCTCATAAGAATGGAAAATAATTTTGATGTTAATGTCTGTGTAGGGCTAGAGATTATATTTTGACTTCAAGAAATTGTGCAGTCCAACTCCTAATTCAGAAGGATTTCCACAGATATAATTGAATAATAACAGGTCAGACTATCCTTTCTTGACTGTAAAGCAATGAGAGGGGAATGTGGTAATAAATATCAGACACTTAATGTAATTTTCAGCAACATAATGCAAGTAGAAGATGTGGCTACTAATACCACATCAAATGCAACAAATCCTTTAAAAACCTGTTTACAAACCAGACTAGAGACGTCACCCTTTACTGAAAGAAAGGGAGGAGGGTAGGGATGGATAGAGGATTCAGATGCCCCATGTTTTCACCTTAACTGGGTCATGAATTATTTTCCATGCTGACTACAGGGCTTATTCAGTGCTTACTACACCACCATGGAAATCTGTGTCTGCCTTATCCTGTTAGGCTGAGATTTCACAGAGGCCCAATAAACCCAAAGCCACATACCTAAATAGATGTTACTTTTGGTCCAGTTTGGGGGGCTTTCCTAGTGGCTCAGATGGTAAAGAATCTGCCTGCAATGCAGGAGACCCAGGTTTGATTCCTGGATCCAGAAGATTCCTGGAGAAGGGAATAGCAGCCCACTCCAGTATTCTTGCCTGGAGAGTTCCATGGACAGAGGAGCCTGATGGGCTACAGTCCAGAGGGTCACAAAGAGTCGGACACAACTGAGTGACTAAACAGCAATAACCCAGCATCTCCCTGCATTCAGACTTTCTTCCTTCCTCACGTAAACCCCTGCAAGTTCCCTCTACTCTGGAAGAGAAGCTGCTGTCACCTTTATTTCTCAAATATATTAAATCCTTTCTTACCAGATGGCTTACTACAAATGCTGGTTGCAGAGACCATTTCCTGGGCTATGTGACACAGAATAATAAGTGTAATAAGTACACTGTAAGAATGCTTCTGTGCAAAAATCAGTGTGGGAAATATTGTCGAGTGTACACTTGTGAGAGACTCACCTTGCACTTTGGAAATGTAAAGCTCTGAGAGTTCTTCAGTGAGGAGGCTAGTTTAGCTTTGTTCCACTCATTATTTCTCAAGTTTATTTGACATTGAATATCTCTTCTCTGGAACGCTGGCCCATACATCTTGAATTTCTAGAGTGCACTTTGGGAAACAGGAATTTGGACAAAGGGAATGCCATCTAAGGCTTCTGAGCTGGGGAATAACATGGTCAAACTTGGCTATAGACAGGAAAATGGCAGCAATTAGAGGGATGATTAAGAGAACACATATAATCATCAGAGTTAATGATAGGCTGGCTATGCAGAAATCAGTGGGAAAAGAATCTGAAAAAGAATGGATACGTATTGATATTAATAGATGTGTAACTGAATCTGTTAGCTGCACACCTAAAACTAACACAACATGTAAATCAGGTACATTCCAATAGAAAATAATTCAATTAAAAAAAGAATCAGATACTCCACTTTATCACCTACATGAATGATGATGCTACTAGCATGATGACAGTCACGTGAAAGGAAGTTAGCCCTGAATATTCATTGGATGGACTGATGCTGAAGCTGAAGCTCAGATACTTTGGCCACCTGATTCGAAGAGCCAGCTCACTGGAACAGATTCTGATGCTGGGAAAGATTGAAGGCAAGAGGAGAAGGGGGTGACAGAGGATGAGATGGTTGGATGGCATCGCTGACTCAATGAACATGAGTTTGAGCAAAGTCAGGGTGATAGTGAAGGACGGGGAAGTCTGGCATGCTGCAGTTCATGGAGTCGCATAGAGTTGGACACAGCTAAGCGACTGAACAACAGCAAAGTCACATGACATAGTATTTGGACGGAAAGGTAATAAGTTTTTGGTTGGTTTTAGCACTTAAAAGAATATTTAGGGTAAAAAGATTTTTCTTTGTTTGATTTTTAGGGTTTCTAATACAAACCTCCTTTTATAGCACATGCCAGATCATCTCCTCTAAGCTCTATGAAAGCAAAGAAGTTATTTTATTTTTCTGATTTCCCTAAATACTAAGCACAATATTGGTACCCATTTACAAAGGAAGTTAATAAATGGTGGCAAAAATTACATAGGCACAAACAGAAAACAGCTTTAGCTGAATCAAGGGGAGTAAAGAGTGAAGGTGGGATGAGCCAGTCCCATCAGACTGAGGCAGAACTCACTGAAGGCCTTGTAAATGCAGGAAGGAGGAGGGCCGACCCCACCAGAGCTGGAACGTGCAGGGTTCAGGGAGCCTTTGGTATAAATTACAGCTTGGTGTCATTCTTCTCAAGGCTCAGGTTCAAAGAGAAGAGTTTTCTTTTAATCCAGGTGTGGTCAGGTCACTTGTTGGACATCTCTGGCAGATGAGGGGGGTAAGGAGATGCCCCCACAAGAAAATTTAAAAAATATTAGTAAAATGAGTGGATGCAAAACCAGCACCAATATTCTTTTCGATGCTCTGTTTATGAACTGTGTCAAGGACAAGGTCACCCAGTGAGAAGGCACAGCTATTGACTTTTGAAGTGAAATCTAGCTGGAACTGGAGAGTGAGGCCCAGGCAGCATTTGGGGGTCACCATCTGGACTCGGCATGCAGAAAGAGGTGCTCTGACCGCACATTCCTTTCTTTTCTAGTTGGTCATTGAGGTTAAAATAAAACAGACATAAAGCTGACTTTCTCAGCCTGGTCATTAGACTATCTGAAAATGGATAATATTAATTTTATTTTAAAACATAAAGATTTCAGAGATGAAAAAGGCTGTAGGTCAAAGAGGCCCAGAGAGGTTACTGCTTTGTCCAAGTTTGCTTAGACCAACTGTGAGTGGACTGATTCTTCTTTTTTTTCATTCTGTTTTTTTAAATTGGAGGATAATTGCTTTATAATGTTGTTAGTTTCTGCTGTACAAAAGTGTGAATCAGCTATAAGTATATATATCCCCTCCTGAGTCTCCTTCCCACTCCCACCTCCATGCCACCCCTCTAGGTTATCACAGAGCCCTGAGCTGACTGATTTCTTGAATACAAGCCTCCCGACTTACATCAGATACTCTTCTCACCATGAACACAGATGCGTTCTGCCTAGAAGAACAAAAGTAATGACTTCTCAGCGGCACTCACTCAGTAGTTATGGGCACAGAGAGATAAGACATGAACACAAATTCAGAACTATTTTCTGAACCAAAACCCTGAAAGCCACCCAACGCAAGAGGGAGGCCAGTTTTAAATGCTGCCAAAGAGCTTTTGATACAATCTTGGTAACAGATCTTCCCAATCTGTGAGACCCTTGCAAACAGGAGCAAAGTCGGAATAAATGTGTCCATGTCAGTGTGCTTCGATACCTTGCTGTGTCCTCGGAAAGTTGTGGGAAGGAGGAGAGAGGAAAAGAAAGTGCGATGCCATTTTCTTGGTTCACAACGTCAAATGGGTAATTACACTGTTGGTATTTGCCGCATGTCTGCAAGAGACCCAGCACAGTTCAGACATAAAGACAACACTGTTCATTGCTCTGGGAATTTACAGTCTTGCTTAGGCAGAAAAGCAACCATGAAAAGATGAGAAAAGCATATGATACTGGTTAAATCTTGGCTTTCTTTAACTTCCTTGGCATTTAGGTCTTTTGTGCGGGATGAAGGGAGATGACAGAAATAGGATAACTGGAAGCTTTTGTAGTTGTGCACAGTGGGGATTTAAAAATGAAATCACCAGTATTGCAAGACACAGTGAGCACAAAGAGGTCAGTTGTGGAAGGATGGTGTGCGCATGGAGTGAGGGGATGTTTAGCCTACTTATATATGTCTGAGCCAAGGGGGTCTCCTAGCCACTGCCTCCATTTCTGGAAGATCCTTTCCCTTTCACTGCCACGTTCAAAGCAGCTAGTGCCCTCTGGTGCCCCCACCTACCTCTCCAAGCTCAGTGCATGAACAACTGGGACATCTGTGTCCCCTCAATACACACAGCCCAGCTTACGACCACTCCTCAACACAACCAAACTTAGAGCTAACATCTACTGAGCATTTTCTTGTATTCCAAACATTGAGTTAAACACCCTGCAAATATTCTCTTATTAGGCTTTCCAGGTGGCACTAGTGGTAAAGAATCTGTCTGCCAATGCAGGATACATAAGAGACGTGGGTTCCATCCCTGGGTCAGGAAGATCCCTTTGAGGAGGGCATGGCAATGCACACCAGGATTCTTGCCTGGAGTATCCCATGGACAGAAGTGCCTGGAGGGCTACAGTCCATGTGGTGATAAAGAGTCAAATGACTTAGCCCACACTCACGCAGTCAGTGAGGCAGGTACTGTAATTATTGCCACTTTACAGATGAACAATTCTTGTTCAGAGAGGTCGAGCAACTTGCCTGGAGACCTCCAGCAACTAAGTGGGGAAAGCAGGAATCAAACACATGCTCACTGACTCCAGCACAGTGGCCATATACACAGTGGCAAACACCACACTCCCAGCTTTATCCTTTACAGTCTTAAAATGTGTATCTTCATTTCCAGTTGCTTGGGGCTTGGCCTAGGGGACCAGCTTGCCACTTTTGATGCCTCATGTTAAATTACTAAAGATTATAATGGCTTCAGATCTTTTCCATAAAAGTTATAGCTGTACTTTATTAGGGACACCTCAGAACAGAAACAGAAACCAGACTCAGAGACTAATTCTGAGAGTGGGGTTTTGAAGCATGTAGAGAATAAGAGAGGGGATTGACTTGAAGATTAGTAGCCCCAAGGTTCTTCCAAGCAAGAGATTCTCAACTTGGCTTTCAATTGTAGCTCTCCGTGATCTAAAGAGAAACCTACGTCATCTGTCAGGAGGTCTCTGGACCTGAAGATAGTTGCTCAGTTGTGTCTGACTCTTTGCGACTCCATGGACTATAGCCTGCCAGGCTCCTCTGTCCATGGAATTCTCTAGGCAGGAATACTGGAGTGGGTTGCCATCTCCTTCTCCAGGGGATCTTCCCAACCTGGGGATAGAACGTAGGTCTTCTGCATTGCACGCGGATTCTTTACTGTATGAGCCACCAGGCCCTTCTGAAAGCCATCATCAACGCAAGACTGAGGCAAAATAATGTGCATTAGGATTTGAACCAGAGCATTTCAACCAGGAGTTATGTTCCCCTCCTCCCCCACCCTGCAGAGGACATATGATGATGTCTGAAGACATTGTTGGTTGACACAGCAGGGGGATGGGGGAGTTCCTGGCATCTAGTGGGTGGAGGACAGCCAGGGATGTTATGAAACATTCTGCGGTGCACAGGACAACTCCTTACAGAAAGGATGATCTGGCCCAAATTGTCACTAATACCAAGTTGAAGAAAACTTGTTTAGGCATAACTGAGAGGCCAGTATAAGCCGGGTTGCAAAAGTCCAAGCAGAGAAATAACTGGTCAAGTAAAATTAAAGGATGGATGGGGCATGTCTAAGGCCCAGTTTTTGACCACTGGTTACACTCCAGGGTTCTCTCCTCAGTCCCCCAAATGTTTACAGTGATGGAGCTGCTTAGTTGTACCTCCTTGAATACACCTAAGAGAAAGGGAAGATTTGATCTTGTAAATAAGACCTCAGTCTAGTAAAAAAAAAAAAAAAAACAATTGGCACTGGGAACGGTGCTCTTTGGATTTTTCTGGCTAAGAAAACAGTTAGGTGAACCAGCTTCTGAGTCTTTGTTTCTCCAAGTGTGGTCTGTGTGGCATTTTCAAATGAATCATGTGGGTATTTGTTAACAAAGTCAAACTCCTGGACCTCCTATCAGACCTACTGAGATCCTGGGTAAGTCTAGGAATCCACAATTTTAACAACCTTCCCTGGAAATTCTTAGGCCTCCCTGATAGCTCAGTTCCTGCCATGAAGGAGACCTCAGTTCAATTCCTAGGTCAGGAAGATCTCCTGGAGTAAGGGATAGGCTACCCACTCCAGTATTTTTGGGCTTCCCTGATGGCTCAGACAGTAAAGAATCTGCCTGCAATGTGGCAGATCTGGGTTCGGCCCCTGGGTTGGGAAGATCCCCTGGAGGAGGGCATGGCAACCCACTCTAGCATTCTTGCCTGGAGAATCTCCATGGACAGAGGAGTCTGGCAGGCTATAATCCATGGAGCAGCAGAGAGTTGGACATGACTAAACACATCACAGCATGGGTGATTCTTGCACACACTGGAAAACACCTGCTCTGGGGGTTCTTATGAAGGTGGCTTTCAAAGTCCTACCATTGTTCAGGCCTGGACTCAGGTCTCTATACCTGTATAAAGTCCCCTCATGTTCTTTACTCATAGTCTTCACTTGACAGTTTCTGCCTTTTTATATTTCTGTGGTGGTTTTGGGTGTACCTCAGTTCCCCCATCTGGACTATAGGTGGGCTCTCTGACTTAATCCCTTCTATCACAGATACCCAGCACAGAACCAGGGGGAAGTGATTGACATAGAATCAGAGCCTCTCCAGATTTCTACCTTTTCTCATAAACTGGATTCAACACACACTAGTACCCTGTTCAAGCCATACAATCTTCACTTTCCTGTTGTCCTCTTTTGTCCACCTAGAGAGGTGCAGAACGGAGAGTGATAAGTCAATTTGTCTTCGAATTGATGAGCTATTATATGTCCAAAGGTCAACAATTCACTCTCGTGTGCACAGCTAAATAAAATCCAGCAGTTAATTCTCTGCAAAACACAAAGAAGCTGGCTTAGTGGTAAAGTCCACCTGCCAATGCAGGAGACATGGGTTCAATCCCTGATCTGGGAAGATCCCACATGCCGTGGAGCAACTAAGCCCTTACACCCCAACTATTGAGAATGTGCTCTAGAGCCCAGGAACTGCAATTACTGAGCTCATGTGCCAAAACTGCCCTAGCCCGTGTGCCCAAGAGCCTGTGCTCCCCAGCAAGAGACCACCATGAGAAGCACCCACAATGCAACTAGAGAAAAGCCTGAGCAGCAACAAAGACCCAGTACAGCCAAAAATAAATAATAAAAAATTAAATTTAATTTAAAACATTTAAAAAAAAAAAACCTCTTGATTGGAAAGCTAAGAACCTTCCATTAGTCTCCAATTTCTATAATGCAAGGCATTAAACGAGGGCTTCCCAGGTGCACAGTGGTCAAGAATCCTCCTGCCAATGCAAGAGATGCGGAGTTTGATCCCTGAGTCCCCAGGAGGGGGAAATGGCAACCCACTCCAGTATTCTTGCCTGGAGAATTCCATGGGCAGAAGATCCTGGCGGGCTACAATTCATGGGATCACAAAGAGTCGGACACAGCTGAGTGGCTGAGTACACACACAAGGCATTAAACACTTGACGTATCACATTGGCTTCATCTCTCCTCCTGATAGAGGCCTTAAAAAGACACAAAAGCATGATGACACCATTAAAGAAATGGTTTGTGGGGCAAAGAGATCGCAGAAATTGCAGCCCGACTATCAACTCCACTAGCACGCACTCCTTGGTCTGAATGGTTTGGTCACTTCCATGCTCAGGGTGTGGCATGTACATGGCAATTAGTTTCCTTTTCAGAATTGCTCAGGTAAGAGTACTTCATTGCTCTCCCTCTGTAAAGACACATCCATTTGCAGTTTTAAAAAAGGACTGTCACAACGCTGAACCACTTGTAAAACTGATGCTGTACGGGCTTCCCTGGTAGCTCAGACAGTAGAGAATCTGCCTCCAGTTCGGGAGACCTGACACAATCTCTGGGTCAGGAGGATCCCCTGAAGTAGAAAAATTAACCAGCTTTTGCATGGGAGCTTTGAAGAGTTGAAAGACCTAGGCTCTTTCATAAAACACATTTTCGAGGCAATTATTAAACACTGAGCGACATTCTTATTGAAAGCAAAGTAATTAGCAGTTGGAAAGACCACAGGAGGGCAATTTGGGTGCTTGATTTATTTTAAAAGAAGCAACTCAGGTCTCTAGTTGACTTTGCCAACAGTGGGAGGCTTGGGTGGGATCCAGCCAGCCAGCAGAGAGATGCATGTGTCTTCAGGGGGAAATTACTGTCAGGCAGTAGTCCCCAGCAGATCAATGATAATAACAGTGATTCGGACCCTAGACTCCATTTGTGTGCCTTCATTTGATCACTTTTGAGAGAAATTGTCTGCCTGGACCCAGAATGCCTTTCCGTCTTCTTTAAAAGACAGAGGAAGAAGAGTCCAGGAAAAATAAGTTGCTTGGGAACTGATAATGTTTTTAATGGGAAAAGAATGCTATATTCTAGGTGAAAAAATACTGCATGACTTTTAAAATAACTTGCTAGAGAACATTAACAATCCAGGGTATATTATTCACATGAAATATAAGCTTAGAAAATCATATAGTAGCTTTGGTGTGTTTATTGTTGTTACTGTCATGTTGTTAGGCTCTGGCTCTGAGTTTGGTGGTGTGGAGGTGTGAGCTAAAATGTAGTCTCTGTAAGTAATCTCCCTGATGGATCAGCTGGTAAAGAATCCACCTACAATGATGGAGACGCAGGTTGGATCCCTGGGTTGGGAAGGAGGAATAAGTTTCCTCCCTGTAGGAGGAAATAGCAGCACACCCCCATATTCTTACTGTAGAATCCCATGGACAGAGGACCATGGCAGATTACAGTCCATGGGGTTGCAAAGAGTCACTCAAAGAAACACGATTGAAGTGACTTAGCAGCAGCAGCTAGCTTACACATTGCACTCCATAAGCAGATATTCTTGCTTCTTAGGGATTTCCCATTCTGCCTCAGACCAAACTGAAACTGACTTCTGAAGAGTGGCTGGATGCCTTTATCAAAAGCAGAAAAAACATCAACATGGGTGATAAGTACCTATATGTGCGTGTGTACTAAGTCGCTTCAGTTGTGTCTGACTCTTTGCGACCCCATGGACCGTAGCCCTCCAGGCTCCTCTATCCATGGGATTCTCCAGGCAAGGATACTGGAGTGGGTTGCCATGTCCTCCTCCAGGGGATCTTCCTGACCCAGGGACGGAGCCCACGTCTCTTATGCCTCCTACACTGGGACGTGGGGTTCTTTACAACTAGCGCCACCTGGAAAGGCCCACGTACCTATATACCCATCAGGAAATTGAGAGAGAGGGTAAAATTAAAATCAGTGTTCCTCATTTCCCGAGTATGTCATTAAATGCTTACTGCCGAAGAATTGATGCTTTTGAACTGTGGTGTTGGAGAAGACTCTTGAGAGTCCCTTGGACTGCAAGGAGATCCAACCAGTCCATTCTGAAGGAGATCAACCCTGGGATTTCTTTGGAAGGAATGATGCTAAAGCTGAAGCTCCAGTACTTTGGCCACCTCATGCGAAGGGTTGACTCATTGGAAAAGACGCTGATGCTGGGAGAGATTGGGGGCAGGAGGAGAAGGGGACGACAGAGGGTGAGATGGCTGGATGGCATTACGGACTCGATGGACGTGAGTCTGAGTGAACTCTGGGAGATGGTAATGGACAGGGAGGCCTGGCGTGCTGCGATTCATGGGGTCACAAAGAGTCGGACACGACTGAGCGACTGAACTGAACTGAACTGAAGATATGTGAGTATCTACAGGCCATAATATTTTTCCTGGTAGAAAGCTGTGACCAATGATAAAGTGGAAAAGAAAAAACTAAAACTCCTTCTCTGGTTGCTCTTAGATTCTAAGATGGGCTCACCAAACTGAATAAAACGAGTTCCTTACCTGCTTTGTCACCATCAAATCCTAATTAAGTGAAAATTCTGAACTCCTGAGGCCTACTTAAGTTCAGTAATATAAACAAACTTAATACATGTTAGAAGGGCCATGAATAACTTATTTTAATACAACAAAGAACATTCATGCTTTGCATACAGACACATAACAAACACATACACACGTCACATACTCAGCTTACACCATACACGCACACACACAAAACTGCAGTCTGTTTTTGCATTCTCCCTCGGTGCAGTTCATCTTGCAGGGCTCTATTTTCTGTGAAGTTTCTAAATATTTCATGTTATTAATAAAACTAATGCCATTTGGCTTGGAGGGTATTATTGTTGTTCAGTTTCTCAGTCGTGTCCGGTTCTTTGCGACCCCATGGACTGCAGCACACCAGGTTCCCTGTCCTTCACCATCTCCCAGAGCTTGCTCAAACTCATGTCCATTGAGTCAGTGATGCCATCTAACCATCTCGTCCTCTGTCATCCCCATCTCCTCCTGCCTTCTATCTTTCCCAGCATCAAGGTCTTTTCCAGTGAGTTGGCTCTTACTCTACAGACATTGCCCACTGAAAGCTCTACAGTTAGAAATAAGAGGTTTTATTGCACCCATTGAAACTCCTCCAAGATGTCTAAGCCTCTCTCATCGCTAACTCTGTGCCGTTCAGTCTTGACCTTTATAGTGGGAAGTAGTGAGCCTCAGTGCTAAAAGCTTAAAAAGCACTTCTGCCTGGGGCCAGGCTCTGGAGAGACCATCGAGAGGGAGGAAGTAGCTACTTGCGCTTTATTTCCTTTAAATGAGGTAGACAGTAGTGAGCAGAACCTAGAGAGGCACTATGGACCAGCCTTGTGTCCTATGAGAGAAAGGCTGAAAAGCACCCAAACTCTCAGGCAAAGGGAAAGTCTATCGGAAATGGAAGAGGAAAATGAAATAAAATGAGTCATCTAAACATTCTCAAACAAGGAAGTAGTAATCACAGTAAATGCTGAAAAGCTCCACAGGTAAAATAAATTGGAATAAACCTAAAGATGGGATAAGAAGCTAGTAAAGAAAGCAAGTGGAAATGAACAGGAAGTACTTTCAAATTAAGCTTTGTGGATTCAAGTATGATGTAGCGTGTGGTTGTCTAAGTCTTAACCACCAAGGTTTCAGTTACTCTGCACGCCTAACAGTACTTTCTGAGTAATTTTTATTAAGTAGATTCAGATGCGTTGTCAAAGAAACAAGAATCTCTTCTGATTTCTTCGATTCTGTGAGAATGTCATTTGCTATTTGCACAGCCTGTTCAAATGTAGTAAAAACACAAACATTTTAGAGGTGACATCAGAGCTTGTTGCTTTAGTTTATTGCCTTTGTTTTCTGTGTTTATCACTCTGATTACTTCTCCACCAATGCTCGTCTTCCAGTGTCTCTTTGGTTCTGCCCTCCCTCCCCACAGCCACTATTCTCTTTCTCACCTTTATTTCACTACCAACTTTTCCAGGATGTGACCTACAAGTCAAAAATGTCTATTTCCTCTCATTCATTTCTTGGCTCCACTGCAACCTGCATCCCACCTCACTGTTCAGCAGAGACGGAACTCAAAAGTCAAGTATTGTTCTCACCTACACCTTCTTCTCAGTGCATTCTTGATGTTAACCTTGTCTTCAAAAGATAAGTGTAAAACCAAGTTGTGATCCAGAAAAAGACCATGTGAGTGTCCTAAAGATACCTCTCCCCCCTTCCTAAAGACTCTCTGCTGGCTCACTGAAACAGTCATCTTAGTACTGGTGTGAAGGGACTTTGTGTTACTTATCAGCTGACCTTAAAAGAGAGAAATTATTCTGAATTGTCTGAGTGGAACCAATTTAATCATATGGGGCCTTAAAGAGCTGAGACTTTTCTCCAACTAGAGTAGAAAGATGCAGAGGAGAGATATTTAGGAGAGAAAAGAAAAAATCAGATTTGAGAGTGTGAGAAGGATTCAACTCCTTATTGCTGGCTTTGCCAGGGACAGTGAGCCAGAGAATGCAGGAAGCGCTGGCAGCTGATAATTACTCCTGGAAGCTGAGACCTCAGTCCTATACCTGCAAGGAATTGAATTCTGCCAACAAACTGAATAAGCCTAGAACCAGGTGCTCCTCTGGAGCCTCCAGAAAGGGACATCACCCTGCTGACACTTGTATTTCAGCCTTGTGGGGCTCTATGTAGAGAATCAGCTGGGCTGTGTCATACCCAGATATCTGTCATACCCACAAAAACTATGAGGTCATAAGTGGTGTTGACTTAAGTCATTAAATATGTGGTAATCTGTTACAGCAACAATGGAAAACTAATATAGACTACTAGATCTTTTTCTCAAACTTATGATATCCTAGCATTCAAATTTTCACCTCTTCCAAAACATGGTTAATATTTACCATCTTAATTATATTCCAAATATATTATCTATTGAAATTGCAAACTTAGTTTCTCTATCTGGACACCATGGGGCCAGACTTTGAATACACATATAAGGATTTATGCATCTATGTATTTTGTTACGTACATGCATGTGCATATATGGGGGTGTCTATACATAAATACATACCTAGGTTGCTGTTCAGTCACTAAGTCATGTCTGACTCTTTGTGACCCCATGGACTGCAGCATGCCAGGCTTCCCTGTCCTTCACCATCTCCCTGAGTTTGCTTAACTCATGTCCATTGAGTTGGTGATGCCATCCAACCATCTCATCCTCCTTCTCCTGCCCTCAATATTTCCCAGCATCAGGGTCTTTTCCAAAACCTAGGTAGACCTGGTAAATATCAATCATAGTCAATAAATAATAGTTTATATATACACATATATAGGAATCTTAGCAATTATATATGCACATATGTGTATTTTTCCACAGTGTTAAGTAAATAGTAACATTATTTTGTGACAATCTTGTAAGCTGTATATTAATTGCTTCGTTATACATGTTAGAAATAGGAAGACAGAGGTCACGTAACTAGATAGAGGTCATCTAGTAAGTGGCTGAAGAGGATTCAAATATAGATCTGTCTGGATCTAAGACTGCAAGGTCCTTAGTTTTCATCTTGCTTATCTCTCATGCTGGATCAGGTCCTACACCCATCTCTGCCCAGACGCCTTGTGTCAGCCTCTTTCAACTCCCTTTTACGGTACGTCTGGATACCACACTACACTGCTAGTTTCCCCCTACAGCTCTGTGCCTTCTCAGTTTCCTAAGTTTCCTTCTGTTTATCATATATAAAAGAATCTCAAGATTGTGTTCTCAATCTTATGCTACTCTCTTCTCCAAAAATTCAGTTTACTTTTAAACTCTCCGTTGTAACTCTTTCAATGACTTTCAGCTTAATATCCCCAGTCCTGACTCTTCCCTGAGTTCCAGGCACATGTATTAATATAACCATGGTACTGAAAAATGCCTGTTTTTCTATCTTCTTGACATTTCTAAATAAGCAGTGGTAGGAAAAGAAGTCTTCTCTTCTTGCCAGCCTTTGTCCCTCAGTCATATTATCCATCTCTTCGGTGGCCAAATTCAGAAGCCTTAGCCCCTTTGGACCTCTCTTCTGGCTAAGAGCATCAGCTCTGGACTGGGCTGCCTAGGATTAAATCCCATCTGTGTTACTTACTTGTTTGGGACCTTGGACCAATTGCTTAACTTCTCAGGACCCAGGTATCTTCCTCTGTAAAACCGAGTGGTGATAGAAGTCAGTAATACCTCACAGTGTTGTTGAATTTTTTAAATAAGACACTATATTTAGATCAGCACCCAGCACCTAGTCCTCTTGATAAATTTTAGCTCTCATTCATTTTCCATTTAATTGCCAGATCTTCATTTTGCCCGAAATGCGAGAGACCTGGGTTCAATTCCTCAATTGGGAAGATCCCTTGGAGAAGGAAAAGGCTACCCACTCCAGTATGCTGGCCTGGAGAATTCCATAGACTGTACAGCCCATGGGGTTGCAAAAAGTCGGACATGACTGAGCGACTCTCACTTTCACTTTTTCATCCATGAAGTCTACAGTTAAGTTTCTGATGCCGACTTTTCTGCCCTCCACCACTCCATGTTAATATCTGAATCAATGCTGATTACCTCTGAATCATATTCCCCCAAATCTAGCCTACGTGTAATTATAAAATGAATCTTCCAAAGGCACTATTTTAATTGTCACTCAAAAATCCTTCAGTGGTTTTCCATAACTTTGATGATACAATGGAAACTTTCATTATCTTGGCTTTCAAAGCCTTCCATGAATTGGCCCCGACTTCTGTTTTAAATTGTTTCTACCTTTCCTCTCCCACTCAGCCTCTGACTGTAGATAGGCTGGACCTCCTCCTTTTTCTTAAATGTTGTTTAGTGGCCTGCCTCTTAGCTTTTGTGATAACTAGTAACTATGGTAAATATGTGCCAGGTTATGTGTTGAAACTTTCAAGAGTGTCATCTCATTTGTCCTCACAAAAACACTATGGGGTATCTACTGTGCTATTTCTGTTTTCCAGATGAGAAAACTGAGGCCCAGAGAGGATGACTTTGTCTGAAGGATATACAGTTAGGAAGTGGCAGACTCAGGATTTGAATCTAAACTGATTCCAGATTCCTGGTTTTAACCACTGTATCTTATGACTTCTCTATGCTTCATTCCCCTTTCCTAGAGTGTCCTTTACTCTTCCCTGGTCTATTTGACTCCCACCTATTCAAAGTCTCTCTTATGTCTGTCCTTACTGTAAAGCTTTCCCAGTCTCCTTTAAAAACTCTAGTGAACTCCTCTATCAGGTACAAGCTTCTCGAGGCTAAGAAGGGTGTTACATATTTCTCATGAAGCCCAGCAATACCTTGAGCATAGTAATTAATTAATTCTGATCATTAACTGGTACCAAATTTCTTTACTAGTGAACTTGACTGTGATTCCTTGTGGTGTAGCCAGCTGATTGATTTCTCTTTATTACCCATTTTTTCCCAGTGACCAAGTTAGGTTCTTTGATTGCCAACACATGTCTGAACTTAAGCAGAATAGGAAATTTTTCAAATGGCGTAGAGTATCATGGAATGCTGAAACAGCAGACTTGGTCTGAAATCAAGGAGGGCACAGCCCAGCAGAGGTCCCCGACAGTGCCAGCGCATGGGACACTGAACTCCATGCTGCTGGATTTCCCCTCCTTTACAGTCACCGCAGGTTGTGTCTGTCTGGCCTCCCCCCATGATGCCCAGCTATGCCTTGTTTTTGCCTATGTTCAAGGGAGCTGCAATCAACAGCTTAGCAAGGAGAGAAATGAGTCATTCTCTTATTGCAGAAGTTGGGGAGTGGGAGGGACTCCAGGATCAAGAACTGTGGCGCCTAAAGAGGAATAGAGGAGAGACGAGATGCAACTACTAGAAAGAGAGGAAGTCACTTATGAGTTGCTCAAAATTACTAAATGCTTTGTTATGAGATAACATTCCTATCTTCTAAAATTAGAAGTTGGGGATTTAGGGTAACATGAACAAATAAGAGGGTCCCCCAGATGGACTTCAGAGATTTGTGACCCCTGACCACACACACACAGTTTCTGAGTCCTTACATTTTCCTCAGTGAGTGAGTCCAGTTTCTGTTAGAGTCTCAAATAGGTTCATGATCCAAAAGGGTTGTGAAATACTACTTCCAGCTACTGAAATAGAAACATAATCTTACCTCAGGACATCAGGTGGCTCAAAGGCAGAGTTTCTCATAATATTATGTAAGGAAAAAGTTGAATTTGAAAATTCTTCATATGCTATAATGTGCCTGCTCATCTAACAGATGCAAAAGAGTTACTTAGAAGGTTAACTCTCTTTAGAATGAAAGACTTACAGTGGAATTTCTATCTATCCCATGACCATGCATCAAAAGGGCTTCTGCTCTGTCGAATCCTTGGATGCCTTCTTAACCAATTGCAGAATAACAATACAGCTTACCTCCTCAGTTGTTATTTTTATAGCATCTTGCTGTTTTCCTCATAGTTTTTGAAAGATCCTTCCTGGGTCTCCATACTTCAGCAGGGAATGAGCAGTATCTCTTTATACCTGTCTCTCCAAATCTCTGCATGACAGGGTAGAGGTACATGAGGAGCTAGAGTCTGTAAAAAAAAGAAGGCTTCTTACAGATTAAATAATAATTAATAATGAAAGTGTTAGTTGCTCAGTTGTATCCAACTCTTTGCAACCTCATGGCCGATAGCCCGCCAGGATCCTCTGTCCGTGGAATTCTCCAGGCAAGAACACTGGAGTGGGTTGCCATTCTACTCTCCAGGGGATCCTCCCAACCCAGGGACTGAACCTGGGTCTCCTGCATTGCAGGCAGATTTTTTACCATCTGAGCTACCAGGGAAGTCCTATGAGGCTTATCAAATAAGCAAGTGGTATCTATTTAGTGCCGTGTCTTCTTTTGTTTGTTTGTCTGCTTGTTTGGTTTTCGGTTTTTGTTCTTTTCCAGTTGTATATGTATTTTTAAATATTTGTTTATTTTTGGCTGTGTCAGGTATTAGTCGCAGCATGCTGGCTCGGTAGTTGTGGTGCGTGGACTTAGTTGTGCCAGGGCATGTGGGATCTTAGTTTCCTGACCAGAGATGGAACCCATGCCTCCTGCATTGGAAGGAGGATTCTTAACCCCTGGAGCACCAGGAGAGTCTTGTCTTTGGAACAAGCTGGTTAAGTGGGAGCTTCCTTGAGGGTTGCTGCCTTCATTACAGAATAAGAACTGTGCTTGCAGAAGTGGCTTCTCAGGGCAAGATGAGTGTCTTATCCATCATCTTAATGACCTGACTTTCCCCACCACCACCACTGAAACATGGCAAGGGAGGAGCATCCAAAGTGTTTAGGGGAGAAAGCCATAGTTTCAGATGAATGTCAGAGAAGGCTTTGTGAGGAAGCGACGTTTGAGTAAAGACCTGAAGGAAGCTGAGCAAAAGCCACCTGGATACGTGGGACCACTGACTTCTGGGTGGCAAGTTGGTGGCACCATGGCAGCCAGCCTGGGCCTGCACCATTAAGGGTGTTGAGCTCTAGAAAGAGAAGAGAAGGCTCTGGAGCAAAAACTCCCACAAAACCCGCAACTCATTGTGTTAACTCACTGGTCCTCTCCTCTTGTCATTGTCCCGTTTCTACCTATATCCTCAGTTCTGCTTCCAGCTAAGACGTGAACACCAAGAGCAACCTTATTTTTCTTTCTTACAGTTCAAAACTCACAGAATATTGAGAGCCTTTTGCACAGAAATTGCCCTTCTGGTTGGGCTTCTTGTGTGTGTCCCCAGTGCTTAGCATACTGCTCTCTGTGCAAAGATGCCCCCAACAAGTGTCTGTGAAACTGACTCCCTGACCTAAGAGTGGGCAGCTACTCCATAATGCCACATGCTCAGAACTTGTCTCCTGGGAGAGTTGGTTCAAGCTTGTGTCTCAGTGGTCATGAAGATCAGTCTTCAATGGAAATATTCCTTCAACTATCTTTTAGACGCCAGATTGCTTCCTAGACAAGCAATGGTTCCTTTAGCACCTACCAAACTGATGAGCACCCCCATTAAGGAGGTCCATCCTGTAGATGAAGAAACAAACTCTTAAGGAATCTGAATGACTGTCTCACACAACACTTATTTTTAGAACTATCTTTCTAATGTTTAATCAATTAGTCACTAGTCCCGTGGCCTCCAACTGCTTATCTCACACACTTCAGTAAAAAATTTGAATGCATTCCCATATTCTGTGTTTATTTATAAACTATACAGTCCTTGCCAGTAGCTAATATTTCAAAATACAGTATACATAGGGGACAAGTTCATTGTTTAGCATAAGGTATATAAGTCCCTCAATTCTTTTATTAAACAGTTATATATTGAGAATCTTCTGGAAGCAGGCACAGTTCTGATCACTGAATACACAGTGAACAAAGCAAACAAAATTCCCACACTCCTGTGGCATAGAATCTAGTGGAAGATGGAAGATCATAAGTAAAATAAATCAGTAAACTGTACAACAGTGTCACATGACAGTAAGTGCCGTGGAGAAAAATAAAACAGGAAGGGCACTGGAGTGGGTTTTAGGGGGGAAGTGCGATTTTACATTGCATCCGAGAAAGGGAGTAAAGATCTAAGATTAGGGAATTAATTGGTTGACTGTTCGTAACCGTATGACATAGAGAATGAAGGTGTCCATGTCAATGCATTATTTAAATATTCAGTCAGTTCAGTCGCTCAGTCATGTCCGACTCTTTGCGACCCCATGAATCGCAGCACGCCAGGCCTCCCTGTCCATCACCAACTCCCGGAGTTCACTCAGACTCACGTCCATCGAGTCCGTGATGCCATCCAGCCATCTCATCCTCTGTCGTCCCCTTCTCCTTCAGCCCCCAATCCCTCCCAGCATCAGAGTCTTTTCCAATGAGTCAGCCCTTCGCATGAGGTGACCAAAGTACTGGAGTTTCAGCTTTAGCATCATTCCTTCCAAAGAAATCCCAGGGCTGATCTCCTTCAGAATGGACCAGTTAGATCTCCTTGCAGTCCAAGGGACTCTCAAGAGTGTTCTCCAACACCACAGTTCAAAAGCATCAATTCTTCAGCACTCAGCTTTCTTCACAGTCCAACTCTCACATCCATACATGACCACTGGAAAAACCATAGCCTTGACTAGACGGACCTTAGTCAGCAAAGTAACGTCTCTGCTTTTGAATATGCTATCTAGGTTGGTCATAACTTCTCTTCCAAGGAGTAAGTGTCTTTTAATTTCATGGCTGCAGTCACCATCTGCAGTGATTTTGGAGCCCCCCAAAAAATAAAGTCTGACACTGTTTCCACTGTTTCCCCATCTATTTCCCATGAAGTGATGGGACCAGATGCCATGATCTTCGTTCTCTGAATGTTGAGCTTTAAGCCAACTTTTTCACTCTCCACTTAAATATTAGTAAAGCACAATTTCTTTATTTAGATGACTGATATAAATGGAATTCTAATATTTTCCCTTGTGCCTAAGTGGAAAGACCACTGATGTAATGAGTAACTGATTTAAACAGGTGTATTATTACAGTTCACTTTTGAGATCTAGCAGGCTGCTGTTTCCTTCTCCAAGGGATCTTCCCCACCCAGGGATCAAACCTGGGTCTCCTGCATTGCAGGCAGATTCTTCACCATCTGAGCCACCAGGGAAAACCAAAAAAAGATTATTGCAGTTCACCTTTGGAATCTAGCCACAATGATGAAGTTTGGATGGCTGTTTCACTAACAGATATGGCAGCCTACAGTAAATTAGCTCTTTGATTCAGGTTCAACTTGGTTCCCAGGGTGAGTTTAAGATCCTACGGTTTATTTATTTGTGAGCAATTCTCTTTAACATCCAGAGTCATTTTGTGCTTTTTTGTCTTGCTTTAAAGCAGGTGATTAGGGAGAATACATGCACAAAAGTGCATCTGAACAGCTGGTAGTTACTCACAGGAAGCGGTAATTTGTCGGTTTTCTTTTCCTTTCTGTTGAGTTATGTTAATGTAGCATGAGCATTTCCCTTTTTACCAGAGAAGAAAAATTTGTTCGGCCTGGTGAAGCTTCAGGAGGAAGAGGCTTAAGGGAATTGATATTTTAAAATATCTTGCCACTCAAGTAACAATACAATGAGCTTCCGAGGAAAGGTTTTTAAACGGGATCCCAGTGAATTTTGGAAGAAGAGACGAACAGTGAGGAGAAAAAATCAAGAAGAAATCCACAGATTTACCTCTGTAGGTATCTGAATGTTGATGTTTGCTTTTCATCTTCTCTTCAATACTTAAAAAAAAAAAAAAAATTGCTCTGGCATGGTAATCTAACCTAGGGTGATGGGCAAAGTCTTAAATGGAACAGAGTATTAGCTCATAAATATCCTTTTTTACTTACATTATTATTTTTTAATTGCTTTGATCATTATTTTAAAACATATTGGAAGAGGTTTGAAGCAATTAAAATACTACTAAGTTATTTAGAATATTGGAATTACTACCATCATTATTTTAAAACATGTTGATAGAGGATTTAGAGAGTTACTATTGCTAGAATATTCTCCTTTTTTAAAGAAAGTCTATAATTGCCTCAATTAAGACCCCAGTTGATGATGTGCCTACAGTTGTGTTTTTAAAAAAGTATTACTGCTCTATTTTTATCGTGTACCACTCATGATTTGTTTTAAAGTTCTTAGAAAGAGCAACCCAAAATAGGAAAGGAAATGTAAATAATGATTTAATTAAGTGAGCTGAGGGAGAGAGTAAAAATTGGTACGTTCTAAAGGTTAAAAAGATTTGATTTTGTTTACTGTTTAAAGTATTTCTGCCTTAGGGTTGGTAAACAAAATGAGAGCTCTGAAAATGTGTCCTTATTACAGAATTCTAGCTTTCTGTCTGTCAGTATCAGGGCGGATGCTTAGAGCTTCAGTGATTCATATGTAATCTGGAAGGCCCACTTTATATGATGAATGATTGGGTACTCTTTTCCTAGGAATGTTTATTTTACCAGGCAGTTTGTTTTGCTTGTTTTCCTTCAAGGCAAGGGTTCTTGAGCTCAGCACTACTATCATTTTGGGTTGGGGATTTCTTTGTTGTTTGGAGCTGTCCTATGCGTTGTGACCACGTTTAGTGACGGCCTGGGCGTTTACCCAGTAGATGCTGGTGGCAAGCTCTCCCCTGTTGTGACAAGCAAAAATATCTCCCTACATTGCCAAATGTCCTCTCGGGCAGGGAGAGTGATGTCCAGGTTGAGAACCACTGCTCTAGAGATAAATAATGTTTTTGTTCATATAAACATTTTTTATCTAGAAACAGAGCAACTTAAAAAACTATATATATTTGATCATATAATGGTTGTTTATGAATAGACATTGAAAGAATATGAAAAATCAAATTAATGAATAGTCACTCAGGCTTTGATAGACCAAAAGCAAGTATGGAACACTCCATCTCATGTACCAGTGGTTCTCTTTCTACTTACAATCTGTCTGGTGATAATTTAATGTGAGTAGAGTTTACTTGGAGGTCTGGCTCATAGGTCTGGCTCTGATGCCTTGTTGATTCTATCTCAGGATCTTAGTAGTGTATGTCTCCCATTGGCAAACATGGGCAAATGACCCCTTTGACCTGTTCCCATGGGATGTGCCCAGGTCTTTCCACTCCCTGTTTCCTAAGGAGACTATGCTGAATTCAGAATCTAACCTCTTGGTCCCCGCTGATCCCAAAGGGTGCTCAGTTGTGACGTCTCCACTGGCCCCATAGAAGCCTCATCAGTTGTTCACCGTCAGCCTGTTAAAGAGGATAAGTTTGGAGACTTCCTTGCTTTGAGATTATGTTAACCTTCAGACCAGTCCAAAAAATGCAGCTTCCTAGCTGCCTATCTCTCAGTGGAATTTAGAAGTCCTAAGGTTATGTCACCACAAGACTTACTTCTTCTTGTGTCCACTGAAAGAGACAACACACAGGAGAAGAATGTGTCTATCTTACAGAGACTGCAAGGCCGCAGGATTTGACGTTAGGACAGTCCCAGGTGTCTCCCATATAATGAAACTAATCACGCCATGAGTTATCTTAATTGAATTGGAAGGTATTGCTACTGAGGAGTATGGGGAAAGCAGCCAGTAAGGATGGTGTGTTTCCCCACAGCATTCAGTGGCTGTGCATTCACATTTAATTAAGATCATTCATACAGTGAATAGCTTTCTTCTGTGGAAGGCGCTGGGGACTCCCTAATGCTGTTGCCTGCTTTTGGTCCTCCTAAGATAGGCATATCTTCTTTCACAGCTTGTCTCTTCTGTTGAGTAGAGGACTGTAGTAGTATCCTGGGACTTAGCTTTCATTTTGGGGAAAAAAAAAGAACGAGAGAGTGACTCCAAGAAAGTGAAGCATGTAATTAGAGGGCTAGTGGGTCATTCTGAGTGTCACCCACCGTCAGGTGACCTTGGGCAGTTTACTTAAATCATTCTGAGCCTTAGTCGCCCCTTTCATAAAGTGTTCCTAATGATATCTTCCCTGTCTTAACATTTTTTATTGGAATTCATTTTGATCATGTGTATTCTGAACATGACTTGAACACTGTGAAAAGTTATGAGCTGCAAGTGTTGTGGGTTACTAATAAAACCAAGTAAAATATCAAGGGCCAGGGAAGGGGGGGATATAATTGCAGAGTGAGATTGTTTTTTTCAGAACCTGCAAATGTTGAAGCCACTGGGCTGTTGGTGACTCCTTCCTTCCAGGACCCTTTTTCAGGGACAGAGCCACTCAGTAGACAAAATTCTGGATTGCATCAAGCTGGTGTTGAGGGGGGGCTCCCACATCATTCTATGTGTCAATGGGGGTTTCCTTTGAAATACCATTTCCCACCCCACCCTCACCATTGCCCAGCTTAGCTGAAACCCACCCAAAACCAAATTGGACTTTCCACAGCACACTCATCTGAGCTTTTTAAAAGCTAAACCAACATTTCTAGACCAGCTTCTGAGATGACTTGATAAGTGGTAAGGAAGAGGCAATTCAAATGTCAGAGTGCCCAACAAATGAACATAAGACTTAACAGTTAGGTCAGAGAATAAAATGATTTCTTTTGAATTTTTAGATATATTCGTATATTGTTATGAAAGGAGAAATAATGATCACTGGAAATAATTATCATAGATTGCAGTTCTATAATGATCATATATATTTTGAATTCCACAAATCATTTGTTTTTTTTTAATTTGAAAACCGCTTAGTTGTGTCCGACTCTTTGTGACCCCATGGATGAAACAGTCCATGAAATTCTCTAGGCCAGAATACTGGAGTGGGTAGCCTTTCCTTTTTCCAGAGGATCTGCCCAACCCAGGAACCGAACCGGGGTCTACTGCATTGCAGGTGGATTAACCGACTGAGCTATCAGAGAAGCCTACTTCTTGCCCTATGACAAATTTAGATATGGTTTAGTATCAAAATAGTGTAGAATACTTAACTGGAAGTCTATGACTTCCTAAATGGTACACAACTCAAACTTTATAGTCTCATGATCTAGGCTAACACTTTTGTTTATTTGTTTTTCTTCAAATGCTATTTAAAGCTATTTATTTAACTCTGTTGAAATTTTTAATTATTTTGGAACCTTCCCTTATCAATCCAGTTTTCAAGTATCTTGTCTAAGAAATCCCTTTCCATGTTTTAATCCACTTACCACAGACAATATGCAATACGAGACAGTGTAATAGCATTATGAGAAGTTTGAGGAAAATGAAACTTACTTGTTAGATCATCAAGTAGAACTACTTCCCTCAATTTTTGAAGTCTGTTTGGTGTTCTGTAGTTGAAGGTTTTCTCTTTAACTGCCTTTCTATTTTTATTTTTCTTTTTTTATCCAATCACCCAGCATGATCTCTGGTGCATAGAACGAAAGTTAATAAAAGGTAGTTTCCTTCCTAAGTTACATGTCCTAATTTGGAAAGATTAAGTGTACTATTAAGTTGAGTTATGATAGCAATCATCTGTACTGCCAGAAAAATGTGAAATTCATTTAAGTAAATGTGAGTTATTATTTTTACTTTGTTACTGGCTTGTGGTTAATTAATCTGCAGGATTTCAAAGTGTTTGGAAAATTTGGGCTACAAATGACAATTCCCCTTCCTCTCTAGTCATTTAGCAGTCATTTAGCCTGTTAGCACTTTAATAGAAAATTGAAAACTGTAGAAAGCTACAGACAAAGAATGTGATCTGAATGACTTTAACGTATCTCCCACACACGTCACGTTATTACATTTTGTCCTGTTGCCTTTCAAGGCTGCGTTTTATCTTTACTCTTCCACGCTAACGTGAACAGCTTCTCCCTGATCATCTGTGTTGCCTTACTTACTGATACTGTTCTATACAAACATTCACTATTACCTCTTGGGCCTATTTCATAATGAACCAGTTAGCTGAAAGGAAGCGTGGGATGGGGACCCAGGAAGCAAGAGGATGGTTCCAGGAAATGATGAAATGAGGTTGAATCAGGGTTGAAATACAGCATAAAGTAGGGATGAATGCTATAAATGGACAAGGCAGAAGGAAGCCATGAAACGGGACCAAACGGGGGATCTGAATTCAATGCAGACCATAGAAATGGAGAAGTGTAAGTTGAAACTGGATCTGAGGACTCTGCCTGTGACGGTAGCGATGGGGAACAGCTGGCCCAGGTGCCACAGAGATGCAGAGAGGATGCTTTTAAAATGGACTTAAGATTAATACCTGCAATTGAACCAGAAAGGCTCTTACTTTCCTCAAGGCTGAGTGCCAGGAGAGGGAGATGAGGGAAATCCAGAGAGACCAAGAAGAGAACTGCCCAACAGGGCCAAGCTTGACTTCATAACGATGCTCTTTACAACGAGCTGATCAGGAAGTGGACCACTTGTCAGAGAAGGGGAGGGGTACAGTGGACAGGAAGTAACACCATGATCCCCCAAAACTCTTTAATGTCCCTAATGACAGCGGTACAAAACTTTCTTAAAACAGAGGTTCCCTCAGTTGGTGGCAGTTTCCACTGTGATTTCTGACACAAATGTTATCTAGCATTCTCAATGGGAAAACTGTTTGCCGCCTTTCTCTCTCTTACATGTCTTCTTTACTGCTCACACAGAACACTTCATTTCTGACACTTCTGGTCACCAAATGTGTTGCGGTTTTCCCCCACGCCAAGAAATTTTCTGCAACACTGATCTCGGGTGGCCTTGACCTTCTGTGGCTTGAAGCAGTATTTCAGTTCCCAGCCGGAGACTGAAGTCAGCCTGAGGCAGTGTGAGCTCGAAATACTAGCCACTAGACTTTGAGGACAGATAGACAATGACAAGGCCCTGGCTCTGAATTTCCACAAAGAAACAGAAAGTAGTAAAATAAGTAAAGTGTTTATTAAGAGAAAAAAAGAGTACAGTACTTGTGGAGACACACACGAGCAGGGTCAGAGGGAGAATCGTGCCCTCACGGTAGTTTAATCACTTCTATGGGGCATTTCTTCCTGGTTTCCTCTGGCCAATCATCTTGGTTTGCTTGGTCCTGAGTCTGTGTTTGGTGTATCTCGGGGTTCTCCTAGGTGTGCACACATATCTCTTAGCCAAGACACATTCCAGCAAAGAGGCCTATGGGGAGGTTGACATCACCTGCTATGGGGTGACACCCCCTCCTTTTGATGTCCAAGGAGACTTTATGCGCATGTGTGGTTGGGAAGATCTTCTTGACTTCAAGAATAAGGAATGTGTTGTCTTTGATCTCTTATCTGGGAGGATTCAGCTTCTCCTCCCTCCTATTTTGGAGTCTCTGTCCACAGGGGAGGAACTCCAGCTGCTCAGCCTGGGACTCATCTATCTCCTTGCTTCTTCACCAGCTGAGTGTCCTAAATTTAACCCAGTTCTAACACTATCTGCCTGGAGACTGCATCAGATCTCACAGGTTAAGAGCTCAGACCTAAAAGGCAGCCCCCACATCCCACATCAGATGCTGACCGTAAGTCTAGATTATTGCCTGTGCTTCTGACCAACCCATTTTACATTGGAGGTTCCAACCACCCACTCTTTGAATTTCAGACACCAGCTGCAAGTCCAGGTTGTTACCTGTCCTTCTGATCCACTGGCTATAAATCATGAGTTCCCATCATCCCTTCTTGGGATTGACTAATTTGCTAGAGCAGCTCACAGAACTCAGAGAAACATTTTGCTCACTAGATCATGGGTTTAGTATAAAAGGATATAACTCAGAAACAGCCAGATGGAACAGATACTTAAAGCAGGGTATAGGGAAAGAGTACCAATCTCCCTCAGATCTCCATGTGCTCACCAACTCAGAAGTTCTCCAAACCCCATCCTTTGGGGTTTCTATAAAAGCTTCACTACATAGACATGATTGATTAAGTCATTGACTATTAGATATTGATTCAAACTCAGATTCTTCTTGATCTCCCCAGTGGTCAAGGAAGTGAAACTGAAAGGTCCAGCTCTCTTATCAGCTGGTTAGTTCTCCTCAAGATCACCCCTCCCCACCATCTCTTCTAGGTTTAATAGGAATATTGAATGAGAGAAAGTGTTAAATACTTCTTATGATAGGCCTTTCCATTTGATCATGATAATAATAGTAGGAAAAATAAAAGCCATTATTAGCATGTGTGCCGTGCTTAGTCACGTCCGACTCTCTGACCCCATGGACTGTAGCCAGCCAGGTTCCTCTGTCCATGGGGATTCTCTAGGCAAGAATACTGGAGTGGGTTGCCATGCCCTCCTCCAGAAGATCTTCCCAACCCCGGGATCAAACCCAGGTCTCTTGCATTCTAGGAAGATTCTTTACCTTCTAAGCCACCAGGGAAGCCCAAGAATAGGAGTGGGAAGCCTATTCCTTCTCCAAGGGAACTCCCAACCCAGGAATCAACCCAGTGTCTCCTGCATTCCAGGCAGATTCTTCACCAGCTGAGCTACCCATTAGCATATATGGGGTAAATGGTTTTTAAATGGTAGTGTTTAAAGTTACTATTAGTATTGAATTGTTCAGTGTGCAGATGTTATTTCTACAATTAAAAATATATTAATTGGTTTTAATATAGCAAATGTTTTAAGATGAAAATGGCAGAAAGAAGGAAGGTGATATGGGGCCAGCAATAGCTTAAAGACACCTGGTCCGTTGTCTGTAACACAACTTCCAGTGCAATCTGGCACCTCCTATAGAGAAAAAATTATAGTTTGTGACAGTGTCAGCACTGAAAGCAAGTGTGAATATAAACAATTTTTGGCCCCAGTTGCTCTGGTGATTAGGAGAGGGATGATTAAAATGGATTATGCTTAGTAGAAAATTAGAGATGAAAATTTTACTGAATTTATCACCTTGGAAAGCCAAGAAGGTATTTGTCTCTCATTCTCAGCGTGTGTGATGTCTGATGTATTTTTTATAGAGTAATATGACATGAGACTTCATTAGTAATACATGAGTGTATTAAACCTATAATTGACTATAGGAGAGGTTCTCCTTTAAGATGATTCAATTCCAAACAAAGGTAAGTTGAGGAAATAGTAGTCCCTTATTGTAAGTGCTACTTTAAGTATTATTTCATTTTAGTTTTCTTTAATTGCAAGCAGAAGAAACCTTCCCTGGTAAACAAATGTATCCAGAGAAGGGAACAGAAGGAAGAATGAAGGGACAGGCTGGCAAAGAACAAGAATGGACTTAGAGCAGCTCAGGCCAGTGGTAAACAGGAACGGTCTTGGTGTTGGGAGCTAATGGACTGCCCTGTGAGATTTTGGCATCTCTCCTGCACGATTCAGAGTTCTGGAGGGAAGATTTTAATGGGCTGGGGTCACATGTCCTTGACCACAGAAGAGTAGGACCCTTTTAATTATCAGACCCACCAACACTGCTCTTTATACGGAAGGAAGTAAGTCCTCAGAAGGAAATTTACATGCTGATACTAAAAGAAAACAGGATGGATGTGTGTGTGTGTGTGTGTGTGTGTTAGTCATTTAGTCATGTCTGACTCTTTGCTACCCTATGAACTGTAGCCCATCAGGCTCCTCTGTCCTTGGAATTCTCCAGGCAAGAATACTGAAGTGGGTTGCCATTTCCTTCTCCAGGGGATCTTCTCAACCCAGGGTTTCCCATATGGCAGACAAATTGTTTACCTTCTGACTTAGGTCAAAAAACAGCAAACGTTTACTCCGCATGTTCAGTTTCAACCAACGGTTAAGAAAGGAAATAAAAGAATGAGCTGACTATCATTATGGGAAAAATGTATTAAACGTATATGATTCATGTTGCTAAGTATTTATATTCATGTATATGTGTTTATTGGAGAATGCAATGGCACCCCACTCCGGTACTCTTGCCTGGAAAATCCCATGGGCGGACGAGCCTGGTAGGCTGCAGTCCATGGGGTCGCCAAGAGTTGGACACAACTGAGCAACTTCACTTTCACGTTTCACTTTCATACACTGGAGAAGGAAATGGCAGCCCACTCCAGTGTTCTTGCTTGGAGAATCGCAGGGACAGGGCAGCCTGGTGGGCTGCCATCTATGGGGTTGCACAGAGTCAGACACGACTGAAGTGACTTAGCAGTAGCAGCAGTAGTATATGTGTTTATGTACACACACACATACCCACATACCTCTCACATTTGACCTGTTAGTTTATTTGTGTGACTGTTACAGTACTAAAATAGTGTCAGAGTTTCAGCTGATGGCAGCTTTCATCACAGACTTCATGAAAATTAATCTAAAAATCCAGGCAGTTAGCTCAAAGACATTAATTTCCCTGGTTATGATGTATTTTTAATGATATTTATTATTTTTCAAGTGTTTCTAGAAAACTAAGTGAGACATGTAATTTAATTTGATTTAGATCTTCTTGGATATTTTCTACTTCTTTGCAAGTACCAGTGTTAGGCGAAGAAGCAGCCGCTTTTATTTTTTCATTTGCTAAACAAAAATGAGTGAATTTTGACATACTAAGAGGTATATGTGGTCAAATTACCTTAAAAAAATAAGACTGAGAAGATTTAAATTCAATTTGAAAGTATACCTTCCATCACAGATCCTATAAATCTCTTCAGTTCCTTGATTTTCCTAATGAATTTATGAGTTAATAAAATAGAACATCCTGATTTTCTAACTGTAGGACTTCCTGGTGGCTCAGACAATAAAGAATCCACCTGAAATGTAGGAGACCTGGATTCAGTCCCTGGGTTGGGAAGATCCCCTGGAGGAGGGCATGGCAATCGACTCCAGTATTCTTGCCTGGAGAATCCCCATAGACAGAGGAGCCTGGCAGGCTGCAGTCCATGGGGTCTCAAAGAGTCGGACACAGCTGAGCGACTAAGCACGAAATAGAATATCCTGATTTTTCTAACTATAAAAAACTAACACAGAAAATTGTGTTGAATATTATGATTAATCATCCTATTTGCCAACAACAAATTTAACCTGCTTTATTTCACTGAAATGGACTAGGACATTTAAAGAGTGACTCCTGGCTGATTTCTTGCGAGATCTCTGTCCATTTTTGTTACCAAGGGAACCGTTTCTAAATTCAACTTAATCTGAGTTTGCCCAGCTGTATAGTTCTTAACTTTGAGTTAGCTGGTGTTTTTCCATTCTCACGGAACTGTGCGCTTGAAGACAGAGAAAAGGTTAAAGGGTCAGCATAAGATGGCTTATTCTTTACTTAATCATTTCCTTTTCCATAAGTAGAGCTAGTCTTGCTTTCTGAAACTCAAACATTTGAGAGGTTGTCTAGTGGAACTCCCTTTGATGAAAGGCTAAATTAAATCTGTCACACAACCACAGGCTGACAGCTTGGCCATGGATCCAGCTGCACGGGCTCTCTGCAATTTTCTTGTTTGTTTTAAACACAAATAGTGTGGAAGTTGCTTCCATTCCAGTTACACAAAGGCCAAAGGGTCCTGATGAACTTAAGATCTAACAAATCCATGTGTCCTTTAGATCTTTTATTTCCTTTAAGAAATGTAATCCATTATCTTGATAACACTGAAGTTAACAGCTGTGTTGTTTCTAGTTTGTTTGGGCGACGTGGAGATTGGTTTCTTTTTTATTTTTTCGAGATGTGTGTAAAGACCCTGTGGATCCTCACCCTTAGCTATTTGTCTGTGGGTCAGAATGTGAAGACAATGTTAATTTGCGTCTCATGCCCTACAAGAGGCTTCTGTATTGGTCCTGAAGTAAATCCTATTTTTGTTTTTCTGGGTCACTAGCCAGGATGAATAGTTTTGTCAGCTGACGAGGACATTCAGATATAGAATTAATTCTGTTATAAATACTCAAATTAGAACAAAGATTCAGATATCTGAAAGTAACAGGGGTGATCAAGGAAAATAGAGGAAGTCTAGACTAACATCACAGGAGGTACTGCCCGTCGCAGAAAAAATATGAAGTATCTCAAAGGTAGGGGGAGAGTCTCTTTGCATAGTAATGTTTCTTGAAAAGATAAGATTTTTTTGAAAAGCAGAACCAAGCAACTAGTTTAGATCAACAAACCAGAGTAACCCTAATGGTGAGTAACCAAGATTTGGCTTGCTAAATACACTGAACAACACAGATGTGTGGCCCCAAACTCAGGGTGTTTGCCATGGAGACTGTTCTCCATTTCTCATCCCATCAGACCCCTTTCAAACCCTTAGCCATCCTGTTAATTCTCTGTTGCTAACAAACTTGACTTGCATGTGTGTAGGTGAGAGCTCCAGAAAGAAATTCTAACTTTGATTGTTGTCTAGATATTTACCTTGGCAAAGCTAATGAGTTTAATGCTAAAGTAATCCCAAATTTAATCCTCTCCTTTCGATCTGAAAATATAAAAGAAAGAAATTTTTTCTAGGCTGATTTCTCAAGGAAAATAAAAGGCAGAATTTCAAAGTCACTTTCATTTGCTGATATACATAATTAGGTAGATTGCCTTTCTTCTTCCTACTGGGCATAGGGCAGCCTGACTTGATTCAGAAGATATTATACACAGAGGAGACACAGCCCTATTTTTAATTTCAGTGCTTTTCCTTATGTTATTACTTCTTTTGCTTCCAATAGAATCACTAAATATCAAGGTTTGTTTGTTTCTAAAGGAAATTTAGATAATAAACATTAAAAGCATGTAAGACAGTTTCTAGCACATGAAAAATTTAGTATCGTTGGTTTGGTTGATTTGACTTGATGTTAGGATATATTTTGGGGTAAACTTGTGTGGTTATTTTCAATCGTTTTTGAGTAAAGAGAAATCTGTATTTGCCTGGCATTGATGGTTCCCTTAACACCCTCATATACTTCGTCTCTTTGATCTTTTTAACAACACTGCCGAAACCAGGAAGTTGCTCTTTGATTTAGTCAGTCTCACTAAGTCTCAATTTAAATGACTGTCCAAGTTACTTAGCTGAGAGGTAAAAACCCTGGGCTTCCAACTAGAGATTCTGACTTCTGATCCTTTACAAGAGGGTCCAATGCACAGAACTGTTTAAGAAACTTACCAGGTGTTTAAGGTTCCCTACAGAGCTCAAAATTCTTTCGATAATAAATTGCTAATTGTTTTTCCCTTTCTTGCTGACATTAGCTTCCAGAAGCACATACATAATCTGTAGTTATTTTCCCTGGTCTCCTATCACCAGTGTTTTATTTCTCTTTTTTTAATTACTTGAAGTTGTTAGTAGTTCAACTTCATGCACTTTTCTAGTTTCCCTCTTTGGTGGATTTTCAAAGGATAAACACTTTTAAAACCAAGCAACTCCCTAGTGTTTTCACAGAAGCATGAGAGCGTTGAAAGACCAAGTTCATTTTCACCACGATGAAACAAATGATCATTAAGGAAAATTTGGAAAATGCAGGAACCAAAATCCTAAATCCCATCTAAATAAAATTGATAATATATGGATATATATTTCTAGGTTTTTTTCCTTTAAATTTTTAAAATCTTGTGCAGTTATTCAGTGTGCAGTATTTAATCCCACCTTTACTTAGCAACAATATATAAGAAATTTTCATTGTTTTAGCAAGCATATATATTTTTTCTTAGAATGGATGTGCCATAATTTCCTAGTCATTCCTTACCTTTAATAATTTATTGTTTCATGTTTTTAGCTGTCCTTGTCCTTCAGATTTTATTACCTGTCAAAGATCTAGGTGTTCTGAACTCCAGTTCTAATGTCACAATATGTGAGAATCTAAAACCATTTTCAGGATAAATTTGACCTCCTTTCATTGCCTTTCCTTTTGCAGTAATACCATATTGAAGATAGACTCCAGCCTCCTCACATTCTCCCACAAAAACCAATAACATGCAAAATGTTGTGACTTAACTAACTTTACTGAATATTTGAAAAGTTACAAGGGGGAATCATGGCATGTACCACACAGTTATTCATTGATTTTTTTTTCCAACCCCTATCCTATTTTCAACGTCTTTTTAGATAGAGCCTCCACCAGCCTGACTGCTTTTCTTAGCTGTCTTTGATTAAGGCAAATATATTTTCTCTGTCTTGTTACAAATGGAATATTGCAAAGATATTCTTGTTTCATCTTAGATTATATGTGTGACTATTTATTTAAAATTAATGTCCTAGATGAAATCATAAAAACTTATTTACTCAACATTTATTTATTGAATACCTACTGTTTGCTCTCTGTATCCATTAAATTTACAAAAGTGCTTTAAATCTATGACTAGTGAAAATTTAAAACGCATGGCCTTTATCTACTTAACATTTATGTAATAAGTACTATGGGTATAGTGTTGTTCTAAGAGCATAGCAAATATTACCTCATTTAATCTTATGATGTAGCTCCTACTAGAATGTCCATTTTATAGGTTGGGAAACTAGAGGTGCAGTCTGATGTTGTTGTTCAGTCACTCAGTCGTATCCAACACTTTGTGACCCCATGAAATGCAACACGACATGCTTCTCTGTCCTTCACTGTCTCCCAAAGTTTGCTCAAACTTATGTCCATTGAGTCGGTGATGCCATTCGACCATCTCATCCTTTGCCACCCCCTTTTTCTCCTGACTTCAATCTTTCCAGCATCAGGTTCTTTTCTAATGAGTTGGCTCTTCACATCAGGTGGAGCTTTGGCTTCAGCATCAGTCCTTCCGATGAGTATTCAGAGTTGATTTCCTTTAGGACTGATAGTTATTCTAACTAAAATAACACGCCCCAAATTCCATAGCCCATAAGTTTCAATGCCAGGACTACGAGCACTGGAATTCTGATTCTAGAGTGCATGTTACACTCTCTGTTACATCTCAGCATGGAAAACCTATACTAATATCTCCCTAAAACAAGGCTGGGTGGTCTAGATTCTTTCTTAGATTCCAGAGAAAGGTCTAGGTTGAACATTAAGTCACTGGATTTTTTTATGCATTACATACTTCAAATGCTTAGATCTTCAGTGTCTAAGTGCTTTATACTCATTTGATTTTGAATTATAATTATGAAAATAATTCAGATTTTTGTGATGCAACACTGTGTTCCTGAAATTAGAATTTTAAGCTAAAGCATGGACAATGCTTACTTGGACCAGTAAACAGCTCCTGGCAGCCTTGGTTGTTACCAAGATGGCAGGTTTACCAATTGCAAGGCTTAAACTTGTGCTGGTGTTCCATGAGAAGTTGTAGAATAAGGAGCGGGGAAGAAAGCATTTGTTTTCATGACAGGAGCCCATTCTGCTGCTGTGAAGTCGAATTGGAAGAGAGCTGTGGGGTTGGGGGGGTAGATCAAACAAATGTCTTCACACCATATCAGGAGAATAGGCCTATTCCCACGGTGGAACAGCACCAGCCCAGCCACATAATAATGGGCACTGGTGGGTGCCTTTTCCCATGCCTCGAGTGATTTTTAGAACAGCTAATGAAATTCATTACTCATTTGAGAGGAAAAGAGTAAGAGTAAAAAGCGCTATAAAAATCCAATCCAATTCAGAGTAATCTTGGCACATACCTTCTCCCAGTTGGTGCATTTCCAAAAGCAAGAAGCACATGAAATCCAGGAGGGACAACCCAACCATTGTAAAGCTATAAATCTATGCTGCTCAGTTCCCAGTTTCACTCAACGTCTCTGTAAGGAGCAGTAGTAAGAAATTAACCGATCCCATCATCCTTGTATACATCTGTCTCTTTGACCAAAACACAGAACCAACAGCTCTCTTGCTCCAGAGAGAACTACTGGTTGCGTAACCCGGATTCTCACCATCACAGATACAGAAAGCATCCTTGGCAAGCATCACCAAATCCCAGGCTCTAGGTACTATGGAAGGTATCAGGATTATTTTTATGTATAAACCTCGTATATTCCAAATAAAGAAACATTGAACATCTTGAATATTACACACCATTTAGCACATTCTCTGGAAAGATGGGATTTTAGGTATCCTGCAGAGTCCAAAACTTGATAAATTATATGAAGCAGAGCTGCGAGGCTTTGCAGCCCCACATCAGGACAACCTCGGTGCAACATTTTAAACAGGAAAGGTTTAATAATGTCATTCATTAATTGTCTGGCATGTCAGAGCCTGAAATGAATAGATAAAAATATACCTTCCAACAGATGCTTACAGGCAATGCCATTTATTGTGTATATTAAAAAGAGTTTAGGATTTAGTTTTCCTGTGGTCTTATTAATAATCCATGATTTGTGAATTTTGATTTTCCTATTGTACTAATTTATGTGGGGTTAATTTTGGATAGCATTTGGACCCTAGTATAATTAAATGATGAAAAGATTATTTTCTTTGAAAGATATCCTTGACATGGGATTGTTTATTAATGCTCGAGTTTTTGACTAATGGGAGATAAAATTAAAAGGATAGTGAGAAGAAGATTCTAGAACATCCTTATGTCATTTGCCTTAACCAATAAGTTGCTATATGCACCCAACCATACTTGCATGCTCCTATTCATGCTGGTGTGAAAAAGGGAGAGAAAAGAGAAAGTGTAAGTAGTCACATCCTGAACTGTTGGTGGAAGGGCATGAGACACTTGAACTGAAGAAAGTGAGGAAACAGGATGTAACCAACCAAGTTGATGGCAGAGATAAGGCACCCTAACCCTTCTATAATGCATTCTGTTTTACTTGCTACATTTCCTACACAAACACATTATTGGGGGAAAGGGAAGAAGTTCCAGAATAAGCCAGGTGTTTCAAACTTGAAGGCTTATTGGGGCAGCTGGCAATGTAAATGTGACATTATGATACAAATGAACTTACTTACAAAACAGATACAGACTCAAAGGCTTACAGTACTTATGATTACCAGGTGGGAAGGGGAGAGGGGTAGGGATAGTTAGGGAGTTTGGAACTGACATGTATACACTGCTGTGTTTAAAACAGATAACCATTGAGGTCTTACTTATAGCACAGGGAATTCTGCTCAAGGTTATGTAACAACCTAACCGAATCACTTTGCTGTACACGTGAAATTAACACAACATTGTTCATCAAATATACTCCAATGTAAAATAAAAAGTTAAAAAAAAATAAATGTGACATTGTAGGGTAAGAGGCACTAGGCTATTGAGGACTATTGCTGACCTGTAATGATATACCACTACTCAAAGACGCTCAAAGCGAACTAAAAATATAATAAGTGAGCCAAAAGCAACATCTGGAGCTTACATTTGCCTCCTGAGCTATCAATCTCTGCTCCTTGGAATTAATTTTTGCCTGGGAAAATAGGCAATTGGAACTTAAAATAAGTCTAAAATAGAATACTCATATCAAAAGGCAGGGGAAAGATGCAAGAAGGACTTTAAAAAAAAAATCACCCATCATGCCATAGTATCTCTGTATCTTCTACTTGAAAATATCTTTCACTAAATAGATTATTTGGGGCAACTAAATTTCTTCTTTCTCCCAGCTCCACACGGAGTTCTGTATTTTCATTTGCTAAATCAGCAATCTTAATCGAAGGGCCCTTCCAGAGTGAGTATTCATTTTTCATAGTCCTCAGTTTACTTAAGCGTTGTAGAATGGGTTTGATTTGCCTTTAATGCAGCAAATGCATAGAAATCCTTGTTGTTGGTCCACTGTGTTACATTTTGTTTTGTTTGTATTTGGAAAAAACATTGACTGCTACTTTGAGGAGTTCATTAGCAATTATTAAAATATTAGTAACAGTTTCTGGATCTGTTCAGCACAGATCTTCCAAAGAAGGCTTTCGAAGTTGAAGCTATATCTGTGGCTTTGCAGAGTGGGGAGGCGTGGGGTTGATGGGAAAGGGTTTGATGTCATTGACATGGCCAATGAAACAAATTTTTTTTTCTCATTTATGAGGAAAAGGGGGCAACAAAGGATGAGATGGTTGGATGACATCACCAATGCAATGGACATGAGTTTGAGCAGGCTCTGGGAGTTGGTGATAGACAGGGAGGCCTGGCACACTGTAGTCCATGGGGTCACAAAGAGTCAGACATGACTGAGCAACTTAACTGAACTGATGAGACCACTGTAGCATGCATATTTTGGCAACCACTGTACCTTCCAGGAGCCCCCAAATAATCCAATCATCTCTTTTTATTTAGTTTGCATGAATGCTTCATCCTAGAGCTAAGGGAACTCAAACTGTGTCCTTGGTCTTCAGTAATATTTTATTCTTTATTTTGGACTCCAAGTTTCTTACTTTGTGAGTTCTGTTTGGGATAAACACATCAACCATAGAATGAAACAACCACCTTCATCCCACTGGCATTTATCTCTTGGGCAGCTTCTCTGAGGGAAGTGCTTTTCCTTTGACTTTAGGACTATGATGTGATGAGATTATCTGGCTATTTTTTTCAGACTCTTCTCCATTTTCACCACACTGTATCCATAATAATTGTGTTGTTCAATTTTACTAGAGAATTACCCAACTTCTGTCTATATCAGCAAAGAGGCTTAGAGCCAAGCAATTAATCCTGACATAGGATCCATGTTTCAGTGACAACTAAGACAGTCTGTAATACTTTGATTGCTAGCAAGGAGACAGTGTTTTGAAATAGACCCAAGTAGACCTCTCAAGGAAGTCTCTAATTCACCAAAAATGATTATGATAATCATAATACTAGAGCAAGTAAGCAGAAGGCCTTTCTTCACATTGACAAAGATCAAGTTTGCACAACTGTCTACTCCAGGGATGTGACAGGGCTGAAAACCATGTGCATGAGGGGATCGGTGCCAACAGCTTAAATTACTGAATGAGATATCAGGTATGTCAAGATCTCATATTATTTCAGATCTGAAAATAATACTTCCGTGGCTTTGCTCCAGATGCCTGGAGTCTCCCTGACTCCCCTGGAAGGACTGCACAGTGTCAAAGCTTTGATGGTTCTAAGAAATAAACTCCAACCAGATGTTGAGAAGAAGCAAGATTTTACATGTCAGTGGTTAATGTGATATTTTCTTTGTCTACAGCAAGAAAAGCCTCGGCTTCTCGAGCCTTTGGATTATGAAACTGTCATCGAAGAACTTGAAAAGACCTATCAGAATGATCCCCTTCGAGATCTCCTGTTCTTCCCCAGTGACGACTTTTCAGTAAGTGTTGTCTTTTCTAGCCGTCCAAGTACAGAAGAGCCCCACATGGTGATATAAGATCCTCCCAGACTGGATCACTGACTTTGCTTATAGACTTGGGGAGCTCAGCCCTCTTCCTGTGATCATCCTGTATCACCATCATCACAGAGGGAACTATCACTATCATCATAGTAATGTCACTATCACCATATCTGATGATAGAAAGTGCCCAAGGGCCTTCTAATGTTGGAAGACTGGAGGCTCAGTGATACAGTGGCCACTTGGGATGGGAGGGGCATGAGGTGCTGCCTGGCTCCAGGTGGTACTTGTGTCCTTGCCAATATCTGGGTTTCTCACCACTTACCTGGCCTCACAGAGCACTTTCTCTCTTAGGCCATTTGTAACTGAAAGCTTCTAAGCAACTGAAACCAGCCAATAGCAGAGGTGGGAATCTCCTGGCACAAAAGATACAATTCTTCAAAAAATTCACCCTTAATCTTGGTTGTCCTTTGTTGAGTGTTGTGGACAAGGAAAGGTAGGCAAGTGTATCTTCATGGAAGAGTTTGTAATCTGAGACATGTCTCCTTAAGGACAATGCTCACAGGCACACAGAGGGCAGTGGAGTGAATAAATAAAAAGGAGATTCATTTTGGAGACACACATAGTAAAATTATGGATGATGAGCACCCAAGTGTCCCAAACATTCCATCTCTGATCATCTAAAACATGTTTAAGTTGTTAGTGAATATCTATATAACAGAAATCTCAATGGACAGATAGCAATGTTTCCTTTTTTCTTTTTTTTCCTAAGACAAAAGTAGTCTTAAGCATTACAAACATGATCATCTTAAAGGCAACTTCAAGGTAACCTTGAGAAACAGCCATTGTCCCTGGAAGCCTCTGACAAGTTGCTGGGGCCCCAGGGCTGACACTTCCTCATGCAACCTCAAACCCCCATTCCTTCTCGTGTCTTTAGGACAAACCTGGCTTCTGGCTTCTAAAAGTTCTTTTTTTTTTTTTTTCACATTTATCCATGGATTAATAAAAAAGTAGATAACTGGAAGTCAACAGTTTTCTGTTCCAAGTACCAAGAGTAATGGGAGAAAGGAGTAATGGGAGTAAATGAGTAAAAGTAATGGGAGAAATCTGTAGGCAATAAAAAGAAACTCTTCCAATCTGTTTTTTGGACTCTTAAATGTTTCTCACTTGAGCATTTGACACATTCAAGAGAGACTTATCTTGGGCAGAAATCTCATTTCTGTGGTCAGATCAGGCCACGGGGCCTGAACTGCTAGCACAAAGTTGAACCAAGTTTCATTTTTTAATTCCACATCCTCCTTTTCTTTCAGACCCAAGGTAAACCTTGATGAACAGTCTCTTTTTGTCAAACAGCATACACAAAAAAATTGACACTGGGTTATTGAGAAATATGTCAAAAGCTACTCAAAGTTCCCCCAACTCAAGAAGAGAGCAGAGGGACTTCCATGGCAGTCCTGTGGTTGAAACTTTGTGCTTTCACTGCAGGCGGCGTGGGTTCAATCCCTAGTCTGGGAACTAAGATCCCACATGCCATACTGCAAGGCCAAAATAAATGATATAAAATATATATTTTGAAAAAGAGAGTAGAGGCATGTGGGCTTCCCTGGTAACTCAGCTGGAAAAGAATCTGCCTGCAATGCAGGAGACCCCAGTTCAATTCCTGGGTCGGGAAGATCCCCTGGCGAAGGGATAGGTCACCCACTCCAGTATTCTTGGGATTCCCCGGTGGCTCAGATGGTAAAGAGTCTGCCTGCAATGCGGGAGACCTGGATTTGATCCCTGGGTTGGGAAGATCCCCTGGAGGAGGGCATGGCAACCTACTCCGGTATCTTGCCTGGAGAATCCCCATGGACAGAGGTGCCTGGCAGGTTACAGTCCATGGAGTCACCAAGAGTTAAACACAACAAAGCAAATAAGCACAGAGGCATATAGATGCAATGTAACATTTCATTAATTTGAATTCATTTTTTTGGGCATCTTTCCACATTCATTTAAACAAAGACTGGTCTGATTACATCCTTCGCTATCCTTAATGCTGTAAACAAAGGATAGCATAACATACTTTGTTATTTTCCTGAGGTAAACATTTCAATAAATACACTGAGCTCTTTCATCTTATACTTGCTAAAGACCCTTCTATGACCACCCCCATTGCTTTCCAAATGAAGTGTTTTGCAAGGGATTTTCCAAAATCTGGTACTCACCCATTTCTCAAAGCCATGGTCTTCCTCCCCTACCGAACCCCCCAACCCTGTCATACAAGTCACCCTCATCCCAACTGGGGTAAAATACTAGCACAGTTCTGAATGGAACACTCTATCACTCTCATGAAACACTCTCCTTTATTCATTCAACAAATTACAAACTGTAATACCGAATGCTAGATATTAATCTCAGAATGGGAAAATAGCAGTGATTAGACAGAAATTACCTTGTTTTAATCAGGCTTGCCTTCTGGTAGAAGGAATCAGGCAAAAAAAAAAAAAAAAAAGAACAGTAAATAAATTAATTAGCAAGATAATTTGGATAAAGACCAGAGTTCTGTGAAGAATGAACACTGCCAAGTAATAGAAATAATGAGGGGAAGAACTAAGCTGGACTGGATGCTCAAGGGCACCTCTGACAAGCTGACATTTGAGCTGAAGTCTGAATTCCCAAGGAGGACAAGCCCTGCTAAAAGCTGAGAAAGGAAGGAAGGTTTCAGGCTGCAGGAAGTTGCTGCAAAGGCCCTGGAGAGATCTGAGATTGAAGAGCAGTATGGGTGGACCAAGAGAGTGGTCAGAGTTGAGGTCAGGCAAGGACAAGGTAAGACATTTGCATTTTATCTGAAAGGCAAGTGGCAGGTCGCTGGAGTGTTTCAGGAAGGGCAACACATGACCTGGTGTATGTCATTAGAAGCTCATCTGGTCTGTGCAGGGAGAACACATAGCAGGGTGTAGATGAAGCTGGGAGTGCAAACGGGAGCGTAGCTTGCAATTAGCAGGTGCTCAAGAGACATTGGATGCCACGCTCTTATCAGAAAGTATCATATTAGACAAACAGCTAATTTTTCATTTGCATGAAGCAGTGTTTTGACAAACAAAAGGATAGTGTTGAATATTATTACATCAAGTTGCTGGCTTTTGAACAATATTCAGATGAATTGTTTTCTCTCTTTCCTACTCTACAAAGTAAGGGTTGACAAACTATGGTTCATGAGTGGCTTGTCACCTAAATTTGCATGTCTCATAACTAAGAATGGTTTTCATGTTTTTTTAAAACAGCACCCTATTTTATTTTCTTCAAAGGATTTTGTTAAATAGTTGAAGGGGAGAAAAGAATATTTTATAATCCATGAAAATTATATGAAATTTATATTTGGGTTTCCATGAAGTTTTATCTGAACTCAGTGACCCCCTTTCATTCACCTGTTGTCAGTGGCTACTTTCCTGATATGGCTGCAGAGGTACGACAGAGGTACAGCCCAGGTGGCTCAGTGGTATAAAGAATCCACCCGCCAATGCAGGAGACGCAGGTTTGATCCCTGGGTCTGGGGGATTCCCCAGAGGAGGAACTGGCAACCCACTCCTGTATTCTTGCCTGTAAGATCTCATGGACAGAGGAACCTGGTGGGCTACAGTCCATGGGGTCTCAAGAGTCGGACATGACTGTCCACAAGTGCAAGCAGTAATTGCAACAGAAAGAGAGGGCCCTAAGGGATTTACTGTCTGACCTTTCACAGAAGAAGTTTGGGAATCCCCACTATACGTTACAACCTCAATTGTTTTGGGGGCTTTCTTCTCTCCTCCTGTGTAAAGTGAAAAGTGAAAGTCGCTTAGTCGTGTCCTTTGCAACTCCATGGACTGTCCACGGAATTCTCCAGGCCAGAATACTGAAGTGGGTAGCCTTTCCCTTCTCCAGGGGATCTTCCCAACCCAGGGATCGAACCCAGGTGTCCCACATTGCAGGCACATTCTTTACCAGCTGAGCCACAGGAGAAGCCCAAGAACACTGAAGTGGGTAGCCTATCCCTTTTCCAGGGGATCTTGCCAACCCAAGAATCGAATCGGGGTCTCCCGAATTGCAGGCGGATTCTGTGTAAAACCCTTCCTTAAATGCCCTCTGCCACTGCGTGCTCCATCCACAGCCTGCATCACATTCAGAGGTGTTGCTCAGCAACAGCAAGGCTTCCATTTACCTGGCTAGGGTATCATTTCCCAGGCCTATCCTTGAGTGATGCGTAAGGATTCTCTGGGCTTCCCAGGTGGTTCCTCAGAATGAAAGGAGGGGAAGCAGTCCCAAGCTCCCCACTCTCCTTCCAAATGTCCTTTCCGGTTGTGCCTTATGGCTGGAAGAATCTAGCTCACTTCTGTGTTTCCACGTTACCAAGCACCCACACTGCAGCAGACATGATTCATCACTTGGTTTGTTTAATCAATATTTATTCAGCACCCACTAGTTGCCGAATATAGAATAGCACTTCCTAGACAAGAGAGACTGACAAGAAAAGCAAAAGCCCCATGTTTAAGGAGTGTGTGCCCTAATATGGATGAAAACTAAAGTCGATTAAGAATGCTCATGGTGAAGAAATAACAAGAGACAAGGGCTTGATCTGGTCCTCGATACCCCTTAAAGGAGATAATTTTTTTTACCAAGGCAGTATTCCATGTACACTGCTGGCCCAAGCCATTATCATCGGTTTTCTTCTGTATCCCCAGATATAGCCTTTGACTGGTCTTCCTTCATCCTTCTTTGCCTTACTTTGATTTATTCAAAGGAAGCTTTTGGAAATACAATCAGATAATTCCATGGACATGGAACAATGAACTGGTTCAAAATTGAGAAAGGAGTATGTCAAGGCTGTATATTGTCACCCTGCTTATTTAACTTATATGCAGAGTACATCATGTGAAATGCTGGCCTGAATGACTCGCAAGCTGGAATCAAGATTTCCAGGTGAAAGATCAACAACTTTAGATATGCAAACGATTCCACTCTAATGGCAAAAAGTGAAGAGGAACTAAAAAGCCTCTTGATGAAGGAGGAAAGCAAAAAAGTTGGCTTAAAACTCAACTTTCAGAAAACAAAGATCATGGCATTGTTCCCAACACTTGGTGGCAAATAGATGGTGAAAAAGTGGAAACAGTAACAGATTTTATTTTCTTGGGTGTCAGAATCACTGTGGATGGTGACTTCAGCCTTGAAATTAAAAGACACTTCCTCTTCCCTAGTGGCTCAGATGGTAAAGAATCTACCTGCAATGCAGAAGACCCAGGTTCAATCCCTTGAGCAGGAAGATCCCCTGGAGAAGGAAATGACAACCCACTCCAGTATTCTTGCCTGGAGAATTCCATGAACAGAGAAGCCTGGCAGGCTATAGTCCATGGGATGGCAAAGAGTCAGACACAACTGAGTGACTAACACTTTCACTTTCACTTTCACTTTCCTCTTTGGAAGAAAAGCTATGACAAACCAGGACAGGATATTAAAAAGCAAAGACGTCACTTTGCTGACAAAAGTCTGTAGTCAAAGCTATGGTTTTTCCAGTAGTCATGTATGCATCTGAGAATTAGACCATGAAGAAGACTGAGTACTGAAGAACTGATGCTTCGGACTTGTGCTGCTGGGGAAGACTCTTGACAATCCCTTGAACAGCAAGGAGATCAAACCGGTCAGCCCTAAAGGAAATCAACCCCGAATATTCACTGGAAGGATTGGTGCTACAGCTGAAGCTCTAATACTCTGGCCACCTGATGTGAAGAGCCGAGTCATTGGAAAAGACCCTGATGCTGGGAAAGAATAAAAGCAAAAGGAGAAGGTGGGGACACAGGATGAAATGATTGGATGGCACCACCAACTCAGTAAACATGAGCTTGTGGAAACTCTGGAAGATAAGGAAGGACAGGGAAACCTGAGGTGCTGCAGTCCATGGGGTCACAAAGAGTCGGACACAACTTAGCAAATGAATAGCAGCAACAGCTATGCTACACTTCTAGTTAAAACTTTCCAGTGGTTTCCCATTGCCTTGAGAGTCAAATCCAATTTCTCATCTGACTCCAGATGATTGCTGAGTACTTATCTTCCGGTCCTGTTTCCCTCAGTCACTACCCAGTCACCTAGCATTCTTTGTGCTCACTGAACCTGCCAAGCCCACCTGCTCTGTGGGGCCTTTATGCACCCTGCACAGGGCCTTCCTATCTTTCATTCACGATTCAGTTCAAATGCTACCGCTTCAAAGAACCGTCCTTGACTTCCAACCTACATTACCCCACCCCCACCCTGTGTCACTCACATCCCCCGTTTGCTTCTCTTTATAACACTTACCAGTGCCTAGAAATATCTCAATTTGCTTTTTCACTCCTGTCACATTTCTCACCATCAAAGAGTAACCTCAAGCAGGAATGTCCCTGTCTTAATCATGGTGAGGCCCCCAGCAACTGGAATGGCACTTGGCACCAAGCAAAGAGAAAACAAATATTTATTTCATGAATTATCTTTCAGACACATGTAGATTTTTAATTTTTTATTTATTTGTTTTTTGGCTGTGCCATGTGGCATATGGGAGCTTAATTCCCTGACCAGGAATTGAACTCGCGTCCCCTGCATTGGAAGCAAAGAGTGTTAATCACCGGATTGCCAGGGAAATCTCTTAGGTTATCGTTTTAGAATATAATTTTGAGTGCTTTTAGGAACCAAAAAGGCCATTCTGAAATGAAATTTGAGAATAAAGAGAATGAAGTCCTTGACTTTGTTGAGATCACTAATATGCTACTTTCGTCTTTGACACATCTTAACCTTAAAAAAAACTGCACTAAGATCATAATCCTCTTCCCCAGAGTCTCATTCCATGTAGTACGTTGACCAGCACTTAGCCACCATCAACAAAGGCTGATTTCCTCCCTGTAACACCGTGTACTTATTCACTAGGCAAGGGAGAAATCAATTCATATCTGTATTTTAAGTACCCAACACAACATCTGGCTCATGGGCATTCAATAAAGATTGTTGAACATTGAATTAACATCGTCTTCTTTTAGATTAAGAAACCGAAGTAGAAGTATTTTCCTCTTTCTTGGCCCATGAGGTAGAAATACTTCCTCTGGTGTGTGGGTTCTGGAAGCAGGCAGTGTGATCTTCTGTAGTGCTTGCATCATAATGGTTTCTTGGAATAAGCAAGCAGTCTAGATGTGTTTATTAACTCATTCATTTCAAACACATGTATTCCTTCAATAATTGTGTTTCTACTCTTGTTTTTCTCATCTTTCATTTTGAAACTGGTAGTAATAGAAACTGAAGACCAAAAAATGAAGAACTTAGTCACCAAATTGTGGCTTCACAAATAGGCAAGGAGAATAGGGGAAAAAAACAAGAGCTAAAGAACAGTTTCAAGGGCACACTGAATCATATTGTGAAGTGATTCCATTGAAGGAGAGGCTGATACAAAACAGCAGAACAAAAAAGTGAGAAAGCCAGAAATGAGTTTCTTTCTGAGCGAAAGATACAGAAAGCCTGCAGTGGCATCATTTCTAGGAGATGTAAAACCCTTAAAGAAGACAGTTCAGGGGTTCGAAAGCAATACCGATGCTGTGGAAAGGCCACCTTCTCACCTGTATTTCCATCTGGCCCAGCCCAGCCACACTGCTGTTTCGTCAGTTTTCTGGCCCAGTTTCCTGTGAGCTATGTTGTAGACAGCAAGGACACCAACATGACCAAGAAGCCGGCTTGAAAGGTTAGACTTTCCGCACTGGTCGGTGGCTTTCTCAAAGTCATAGGTTTACATTACACTTCCAAAATAGCCTGTTGAGTGAGTTGACATGATCTTCTCAAATCCTTTCTTCTTATCAGTAGTTCAGAATTAGAGTCTCAGGGCTGACAAATACATCCTGCATTTTTCATGACTTATTAGCAGAACTTAGTGAGTTGTGATTTAACGTTTGTTCTTTCATAGAATGTTTTTAACTATAAAAAGCAGCCTGGTATGTGGGGACTTCCATGCTCAACCACATGGGTCGTTTTGTCAGAGGAAGCAGAAATACAGACCTTAATATGTCTTAAATGGAAAAGCAGAAAAGCCATGAGTGTTTATTGTCTTCCTCTTTCGTCTCTTACTGAGACACAGCCTAACATTTTATAGTAATGTCAACCTCTTTTTATATCCTTGGTTTCTTAGCCTGAAATCAGACTTTAAATGGCTCTTGGTGTTCATGCAAGAACACTGTGATTGAAATTTAAAAGCTAAGTAAGAGTCTGTCAAACTAGATTATTCTAAGTTAGAATATTCCTCTCATTTACAAGCTAATGAAGCTGAGATTTGGAAAGGCTCTTGTTCAAGGATATAGAGTAACTATGATGACAGAAATCAAGCAGAAGCACCTTGATTTTTGCTACTAGAGTTTCTGTCTAAACAGCGTGCTCTGAGCCAACTGCTTCTTATAAAAATAAGGTGCATGATTTGGGAGAAATATTAACCATTGTAGTATTGCAGAGAAGGGGTTCTAGAGGGCTTACTTCAATTCAGTAAAGGATATGTGAAGATGAGACTGCTCTGGACTTGATTGTGCTAGGAATATATGTCCATATAAAGACTTTTGTAGGAATATTCATAGCAGTATTATTCATAATCCTAAGTGGAAACAACCCAAATGTTCATCAACTGAAGAGTGGATAAACAAAGTGTGGTATGTCTATACAATGGAATATTATTCAGCCATAAAAAGGAATGGAGTACTGATACATGTTATAACATGGGTGTTACAACATTAGCTGAAAACATTATGCTAAGCAAAAGAGGCCAGTCCCAAAAGAGTACCCATGGTATGATTTCATTCACATGAAATGTCCACAGTAGGAGAATCCTTAGAGACAGGAAACTGGTTACAGTTGCCTAGGGCTGGGGAGAAGGGAGAAAGGGAGTAACTTCTAGTAAATATGGAGTTTATTTGGGGGGTGATGAAAATGTTCTAAAATTAAATAGTGATGATGATTGCATAGTCCATGCATAGACTTAAAACTACTGAGTTCATTTTGAAAGGGTGAATTTTATGGCCAATCAGTTATATTTCAATAACACTGCTGTTTTAAAGATGAGGATGTTTTGAGGTGTTAAGATAGGTGTGATATAGGTGGTCAGAGACAGGATACCAGAAAATCATAAAAACACATGTCTGCATTCAGGTACATCATTCTTTAAAAAGAATAACAAGATATACCAGAGCCACAATAAACAGCATAGCAGTACATTTGATTAGTAGTAATATTTTATTGCCAAAGGGGATATAATGTGGCTTGCTTACAAACAAAAGCAAACAAAGCCACACATGTGAAATGACTGGCTGAGTTAATCACTAGTAAAGCTTATGAGTCTAAAATATTCTGTAGTTTAGCTGCAGACTTCATGGGTGATACAGACAGTAAATGATATAGTTCAAAGAAGAGAAGATGCATGATGGATGAATTAGAGAGAATTTTCAAAAGAACTGATATCTATATCAAGCCTGAGATTAGGAAAGAACAAGGTAAAAAGATTTATGAGAGGAGAAGGAAAATGGGCAAGTCATGGGTAGGCATGAGTCCAGAATGAAGAAGTGTGAGCAGCCATTGGAAACGATGCCGTGGCGAGTGGCCTGTGGGGGATTGTCTTGTGTCTTGCGTCTGTTTGCTCCCCCATGAATCCTTGTCTGCAGGCCTCACAGGGATCAGGCTGTTCCCCTATGCTTCCTGGAAAGTGAGCTCAGACCGCAGCCTCTGAGTCCTTGCCAAGGGCAGACCCCGAAGCAATACTATCTTTCTATTGTTGGAACACTGATCTATTAATACTCAGAGTTTTCCATACATAAAATGTTTTGTCCTTACTTCCTTGAAGGAGATGAGACACATTTTGGAGCCTAGAAAATGAAGCACAGAAAAGGGAAGTGACTTGCTCAGTGGTTTGCTTGTCCAAGAATAAAAGGGTTTTGAAAAAGATTTCCAAAGTTCCCTAATTATATACTTAAATACTATGGTGGATGAGTCACCAGGCTTGACTTGGTTGGATGATGACGAGGGTCCAGTTATGGGCAACTGCTCACCATTTGTGCATTTCCCATACAATGTAACTTTAGCAAAGCAAGAAGGACCTTTCCCTGAAAGCACATTGAAAGTATTAATATGAAATGCTCACCTATTAAAAAAAATTAAGATCATAATACTTTTCTGAATGGGGTAAAAATGTGTTTCAAGCAACAGATGTAGTGTTAAGTGTCTGCTCTTCTATGATAAAAAGCAGCATCAGTGTTTGAGAAATTTAGGTGAAGACTACTTTAAAACACATGCTTAGGCTGGAATTGACGTGAAGTGTTAGTTAATAGTCCTTATTGAGGGGATTGTTGATTTCTCAAGCTCCACTGATGGGTTACTCTAAACACCATCATTTTTGTTCACTGTTTTGAGCAGCTGGGATCAACAATGCTGTCAGAGGGATCTTTGCTCAACTCCAAGATAGGAAAAGCAACTTCTTTTTTAGACTCTTGACAGTGGCCTTTGGCCGATTGAGAAATGGCCACTATGTGCTTGGAATGACGACTTCTGCAGTCCCCAGCAGAATGGTGGCTGTGACAAAGCCACAAAGACAACCCACTACAGAGGAGAAGGAACCAGAGAGTTTCAGGGCTGCAGTGGAGGATGTCTGAATGTCTTGGGCCTGAAACTACACACATAGGCCTGCATGTCTTGTTTCATAAATAAAAGGACAGTTTTTATTTCCAAATGCCTAATCCCTGGACAATAGGCCCCTTATAAGATTCTACCACCAGAAGAGGAGCTTGGCTAAGCGCCAGTTGAGTCTCAACTCTGTCTCATGCTATTGAGCTCTACTAATTGTCGACCAGAGGATTTATAAAAGAGAACAGGAAGTCTGTTGTGGCCAAGGCAATTTGTAGTGGTCTGAAAGCATCTAATTCTCAGAAAAGAAATTCTTTGTAGCCATGTTAATACCCCTAACAAATATGACTCTGTATACTTTTCTTCTTATTTGATCAATTTATTTTTGCTTCAACAGAGACACATGAAAGAAATTTAAAATGAGCAAGATGGGGATAAGGGATGAAGAGGGACAGACTGTTATGTATAAAATAAGCTGCAAGGATATATAATACAATACAGGGAATATAGCCAGTATTGTGTAGTAACTATTAATGGAATATAACCTTTAAAAATTGGGAATCACTATGTTGTCCACCTATAATTTATATAATATTGTACATCAACTGCACTTCAATTAAAAGTGAAGAAAAGGAATTAAAAAAATGAGTAGAAGCTCTCCAATTCTTAAAGTTGAAATTTTATGGAGGCCTTCTGCTTTTTCAAGTAAAGTCCCCAATATTATGGCAAACTATAACTGAGGTCAATAGTGTCTTACTATACATTCCTTTTCTTGTATCTGTGTACTCTGTACAAGGTATTAGATTTGCATGTTGTAAAATATTGTTTTATATTTCTCATGTGGTTACATGAGAGTGGCTCAGCCCTAACTGCCTTAGTTAGTAAAGAATTGGCATCATCTCATAGCTAGAGGTCATCAGGAATCATACATAACCATTGCACATATGATTAATTTTTATTACCCCAAATTCAATGAACTTCCAATCATACATCAAGTGTGAGCATTACCCTATGTATTTGGGGCCCTAATCTTTACTCTGGTAACATCACAAATCAAATAATAGTGTGATTATCGTTACCGGAAACCCAAGCCCACCTTCCAGAAACCTACCATAAAGAAAAAAAAAACTTCTTAAACCAGCTCACTATTAACTCTGTTGAACTATACCACAGAGTACTGATCTTAGTGGGACAACAAGCTTATAGTATAACTAAACAGGAAACTAAACTGCAGGTCCCTTCACTCTCCATCAGATTTAGAGTATTTTAGAGAAGCTATTATATTTTAAAGGCAAGAAATCAATAAGAAACTGTTGTGGATAATGAAAAAGAGGAGTCTTGCTTTAATATAAAAATTTTATTATAAAATAATGATTGAAATATAGAAAAATTTTTGAATTAGAGAAAAAAAAATCATTAATCTTGCCAGTAGATCACAGTATGTAATGTTCCCTGGAAACCAATCAAGTTACATTGTGTATCTGCAAATTATCTGTCCAAACAGGAAAGAAGTTATCCCCAGATAATTGAAATCCAACAATAATCCCCAAAGCTCACTTTAGGCACGGATTCTCATCTTCTACTCCAGCCTTTCAATGGAGTTTGTTTACTGTTTATCTTCTAACAGAGTAAATAACATAAAAGAAACAATTTGAAAGAGGCAATTCAAAAGGAATAAAAATGTAAAATCTAAATAATAGTAAGTCCTACATTGACTCCCGCAATGTAGGACTTGCTATGAAAATGCAAATTCGTGAAGTGTTCCATACTTTGGGGGCTTCCCAGGTGGCTCTGTGTGTCTGTTAGTTGGTCAGTCGTGTCCAACTGTTTGTGACCCCATGAACTGTAGCCCACCAGGCCCCTCTGTCCATGGATTTCTCCAGGCAAGAGTACTGGAGTGGGTTGCCATTCCTTCTCCAGAGGATCTTCCCAACCCAGAAATCAAACCCACGTCTCCTGCTTTGCAAGCAGATTCTTTACTGTCTGAGCCAGATGGTGCTAGTGATAAAGAACCCTCCTGCCAGTGTAGGAGATACAAGAGACCTGGGTTCGGTCCCTGGGTTGGGAAGATACCCTGGAGGAGGAAATGGCAACCCACTCCAGTATTCTTGCCTGGAGAAATCCATGGACAGAGGGGCCTGGTGGGCTACACTCCATGGGGTCACAAAGAGTTGGGCACGACTGAAGCAACTTAGCGCACACACACTGGCCCCAGCGTGCTTCACATAGGAAGTAATTGTTTCCTGTATGTGTATCTACACTTGGCTTGAATCAATAGCCATGGCCTCTGAGCACTTCCAAACTTCCTTCACACACTGCAGTCAAATCCTGGGGCAAACACACTGACAGAGAGGCTCTTTATCTGTTTCAAGATGAGCTTTTATTTTTGCCATATGATGTATCTTGAATATAATTTTCCCATTATTTTGTGTCCCATCATGTTACATTCACATGACATTCTTCTTCTTTCAGGGTCCAAACTCCAGCTTCCTGATATGCACGTACATACATGCACATCCACACACTCACTCACTCATAGATACACTCACAGACCACACTCACTCACATGTGACACACACTCACCATGCACACACGCACACACACACACACACTCTCAAATACAGTCTACCTCCATGCATAATCACACAGACACTACACACACATACACACCCACCAGACACACATCACACACACATACATTCACACAGACATACACAACAGGCAACCACAGACACATACCACACACAAGTATTTGAGCACCCAGCCAGGCACTGAGGTTATAACAGTGAATAAAACAGACCGGATTGCTTTCCCACCAAGAGCTTATATCAAGAGTAAAGAAAAAATTGAAGAAAATATGAGCCTAGGATTAGAAGATAAGGAATGATTCTGCCCCTGGTGGCAGAACTGCAGTTGCCATTGTGAGCTCAAAAGACTAAATTGCCTGGACCCCTCCCCTTCCCATCTTCTGTGACAGTAAGGACAGATTTTGAGACTCTCATCTACTTAAATAATTAGTCTAGGAAAAATGCCCTTCATCTGTTGTTGTTGTTTAGTCACTAAGTCATGTCTGACTCTTTTGCAACCCCGTGGACTGTGTAGCCTGCCAGGCTTCTCTGTCTGTGGAGTTCTCCAGGCAAGAATACTGGAGTGGGTTGCCATTGCCTTCTGCAGGGGATCTTCCCAACCCAGAGACTGAACCCATGTCTCCTTCACTGGCAGTCTGCATTTCATCTAGAGCAGCTCAAACGAATCCTGAAAGTGAAAATGTCAGTAGCTCAGTCATGTTTTACTCTTCGCAACCCCATGCGCTATAGCCAGCCAGACTCCTCTGTCCATGAGATTCTCCAGGCAATAATACTGGAGTGGGTTGCCAGTCCCTTCTACAGGGGATCTTCCTGACCCAGGCTTGAACCTTAGTCTGTTATGTCTTCTACATTGCAGGCAGATTCTTTACCATCTGAGCCACCAGAAAATTTGCGCTATATGATTTGTAGGTTTGACAGTGTACAAAATAAAAGATCCCAACTGTTGGTACCATGTATGCTAACAGACTCATCATCCTAGCACCCCTGTAATCACCAAGGAGAACAGAATAAAGGAAGCTGGTGGCTGGGGTTGCAAAGTTACATGGCATCCCATAAGATATATACAGAGGAAACAATCTAAGCATTACATTTTAAATGTTTTCTTTTAAGAGATACTTTATCCTTTTAGTTAATGTATATTCATTTAATAAAAATTGGTTTGTTTAAAGTTGAAGTTTTATTGCTATGAAAATAAAGACACCAAAAACATGACTTATTTTCTTCAAGGTCTAGATTTACTGAATACCCTTTCTTCTCTCCCACCCTATCTGTGGCTACACACACATGGCTTCTGAAAGGGGCCAAATTTACCCTGTGACTATTCAGGAGATTATTCACAGTAGGATTGACATAATGCTGATTTTGTAGGTTTTCTTTTTCATTTTGAATGTATTTTATCATCAACAGCAACAAAGGTACCAATATAAATAGTCAAAATATACAGATGCCCCAATTTTTGTTTTCTCCATGGAAGGAAAGAGCTTAAAATTGTGAGCTCCATAGAGAAAACAGTAGTCTGTAATATCATAATCTTCCATTGTACATTGGGAGTACACCCCAAGATGCCTAGTGGGTGCCTGAAAGTGTAGATAGTACTCTATAAATACTATTTTTTCCTATACACACATACCTGTGATGATGTTTAACTTATAGATTAGGCACAGTAAAAGATTAACAACAGTAACTAATAGTAAAACAGAACAATTATACTATAATACAAAATATGTGAAAGTGGTCTCTCTATCACAGTGTGTTCTCATACTGTACTCACCCTTCTTCCAGTGATGATATGAGATGATAAAATGCCTAGGTGATGAGATGAAGCGAGGTGAATGATGTAGTGACATAGTATTAGGCTACTATTTATTGACCTTTTGACAATAAATCAGAAGGAGGGTCATCTGCTTTAGGTGATCCTGGATCCTAGAACCCTGAGAAGGTCAATGAGATAGGACAGTGGGGACAGGCGGAGTGGAGTGGCTTGAGATACCATCATACATCTCATAACAGAACACTAGAAGTTTCCATTTAATATTTTTGGACCCTGGTTAGCCACAGGTAACTGAAACCACAAATAAGGAGGGACTAACTGTAATTCTCCCTGGTGTCTCAGACAGTAAGGAATCCACCTGCAGTACAGGAGACCCAGGTTCTATTCCTGGGTCAAGAAGATCCCCTGGAGAAGGGCATGGCAACCCACTCCAGCGTTCTTGCCTGGAGAATTCCATGGAGAGAAGAGACTGGTGGGCTCCAATCCATGGGGTCGCACATGTGGGAGTCTGACACAACTGAGTGATTAATGCTTTCAGACTTGAAACTGTAATGCTGCTAGTGGTGATCAAAAGAGGTGTGAATCTTCCCTCGTAGAGAGTAAGTTGCTAAGAACTATGGAAGTTTCCATCTTCTCTTATCCTCAAATGCTGGGATCTAATACACTTTCTTATTGTGTCTTGGGGATGGTGGTCTGCGCAGTGCTTTCAAGCTGGAAGATTTAATTCTCTTTCCTTGTTCTTCTCAGACCACCACAGTATCTTGGGACATCCGAACCTTGTATTCAACAGTACCTGAAGATGCAGAGCGCAAAGCAGAAAATTTACTGGTGAAAGAGGTAAATGCCATGCTTCCAATCCATTATTTTAAAAAGTTTTGTTTTCCCCTATGTAGTTCTTAATGCAACTTCTTATTTTTGCTGCCTCCCTCTCTTTTTCAATAGAGAATTCCAAATGCACTTGTTAGTTAATGTCTTTCAACCTTTATTACTTATTTCCTGTGCATCATTTTTCATCATCTCATGACCATTCGAGTTCTAGAATTTTAAAATTTTGTTTTTACTTAATTTAAAATCCCCACATTGAGAAATAATTGAGTATTCCTAACAAAAAGATTTAATTTTATTTTACTTATTTGTATTGACTTGTAGGAAATGCCATATTATGCAAGAATTTTGGATAACCAAGTTTTTAAAAGAGATATTTCTTTCAAGTATTAACTATGAGACAGTTAAAGACTTCACTGGTAGCTTAGTGGTAAAGAATCTGCCTGCCAATGTAGGAGACGCAAGAGACACAGTTTCGATCCCTGGGCTGGAGAATCCCCTGGAGAAGGAAATGACAGACCACTCCAGTATTCTTGCCTGAAAAATTCCATGGACAGAGGAGCCTGGTGGGCTATAATCCACAGGGTCGCAAAGAGTCAGACATGACTGAGCACACACATGCACACAAAACCGTTTGGACAGCTTAAATAGACTGATAAATTCTGTTGGTGTAGCATCTATCTCCATGTAGTTGGTGTGTGTGTTAACCACTCAGTTGTGTTTGACTCTGCAACCCCATAGACTGTAGTCCGCCAGTCTCCTCTGTCCGTAGAATTCTCCAGGCAAGAATACTGGAGTGGGTTGCCATTTACTTCTCCAAGTTGGTATAAAACTGCTTCTTCTAGCCAGACTTCAGGCAGCTTTGGGACAGGGATTGGACATACACTTAACAGCTATTTCTCATTTGTTTGAAAGTGAAAGTGAAAGTGTTAGTAGCTCAGTTCAGTTCAGTCACTGAGTCATATCTGACTCTTTGCAACCCCATGGACTGCAGCATGCCAGGCTTCACCAACTCCCACAGCTTACATAAATTAATGTCCATCAAGTCGGTGGTACCATCCAACCATTTCATCCTCTGTCATCCCCTTCACCTCTGGCCTTCAATCTTTCCCAGCGTCAGGGTCTTTTCAAATGAGTCAGCTCTTCACGTCAGGTGGCCAAAGTATTGGAGTTTCAGCTTCAGCATCAGTCCTTCCAGTGAACACCCAGGACTGATCTCCTTCAGGATGGACTGGTTGGATCTCCTTGTAGTCCCAGGGACTCTCAAGAGTCTTCTCCAACACCACAGTTCAAAAGCATCAATTCTTCAGCACTCAGTTTTCTTTATAATCCAACTCTCACATCCATACATGAACACTGGAAAAACCATAGCTTTGATGAGACAGACCTTTGTTGGCAACGTAATGTCTCTGCTTTTTAATATGCTGTCTAAGTTGGCCATAACTTTTCTTCCAAGGAACAAGTGTCTTTTAATTTCATGGCTGCAGTCACCATCTGCAGTGATTTTGGAGCCCGCAAAAATAGTCTGTCACTGTTCCCATTACTTCTCCATCTATTTGCCATGAAGTGATGGGACTGGATGCCATGATCTTAGTTTTGTTAATGTTGAGTTTTAAGCCAACTTTTCACTCTCCTCTTTCACTTTCATCAAGAGGCTCTTTAGTTCTTCTTCACTTTCTGCCATAAAGGTGGTGTCATCTGCATATCTGAGGTTATTGATATTTCTCCTGGCAATCTTGATTCCAGCTTGTGCTTCATCCAGCCTAGCGTTTCTCATGATGTACTCTACATATAAGTTAAATAAGCAGAGTGATAATATGCAGCCTTGATGCACTTCTTTCCCGATTTGGAACCAGTCTGTTGTTCCATGTCCAGTTCTAATTGTTGCTTCTTGACCTGCATACAGATTTCTCAGGAGGCAGGTAAGGTGGTCTGGTATTCCAATCTCTTTAAGAAGTTTCCATAGTTTTTTGTGATCCACACAGTCAAAGGCTTTGACCTAGTCAATAAAGCAGAAGTAGATGTTTTTCTGGAACTCTCTTGCTCTTTTGATGATCCAAAGGATGTTGGCAATTTGATCTCTGTTTCCTCTGCCTTTTCTAAATCTAGCTTGAATATCTAGAAGCTCACGGTTCACCTACTGTTGAAGCCTGGCTTGAAGAATTTTGAGCATTACTTTGCTAGCATGTGAAATGAGTGCAATTGTGTAGTAGTTTGAGCATTCTTTGGAATTTCCTTTCTTTGGGATCGGAATGAAAACTGACCTTTTCCAGTCCTATGGCCACTGCTGAGTTTTCCAAATTTGCTGACATATTGAGTGCAGCACTTTCACAGCATCATTTTTTAGGATTTGAAATAGCTCAACTGGAATTCCATCATCTCCACTAGCTTTGTTCATAGTGATGTGTTCTAACGCCCACTTAACTTCACAGTCCAGGATGTCTGGTTCTCGTTGAGTGATCACACTATCATGGTTATCTGGGTCATGAAGATCTTTTTTATATCATTCTTCGGTGTATTCTTGCCTCCTCTTCTTAATATCTTCTGCTTCTGTTAGGTCCATACCATTTCTGTCCTTTATTGTGCCCATCTTTGCATGAAATCTTCCCTTGGTATCTCTTATTTTCTTGAAAAAAAATCTATATCTTTCCCATTCTATTGTTTTCCTCTATTTCTTTGCATTGATCACTGAGGAAGGCTTTCTTATCTCTCTTTGGTCTTCCTCTTATCTCTCTTTCCTATTCTTCTTATCTTCTTTGCTATTCTTTGGAACTCTGCATTCAAATGGGCATATCTTTCCTTTTCTCATTTGCCTTTCAGTCCTGTCTGACTCTTTGCAACCCCATGGACTATAGCCCACCAGGCTCCTCTTTCATGAGATTCTCCAGGCAAGAATACTGGAGTGGGTTGCCATTCCTTTCCCCAGGGGATCTTCCCAACCCAGGGATCGAACCCGGGTCTCCAGCATTGCAGGCAGATTCTTTACCATCTGCTCCACCAGCTGTTGAATGAGTAAGTGTAGCCAGTCCTTCCTTTACAGAAAATGCAGTGATAACATTTACCCAGCATAGATCACATTGAAAGTAGTGGAATCTAAATGTAATCTTTAATCCTAAGAAAATAGTATATCCCAATTAGGATTTAATAAAGGTACATGAAACAGCAAAACCCTTCCTCAGCTTTTAAGCATATTTGTATGAGTAGAAGTTTATTAATCAGAGTATTCCTAATCTGATTAATCATATATATTTTATGTTGGACCATTCAGTCCACACCATCTTTGCCATAGAGTTTTCCTCTTCTCCCCAACTGTCATTTCATATTTATTTTCTCAAAGTTCACATTAAATTACAACATCTTCTAAGAAGGTGATGAGAAAGAATGAGTAAAGTGTCATTCAGAAAACATCAGGATATCTGATTATACTGTTTTCACATTTACTGTTTAAAGTATGACATCAGTACCAGAGTATTTTGTTTACAGTTACCTTACAGGAAGTTTCCATATCTCGTAGGGCATCATTGTTTCTTATTTTTTGGGTTTTTGTTTTTTTAAAAAAAAGCTGGTAAATCATTTTCTGCACAAGCAAATCAAAATCATTGAAACCAGGTCTACAAAGCTCCTACAGTAAGCATGTGTTAACTTAGGTATGATTTGAAATATTTATGATGTTGAAACTCGTAGCAGGGAATATTTAACTAGGTCTTTTTATGTTTTCTTTACTAAACTATTGTACTTTTTGTTGTTGTTGTGGCTCAGTTGCTCAGTCGTGTCCGACTCTTTGTGACCCCATGGACTGCAGCATGCGAGGCTTCCCTGTCCTTCACTATCTCCCGGAGTTTGTTCAAACTCATGTTCATTGAGTTAGTGATGCCATCCAACCATCTTATCCTCTGTTGCCCTCTTCTCCTCTTGCTCTCAATACTTCCCAGAATCAGGGTCTTTTCCAGTGAGTCGATTCTTCACATCAGTTGGCCAAAGTATTGGAACTTCAACTTCAGCACTAGTCCTTCCAATGAATATTCAGGGTTGATTTCCTTTAGTCCATTTTTAAGTCCGAGGGACTCTCAAGAGTCTTCTCCAACACCTCGGTTAGAAAGTATCAGTTCTTCAGAGCTCAGCCTTCTTTATAGTCCAACTCTCACATCCCTACATGATTACTGGAAAAATCATAGCTTTGACTATATGGACCTCTGTCAGGAAAGTGATGTCTCTGCTTTTTTAATACCCTATCTAGCGTATTAAATACACTTCCTTCTTAAAAATCTTTAACTTTGTTGTTCAATTTATTTCCACATATTTTATAGTATTGTTGCAAAATTGTGAGTAGACTTCTTTTCTTACTATTTATTGCTGATATTTTTTAAAAGCTACTCATTTTCAAATTTAAAATTTCTTTTTTTCTAATAAGTATATTGTTTCTTTAATTTTTGTCTTATTATCTAACATCTCTAAAACAATACTGAATAATAATTCCAATCAAGCATCCTGTCTTATTCTTGATTTGATGTTTTATGATAGTTTCAGAGACAAAAGAAATGTCTAATGAAGGTCTTTCTGGTCTTTATCATGTTTAAGAAGGACCTTTTTTGGTCTCCACAGTGTTTATAAAGACTGGATACCCAGTGTTACAAAGTTCATATCCAGCCTATTGACATAATAGCCTTTTTGCTTGAATTTAGTGCTGCAATAGAATTAATAGGTTACTGTCCTATGAATACATACTTGTGTTTCTGGTTTAAACTTTCTTGTTCAAGTTGTATTTCTACCTTAATTCTTTGCTGCATTAGAATTGCTAATTTTTTTCAAATTTTTGCATTTATATTCATGAGTGAAATCTGGCTCTAGTTTTTTTTTTATTTCTTTGGTATTAGATAAATGTTAACTCTTAAAAATAGACATTCTCCATCATTCTCTGCCTTCTGAAATTAAAATAATAATAATAATAATTAGCCAGTGAAAGAAACCAAGTATTTGAAACAGACCCAAATGCGTACGGTTACTTGATAAATGGTAAATGTGGCACCTCAAATTCCTGGTGAAGGGTGGACTGTTCTACAAATACCACTTGGCTAGCCATTTTGGACAAAAGTAGTTAGGGCTGTATCTAACAGTACATGTAAAAATTAATTCCAGATGAATTTTTTATATCTTAATTTCAAAAGCAGAAGCTGTAAAAACATGGGAAGACATTTTAAAATGAAAAGTTGACTAGTTACTTTGGGCCAGATATGCTTCTCAGGCCTTTCCTTGCAATAATGACAGGCATAGGTTTCATCATCATCATCACCTTCTAATGATGAGGAAACTTTCATAGAAAAATTAAGGAACATGTACAGCATTATACAGCCGGGAATAGACGGGTCCAGCATCCCAACCCATGCTCTCTGGCCCCTAGCCTCTTAACCACGATGCTGACTGCCATGTGTGCTTTGCTATAGCTGCCCTCTGGAAAGAACACTTGCCTCAGTCTTCGCCCTAACAACCCCCTGTAGCTTTGTAATCCTAATGCCTGTAGTTATTGGGCCATACTTTGCAAAACATTGACTGAATTTTTCCAAGCAGAGTAAGCCAGCCCTGAAGTGAATTCACATTGCCATTTTTGTAGGATTTTGTAGAAACACGTGTTCCCCTTACAGTGGCTCCCGTATTGCACTAAGCAAACTTTTGGATCCACCCTGTGCTCAGTTGCCCTGTTGCTCCCCACTAGGGGGCAAGGATAAATACCCTGATTGCTAGGCAACAAATTGACATGAATCTTATTTAAACACCCCAAGTTCAACACTAATGTTGCATTCTGCCTCTCTACACTCTACTTTTGACAACTCTGAGCCTCTTAGGAAAGGCGGTGGCCATTCTTTCCTTTTTCAAATCTTGAATAACTTTGTGCTTTTAATGGGAACTTAAATAAAATGAGCAATCTCTTCCTTTACTGTTTTATCTGTTATTAATTCTCTTTTGTGTCTATGAAATGTAAGGTTAAATATTCCCCCAGACAAGAGTATAGGTGTACTTCACATCCACTAAAGCACTTCACAGTTACGTAAAACTAACACAAGTCAGAGTTCAGCAACATTCTATATATAGGTTAGATATGTAGGTATATATATGTATATATACATATATATATGTAGAGAGAGAGCATTTAATGTTACAGAACTGCGACCTCATTTTAAACCCTACAAAGCAGGTTCTGAATGATCAATAACTTGCCCATATTCACACAGAGTGGGAATTAACACCATGCTCTTAACCACTTTTACCTCTGACCCTTTGAAAAACTCTTAATATCCTGATCTAATGGGGCTATTTTCACTGTGCACAAGGGAATATACCCTTCATTTAGATAAGATTTTATCTTTCTGCCTCAGTTTCTCTGTCTTTAAATGAGGATATTAATAATACCAATGCCACGTTTCTAAAAATAAATGTAGCAATAGTATGAAAACACTTGGAACATGACTGGGAAGCAATGTCTTCATCTGGTCCTCATAAATAGCCTAAAATCAACATCTATAACTATAAAAATTATAAAAGACTTCCATGATAAAACAAGCACCACTTCCTTCCACTGGAAGGTCAGGGGAGCAATTAAAGGGATCTATAAATAGGAGGCAGACTTCTCAAGCAAAACTTTAACAGCAAAGTTTTCATTTTAATGTACACAAAACATTAATTAGTGCTAAGCTCTTGGTTTGGTCTCTCTTAACAAAGAAGATGAGCAAGTACAGAATGGAGATTAATATAGTGACTCAACAGGAAGCAAGGGTCCAGGGACCACTTCATCTGAATAGCTGGGAAATATAGTAAGTACTAAGGCAGCAAGTTACTCTGCCAGCAAAGCCTTCTGTGATTTCTAGAAATCAACCTGCATCAGGAGTAGACTAACAATGAAGTGAGGCATAAGTCATGAAATCAAGAATCCAAGTCTCACCTTGGTCAAGACATAAAACACTCATAGATTTAAATTTCAATAAATGACTATAAATATTTAAAAAAAAAAGAGTCGTGAAAGCATTAAAAGAATAGAAGCAAAATATCTATATCTACATCTGTATCTGAATATATACACACACATACACAATGATTATGTACTGTACTCATCCAGAAAGTACTAAGTTACTGAGGCAAGGAAGAGTTCAGATTTTTAAACAGGGCTTCCAGACCAGCAATAATTGAATTTTCCATGAAAAAAAAAATGATAAAAGAACCCAAGATTAAATAGGGAAAACAAACTAGATTCAAAGAAGACAGAATAAATGTCATTGAAGTCGCTAGGCTTCCATAGAAAATGCACAATAAAAACCGGGAAAAAGTTGATTAAGATCAGAGCAGACACTAATTTCACATAGGCACGGAGTGTGCTGCAGAAAGCCGGAACTGCAGGATGTTCATGATCACAAACACCCACAAAGTTCTTTAACCAGCTAACATCCACAGTCGCCTTAGAAGAGAATAATGGCATAAAATAGTCCCCAGGATTTTTTTGGCCATGGAGAAATTCTGCCTCCCCCCTGGGTATCTTGAGAAATGTCTCTCAGAAATGCCGATGTAAATCTGATGGAAGAAAATCAACAGGAATTGGGGGCACGGTAGAGTTCAAGCCAGAGAGACTATTTTAATAGCCTAGCTGGGTTAAAGATCTGTACTAGCAGATAATGGTGGTAACAGCAGAGAACGGTTAAGGAGATGGAATTCACAGGAGTTGGTGATGGAGAAGAGAAAACTGTGTTGGTGATGACGCCCACATTTCTGGCTTGGGCTATTAGTTTGATAGTTGTGTCAGTAATTTAAATAAGGTACCCAGAAGAAAGTACAGATTGCTCAAGCAGAGATGGATGAAGAGAATAGATGACATCTCTGGGTGACATGCAGAGCAAGAGATTCAACAAGATACATACATAGGTCTCAATATAGTAGGAAGGGGTGGGCTCTGGCTCTGTCTTTAAAAATCGAAACTCTGAATCTGGAAGAACTTGCCCAGGAATGACACGAGGCAGGTCCCTGAGTGACGTTCCCACGTAAGAGGCTGGGAAAGAGAGCCCAACACAAGAAGTCGACCAGTGGACCAGGCGGTAGGAAGAAAACAAGGAGAAATGGTTTCTTAGAATCAAAGAACTGTCAGTAGCGAGAGTGAGGCAATGATATAAAACACCAGTGACGTGTCAAGATTGGGTAATTCACTGGATTTGGTAATTGAGAGTCACCAGTTGTTCTTTAACAGAGCAGTTTCATAAACTTTGATCACAACCTGATTACTGCTGGGTGAACTCTGAACAGAAGCAAAGTGTGTTATCTTGTCAAAGAAGGTATATGTTTGTCTCCTTACCTAGGAAGTGCCTTGAGAGTAAACCCAGTAAAAATATTGGAACTCTTCAGGTACAACACTGAATCCTGAAGTTAAAAATAGTTCAGTAGACTATTAAATTATGTACCAAAATATTGAAAATGAAATTTCTTTCTCTCTTTCTTCCTCTTCCACCATCTGGACTCAGATAAGTGGTGTTCAATTAATTCACAAGAAAATTATGAATAGTCAGGATAAAAGCTGCATCATGTTGAGAGAAGATTTTAAACAACATGGGTCCTAGCATTTCAAGAAAATTATGGGGAGAGGGAGATTAGCCTTGATTTTAAACGTATTTCATGCAGTGTCATTTTGTTAACTGAAAGAAATATATCTAAACAAAATGAAATGCATCTTGTCAAGCAATTTTATTTCTTTTATGGTTAAAATAATTTTATATATTTTATCTGTAATTTTGAACTGTATATTGTATACTTGTATAAAGAAACCATTCTTTTGACCAAAATGCCTTTGTACTTTATACAAATAGTTTGAATCTCATATGTAGAATAATGTGCAATTAAACTTACCAAGAAATAAGAATAAGTCTTTCAATAAATAATTCTAGGGTTTCTTTGCATGTATAAATAAATTAAGTAAAGAAATGAAAGCTGTTTTCAGAATCTGAAACATTGGGCAGAAATGAGTGGTTCTAATGCATTCATTAACCTTGGACGACCAGAGCATAGTAAGCATGGTTTTCTTCAGTCTAGAACTAGTTCCTCTGCTCTGACATCAGGGCTACATGCGCAGTTTGTAGTGCTGGAAAAGAAGTGTCCAAGGAGTCCCTTGGACAGCAAGATCAAACCAGTCAGTCCCTTTGCAGGCAGACGCTTTAACCTCTGAGCCACCAGGGAAGCCCCAATCCTAAAGAAAATCGACCCTGAATATTCACTAGAAGGACTGATGCTGAAGCTGAAGCTCCAGTACTTTGGACACCTGATGCAAAGAGCCGACTCGTTGGAAAAGACCCTGATGCTGGGAAAGACTGAGAACAGGAGAACGAGGTGACAGAAGAGAAGATTAAATAGTATCCCCTCCTCAATGGACATGAATTTGAGCAAACTCTGGGACAGGGAAGCCTGGCATGCTGCAGTTCATGGAGTTGCAAAGAGTAAGACACGGCTTAGCAACTGAACACATTGGGGGAAACACAACTATAAAAAAACCTCTCCAAATTGCAAATAATTCATAATATTTTCTTAATTAGTGCAAATAAAAAGATTCTTGTTTCTGTTTTGAAGAGGCTCTTAATTCATTAGTGAAGGTCTTGTTGGATGTTAAGGGAATTTTATATTGTATGTACTTTTATAAGTATTTTTATAAGTACAGCCATATTTATTTTGCAACTTCAAGAATTTAATGGAAAATGATATCAAAATCTGTTAACCTGTATGTAGGCCTAGTTTATATAATGATTTTTTTTCTGTCATGGTCAGAATAAAATGGATCACCCAATTTTTTTTTAATATATATATACTAGATGTATGATAGTAAAGCTCAATGATAAATAATCTTCCTGCCAATGGAGGAGATGAGGGTTCAAACCCTGGGTCAGGAAGATCCCCTGGAGAAGGAAATGGCACCCTTCTTCAGTATTCTTGCCTGGAAAATGCCATGGACAGAGGAGCCTGGCGGGCTATAATCCACTGTGTTGCAAAGAGTTAGACACGACTGAGTGCACACACATACACACACACAGACATAAACATACGAATGTTGATTACAGTAAATTCAAATTAATCTACCCTTTAGTGGCATTAGGATAGAATGTATATGGAAAATGCAATTTGAAAATGAAGTCAAATTTTTTTGTGTTTTATATTAACCATCCTGAAGAAACATATTTCCTAGTTGTTCAATTCCCTAGAATAGTAGTCTTGTTTCCAAATATGCAAGTGTCAGTCACTCAGTCATGTCCAACTCTTTGTGACCCCGTGGACTGTAGCCCACCAGGCTCTTCTGTCCATGGAATTCTCCAGGCAAGAAAACAGGAGTGGGTTGCCATTTCCTTCTCCACCAAGAATGCAAAATGGTTCCAATTCTATTCCTCTAGACTTCTTCACAATAAGAGTCATCCTATGTTTGGTGGTAAGTGAATAAAGACAGAGCAATATTGCATAGGAACCTGGAATGTCAGGTCCATGAATCAAGGCAAATTGGAAGTGGTCAAACAAGAGATGGCAAGAGTGAACGTCGACATTCTAGGAATCAGCGAACTAAAATGGACTGGAATGGGTGAATTTAACTCAGATGACCATTACATCTACTACTGCGGGCAGGAATCCCTCAGAAGAAATGGAGTAGCCATCATGGTCAACAAAAGAGTCCGAAATGCAGTACTTGGATGCAGTCTCAAAAACGACAGGATGATCACTGTTCATCTCCAAGGCAAACCATTCAATATCACAGTTATCCAAGTCTATGCCCCAACCAGTAACACTGAAGAAACTGAAGTTGAACAGTTTTATGAAGACCTACAAGACCTTTTAGAACTAACACCCCCAAAAGATGTCCTTTTCATTATAGGGGACTGGAATGCAAAAGTAGGAAGTCAAGAAACACCTGGAGTAACAAGCAAATTTGGCCTTGGAATGCAGAATGAAGCAGGGCAAAGACTAATAGAGTTTTGCCAAGAAAATGCACTGGTCATAGCAAACACCCTCTGCAACAACACAAGAGAAGACTCTACACATGGGCATCACCAGATGGTCAACACCGAAATCAGATTAATTATATTCTTTTTAGCCAAAGATGGATACACTCTATACAGTCAACAAAAACAAGACCAGGAGCTGACTGTGGCTCAGAACATGAACTCCTTATTACCAGATTCAGACTTAAATTGAAGAAAGTAGGGAAAACCGCTAGACCATTCATGTATGACCTAAATCAAATCACTTATGATTATACAGTAGAAGTGAGTAATAGATTTAAGGTCTAGATCTGATAGATAGAGTGCCTGATGAACTATGGAATGAAGTTCATGACATTGTACAGGAGACAGGGATCAAGACCATCCCCAAGGAAAAGAAAAGCAAAAAAGCAAAATGGCTGTCTGGGGAGGCCTTACAAATAGCTGTGAAAAGAAGAGAGGTGAAAAGCAAAGGAGAAAAGGAAAGATATAAGCATCTGAATGCAGAGTTCCAAAGAATAGCAAGAAGAGATAAGAAAGCCTTCTTCAGCGATCAATGCAAAGAAATAGAGGAAAAGAACAGAATGGGAAAGACCAGAGATCTCTTCAAGAAAATTAGAGATACCAAGGGAACATTTCATGCAAAGAAGGGCTCGATAACGGACAGAAATGGTCTGGACCTAACAGAAGCAGAAGATATTAAGAAAAGGTGGCAAGAATACATGGAAGAACTGTACAAAAAAGATCTTCACGACACAGATAATCATGATGTGATCACTAATCTAGAGCCAGACATCTTGGAATGTGAAGTCAAGTGGGCCTTAGAAAACATCACTATGAACAAAGCTAGTGGAGGTGATGGAATTCCAATGGAGCTGTTTCAAATCCTGAAAGATGATGCTGTGAAAGTGCTGCATTCAATAGGCCAGCAACTTTGGAAAACTCAGCAGTGGCCACAAGACTGGAAAAGGTCAGTTTTCATTCCGATCCCAAAGAAAGGCAATGCCAAAGAATGCTCAAACTACCACACAATTGCACCCATCTCACATGCTAGTAAAGTAATGCTCAAAATTCTCCAAGCCAGGCTTCAGCAATACATGAACCGTGAACTCCCTGATGTTCAAGCTGGTTTTAAAAAAGGCAGAGGAACCAGAGATCAAATTGCCAACATCCACTGGATCATGGAAAAAAGCAAGAGAGCTCCAGAAAAACATATATTTCTGCTTTATTGACTATGCCAAAGCCTTTGACTATGTGCATCACAATAAACTGTGGAAAATTCTGAGAGAGATGGGAATACCAGACCACCTGACCTGCTTCTTGAGAAATCTGTATGCAGGTCAGGAAGCAACAGTTAGAACTGGACATGGAACAACAGACTGGTTCCAAAAAGGAAAAGGAGTCCGTCAAGGCTGTATATTGTCACCCTGCTTATTTAACTTCTATGCAGAGTACATCATGAGAAACGCTGGAGTGGAAGAAACACAAGCTGGAATCAAGATTGCTGGGAGAAATATCAATAACCTCAGATATGCAGATGACACCACCCTTATGGCAGAAAGTAAAGAGGAGCTAAAAAGCCTCTTGATGAAAGTGAAAGAGGAGACTGAAAAAGTTGACTTAAAGCTCAACATTCAGAAAACTAAGATCATGGCATCCAGTCCCATCACTTCATGGCAAATAGATGGGGAAACAGTAGAAACAGTGTCAGACTTTATTTTGGGGGGCTCCAAAATCACTGCAGATGGTGACTGCAGCCATGAAATTAAAAGACTCTTACTCCTTGGAAGAAAAGTTATGACCAACCTAGATAGTATATTCAAAAGCAGAGACATTACTTTGCCGACTAAGGTCTGTCTAGTCAAGGCTATGGTTTTTCCTGTGGTCATGTATGGATGTGAGAGTTGGACTGTGAAGAAGGCTGAGCGCCAAAGAATTGATGCGTTTGAACTGTGGTGTTGGAGAAGACTCTTGAGGGTCCCTTGGACTGCAAGGAGATCCAACCAGTCCATTCTGAAGGAGATCAACCCTGGAATTTCTTTGGAAGGAATGATGCTAAAGCTGAAGCTCCAGTACTTTGGACACCTCTTGCGAAGGGTTGACTCATTGGAAAAGACTCTGATGCTGGGAGGGATTGGGGGGCAGGAGGATAAGGGGACGACAGAGGATGAGATGGCTGGATGGCATCACAGACTCGACGGATGTGAGTCTGAGTGAACTCCGGGAGTTGGTGATGGACAGGGAGGCCTGGCGTGCTGTGATTCATGGGGTTACAAAGAGTCAGACACAACTGAGTGACTGAACTGAACTGAACTTAATAAAGACAGAAATATAAATCCGAGACCGTGGAATATAAAAATAAGAATAAAGATTCCTCATAAGTTTGTACCTAAAATTTCAATTGCATTGAATTATAATTTTTGAATTATATGAAAAGAATGATTAAATCATAATTTTATCAAAGGTATTTTTGTTCGTTTGTTTGTTGTTGTTGTTTTTTAGTACCATCCATTTGTTATGTCCTGACAAAAGAGCTGGGATAATTAGCTGGAAAATTAAAGTGTATTCCCCCAGATTAGGCACAGATATGACTTTTGAAAGTCTAATTTTAACGTTTGTTCAGTTGCCTTAATGCAGCACATTTTGAAAAGACAAGCCAAATACCTTGATTCACTTTCAGTTTAAATCAACCAAGACAGCAATTTAGACAATTCTATAATTCAAACAAAATAGTTTAAAAATTATTTTCACTTATGGCTGGCCTTTGCTATGTACAGGCATATTTACACTGTACAGGCATATTTATATACATAGCAACATTATCTAATATCAAATAATATTTTTTTTTATTTTTACTTTATTTTACTTTACAATTCTGTATTGGTTTTGCCCTACATTGACATGAATCCACCACGGGTGTACATGCATTCCCAAACATGAACCCCCCTCCCACCTCCCTCCCCATAACATCTCTCTGGGTCATCCCCGTGTACCAGCCCCAAGCATGCTGTATCCTGCATCGGACATAGACTGGCGATTGGATTCTTACATGATAGTATACATGTTTCAATGCCATTCTCCCAAATCATCTCACCCTCTCCCTCTCCCTCTGAGTCCAAAAGTCCGCTATACACATCTGTGTCTTTTTTGCTGTCTTGCATACAAGGCCATCATTGCCATCTTTCTAAATTCCATATATATATGTTAGTATACTGTATTGGTGTTTTTCTTTCTGGCTTACTTCACTCTGTATAATCGGCTCTAGTTTCATCCATCTCATCAGAACTGATTCAAATGTATTCTTTTTAATGGCTGAGTAATACTCCATTGTGTATATGTACCACTGCTTTCTTATCCATTCATCTGCTGATGGACATCTAGGTTGTTTCCATGTCCTGGCTATTATAAACAGTGCTGCGATAAACATTGGGGTACATGTGTCTCTTTTAATTCTGGTTTCCTCGGTGTGTATGCCCAGAAGTGGGATTGCTGGGTCATAAGGCAGTTCTATTTGCAATTTTTTAAGGAATCTCCACAGTTCTCCATAGTGGCTGTACTAGTTTGCATTCCCACCAACAGTGTAAGAGGGTTCCCTTTTCTCCACACCCTCTCCAGCATTTATTGCTTGCAGATTTTTGGATCGCAACCATTCTGACTGGTGTGAAGTGGTACCTCATTGTGGTTTTGATTTGCATTTCTCTAATAATGAGTGATGTTGAGCATCTTTTCATGTGTTTGTTAGCCATCCATATGTCTTCTTTGGAGAAATGTCTATTTAGTTCTTTGGCCCATTTTTTGATTGGGTCATTTATTTTCTGGAATTGAGCTGCATAAGTTGCTTGTATATTTTTGAGATTAGTTGTTTGTCAGTTGCTTCATTTGCTATTATTTTCTCCCATTCAGAAGGCTGTCTTTTCACCTTGCTTATAGTTTCCTTTGTTGTGCAGAAGCTTTTAATTTTAATTAGATCCCATTTGTTTAGTTTTGCTTTTATTTCCAGAATTCTGGGAGGTGGATCACAGAGGATCCTGCTGTGATTTATGTCGGAGAGTGTTTTGCCTATGTTCGCCTCTAGGAGTTTTATAGTTTCTGGTCTTACATTTAGATCTTTAATCCATTTTGTTTATTTTTGTGTGAGGTGTTAGAAAGTGACCTAGTTTCATTCTTTTACAAGTGGTTGACCAGTTTTCCCAGCACCACTTATTAAACAGATTGTCTTTACTTCATTGTATATTCTTGCCTCCTTTGTCAAAGATAAGGTGTCCATATGTGTGTGGATTTATCTCTGGGTTTTCTGTTTTGTTCCATTGATCTATATGTCTGTCTTTGTGACAGTACCATACTGCCTTGATGACTGTGGCTTTGTAGTAGAGCCTGAGGTCAGGCAAGTTGATTCCTGCAGTTCCATTCTTCTTTCTCAAGGTTGCTTTGGCTGTTTGAGGTTTTTTGTATTTCCATACAAATCTTGAAATTATTTGTTCTAGTTCTGTGAAAAATATGGCTGGTAGCTTGATAGCCATTGAATTTGTAAATTGCTTTGGGTAGTATACTCATTTTCACTATATTGATTCTTCCAATTGAATTTGTAAATTGCTTTGGGTAGTATACTCATTTTCACTATATTGATTCTTCCAAACCATGAACATGGTATATTTCTCCATCTATTAGTATCCTCTTTGATTTCTTTCATCAGTGTTTTATAGTTTTCTATATATAGGTCTTTAGTTTCTTTAGGTAGATATACTCCTAAGTATTTTATTCTTTTCGTTGCAATGGTGAATGAAATTGTTTCCTTAATTTCTTTTTCTACTTTCTCATTATTAGTGTATAGGAATGCAAGGGATTTCTGTGTGTTGATTTTATATCCTGCAACTTTGCTATATTCATTAATTAGCTCTAGTAATTTTCTGGTAGAGTCTTTAGGGTTTTCTATGTACAGGATCATGTCATCTGCAAACAGTGAGAGTTTTACTTCTTCTTTTCCAATTTGGATTCCTTTTATTTCTTTTTCTGCTCTGATTGCTGTGGCCAAAACTTCTAGAACTATGTTGAATAGTAGCGGTGAAAGTGGGCACCCTTGTCTTGTTCCTGACTTTAGGGGAAATGCTTTCAATTTTTCACCATTGAGGATAATGTTTGCTGTGGGTTTGTCATATATAGCTTTTATTATGTTGAGGTATGTTCCTTCTATTCCTGCTTTCTGGAGAGTTTTTATCATAAATGGATGTTGAATTTTGTCAAAGGCATCAAAAAAGAAATCAAAATATGCATAGAAACTAATGAAAATGAAAACACAACAACCCAAAACCTGTGGGACACTATAAAAGCAGTGCTAAGAGGAAAGTTCATAGCAATACAGGCATACCTCAAGAAACAAGAAAAAAGTCAAATAAATAACCTAACTCTACACCTAAAGCAACTAGAAAAGGAAGAATTGGAGAACCCCAGAGTTAGTAGAAGGAAAGAAATCTTAAAAATTAGGGCAGAAATAAATGCAAAAGAAACAAAAGAGACCATAGCAAAAATCAACAAAGCCAAAAGCTGGTTCTTTGAAAGGATAAATAAAATTGACAAACCATTAGCCAGACTCATCAAGAAGCAAAGAGAGAAAAATCAAATCAATAAAATTAGAAATGAAAATGGAGAGATCACAACAGACAACACAGAAATACAAAGGATCATAAGAGACTTCTATCAGCAATTATATGCCAACAAATAATATTTTTAAAAAACCAGACTCAGAAAACTATTAAGTAAGATTCTATCATGACTTCTGAAACTGAGTCAGATCTATAGTCACATTTATTTTTTCCAAACTCATTTCTATTTCTCTCTTTAGAATGTACTGTAAGTTTTAAAAGGTCACTCGCAGTTCACCTTATTTTTATAGTGCAGAAATTAATGATTTAATTTTAAAGGAATATATAATGTGATCCAGTTAAATTTTAAAAGAAAATGCCTTTTCCTTTTTCTAAAATACTGATGTATTTATTGGATGACCAATATCCTGATTTGCAAGAAGTTTCATGTTCTATCTGTTGGCCTGGCTAATTGCATTTCTTTTAATTTTGAAGTGCCTCAATGTGGACAATAAATTATCCAGCCACTCTTTCAATACATAATTCACCTGAATTCACTTAAATTCATGATGCTACATTTTTTAACATTTACAAAATAGTCATAATTATTTCTAAACATTATAAAGAATGGCATTAATATGAAAATTACCACCATCATTTTATGCATACTGATTCATCCCAGTGGTAAGTAAGGGCCAAAGAGAACACCTTTTGTGGTCGCATAAACCTTCCTGGTAAGGCAGTAGTCATGTAATTAAGTAAGCCTCTATAGCCAGGAAGAAAAATAATTTTGAATCTAAAAAGCCATCTATTGCCTGCTTATTACTCTGTAGTCAGAATCTAATAATCAGCCTTTTTAAGAGCTGGACAGATTACATTGCCAAACTCAAATTGCTATTTGAGGTAAGTAACATGATTTGAATTGATTCTGATGATTTTCTAAGTTCAGTCCAGTTCAGTCGCTCAGTCATGTCTGACTCTTTGCGATCTCATGGACTGCAGCATGAAAGACTTCCCTGTCCATCACCAGCTCAAACTCATGTCCATCGAATCGGTGATGCCATCCAGCCATCTCATCCTCTGTCGTCCCCTTCTCCTCTGGCCTTCAATCTTTCCCAGCATCAGGGTCTTTTCCAATGAGTCAGTTCATCGCATGAGGTGGCCAAAGTATCGGAGTTTCAGCTTCAGCATCAGTCCTTCCAATGAATATTCAGGACTGATTTCCTTTAGGATGGACTAGTTGGATCTCCTTGCAGTCCAAGGGACTCTCAAGAGTCTTCTCCAACACCACAGTTCAAAAGCATCAATTCTTCGGCACTCAGCTTTCTTTATAGTCCAACTCTCACATCCATACATGACTACTGGAAAAACCGTAGCTTTGACTAGACAGACCTTTGTTGGCCAAGTAATGTCTCTGCTTTTTAATATGCTGTCTGGGTTCGTCATACCTTTTCTTCCAATGAGTAAGCATCTTTTAATTTCATGGCCGCAGTCACCATCTGCAGTGATTTTGGAACCCCCCAAAAATAAAGTCTCTCACTGTTTCCATTATTTCTCCATCTATTTGCCATGAAGTGGTGGGACTGGATGCCATGATCTTAGTCTTCTAAATGTTGAGTTTGAAGCCAGCTTTTTCACTCTCCTCTTTCACTTTCATCAAGAGTCTCTTCAATTCTTCTTCACTTTCTGCCATAAGGGTGGTGTAATCTGCATATCTGAGGTTGTTGATACTTCTCCCGGCAGTCTTGATTCCAGCTTGTGCTTCATCTAGCCTGGCATTTTGCATGATGTACTCTACATATAAGTTAAATAAGCAGGGTGACAATATACAGTGACATACTCCTTTTCCTATTTGGAACCAGTCTGTTGTTCCATGTCCAGTTATAACTGTTTCTTCTTGACCTGCATACAATTTTCTCAGGAGGCCAGTCAGGTGGTCTGATATTCCCATCTCTTTAAGAATTTTCCATTGTTTGTTGTGATCCACACAAAGGCTTTGGCATAGTCAATAAAGCAGAAGTAGATGTTTTCTGGAACTCCCATGCTTTTTCAATGATCCAATGGATGTTTGCAACAGATGATTTTCTAAAAAGGAAAAGAAAGGGGAGAAAAATAAAATATTTTGTTTATAGTGTTTTAAGATACCCTTTACAGTTGTCCAATCTTTTCTAAAGTATTTAGATATTTAGAACTTTTAAGGTGTCCTATTTATTTATTTCTAAAGGAAAAAAACCATGGAAGATTCATTCATCAAAAATATGTATTGAATGTCTCCTATCAGTAAAGGCCGCATGCTGGAGTTGGTATGCTCCCTGCTCTTATAAAAGGCCATGCCTTCTTGAATAACACTGGAGCATCATCGCAGTTACTAGAATTCCCTGCATGAAGCTGGGACCCTAATGTTTTCAGTTCCTAGGCAGACAGCATGTTAAGGATATAGTCATATTGTCACTCCAGTGGACTGATGGATTTCAAGGCCCCCTCTAGAGATTCGGATTCAGTGAATCCCCTGTAGGGCCCAGGAACCTGCATTTTAATTAGTAACCCCCATGGACACAACACAGTTTAGGAAACACTATCCTAATGGTTTAAAAGCCTTTGGACAAGTTGACCTGACTCAAATTTTTATGTGTCTAAAAAAATAACAGGCAGAGATGGCAAGATAAAGGCTGAACAAGCAAATGTAATAAATGAATAAAATGTGAACCAGGGCATTGCTCTTTGGAAAAATTAACCAGTTCAACAAACTTTTGTTGGACATCCAGCCTTCATCTTTGAAGCTGACTATGGCAGCCCCCTATTTTCAAAGGGAAAAGAAGTGGGTGTTTTGAAACCAGTATTGTGAGCTAGGTATTAATAATTTTTAAGGAGAAAATGGGACCATTGCCTCATTGTAACAAGCAGAGTTATAATCTGTGGCTCTGAATTTCAACAGGTCACTTCAGCTTCATTTTTGGACAAAGAGGAGTTGTCATAATTATAATAGTTCTTAATGAACTTCTTAGAGTGAGTACGTGGGCTAGAACAAAGAATAGAGAATAATTTTCAATGCATAACATTTCTAAAATGCCTAACTATGTAGGAGAAAAATTTATATGTTTGTAAAATCCACTGGCTTCCTCAGAATCGGAGAAACCACTGATTTAGAAAGATTCCTGAGGGTCATCTAATTCAACCTAAATCTTCATCTACCCACTACCAGATATAAGAAACCTAACAAATAAATTCAGGAGTTTGATTAAAAAAAAAAAAAACAGAACACTGTGATTATCAGAGCTTAGATAGCTCTCTAAAAGTATACTTGAATAAGTCAAGAAAAACAAGTTGTTATTCTCCACTACTATGTATGTGATTTATAGAATGAGCCAAACTCGCTGGCAAAACTGATTTTTCAATCAAATATTTATTGATTATTTACCCTCAGTTAGGTATATAGGAATTGAACCTAAAGAAGGTGGTATTATTTAGACAGATAAAAAAATTAGAATACTAAATCACTTAATTGAGATCTCCCAATTAAGACCAAAATTCAAAACCAGATCTGTCTGACTTCAAGACAGAGAGAAATGCCACAGGAAACATTTGGCTTGATAGTTCAGATGTGATTTGAAAGAAACAGAAGTCTGCAGTTATCAAACAACTCAAATGACTTCAACAGACTTCTTAAGTCAGACAAATCCACTTTGAAATCCTGCTTCTGTCATGTGTGGGATCTTGGGCAGAAGTCTAAGCCTCTCCTTGCCTCTGTGGTCTATAAAATGGGAATAACAAAATCTCATGTAGTGCTCCTTAAGATTGTGTGTAAAGGACCTAGTAGTACAGTATCTGACAAACACTTGCCACTGCAAAACAAAAGAGGTTTTTACCAGGCTATACCGATATAAGAAACTCAGTCAGTTAAGTCAATTCAGTCACTCAGTCATGACACTTTGTGACCCCATGGACTTGGCAGCATGCCAGGCCTCCCTGTCCATCACCACCTCCCAGCTCTACATGAGCTGAAACTCATGTCCATTGATTCAGTGATGCCATCCAACCATCTCATCCTCTGCCGTCCCCTTCTTCTCCCGCCTTCAATCTTTCCCAGCATCAGGGTCTTTCCTAATGAATCGACTCTTCACATCAGGTGGCCAGAGTATTGGAGCTTCAGCTTCAGCATCAGTCCTTCCAATGAATATTCAGGACTGATTTCCTTTAAGCTGTACTGGTTTGATTTCCTTGAAGTCCAAGGGACTCTTAAGAGTCTTCTCCAACACCATAGTTCAAAAGCATCAATTCTTCAGCGCTCAGCCTTCTTTATGGTCCAACTGTCACATCTGTACATGACTACTGGAAAAACCATAGCTTTGACTAGTCAGAACTTTGTCAGCAAAGTAATTAATGTCTCTGCTTTTTAATATGCTGTCTAGGTTGGTCATAGCTTTTCTTCTAAGGAGCAAGCATCTTTTAATTTCATGGCTGCCGTCACCATCTGCAGTGATTTTGGAGCCCAAAAATTTAGTCTGTCACTATTTCCATTGTTTCTCCATCTATTTGCCATGAAGTGATGGGAATGGATGCCATGATCTTAGTCTTCTGAATGTTGAATTTGAAGCCAGCTTTTTTCACTGTCCTCTTTCACTTTCATCAAGAGGCTGTTTAGTTCTTCTTCACTTTCTGCCATAAGGGTGGTGTCATCTGCATATCTGAGGCTATCGATATTTCTCCCGGCAGTCTTGATTCCCGCTTGTGGTTCATCCAGCCAAGCATTTCACATGATGTATTCTGCATATAAGTTAAATAATCATTGTGACAATATACAGCCTTGACATCCTCCTTTCCCAATTTGGAACCAGTCTGTTGTTCCATGACTGGTTCTAACATTGCTTCTTGACCTGCATACAGATTTCTCAGGAGGCAGGTAAAGTGGTCTGGTATTCCCATCTCTTGAAGAATTTTTCAGTTTGTTGTGATCCCCACAGTCAAAGGCTGTGCTGTAGTCAATGAAGCAGAAGATAGATATTATGAGACAGAAATTTCTAATCTAGTCTAATGTCCTGAATGTTCAGCTGCTAAATCAGAGATCATAATAAATAAAATGAGTTACAAAAGTCTTGTTGGAAGTCAATACTAGTTCCAGCCCAAGCATGAAGCCCTGTAGTTCTTGGTTCAGTTCTATACCCTCTTATATATTCTTATAAAGAGTATATATTAGTTTGGCAGGTTTTTTAATCAAGAATCTTTAAAATGCTTTAAACACTTTATCTTAAGAAAATAATCCAAAATGGATCAGACTTGGGGGAGAATGAGAGGAATAAACGTGTGAAGATATACTCTGAAGCATTTTTTTTCTACAATGGCACAAAATTTGAAATAGCCTTAAGAATGACTCACTCTCTCCCCTTTATAGTGTTTGAGTTAGTTGCTTAGTCCTGTCTGACTCTTCATGATCCCATGGACTGTAGCCCACCAGGCTCCTCTGTCCATGGAATTCTCCAAGCAAGAATACTGGAGTGAGTAGCCATTCCTTTCTCCAAGGGATCTTCCTGACCCAAGGATCAAATCCAGGTCTCTTGCATTGCAGCTGATTCTTTATCATCTGAGCCACCAGGGAAGCCCTTCTATAAGTCTTGCTCAGATGTCACCTTCTTTGTAAGACTCACCCTAATGAGTCTATTTAAATTGTCCTCCTTCTCCCAACTCTACCATCCTCCTTCAGTTTACTTACTTTTGTGTCTATTGACCAGCTTTTCACAAGGGCTTATGTTTTAAAAGATCATGAATTTTCGTCCTTTTCACTGATGTATTTGCATCACCAAGGAAAATCCCTAGGTACAGAGTATGGCTTCAAAAATGTTTATTAACCATATTAATGAACTAAGAGACTGGGTTGATAAATTAGGGTGTGCGACTTTATTCTACTTATTTAAAGTGCCATAAAACTTGAAAAGCAAAAGTAGAAAATATTTAGGATATCTAGAATATACCTTTAAGGGAAGGATTGAAGGCAGGAGGAGAAGGAGACGACAGAGGATGAGATGGTTGGATGTCATCACCAACTCAATGAGCATGAGTTTGAGCAAGCTCCGGGAGTTGGTGATGGATAGGGAAGCCTGGCGTGCTGCAGTCCATGGGATCACAGAGTTGGACACGACTGGGTGACTGAACTGAACTGATACCATTCAGTGAATAAAAATAGCATTTCAATTCAAATATTCAAGGACAGTTAGGTAAAACTATGCACCAGGAAAAAAAAAAACAAAAACAAAAAGATTGAAAGGAACTGCCAAAAAGGGATGAGTTTTATGTTTTTGTTTTCTATTTTGTACCCTTTGAGAACTACAGCAAAGTGTTGAGAAAGGGAAGTAAGGAAATGAGAGAGGATGAGAAAGAACCATAATCATGAATGTTTTGCCTCCTTGGGTTGGGATGCTGTGGGTCTTTTTCTCCTTGCCTGAATCCCTGCAATTTTTATCCAGAATGAAGATGGAACTTTCTAGCCAAGGAATATATCAGGGCTCAGATTTCCTCTTATTTCCAGAAACATGTGGTTTCAACAGTTGGCTCGGAAATTGGCAAGTTAAAAAATAGGACATTAGCTAAATATTCAGTTTCATTCACATTCCTCTTCTCCATCCAGAGTCAGTACACATCCACTGGATTCCCTGTGGCTGTTATCCACATCCATTTGTCTTGCAGCTGTTGTGTTTTTATCTCTTCTTTTCTCCTGTCCCGCTGCCGCCACTGTCCCCCTCCTGTCTTTGTTCTAGCCTCACACATTGTTTTCCGTCAGCCCCCATTTGTGTGTGGGTGTTTCCCTGAACAAGTAAGGCGACGGTATTGAGAAAGTTCGAGGCCAGAGAAATCTGGAGCGGCTGAGGATTCCAGTCCCTCTTCCTGCCTTCCCTGGGCACCTTGGACCAGGTGCCCACCCAGTGCTCTCCGCCTCCCATTCTGTACCCATCTCTGGGCCGTTCCCTCCCACTGTCTGTTCCTGCTAGGACAGGGCCAGTGCTTTCTTTGCTGCAGGGCTTCTACATCCTGAATAATGATTCTCACAAAGAGATCTCCTTGCCTGTCCCCTTCTTGGTTACAAAGACAATCAGAGGTCTTATCTCTTATATTGCAGTAAGTCTATTACTCCTCATTTTTTCCTACTAATGCTAGAGGACAGGTATCCTTATAACTGTGCTGTTGCTGTTTAATTCCCAGATTCATGTAATTTTAGAATTGAAAGGAATTTTAAAAACCAGCTAGTGGAATCCCCATTACCAGTACACGGTCAGTGCTGTGCCAGGCGGTGCATAGATGGTGTTTGGGGAATATTTGCCATCAGTGAATACTGTAAATTCAGCCATTATGAACCACTGTAAGTTGATTCTTTTGCAGTATTAACTTGGTGTTTTAAAAGGTTTTTGGTCATCTTTTATTCACATATACTTATTAAAAAAATCAATGAATGATCAGGGAGAAGGCTGGGCTCAGAAGGCAATGAGGTAAAACTGAAAAACTAAAGTTGGCAACAGGGTTGTTATAAAGAGGAAAAGGATAGGTTTGCTGATGCAAGAACAAGAAGAAATAGGCTAAAATTATGATGAAAGGATGACATACAACTAATAACATCTTTCATTATGAAGAACTGTTAAATAAAGGATTGCCAAGGAAAACTGAAAAAATGACAGTACTTGAGGTACTTGACATATCTGGTTATGATTCAGCAGATGATTAAATTAGGCTTTCCTTGATGGAGAAAAGTAGAGTAAATATGTTAAATGGTTCCTCCTGTAAGATTCTGGGAAGGGTTAGATTTCCCTTTCACTGAAAAATGAAATGATCGTAATGAGCATGTTCTTACCTACATTAAAATCACTCAGATAGCCACCTTAACATTAACCCAGAGATAATGAACACTGAATTCACCTTGCTTCTTGTCAGGATAGCTGATATTTGAATGATAAATTTTAACTGTCATTTTTTCCTTTCAGGCTTGTAAATTTTATAGTTCCCAGTGGTATGTGGTAAATTACAAATATGAACAGTATTCTGGAGACATTCGACAGTTACCTCGGTAAGAACCTTTTATGAGTAATCCTTGGGTTTTTCCTTATATAAACTATGCTCTCTAAGTTCTGTCACTGTTTGTGAATATGTGTACATTCATCTAACACCAAGGTGAAAAAAAAAATTTTTAAGTAATAGTCACAAGAGAAGATTTTGTTGAACAAAGTATTATTTATATCTTCCCAGAATTAGGTGACAGATAAATATACTCATTTAGGTATAGCCTAGGGCTTCCCAAGTGGCTTAGTGGTAAAGAATCCGCCTGCCAAACAGGAGACCCAGGTTTGATCCCTAGGTTGGGAAGATCCCCTAGAGAAGGAAATGGCAACCCACTCCAATATTCTTGCTTGGGAAATACCATGGACAGAAGAACCTGGCAGGCTATAGTCCGTCGGATTGCAAAAAGTCGTACACAGCTAAGTGACTAAACACCAACAAGGCTTTGAGCAAAGTTTTAAAGAGGTATTCTTGTGTGATCTGTCCTTTCAGTAGCAGATACAAAAGGATTAAAAGGTACAATTTGGACCAGAGATTCTTTTTTATATGCTGTGCATAGCATTCAGATTTGCCATTGTTTCATATATTTTCACGCTGGGATATCAAAAAGCATGAAAATAAACAACCTGCACAAGAGCAATAATGTTTAAGAATAGCAAAAAGGAAAAACAAGCACCTAATTCTTTTCAGACTGTAGGGAAATAAAGTCTTTAGGAGAAGATAACTTCATTCTGTACCTGCTTACCTGTCACCTTTATAGAGAAGCTACCTGACCTAGAGCAGTCATTTATTCCATGTCTGTATCTCTCACTAAAGTCCAAAAGGACAGGGACTCTTCCTTCCTTGCAGAATCTTTTGCAGGCCTTGAATAATGCCTGGCGCATAGTAAAGTGACAGTGACAGTGAAAGTCGCTCAGTTATGTTCAATTCTTGTGGCCCCACGGACTATAGTCCATGGAATTCTCCTTTCTAGAATACTGGAGTGGGTAGCTATTCCCTTCTCCAGGGGAATTTCCTGACCCAGGAATCAAACTAGGGTCTCCTGCATTGCAGATGGATTCTTTACCAGCTGAGCTATCAGGAAAGCCCTGGCACATAGTAAGTGTGCAGTAATTACTTATTGGATAAGTAAACTGAGTGGATCAAAAATTTTAAAATCTAATAATCCTGGATGGGCTTGAAGTTGCTTAAATTCAAAGAACTGTGATGAACTGGAACCTCCCAACACACTGGTTCATCAAACAAAAATGATGCACATTATCTAGAAAATAAAACTTAAGGCAGAAATAAGTTAATTTTTTACTAACCCTTTCCTCAGTGAGACTTTGAGGTCATACACATTGCACATAACTTTTTAATGGGCACATGGTTTAGATTTGGGCACCACTTTCTGAGATCTCCCATGCCAGCAGGAACATCTTTTCCAGACTGGAATACTTGGAAGTACTGCATTCAACTCCAAATGCAAAATTTGAAGAAGGTGGAGTTATGGAGTAGCACTGGGAAAGTGACATTTAAGCTCAGATCTGAAGGAACAGTAGCTACCAGCACTGTGATCTCCAGAAAAGGGTCCCCAGAGGAAATAACAGGGGCAAAAGCTGTAAGCTGGGAATCAGAGTGACAATCAGAGAATCTGGACCTAAGGGTTAAATAAAACCCTGGAACCAGGCAAGGGACCTTGTGGGCCCTGGAAATGAGCTTGGGTTTTATTCTCATTTCAACAGAAGACTATAGAAATTGTAACCTGGAGTGTGACATGATCTAGTTTACCTCTTTAAGAGATTACCTGCTCTACTGTATGGAAAATGGGATTGTAGCAGTGAGAATTAAAGAAAAAAAAATAAAAAAGAAGGAAGGAGACCATTTCTTTGGAGTTGAGTTCCTAGGAAGAGCAAAGCAATGTTCCTCTAAAACAGCAAGTCTTTATTCAAAACAGTGAATGTTTGATTTTTACCAAATGTCTGAACATTCTTTTAGATTTGGTCACTCCTAATAGATAACCTCCTGTAATTTCATGTTGAGATGGTCTTATCACACCCTAAACTTTCATGAGTAATTATTACATTCAGAATGTCTGGACATTAGTCACGCACATAGCTGCAACTGAGAAGCAAAGCATTTTTTTTACCATCAAGTCTTCCTCTTTCTGAAAATAGTTCTAAGAAGTGGTTACAGCTTGGAAGCCATGTCCAAGCACTTGGAAGACAGTTTATAAAGGGAGAGAGTGTAGGAAGAGGTGTTTAGCTTTCATTTGGCATAAATGCCTTCCTACTGTCCTTAGGTCTACTGAACACTTTAGTAGCTTTATCTCCAAACACTTCATCTTTTCTTATATCCCTGATGCCATAAATATATATATTAATTTTAAAAATTCACATGTACTATATTCTTTCTCCATTAAAAAATAGAGAAAGCACCTCCAATCAGAACAGGGTCCAGATGTCATTGCTGACTTGGAATTCTTGTAGAGCACAAGAAGAAATCCCATGAAAAGAAATGCAAAAGTCACTTAAATATTGTTGAGAATTTCTCACTTTAACTGAAGGATGTGAAAGTTGATACCAAGAAGAGGAAGAAGACTGCCACTAAGTAAGAAACTGTAATCAACTATGTATGTATATTCAAAATGAAAATCAGAAGTTCTAGAATAATCCTCACATATCCCCTAAACAAATGAAGATTGTAATATTGAATAGCATAAGTATTTTTAATGATTTTACGAGGCTAGGCACTCCCCTCTAGACTACAGATATTTAGGTCAGTAGTAGAAACATAATTTACTTGGGCCCTCTGAGGCTATTAGAAGTAAATCATTTTCATACCTCCTGGATTAGAATTCTCCTATGTCTGCTACCAATTTAAACTGATCATTTCTTTTTATGGATTGCTGAGGCTATAAAATAAAAACTTACAATTATGGAGAAGTGAAAAAAAAAATGTTTGCTTATCTCCCTCACTTTTAGTCCTTGAATTTAAAATTGTGTTATTATTAACTCTTAAGAACCTCACTTTTTTAATGTCTGTTCATACGAAGATATTGGAGACAGACTCTATTCAAGGATAGAATACAAAAAGTAAAGCCTTCACAAATTAGAAATAAAAATCAGTACCAAAATCAGTGTTCCTAAGGAGAGAAGAATGTCTTTAAAAAATACATATGATGTCAAAGGAGCCAAGAATATAAATGGGGAAAGGATATAAACATTGGGAACAGTAACAGCCACAAGTGAAAGAATGAAATGAGGCTACTATCTTACACCATAGGTGAAATTAACTCAAAATGGATTTACTACTTGAGTATAAGACCAGAGACCATAAAACTCCTGGTAGGGGAGGGGGTGGTAGAAAGAAAAGACGTAGGTGATAAGCTGCTTGACATTGGTTTTGGCAATTTTTTTTTTTTTAATGGATCTGACTGGAAAAGCAAAGGCAACAAAAGGACAAATAAACAAGTGAGAGTCCATCAAACTAAAAGCTTTTGCACAGCGAAGGAAATCATCAAGATAATTAAAAAGCCACCTACTGAATGGGAGAAAATATTTGCAAATCATATGTCTGATAAGAGGTTCATATCCAAAATGTACAAATAATTCATACAACTCCATGGCAAAAAAAGAAAGAAACACGATAATCTGATTTTTAGAATGAGCAGAGGATCTGACTAGACATTTTCCCAAAGAAGACACACAAATGGCCAACCAGTACATGACAAGATGCTCAGTATCACTAATCAGCAGAGAAATGCAAATCAAACCACAATGAATTATCACCTCATACTTGATAGAATGGCTATAATGAAACCACCCAGAGATAGCAAGTGTTGGTAAGGATGTGGAGAAAAGGGAACCCTTGTGCACTCTTGGTGGGTATGTAAACTGGTACAGCCACCATGAAAACTAGTATGGTGAGTCCTCAAAAAGTTTAAATTAAAACTACCATATGATTCAGCAATTCCACTTCTGGGTATTTATTGGAAAAAAAAAAAACACAAATTCAAAAAGAAGTATGCACCCCCCAAGTTCATTACAGCATTATTTACACTAGCCAAGACGCAGAAACAACTTAAGTGTCCGCTGATGGGTGGCTGGAGAAAGAAAATGTGGCGTTATACACAATGGAATACTATTAAGCCATAAAAAGAATGCAATTTGTCAGTTTGGACAACATGTGTAGACCTTAAGGGCACTATGCTGAGTGAAATAAGTCAGAGAAAGAAAATGCCATTGGATCTCACTTATGTGGAATTTTAAAACAAAATGAAAAGAAAACAAGCTCACAGATACAAAGAACAGATTGATAGTTGCCAGAGGTAGGGTGAAGAAAATCAGTAGGTACTAACTTCCAGTTATAAAATAAATGAGTCACAGAAATGGAATATACAGTTTGGTGTCTAGAGTTAACTATACCCTATGAAATATTCCAAAGTCACCAAGAGAGTAGATCTTAAAAATTCTCATCACAAGAAAAAAAAAATTTTAATAGCTAAGTATGATGACAATGTTAACTAGACTTACTGTGGCCATCATTTCACAATATATACAAATATAGAATCATTTCTTTGTATACCCAAAACTAGTATAACATCATCTATCAATTATATCTCAATTTAAAAACTATGAAACAAACAAAAAATATGATGCCACAGATTTTGTTAATCCATGGGATAAAATACAGGGATAATATGACATATTTAGAAGTTTTACCACAGATGGGTAGATATAAAGAAGAAAATTTCAGAAAGTATATTTCTTGACAGAAGAGCGAATAAAATGGAACCGGTTTAGCTGGAATGATTTGGAACCAAAAAAAAATTTTTTTTTAATAAAAGAATACTTCTTGAGTGTCAACTGTGAGCTGGAATGTTCTGGGTACCGTACTTATGTTATCTCATTTAATTCGCATGATCCCATGCAGTAGGAACTGTCTTCCTTGTTGTATAAAGCAAACTAGAGCACTAAGAGGGCTGGTAACTTGCCCCCAGCCTCACCCTACTCAAGTATCCCCACACTCCTTGTTTGGGGCACAGGAGGTAATTTGGGTGTAGAAATAAGACTGACCAAAAGCTACTATGGGTCCAGACACCAGAGGGTGAAGTCCCTGCTGAGCTCTCTAAACCTGGAGCCCAAAGGCCCACAGTGCCACTGGGGGAAGAATTTTACTTTCAGCCAGCAGAGGGGCTTATCTTTGAATGATCTCCAGAAGAGAGACCAGTCATTGATTAATGGCCCCAGGAATGTGACACTGAGCAGCAATAAAAACAGGAATGCTGTGCCTTGTGGGTCAGTGGGAAGGGGAATGGGAAAGGAGAGTTCTCAGTAGCCTGCATACCTCAGCAATGGTCTAAAGGCTCTGCCAGCGCACTCCAGGGCATTTTCTTACAAGGCTGACCTCCCCTCCCCTCTCTCTCCCTCCCTCTCTGTGCTCCAGCCTCACTAGCGGGGTACTCCTGAATGCTGCAAGCCAATCCTTCCTCAAGATCTTTGCTCACCATTCACTGTGCCAGAATGATCTTCCCCCAGATCATCACAGGCATGGCTTCTTCTCCTTCTCAACTGTGACCACCCTTTCTAAACCTGGCTTCTACCACCTCTACCTTGATAGTTCTTTTTTCTTTGTTGATGTCGTTTAGTTGTTAAGTCATGTCTGACTCTTTTGAGACCCCATAGACTGAGCCCATTAGGCTCCTCTGTCCCTGGGGATTCTCCAGGAAAGAATTATAGAGTAGGTTGCCATTTCCTCCTCCAGGGAGTCTTCCCAACCCAGAGATCAAACCTGCATCTCCTGCGTCTCCTGCTTAACAGGCAGATTCTTTACAGCTGAGCCACCTGGGAGAGGCCTTCTTCTCTTTAATTTTCTTCAAAACCATTTCCATCTAGGGAGATTATCTTGTTGATTTATGCTTTATTATCTATTCTCTCCTTCCTTAGAGGGCGAGCCTCCTCCACTTGGGGATTTAATTTCTAATACAAGGTTGGCATTGTCACAGGTCTTCTATGTGACAGGTGCTGTCTGGTAACTGGATCGTTTAGTGACAAGGAAGAACGCCTCCAAAAATTAAGACCACTCTCAACTCACAGTGAATTTGATCAAGCAAACTTAGATTTAAGAAAAGCTAACAGTGAAAGAGCATGCCCATTGACATATCCCCCACCCAGGATGTGACCTAAATTGACATTCACTGATCTGCTCGTATTTTTTAATGAACAATAAGGTCTGCATGAATAGCACTAAGGATTAATGCAATGGCTGAGTTTTGCTAGAGACCTTATTGGTCTTATCTTTCTATCATATAATTTTTTGTATCCTGATACTTAAGTGAACTAAAAAGGAAAGCTTAAAGAAAATTTAGTTTTTATGAAAGAGTTTTGAGACTTCACAAGTTGTAGTATTGTAACATTACAACTTGTGAAACTTTACAAATTTAAAAAATTGTTTGCAGTGTTTGTATGAAGCCCCTTTCTCTGTTTTCAAAATCATCTGTCCTTGAAATGCCACGGGAAAATACTTGAGAAATTCATACTCAGCATTTCTTTGAGAATAGTTGCATATATTTCTGTATAATTTTTAATTAATTATTATTGGAGTATAGTTGCTTTACAGTGTTGTGTTAGTGTCTGCTGCTGCTGCTGCTCCTAAGTCACTTTAGTCGTGTCCGACTCTGTACGACCCCCTAGACGGCAGCCCACCAGGCTCCTCCATCCCTGGGACTCACCAGGCAAGAACACTGGAGTGGGTTGCCATTTCCTTCTCCAGTGCATGAAAGTGAAAAGTGAAAGTCAAGTCACTCAGTCCTGTCTGACTCTTTGCGACTCCATGGACTGCAGCCTACCAGGCTCCTCCATCCATGGGGTTTTCCAGGCAAGAGTACTGGAGTGGGTCGCCAGTGCCTTCTCCAGTATTAGTGTCTACTATGTAGCACAGTGAATGAGTCATACATACACATAGGTTCCCCTCCCCCTTTTGGACTTCCTTCCCATTCAGGTCACCACACTGGATTAAGCAAGAGTTCCCTGTGCTGTACAATATATCCTCATTAGTTGTCTGTTTTACACAGAATATCAATAGTGTTCATTTTTTAAAAAAATTTTTCTTGGTATTAAAAAAATTCAAGAGATGTCATTTTCATCACTCTTTAGATAATTTATTCAACGCTTTTTCTAAAAAAATCCCCCCTTTATTTTCTTATGCAAATTTTCAAACATACAAAAAAGTTTTGGAAAACTTATACAATGAACACCCATATTCCCACCATCTAGAATGTATCTTCTGCATTTTCCTATTTTTACTATATATGTATTTTATGACATTGTCTGTTCATCCACCCATGCATCTAGCCATCTATCAGTCCGTCTTATATTTTGACCATTTCAAAATGAGTTTAAAATATCAACACACTGTATGTTGCCTTTCTAAACACTTTAGAATGTATACCATGTTTATAGTTTAGTTTTCTTTCTTTTGAGGGAAACTTTAGGAGAAAAGACACATGTTGTAAGTGAACCATTGGATGGCTTTGACTATGTACATACATGTGCGTCTGAAAACACGACTAAGATAAGGGATATACTCATCAGCTGCAAAGAGCCCATTGCTGCCCTTTCCGGGTCAGTCCTCACCCCTACTTTCCTCTCTCCTCAGAGACAACCCTTGTTCTGATTTTCTTCACTACAGATTAGTATTACTAGTTCTAAAACTCCATCGCATTGGAATCATGCTGTATGTATTTCTGTTTCCAACTTCTTTGACTCAGCATGATGCTTTTGAGTGATACCCACGTTGTTACATGTATTGGTAACTCCTTTCTCCTTCTGAGCAACATTCCTTTGTGTGGATCTGCTATATTTTGGGGCTTCCCAGGTGGCACAGTGGGAAGGAACCTGCCTACTGTTGCAAGAGACGCAAGAGACTGGGGTTCAATCCCCATGGAACTGTGGATACAGCATTTTGAGCTAAGCTGTGCATAAGCCACTTTAAGATCATGGACTTTTGTGAAACTTTGTCTGTCCTTTTAAGTTTGTCTCAATTACCAGTTCTTTGCTGAGAGATTTGTGGAAAAACCCTGACAAGTATTTAGCCTTACACATTTGAAATTCATGAAAGCCCGATTTTGTTTCCTTAATTCTTTGTTATTTCATTACTAATTTGAAAGGCTGTTCCTTCTCTCCTTTCTTTACACTTTTATAAATATCTTTGCAGAAATGATAGTTGGACTGTAGAACATGGCCACTGTAGCAAGCCACAATTATCAAATATCTATAAAATTATTCTTTTATGAGAAAGAGAAGAAAGGATAAATCTCATAACAAAAGATGACAGAATAAAGAATTCAGAAATGAATAGTGTCCAGGTCAAAGGGGGACTGACAGAGGACTAGCATATAGTTTAGGGCCACCCTGGAGCCGAATATTGACCTTCCATGTTCAAAGTTGTCTTTGTTGCCATATCCTCAGTTTTCCCTACTCCTCCTTCTATCTTTCACTTGGGATGTTTCCTTAATAGTGCCTTTACTGCCTTGCCATCATTTTAAGAATCCTGGAACACTCATGTCTCCTCCTGTACAGACAAAATACTTCAAGTAATTGCTCTGAAATCAGCCCTTTGAACTTGCCTTTGAATCTCAGGCAACCTGTCACCTGTCACAGGAGCAGAGGTTGAGGAAAGGGTCGTGTTTTACAGTTTTCTTTTGCCAATCAAATGAAAAGGAGAAAGGGGCTGCTTCTGGTTCAAGGAGTGTCAGGACGTTGCTAAGGAGAGGAGGAGAATTTGGGGTGTGATAGAAGGAACTTCTCAGGAGTCCCAAAATAACAGTGTGGTCTGCTACATCAGTGTTCTGCCTTCTGATTTGCATGCGTGCACGCTAAGTCACTTCAGTCGTGTTCAGCTCTTTGCAACGCTATGGACCGTAGCCAACCAGGGTCCACTGTCCATGGGATTCACTAGGCAAGAAAACTGGATTGGGTTGCCATGCCCTCCTCCAGGGGGTCTTCCCAATCCAGGGATAGAACCCGTGTCTCTTACGTCTCCTGCATTGGTAGGTGGGTCCTTTACCACCAGCCCCACCTGGCCCTAACGAAAGAGGCAGAACACGTTAACATCAGTGGCAACTGGCACAGATAGACTTGAGTATCTCTAAGGTTTTGCAAGAAGCAGAAAGAACTAGAGACACCAGGAATCCTCTGGAAGAGAAAAATGGCTGCCATCATACGTAACATGTTTAGTAAAGATAGTTTGGACTTACTTGTCCTTAATACAAGTAACATTTCAGAGATAAGGTGTCTGACCTCACCTCTTTCATTATGTGTTCCTGTGAGTAACTGTTATGAACCTCATCTTCTTCTCAGCAAAACAGCAAGATTAGATGAGACATGGATCCCTGGTATTTGTGTACAAAAGTCTGATTATATGCATATACAATTTAATAAAAAGCAATGTGCTACTTCGGCTTCTCAGGTGGCTCAATGGTAAAGAATCTGACTGCCAATGCAGGAGGCGTGGGTTTGATCCCTGGGTCGGGAAGATCCCCTGGAGGAGGAAATGGCAACTCACTCCATTATTCTTGCCTGGGAAATCCTATGGACAGAGAAGCCTGGTGGGCTACACTCCATGGGGTCGCAAAAGAGTCAGACGTGACTTAGCAACTAAACAACAACAAATGTGCTACTTAGTACATATTAAGACTTCAGTACAAAATTTCTGCACTCTTGGTATATATTTTTGAGCTTTCAGATAAATCATAGATGAAGAAGGTTGTATTTTGTTTTTGAAATTTGAACTAACACATACCCGAGCAAGTAATTCATATACATTAATTAACAAATATTTATTGATCACTTACCATGTGTCAGAACCTGTGGGGATAATAACTTTGAAATACACATTTCCTACCACTCTTCTTTTAAACCTCTGGCTTTTAAATTAGACTGTTACTATTTACAGCTATTTATCTATGGGTCGGAGAAGGCAATTGCACCCCACTCCAGTACTCTTGCCTGGAAAATTCCATGGACTGAGGAGCCTGGTAGGCTGCAGTCCATGGGGTCGCTGGAAGTCAGACACGACTGAGTGACTTGACTTTCACTTTTCACTTTCATGCATTGGAGAAGGAAATGGCAACCCACTCCAGTGTTCTTGCCTAGAGAATCCCAGGGACGGGGGAGCCTGGTAGGCTGCCATCTATGCGGTCGCACAGAGTCGGATATGACTAAAGCGACTTAGCAGCAGCAGCAGCATCTATGGGTGCTGGGATGTCCTAACAGGACTATGCAACCAAAACAAAATAGAGAAATAAATTGGAATTAGGGTTTAACTGAGACTCCAGATATCATTTATAATAATCAAGTACTGTGTACACCAGAATAGCTTCATATTTATTAGTAATGAATTTTGGTAGCAAGCAACTTTCATTAATTTGAATTTATAAAATAAATTAATTTGAATTTATAAAGTAAATTCAGTATTTATTTATAAAATAAATAATAAGATACTTTTAAACAAACCTATTTACAGGCATAGAGAACAAACATATGGACACCAAGTGGGAAAAGTTGAGGCGGGATGAATTGGGATATTAGGATTTATATATATATATATTATTGATACTGTGTATAAAACAGATGACTAATGAGAACCTACTGTATAGCACAAGGAATTCTTCTCAGTGCTCTGTGGTGACCTAAATGGGAAGGAAATCCAAAAGAAAGGGATGTATACATAGAGCTGATCCACTTTACTGTATAGTAGACACCAACACAACATTGTAAAGCAACTATACTCCAATACAAGTTAATTAAAAATAAATAAATAAAAACCTATTTAGCATGTTGGAGTTGTCTCAGGATTTTGGTCACTCAGAATGCTAAAAAGAGTATCACCCTTACAAACAAAGTTTAAAGTCTGCCTTTTCATATTATCCCTCTTCACCTTGCTTATCAATAATTCAATCAGCCATGAATCTTGAGTATGTCTGCAACAGGAAAGGAAAAACCTAAGATGTAGATGGGACTTCATTAGAGTCTCTGGCTTTAAGAAATGTATAAGCAGATGGAGGGCTAAGACAAGTGTCCAAATAACAGAACCAGGCAAACACCGTAAGAGACATATACTCAGAATCTACAGGGAGAGGATCCTAAGTAGATCCAGGCTACCTTCATGGAAATTACTTTGGGGGCACAAACTCTTATCAGATTACAATGGAATATTACTCAGCCTTATAAAGGAGTGAACTCTTGATACACTCCACTATATGAATGAACCTTGAAGACATTATTCTAATAAAGTAAGCCAGACACAAAAAGATAAATGTTGCATTATTCCACTCATAAGATGTACTTAGAATAGTCAAAAACCTAGGAACAGCAAGTAGAACAATGATAACCCAGGGCTGAGGAAAGGGGGAAATGGAAAGTTATTGTCTAATGGATACAGAGTCAGTTTGGGAATTAAAATGGTCTGGAGATGGTCAGTGACGAAGGGCGTATAGTATGAATCTCCTTAATGCTACTGAACTGTGCACATGAAAACAGTTAAAATGGAAATTCTTCTGTTATGTATGTTTTACCACAATAGGGAAAAAACAAAAACGTTTATCAAGTGTGGAGACCGTGGTTCTGATTTCAGGCTTTTCACAGTTTAATAGCAAGGTTACTGTTCTTTTTGTGTTCTGGCTTCCTCTACTGTGAACTAGGAATGGGCATTTTTAGGTCTTTAGAAGAAGGATAAAGGATATTTTGAATTCATTTCAATCCACTGAACTCCTATGTGAATGAACAGTTTGGTGATTTTATGAATACCTGTATAGTTGTGCTTCCCTGATAGCTCAGTTGGTAAAGAATCCACCTGCAATGCAAGAGACCCCAGTTCAATTTCTGGGTCAGGAAGATCTGCTAGGGAAGGGATAGGCTACCCACTCCAGTATTCTTGGGCTTCTCTTGAGGCTCAGCTGGTAAAGAATCTGCCTGCAATGTGGGAGACCTGAGTTTGATCTTTGGGTCAGGAAGATCCCTTGGAGAAGGGAATGGCTACCCACTCCAGTATTCTGGCCTGGAGAATACCATGGACAGAGGCCACAGTCCATGGGGTCGCAAAGAGTCAGACACAACTGAGCAATTAATACTCTAACTTTCATGTATGTATATACATATAAAGAGTCCTTGGTTATTCACCTTACTGCCTGGAATACCATCAACATAGGAAGCCATTTGCATTGGAAATACTGAATGAGCTCATGGGTTGCTTCTACATAATATAAATCATTTCAAAGAAAAAGCTCTACCTTGCAAATCCTCCATGTAGGATTTTCTAGCTTGGTATAAAGGAATGCCTGAAGTTTGGATGATTCTATCTGGTTTCCATTCAACCATGTGTTATGAGATAGAATTAAGTCAAGGAAGGTTTATTTCTGTCTTATTTTACCATTTGTAGAGCCAAGTGAACACTCTTGCTCCTTTGGGCTGGTCAGCAATGCTGTGACTGAGAGTTGTTTCTGTGCTACCATGGAAATGCCTAAAGTGAGCACAAATGCCTCTAAGTCACATTGGTGCAGACTTCTGGGAGACGCCAGGGTTGCGGAGCAGCACAGCCTAGTGGCCAGAGTAGTGGCTGGTTTTCAAATGACCATCCCATAAGCCTTCAGCATGTCACATAAAAGCAAAAGAGGAAAAAACAAAATGAAAATATCACTGAGTTGCATTCCACTTCAAAATGTGGAAGAAGAAAAATATAAATCACCAAGGCCTTAAAATTGTCCCATTTGCCTTCATCTAATTAAAAAGGACATGTGTAAATCTGTGCAAATACTAACTCTATCATTTAAAATGGAGATTTATTAACTGGAGATAAGATATAATGGTGTAGGGGGCAAGTTCATACTTCCAATGAAAATGGCCCCACGTGAGATTACATTATTTTATAAAAGTCTATAAGAAAGGCAGCACAGTAGCTGGTACTCAGCTGAAAGCAGTGTCTCAAATGACAAATCAGAATCTTTTTCTTCTTTTTTTTTTAATATCAGAGCAGAATACAAACCAGAGAAACTTCCTTCACATTCCTTTGAGGTTGACCATGAAGATGCTGATAAGGATGAAGTAAGTAAATGGTTGAAAGTGAAATGTTTAAAACATGAGGATAATTAGTTCCTATCTAACATGTTTGAAATTCAGACTAGTTTCTCCTAAAGCTGCAGTAACCGTTGGTGTGAGGGTTTTTAGACAAAACGAATCACGTTTGTTTTGAAATTGAACATGATTATTTCAGATGAGTCAGAGAAAAAGGAGTTTCATTTTTAAGTGCAGTGTCTAAGATCTGGGATTCACAAAAGATTGCTGTGATGCTAATGATGCCTTTTGTACAGGATACCACTTCCCACTCATCTTCCAAGGGCGGAGGGGGAACGGGAGGGACCGGAGTTTTCAAGTCTGGTTGGCTCTACAAGGGGAATTTTAACAGCACCGTGAATAACACCGTTACTGTTCGGGTAAGGAGACATAGAGACTCATTTTTGTTTCTGCCACCTTTCTTGACACCCACCCCCTCTTTAGTCAGAAAACTGAGGTGAGCTATTTGCATTAAGTTTGTGTTTCATGTCATATTTTATTTATGAGAAAGGAAGATGCTCTTCTCAGAACAGTGCTCAAGAAATGTAGCACTCTTGAAAGGATTAGAAAATTCTAATTTCCATGAATTTGAACTACCTCCTCATATTTTTTTCCTTTATTTAGTCATTCAAAAAGCGCTTCTTCCAGCTGACTCAGTTGCCAGATAATTCCTACATCATGAATTTTTACAAAGATGAAAAAATATCCAAAGAACCCAAAGGCTGTATCTTTTTGGATTCCTGTACAGGTGTGGTACAGGTGAGTAGAAATCTCTTTTTCCCTGAGGGTTTTTTTAATTGAAAAATGCACTCATCCAATCATCATTCATTCATTCTAAAAATATTTATAGAGTACCTGATATGAGCCAAAAACTATTTCAGACTCTTAAGGATTCAGTAGAGAGGGCAGGCAGCCTAGAGACTTGCTTTCACAAAACTTACTTCAGTAAAGTAAGGAAAACAGAAAATAGGCAGGAAAAAAAAATAATAAATGGAATGAAATAGTTGGTAAAATCTGCAATAAAGAAAATAAACAAGGCTACAGAATGGGAAGAGACAGATGGTGAGGTTGGAAAGGAATCTTTATGCTCCAGAAGTGATAGAAACATTTATGAAGAGAAAATATTTGATCTAGAGATTAAAGCATGAGCAGGGGCAGCAAGTACAAAGGTCCTGAGGCCAGAGCCAGTCTGATATATGGAAGGACAAGAGGAAAATGACCACCTGTATAGCTGCAGTGTAGAGATCCACTGAGCTAAAGAATGCAGTAAGGTTGTATGTAAATCACATAGTTCAAAGAAAGCTCTTCATGAATGTTACCTTTATTATTAGGTAATATTGCAAGTGTAAATTTACAGCGTACATACACATCATCCTCCTTCTAAGAGCAGGTGTTTTCAAGGGCAAGGATTATATTGCATTGGTTCTCAAGAGTTGAATCTCAGAAACTGAATCTCAGACATGGCAATTTTAACCAACAGTGCTCTTCTGCAGCAGTTTGTCCTCAAATTATTGTCCTTAGTATTAAATTTGACATGGACCATTTTGGCAAAAAGAAGCAGAAAAATTCCGTATGCCTCATTTGGACATCTTATTCTTTCGACTCTGATGATCGAACATTTTTATTCTTTATTGTGTGAAACTGGAAGCAATCAAGAGTTTTAGTAGTCTTCCCTCCAATTTAACATTAAATGCTGGCTCATTGAGATTAAGGACTGTGTTTTTGATCATAAGCCACTAGGAACAATTCTTTGTGTTTCCACCAAACCGTGGACATTCACGTAACTTGCTACATGGCTTAGATTACCTCTTGGATTCATACCAAGGGCACTCAGATGCATGGATGCAAAACAGAATTCTCTTCAGTCACTTAAACCTCATCTATTTCGGGATGGTTTAGCTGTTAAAATCTGGAATTTCTCCAGAAAGTAATAATACTGAACTTTAAAGGGAAAGAATTAATTAAGTGTTGCTGAGCCCTCCACTAGAAATGAAAGATAATTGCTTTTTAACACAGTTGCCAACTTTCCATATGGAAAGGGCAGTAAGGATCTTAATGGAAGATGGAGATAGTTTTCTATTGTTGGTCACAAAGGAGACTCTTTGGCTTGAGAAATATGAAGTAAGACTTTAACAATAGGTTTAAAGATCAATAACTACATTTTATAGACATTGAGCTGAAAAACTAAATATTTTCTTTTCCTTTCTACCCCCAAACTTGCTGTAACGAATGAGTCATCATCTTTTAAAAAGTATCATTGTATCCCTTGCTAGGGGTTAAGTTTGCAGAGACATAGATTCATGTGTAATTTCTTCTTCCAAGAGTGGTATAACTCTGTTGAACACAGAGTCAGTTAGTGCTCTAGTCTGACCTTTCACCTCTTCTCCATCACCTTTTAGACCATGTTTTGGTCTCTGCTTAAGCAGTGCCTTGGAAAGAGAATGTCTTCCAAGGAAAAACATAAGAGTAGGGTGTATACAAGCTGATGTTTGAATTCTAGTTTCACCCTTTACTGTCTAAGAGCCTTGAGTAAGTTACTCAAGCTGTTTGATTCCCAGTGTTTCATCTGTAAAACTAAAGTAAAAAAGGATCTGGGAGAGAGTGTGTCCTCAGTCATCCTTTCCCAGTCTTTCCATTAATTATAAAAGTCACAACTTTGATAGGTAAATGTCCCATCATGGGAAAGCCCTTCTAGAAAATATTGACTGACATGGTAAAGAATCTGCTTGCAATGCAGGAGCCCCGGGTTTGATCCCTGGGTTGGGAAGATCCCCTGCAGAAGGGAATGGCAACCCACTCCAGTATTCTTGCCTGGAGAATTCCATGGACAGAGGAGCCTGGAGGGCTTCAGTCTGTGGTATTGCAAAGAGTTGGGTACAACTGATTGACTAACACTTCAAGCTGGCTAATTTATCCATTTCTTTCTTCATTCATTTATTCACTCCTCCAACAAGCTTATGTAGTACTTATGACATGCTAGAAATGGGTTTAGGCATTAGGAATTCCTTGCCGAAATCATAACTAGAGGAGGACATAGGCTCATAACTATTACACAATTTCTCAAGAGCTATAATGGTGGTATAAATGTACTTTCTATGGAATGTTCTAGGAGACAGAACAGTGATAAACTCTTCTGGGTTGGCTAGAAGAATGCACAGAAAAAAACGGGCGCATAGGTAGGAATTCCCAAGGTAGATTCTGCACATTAAAACAGAGTTGAACAATCCTACTTCATTTTCCAATAAATAGTTATTTACATACCTGGGATCATGTACTCTATCTTTTAAAGAGTTCAGCTCTATATCCCTGTATTTATATTCTTCTTTATCATAAGCTTGTTATCCTTTATAGAAGGAGGGACCTTTAGTTTCTTGAGATCCCTTTGGGAAGATAGACATCGAGCTCCTTGTCACCTTGTATCTGGATCCTATTTCTTGCATATTTGCTTACAGCTCTTTCTGACAAGTTTTTGCATCTGAAAAGAAGATTCTGAATGATACAGTGCAAGTTTAGTCATTGTTCTAGCAAGCTTTCAGGTACAAAATGTGCCTGAAGATGAAACACGTACACACAGAAGCACAAAGCAAATGAATAATAGAATGAGTCAGACCTATTTTATTAAGAATCATTGTCAGTTTCACTTGAATAAAACAGAGAAGAAAAACAGTTTGCCTCAGAAAATGCTACCTACCACCCAGCATTCTCAGTGTGTTCCAGCTCATAACACTCTTTCGTGAATAAGTTGTTTTAGTTTGCTTCATTCAAACCCATTCTATAGCACTGTGCTTTCCTAGGAGTACGACTTGGAATTCTCAGAAATATATTTTAACGGCTACTTCAAGTAGAGAGAAACTCCTACCCAAAATTCTCAGAGACTTTGCGAGCGTTAGTCATTCAGTCCTGTCTGCCTCTTTGCTATCTCACAGACTGTAGCCCACCAGGCTCCTCAGTCCATGGCATTTTTCAAGCAAGAATACTAGAGTGGGTTGCCATTTTCCTCCTCCAGGGAATCTTCCCAATCCAAGGACTGAAATCAAGTCTCTCGTGTCACCTGCATTTTAGGCAGATTCTTTACCTGTTGAGCCATCAGGGAAGCCCCTCAGAGACGTTAGGTGATGTTAATGGTTAGAAATTTCCTGATCTTGGTAAAATAGACCTAACAGTAGTCTTCAGTATCCTATCATTTTGCCTTTTCATACTGTTCATGGGGTTCTCAAGGCAAGAATACTGAAGTGGTTTGCCATTCTCTTCTCCAGTGGACCACATTCTGTCAGGCCTCTCCACCATGACCCGTCCATCTTGGATTGCCCCGCGGGCATGGCTTAGTTTCACTGAGTTAGACAAGGCTGTGGTCCTAGTGTGATTAGATTGACTAGTTTTCTGTGAGTATGGTTTCAGTATGTCTGCCCTCTGATGCCCTCTTGCAACACCTACTATCTTACTTGGGTTTCTCTTACCTTGGGCATGGGGTATCTCTTCATGGCTGCTCCAGCAAAGCACAGCTGCTGCTCCTTACCTTGGATGAGGGGTATCTCCTTACTGCCGCCCTTCCTGACCTTCAATGTGGGATAGCTCCTCTAGGCCCTCCTGCGCCTGTGCAGCCTGTGAAAGAGGAACTCCCCAGGTCAGTAGGTGCCCAATATGCTACTGGAGATCGGTAGAGAAATAATTCCAGAAAGAATGAAGGGATAGAGCCAAAACAAAAACAATACCCAGCTGTGGATGTGACTGGTGATAGAAGCACGGTCTGATGATGTAAAGAGCAATATTGCATTGGAACCTGCAATGTCAGGTCCATGAATCAAGGCAAATTGGAAGTGGTCAAACAAGAGATGGCAAGGGTGAATGTCAACATTCTAGGAATCAGCGAACTAAAATGGACTGGAATGGGTGAATTTAACTCAGATGACCACTATATCTGCTACTGTGGACAGGATTCCCTCAGAAGAAATGGAGTAGCCATCATGGTCAACAAAAGAGTCTGAAATGCAGTACTTGGATGCAATCTCAAAAACGACAGAATGATATCTGTTCATTTCCAAGGCAAACCGTTCAATATCACGATAATCCAAGTCTATGCCCCAACAAGTAACACTGAAGAAGCTGAAGTTGAACAGTTCTGTGAAGACCTACAAGATCTTTTAGAACTAACACCCAAAATAGATGTCCTTTTCATTATAGGGGACTGGAATGCAAAAGTAGGAAGTCAAGAAACACCTGGAGTAACAGGCAAATTTGGCCTTGGAATGCAGAATGAAGCAGGGCAAAGACTAATAGAGTTTTGCCAAGAAAATGCACTGGTCATAGCAAACACCCTCTTCCAACAACACAAGAGAAGACTCTACGCATGGACATCACCAGATGGTCAACACCAAAATCAGATTGATTATATTCTTTGCAGCGAAAGATGGAGAAGATCTATACAGTCAACAAAAACAAGACCAGAAACTGACTGTACCTCAGATCGTGAACTCCTTATTACCAAATGCAGACTTAAATTGAAGAAAGTAGGGAAAACTGCTAGACCATTCATGTATGACCTAAATCAAATCCCTTATGATTATACAGTGGCAGTGAGAAATAGATTTAAGGGCCTAGATCTGATAGATAGAGTGCCTGATGAACTATGGAATGAGGTTCGTGACATTGTACAGGAGACAGGGATCAAGACCATCCCCATGGAAAAGAAATGCAAAAAAGCAAAATGGCTGTCTGAGGAGGCCTTACAAGTAGCTGTGAAAAGAAGAGAAGCAAAAAGCAAAGGAGAAAAGGAAAGATATAAGCAACTGAATGCAGAGTTCCAAAGAATAGCAAGAAGAGATAAGAAAGCCTTCTTCAGCGATCAATGCAAAGAAATAGAGAAAAACAACAGAATGGGAAAGACCAGAGATCTCTTCAAGAAAATTAGAGATACCAAGGGAACATTTCATGCAAAGATGGGCTCGATAAAGGACAGAAATGGTCTGGACCTAACAGAAGCAGAAGATATTAAGAAGGGGTGGCAAGAATACACAGAAATACTGTACAAAAAAGATCTTCACGACCCAGATAATCACGATGGTGTGATCACTCACCTAGAGCCAGACATCCTGGAATGTGAAGTCAAGTGGGCCTTAGAAAGCATCACTATGAACAAAGATAGTGGAGATGATGGAATTCCAGTTGAACTATTTCAAATCCTGAAAGATGATGCTGTGAAAGTGCTGCACTCAATATGCTAGCAAATTTGGAAAACTCAGCAGTGGCCACAGGACTGGAAAAGGTGAGTTTTCATTCCAATCCCAAAGAAAGGCAATGCCAAAGAATGCTCAAACTACCACACAATTGCACTCATCTCACATGCTAGTAAAGTAATGCTCAAAATTCTCCAAGCCAGGCTTCAGCAATATGTGAACCTTGAACTTCCTGATGTTCAAGCTGGTTTTAAAAAAGGCAGAGGAACCAGAGATCAAATTGCCAACATCCGCTGGATCATGGGAAAAATCAAGAGAGCTCCAGAAAAACATCTATTTCTGCTTTATTGACTATGCCAAAGCCTTTGACTGTGTGGATCACAATAAACTGTGGAAAATTCTGAGAGAGATGGGAATACCAGACCACCTGACCTGCCTCTTGTGAAACCTATATGCAGGTCAGGAAGCAACAGTTAGAACTGGACATGGAACAACAGGCTGGTTCCAAATAGGAAAAGGTGTACGTCAAGGCTGTATATTGTCACCCTGCTTATTTAACTTCTATGCAGAGTACATCATGAGAAACGCTGGACTGGAAGAAACCCAAGCTGGAATCAAGATTGCTGGGAGAAATATCAATAACCTCAGATATGCAGATCACACCACCCTTATGGCAGAAAGTGAAAAGGAACTAAAAAGCCTCTTGATGAAAGTGAAAGAGGAGAGTGAAAAAGTTGGCTTAAAGCTCAACATTCAGAAAACGAAGATCATGGCATCTGGTCCCATCACTTCATGGGAAATAGACGGATAAACAGTGGAAACAGTGTCAGACTTTATTTTCTTGGGCTCCAAAATCACTGCAGATGGTGACTGCAGCCATGAAATTAGAAGACGCTTACCCCTTGGAAGAAAAGTTATGACCAACCTAGATAGCATATTCAAAAGCAGGGACATTCCTTTGCCAACTAAGGTCCATCTAGTCAAGGCTATGCTTTTTCCTGTGGTCATGTATGGATGTGAGAGTTGGACTGTGAAGAAGGCTGAGCGCCGAAGAATTGATGCTTTTGAACGGTGGTGTTGGAGAAGACTCTTGACAGTCCCTTGGACTGCAAGGAGATCCAGCCAGTCCATTCTGAAGGAGATCAACCCTGGGATTTCTTTGGAAGGAATGATGCTAAAGCTGAAGCTCCAGTACTTTGGCCACCTCATGCGAAGAGTTGACTCATTGGAAAAGTCTCTGATGCTGGGAGGGATTGGGGGCAGGAGGAGAAGGGGACGACAGAGGATGAGATGGCTGGATGGCATCACGGACTCGATGGACATGAGTCTGAGTGAACTCCGGGAGATGGTGATGGACTGGGAGGCCTGGTGTGCTGCGATTCATGAGGTCGCAGAGTCAGACACAACTGAGCGACTGAACTGAACTGAACTGAACAGTAGTTTTCCACTTTTTTGTAGTGTCATGAAACAGTACTAGATCTGCTTTATACCCCTCATTTCTAGTCTGAAGCAAAACTTCCAACTTTTGCTATTTCAGTTTTGGTCTGAGACTAAGGGCTATTTAAGCCTAATCTATCCTGTCTTGTTCCTTGAGAGTCTTCTCATTTATTCATTTATTGATTCATTCATTCACTCTTTCGTTTTTTTATCCATCCATCTATCCCAGATCCTGCCACTCTGAACGGAGTATATAGCCCAGGAATCCCATGTACCCAGTGCCCCAATATTAACAGTGACAATGAGTGATATCACTTTATACATCAAGGCTTAAAGCTGAACGCGCTTCCCAGGTGACGCAGTGGTAAAGACTCTGCCTGCCAACACAGGAGACCCAGGTTTGATCCTGAATTGGAAAGATCCCTTAGAAAAGGGCATGGCAACCTGATTCAGTATTCTTGCCTAGAAAATCCCATGGACAGAGGAGCCTGGTGGGTTGTAGTCCATGGGGTCGCAAAGAGCCGGACACGCCTGAGCATGCATGCATACATCTGGAAGTGACCATTGTTAGTTTCCTACTTGGTGCTGGATCTGCTACCTTGTGGATATAGGTCCCAAGATAATAGCCTTTGAGGCTTAACCAAAGTCTAAAAATTCAAATACTTTCTGCAGCACAGGCCACTACAGGAAGCAAGTAGGGTCACTTCCTTCTCCTGTATGAGATAACACAGAGCAACTCAGACTGTGTGTACCCACATAAAGGCAGTCATACTGGGAAGGAAAAAAAAATGTGTACCTGCCAATGAAAACAAATTTAGAAGTCACCTATAACCTATAAACCCCACAGCAAACCTTAGTGGTTAAGAATTTCACTTCCCGTGATAAAAATAAAAACCAGAATGACACTTGTAATCTTCTTCATCTAATATAGTATTTGACAACAGTTCATGGAAAATGCATTATTATTGTCTCAATTTATTAAAATAAAGCTCAGAGAGATAAAGTGACTTTCCCAAGTAACAGAGCTAATAAGTGGAATAATTAGATTTGAGGCTGAGGAAAATCCAGATTTACAGAAAGATGCCCAAGGAAATACTTTGGTGATCATATATCTAGTGGGTATGCTCGCATCAGTTCAGTTCAGTAGCTCAGTCGTGTCCGACTCTTTGCGACCCTATGAATCGCAGCACGCCAGGCCTCCCTGTTCATCACCATCTCCCGGAGTTCACTCAGACTCACGTCCATCGAGTCCGTGATGCCATCCAGCCATCTCATCCTCTGTCGTCCCCTTCTCCTACTGCCCCCAATCCCTCCCAGCATCACAGTCTTTTCCAATGAGTCAACTCTTCGCATGAGGTGGCCAAAGTACTGGAGTTTCAGCTTCAGCATCATTCCTTCCAAAGAAACCCCAGGGCTGATCTCCTTCAGAATGGACTGGTTGGATCTCCTTGCAGTCCAAGGGACTGTCAAGAGTCTTCTCCAACACCACAGTTCAAAAGCATCAATTCTTCAGCGCTCAGCCTTCTTCACAGTCCAACTCACATCCATACACGACCACAGGAAAAACCACAGCCTTGACTAGACGGACATTAGTCAGCAAAGTAATGTCTCTGCTTTTGAATATGCTATCTAGGTTGGTCATAACTTTTCTTCCAAGGAGTAAGCGTCTCTTAATTTCATGGCTGCAGTCACCATCTGCAGTGATTTTGGAGCCCCCAAAAATTAAGTCTGACACTGTTTCCACTGTTTATCCGTCTATTTCCCATGAAGTGATGGGACCAGATGCCATGATCTTCGTTTTCTGAATGTTGAGCTTTAAGCCAACTTTTTCACTCTCCTCTTTCACTTTCATCAAGAGGCTTTTTAGCTTCTCTTCACTTTCTGCCATAAGGGTGGTGTCATCTGCGTATCTGAGGTTATTGATCTTTCTCCCCGCAATCTTGATTCCAGCTTGTGTTTCCTCTAGTCCAGCATTTCTCATGATGTACTCTGCATAGAAGTTAAATAAGCAGGGTGACAATATACAGCCTTGACGTACACCTTTTCCTATTTGGAACTAGTCTGTTGTTCCATGTCCAGTTCTAACTGTTGCTTCCTGACCTGCATACAGATTTCTCAAGAGGCAGGTCAGGTGGTCTGGTATTCCCATCTCTCTCAGAATTTTCCACAGTTTATTGTGATCCACACAGTCAAAGGCTTTGGCACAGTCAATAAACTGTGGCTCAGATCATGAACTCCTTATTACCAAATTCAGACTTAAATTGAAGAAAGTAGGGAAAACCACTAGACCATTCAGGTATGACCTAAATCAAATCCCTTATGATTATACAGTGGAAGTGAGAAATAGATTTAAGGGCCTAGATATGATAGATAGAGTGCCTGATGAACTATGGAATGAGGTTCATGACATTGTGTGCTTGCATAGATACATATTAATACATTTATCCTACATAAGCCAACAGGCAGAAGAAACACTCTGAGGATAGATGTGTGTCATTTTAAGCTGTGAAATTCAGATGTAGGATTTATCTCAGCAAATATATATAGAAAATTTTGCTACATGCAAAGCTTTGTGTGAAAGCCAAATGTAAATTAGATGTGGTTCCTGTCTTCAAAGAGCTTCTTGCCTGTGGAAAGATGCACAAAATAACACAGAATAAATATAGCATGTGCATGAGTAATTAAACATGTGTGACACATCTCAGAAACTAGGTTCTGATATCATACGCAAGAATGATATTACTGCAGATGCTACACTATATTATACAAATGTGTGTATGTGTACTCAGCCATGTCCAACTCTTTGAGACCCCATGGACTATGACCTGCCAGGCACCTCTGTCCACAGGATTTTCCAGGCAAGAATAGTAGATTGCCATTTCATACTCCAATGTAATACATATATTACATATATATATTGCACATTATATTGCTTGTTTCCTGACATTACATTGCACTAGAATGTAAGTTCCATGGGGGCAAGCACATCATGTGAACATTTTTTAATGCTCTCTACCTAGCACATAGAAAATAGCCAATACATTTTCGTATGTATTGAACAAGTATGTATTTGAATGAATGAACATACAAAGAATGGAAAGGATTGTGTGGATTGTAGCCACCAATACCAGTAACCTGAATTTGATGTTGTGTGGCTCTTCTCCTGTTTCTGCAAAATTCTGTAAAAGATGCTAGCAACAGAACAGATACCATGGCATATTTTGCTTGGATAACTCCCTTCAATATTCCATCCTCCATTGGCTTTAGTGGTTTCATTGGAGTATCTATTTCAAAGCTTTTCTAGGTGAGCAGTGTGAAAAGCAATCCGTTTGCCACAACTCATTAAGCACATCGGATGGCATTAGGACATATTTCCAGTTTCCTTTTATTTATGAAGCCATGTAGATAGACTGTGGTGAGCTTGAATGAACAAAGAAGCTGCATCAGTCACCAGGGATACTGATTTCAGGAAAATTTGAGGAGTGAGAAGAAGAATACGATTACTTCTTGATTATCATTTTAATGACTTAACATTGCATTTCACGGTTATTAAAATGTCCCATTGGTTTTCTACTTCTGGTCCTTTCTTTTTTTGCTGTTTTATATGCCATTATCTTGAAGATTACAGAGGGTGAGATAGAAAACCACTTAAGGCATCTTAATCTTCCCCAGCATAAGCTTCTCTGCACTGAAAGTAGTTCTCTTTCACTCCAAGGAGAAAAAGATAATTTGGCTTTTGAGAGAAGTTGTGAATAGAATATTTATTTCATTTATAAATATCCCTTTTTGAGAAACAAGGGCTTGTTATATTTTGCTCAGACTTTTTAAAATATGTAATATTGTTGACGTCAGCCATATTTGATTCACATACAGAAGGCAATTTAGAAAATCAATTTTTGTAATTTTTTATTAGTTCCTTGACATCTCCATTTGAAAGCAAGTTGCAGCTCAATCCACTTTTAATTTGGACCTAATACAAGCATTTTACATGGCTTTGCATCTACCCTTCCCCATTATTTACAGCATCAGATTAGTCAAGCAGATTCTTTCATTTGTTTGTTTTCAAGAGTGATTTAAAGATGCAGACTGAGATTTGTTTGCATTCTGCTACACACAGCTACTTTAGATCTGCTCTGAGCACTTCTATTTCTTCCCTGAGTGTCTATTCTGTTCCCGTGGTGTTTTGAAGGTATGATATTGTCATGGGAAGCATTCTGTCTTTTATTCCTGCTCTCAGCCAACTGTCTTTGCCCTTAGACCCTCTCTGTCAGTGCAGGTCACAGGCGGTTTTCTGGACCTCCTTCTTCAGCACCGGGGGAAGTGTGTGAGAGGGTGTGTGAAGGAGTCTGGCCCTCCCTCTTGAGGAGAGCATAGCTTCCAAGAATTTGCATTCTTAAAGAAACTACCCAGATGTTTGCTTTGCATAGGAAATGTTGGGGCCACTGCCTTTCCAGCCACCACCCCCCCCCAATTCTGTTTACACTGAAGCCAAAATGGTCTCAAAAAGGTGGGTGTGGATTACATGTTTATGCATTTGTCAAAAGCTTGATTTGTGTATTTCACTCTATATAAATATAACTTTAGTAAAGGAATTTATACAAATATATGTATATACATATAAAACTGTGGCATTTTACTCGTTGAAGTTATCCTTTCTGTATTCTCACAGAACACAGAGGGTTCTGTAAGAATAGTAGTATTTTCATGTTGCAATTCTCATGCTGCAATAACAATCCTGATCTCAAAAAAGAATGTCTATACCTTGATTTTTATTCCTTTACTTCAGTACATTCATACAGAAGTTAAGCACATTTATCTTCCAATTTCAAATTTTGATGATGAATTGGTTAACACCTGTCTCCCCTGTCTGGGCAGAGACCTTGTCTGTTTTTGCCCAGCACAAAATACAAATCCAATAGAACCTCTTTAAAAGTGAACACTATCACAGCGCTGAGGATAACTAGTCACCTTTTGCCCTGTGCTCATGGGCTATTGAAAATGCCAGTCTGCAAGGGAATCCTTACAGAGCAAAGAAATTATAATAATTGACAATAATGGGAAAGTATGAATATGAGCAAAGCACTTGTCCTTGGCAGAGTCTAGAAAGTGCCACTTGAGCTGTGAAACCCCACAGTGAGGATCACAGTTAGTTTTTTAGCTAATTCCTTTTTCTCCTTCAGTCCCTAAATTTTTCTTTTCCTGAGGCTTGTATGTTGCCCCAATGTCTACTTTCAGAAACCAGCACCCCCAGGCATGGCTGCCCCTTTCGAGTGTGATAATGCCCAGCAGGTGGCAAAGAAGAACAGTAGTCAATGAACATCTTCCTTGTGCTGGCTTGTCTCAGGGGGTATTTAAGTATAAAGGAAGTACTTCCTGTCTCCAACACTCGCTGTCCATGTATTCCAAACAGGTTTTCATTTGTCTCCCCAAACCTCAGTGTTTTCATATGCTGAATGGAATGGTAACAGTGTCTCTCATAGAGTTGTTATGAGATTTAAATAAAAATGATGACTGTAAAATCCTCAGCACAGAGCCAGATACATAGCTGGCAAATGTTTAATAAGTGTCATGTTAGTAGTAGTAATCATGCTATTGTGGAAGTTGAAAGCTATTTTGGGAAGTTCTCAGAGCATCCCAAAGGAAGAGAAGATTACCAGAAGTATATTAAAGATTATTCTCTTTTGCCTCCAAGAAACAGCAGTCTTATTCTCAGAAAGAGTTTATACCTTGATGTTTAAATTGTACCCCCACACTATAGTGACACTCTCATCTTTGATTTCTACTCTTATTTGCATTTTACTTACTTTAATTGTATAGAGTCTTGCTTTACTACAGCTGTGAGTGCTCTTAGGCTTTAGAACAGTGTGGGTAAGAATTGAGTACTTGTATCAGAGTTACCTGGGAGTGATTTGAAGATGGAATATCTTCATGAATTCTTTCAACCACCCCAGGTTACATAACTCTAGTTATCATTGGGAGAAGTTTCTACTTTGCCTTTATATTTCTAATCTCATGGCAGAAATGTATATAAGCTGCTATAATAATCTGCTTTTGTATTCCCACTACTTTAATTGTGCTTCAGTACTCTTGCCTGGAAAACCCCATGGTCGGAGGAGCCTGGTGGGCTGCCGTCCATGGGATCGCTAAGAGTCAGGCACTACTTGAGCGACTTCACTTTCACTTTTCACTTTCATGCATTGGAGAAGGAAATGGCAGCCCACTCCAGTGTTCTTGCCTGGAGAATCCCAGAGACAGAGGAGCCTAGTGGGCTGCCGTCTCTGGGGTCGCACAGAGTCGGACACGACTGAAGCGACTTAGCAGCAGCAGCAGCAGCAGATCTTTAAACAGCTCACTTCTTTTTATAGATTTCACCTTCTGTGAAAGTCTAATCTTAGGTAGTTACTCATCGAATCAGACCACTTTGATTCTCTGCACAACAGAGAATCTCTGTTTTTCATTTGTTATTTTATTTCTTCAGTTGTTCATTCATTCCCAAGGATTGGAACCTCTCCCATCCCATTCATAATAAATAATTGTTTTGAATGCACTGTTGAATCCTTCTGTGTGATGGCACTGTGATAGGATATAGTGGTGCTCCAGCTCTCATGAAGGCAGTTGTTAGGGAGGAATGTGCTGTACAAACAAACAAATGAAAGTGAATAAGCGTGTAATCCCAAATTTTTGTGCTTACCCTGGAGGACAAGAACCTTGTCTTAACTGGGGAATTGAGAAAGTTTCATTGAGCAAGGATAATTTTAGTTCAGATCTGAAGAGTGAATACAAGTCACCTAAGTGTGTAAAAGGCAAACATAGTGTTATGTGTATAAATACATACCTGGTGAGTGGAATGGGAGGGTTGTTTCAGGCCTTTATGGCAGCAACAAAGTCTATGAGTCTACGACGGGAGCACATCCAGCAAACTAGAACAAAACTTCATGGGTTGGTCACAAAATGCAAGTAGAGATGTCAAGTAAGACAAAAGTCTGGAGGTTGATGAAGAAGCCAGAGGCAGAGAAAGGAATTGGGAACCCCTGGCATGTGGATGTCATTTAAAGTCATTGGACCAGATAAGGACGAAAAGAATCTAAAGCAGAGCTGAGGTTAGCATGGCAAGTGACAAAGTAAGGAAGAGTCAGTAGAGGTGACTGAAAAGTGGTGGCCATTCAGGAGGAAAGAAAACTGAAATAGAGTGTAGTCATGGAAACCAGAGAGATGGGTTTCATGAAGGAGGAAGTAGCCACTGTGTCAGTTCTGCTGAAAGGTCAACAAAGATTGTATAGTCCTTAGGGTAGTACAGCAACGTAGTTTGTTGGTGACCTTGGCAAGTGCAGCCTCTGGGATATGATGGGGTCAAAATTGCAACTGGAGTGAATTGTGGACAGAACACAAGATGAGAAAGTGAAGGTAGCAACTCAAAGCAACTGTTTAAAGAAGCTTAGAATATACTTCCCCCATGCCTGAAGATGAAATGTTTGTGCCTACATGCTCACCCCGTCAACAAAAACCTTAAAATACCTCTTTGTCCAAAAATCCTTGAAAGAAACCTAATAAAATAATTCTTGTAGATGCAGATGTGGTGTGCTCATTCATGTCCAACTCTTTGTGATCTCATGGATTATAGCCCTCCAGGCCTCTCCCCACCCAGGGATCGAATCTATGTCTCTCATGTCTACTTCATTGGCAGGCAGATTCTTTACCACCACCTGGGAAGCCCAAAATAATTCTTACCCATCTAAACTTTTGTCTGTTTGAGAAAATCTCCTTAATGTTACCTCCTTGTGTGGAAAACCCCACACAAAAATATCTCTCACTCTCTAAGACCTAGTTGGTATTTTTTCTTTTTATGCTGCAGAATAACAGACTAAGAAAATATGCCTTTGAATTGAAAATGAATGACCTGACCTATTTTGTGTTGGCCGCTGAGACGGAGTCAGATATGGACGAATGGATCCACACCCTCAACCGAATCCTGCAGATCAGTCCTGAGGGGCCCCCTCAGGGCAGGAGAAGTGCAGAGCTCACGGATCTGGGGCTGGGTGAGCACACTACCTGCCTCCCTTGCCAGCTGTGACCTGTGCATTTGGTTCATTTTAGCTGCTAATAACCCTGGTAGCTGTCAGGTCTAGCTCATCCAACCCTGAGCTATTTGCTCCAGGAAATCACCCCCAGATCTTTACTTTTACTGAATAGTGGGGGTCAGCTTACAGAGGTATGATTTTTAAGTTGACTAGCAGTGATTTGAGGCCGACATCCAGCAAATGATATTGGGAATCATTGATCAGCAATATTTTAAAAAATGACCATGTCTAATGGGATGTTAGAGGGGAGATTCTGTGTTTCATTGATCCCATTAAATTTAATTAATGAATATTACTGTGTAATGACAAATATGCATCCTTTCCTTATAGTTGAAAAGCATCTTTCATGTGTACTTTTGACCCCATGGAGATAAGGCAAGTTGTGAAAGTTCCATAAATTTTGCATGAGATCAGAGATTTTTATAAGATAAAAAATTATTCTTCTTCCCATCCCAGTTCTTTCATCAGACTCTGATCCATTCTAGGCAAAAGGAAGAGACCAAGAGAAAGGAGAAAAAATGGTGAAAAGAAGAGGAGGAAAACAGGTTTATATTAATAGTCATGTGGAAGACAAGTTTATTCTCAGACTCAGTCACTCTTCCCAAAGGAAAACTGTTCTAAGACATTTTGCACAATACCATGGGACATTAAAACCAGAAAGTCTTTATTTTTTTAGTTAATTTATTTATTTGACTGCATTGAGTATTAGTTATGACACTCAGACTTAGTTGCCCCAGAGCATGTGGGATCTTAGTTCCCCTACCAGGGATTGAGCCCACATCCTCTGCATTGGAAGGAGGATTTTTAATCACTGAACCACCAGGGAGGTCCCCCAAAGAGTCTTTAAGTTCTGGTAGCCTATCATGTACGAGAGCCATGGGATAGGGAAGAATAAAATTAGTGTTGATTTTAACACCTGCTATAGACTGTAGTAGGTGTTTCACACTCATGATTTACTTAATAATCATCAACTAGAATATTAATGTTTACAGAGTCCTAGAGAGTTACTAAAGCTAGAATGTAGGTTTTATGTTGATGGCCTGAGAGAATTATCAAAAATATTTTCATATGTAAGAAAGCTTTAGTATACATTGATGAAGTGAGACAAGACAACCCCAAGTATAAATGTAGTATTGTAAGGGTTCAGAGTTCTTATGGGCACAGGATGGTGTCATGAAGAGTGTCCCAAAATGATCACCAGGACATCCTATTTCCAGGCCCAGTTTTTCCAACTATATGGAGGACTAGAGCCAGGGCACAGTGAAGGTATCTTCTCACCAGTGTCCATCCTTCATCGCTCTTGAGTCTAACCCAGTTTCCATATGTCACAGGCTTGAAAAATGAGTGATTCATGAGGATTATTTAATGACCTGGTCTTGATGTATCTTTTCAAGATTCCCTGGATAATGCTGTAACTTGTGAAAGCACACCGGAGGAAGCTGATTCTTCAGAAAACAGCCTGCCCCCAGACTTCACGAAAGTAATAAAGCTGACATTTTTCTGTGCAAATAAACTCGAATTACTTATTACTTATCACTTTCATGGAAAAAATGTAAATGCTTTCTTTTAAGATTTAGACTAAGAAACACAACAGTCAGAAAACAAAAAGCATGTTTCTGTAAGATTGCAGAGTGTTGATGGATGATATTAAAACAGTGTTGATACTAAGGGACTGTTTCTTGGCCATGTGTATGGGGCTGGGCTGTAGGTTTGCAGCCAAGTGGAAACTAAGAACTGACACTTTTTCTCTGCAGTACCTCACAGAAACTGAAGAGACTGTCAAAGCAACTCGAAACATGGAGAGGCTAAATCTGTTCTCACTGGATCCAGATATAGATGTAAGTCAGAATTCTCTTTAAGCAGATGTGAACTTGACTTGTACAGTTGCGGTTTATAATTTAGAAGCTCTTTTCTTATGATGGGTGTGTGTTGAGTAAAACTTTCCAAACTTTTTTAGAGCTTGAAACTTCAGAAAAAAGACCTTTTAGAACCCGAGTTTGTGATCAAACCATTTGAAGAGAAGGCCACCAAGAGAATCATGATCATTTGTAAAGCTCTCAACTTAAATCTTCAGGGATGTGTGACAGAGAATGAAAATGATCCGATAACAAATGTAAGTTTCTCTTCTGATACATCCTGTACCCTCAGCCAACATCACACCACCCTCGTTAAAATCTTTTCTATTCCTGATGATTCCAGGAACTGAGTTCACACCCTCTATTGTACCAAGGAATATGATTGACAGCATTTTTCCACTTGACTAAAGTGCACGAGTTCTGAAGTAGAATTGTCAATTATACTGCCACAAAATTTCCCTTTTAACTTACAGAAGCAGCAACAAAAGGACTCTGCTTTATGGTTCTTTCCATTAAATCAGCCCAATAGTTCAGAGTTTCCAGATATACTGTTTGTATCTTCCTGGTGGAACTTGATGGCTTTTAAATCCACATTTTTATTTTAATGTTCATAGGTTAATTTTAATGTATATTAGAGAAAATTAATAGTGAACAAATTAACCCTGTGATTTCATAGCTACTACTGCTTATAACAAGGCTAAATAGTGAGTCAAGTAGAATAATATATAAATATTAAAAAAATAATACATGTAAATGGTACTGGGAAAAGGCACTTCACTGATATTTGGGAAACATCACTGTACTCATTAAATCAATAACGATTCCTCTTCTTACTAAATGGGCTCTCTTGAGAGTTCATTTTTAGTATTCTAGGGGACATTCTATGCTAATTGTGAATGTATGGGTGGGAAGGGCACGTTTTGTTAGCATAAATATCATCAAAGGTTGAACTATAAAGAAAGAAAGAAAAAGTACTCAATCTTAACATCAGAAATCCTTGTTAATATATTGGCATGTCCCTTTTCGTTCTTTTTTAATGCATTCTGTTCTTATTTCTAATAAATCATCCTTTAATTGTCATCTTTCACCTTAAAGAGCTTATTTCCAAATCCATGATACAAGCCACATCTGCTTTTAGAAGGTAGAAACAGTATGACATTTTTCTGCAAATTGTATACACAATCCGTATACCTCTCTATTTATAATGTAGTAAAATAAGCCTTGTTAGTTTGACGGTGAGTAGCAGGCAAATGGGTGAACCCTTTCAGAAAGACTGTAACCTGCTTCCCTTGGGTCTTCAAGTACCTTAATGTTTCTCTGAGCCTCCTTCTTCCTGTTCCAGTAGCAGGGTAACGGTGTGTGCTGTGGACCTCAGGTTTAATGAGGAGAATTTGTAAATATGATGCATGTAAGATATTGATGTTTTCAGTGTTACCTATGAGATTCTTGTTGACAAATGAGCTGAAACTGAAATGTATTTCCAGTAAGAATCTTCCCCCCAAAAGAAGTTTCTTCATATTTTATAAACTGTAACTTGCCCTAGGTATGTGACAGAGTGAAAGTAGTTAAAGTTGCATTTATTCATTCTCCAGCAAATACTTTATTCAGTGCACCTAATGGAGCTAGACTTGTTCTAGTTCAGTTCAGTTCAGTTGCTCAGTCGTGTCCGACTATCTGTGACCTCATGGACTGCAGCACGCCAGGCCTCCCTGCCATCACCAGCTCCCGGAGTTTACTCAAGCTCATTTCAATCAAGTTGGTGATGCCATCCAACCATCTCATCCTCTGTCGACCCCTTCTCCTCCCGCCTTCAGTTTTTCCAAGCATCAGGGTCTTTTGCGTTAAGTCAGTTCCTCACATCAGGAGGCCAGAGTATTGGAGTTTCAGCTTCAGCATCAGTCCTTCCAATGAACACTTAGGGCTGATCTCCTTTAGGATGGACTGATTGGATCTCCTTGAAGTCCATGGGAATCTCAAGAATCTTCTCCAACACCATAGTTTAAGCATCAATTCTTCGGCGCTCAATTTTCTTTATAGTCCAGCTCTTACATCCATACATGACTACTGGAAAAACCATAGCCTTGACTAGATGGACCTTTGTTAGCAAAGTAATGTCTCTGCTTTGCAATATGCTGTCTAGGTTGGTCATAGCTTTTCTTCCAAGGACTCTTTGCAACCCCATGGACTATACAGTCCATGGAGTTCTCCAGGCCAGAATACTGGAGTGGGTCGCTTTTTCCCCTCTCCAGCAGATCTCCCCAGCCCAGGAATCGAACCAGGGTCTCCTGCATTGCAGGCAGATTCTTTACCAACTGAGCTATCAGGCAAGCCGCAGACTTGTTCTAAGTACTGGAGAAACAGCAGGGAACAAGACGAACAAGGTCCCTAGCCTCTTGAAGATTAGAATCTTTGGGAAAAGACCGAAGTAAATAAGGAAACAAATGAATTAACTAGAAACTTGCACACTGTGCAGAGTTTATAAAGTAAATCAATATATAGAGATATGATACAGAATAACTGAGAGGAGAGCTACTGAGGATAAGATGACCACAGGAGACCTCTCCTAGAGGGTGACATGTGAACAGAGACCAAGGCTGAGAAAGGGAAGACATCAGGTCAGGGCAAAAGGTTCCAGGCAGAAGAAAGAACAAGTGTGAAGTTCCCTGAGACTGGTAACGTTGGCAGATCCTAGGAACTGAAAGGAGATAGTAAAGGGAAGGGCAGACCAAGAGAGGGTGGGAGAAACAGCACAGAGTAGGAGTAGATAGGGTCTTCTACACTGTAGCGAAGAGTTCGGATTTATCCTTAGTGTAATTGGAGGCTCTCCTAGGGTTTGAAGCACTTTAAAATGGTTTGATCTAATTCTTAATTCTAATTTAAGAATTTGTGTTCTTAAAACATCCCATCAGAGGAATGGACTGAAAGAAATGAGGTGATCAAGGAAAACAGAAGTTTATTACTACAGTTCACATAGTGGCTTGCTCTAGGACTGGCAAAGAGGAAGGAGAGGAATGGATGGGTTTGACTGACGTTTTGTAAATTGAATTGACAGATTTTTTGGATTGTGGGATATACAGATAAGGAGAAGAGAAATCTCAAGGATGAGTCTCTAGTTTTTGCTTTAGACCCTTATATGCATAGGGGTGTCCTTACTAGGAGGACAAGACTAGAGGAAGAGCAGATTTGGGGGATACAGGCCAAAAAGTACATTATGGCCATGTGAAGCTTAATTGGCCTACTCAATATCCAAATCAAGATGTCCATTAGGCAGATTCAAACACATGTTTAGAACTCAAGGGAATGGCATGAACAGTGATATAAATCTGAAAGGCTAGTCCAGGCAGTGACATACAGGGAATCATGTAGAAATTTTTGTGTATGTAAGAAATATTAAATGGATGAATATTGAAGTGACCAAAGAAAACTCAGAAGGAATGGTCATTGATGTAGGGATAAACCAGGAAAGACTGACTCATGAGGCCAAGAAAGAAAGAGTCAGCTGTGTGGAATGGTGCTAAGAAGCTGAGTAACATGAAGCCAGAGAAAAGCATGGTAGATGTGGCCGCATGGAAGATGACTATAGCAGGAAAAATGTTCCTTTATGTGAAAGTGTTAGGAGTATTCAGAACATATTTTCACTTGGAATTTAAAAAAATAAAGTAAAAAAAAAAACTAGAAACTTAGTCTTGAAACTATTTAGAAATATTAGGAAAATTTAACCTAAATCATAATATCACTTAATCATTTTATTAAATAAAAATGAATTCTTTTTTTGACCAAATACATCCTTCTTCTTCTTGTTTAGTTGCTAAGTCATGTCTGACTCTTCTGCAACCCCATGGACTGTAGCCCACTGGGCTCCTCTGTCCATGGGATTTCCCAGACAATAATGCTGGAGTGAGTTGCCATTTCCTTCTCCACGGCATCTTTCCAACTCAGGGATCAAACCCAAGTCTTTTGCATTGGCAGGCAAGTTCTTTACTGCTAAGCCACCAGGGAAGCCAAAGTACATCCTTAAGTGTGATTAAAAACTCAAATTTAGAAACAAACATCAAAGAGAATGGGCTTTCTTTCCAGTGCCAGGGTCATGCGACTCCCTCCACGTGGATTCCTGTGTGTGCGTGTGAAGTCCTATCAGTCGTGTCCGATTCTTTGAGACCCTATGGACTGTAGCTCTCAAAGCTCCTCTGTCCATGGGATTCTCCAGGCAAGAATACTGGAGTGGGTTGCCATTTCCTTCTCCAGGGGATCTTCCCAACCCAGGGATCAAACCCGCATCTCTTGAGTCTTATGCATTAGAGGGCAGGTTCTTTACCACTAGCACCACCTGGGGAGCCTGTTGGATTCCTATCTTTATATTAAACCCCATATTCAGAAGCTAAACATTTGTATTTGGCTCAGTCTTGGGCAAGAGAATATGTCCAATTCAAAGAGCAGCTTTTGGGAGCCCTTTCATATCTGTCAGGCCAAAGGGATAAGTTGTTTTCAAGTGTTCTGTATGTCTGTATCATTTTTAATTAATCTTGTAATTGATACAAATGTTAAAACAAAAACTAAGAAAATACTTTTAAGAATAGTTTCAAAGTGCTTATAAACAATGTAAAAAACTGATAAAACAGGCTCATCTGGACTCAACTTCAATTTTATATGTAATGGCATTGTTTTAAAAAATCTTTTTGCGATTATTCAATGACACTCATTTATTCATGTCGCTGTTTTTAAACTCATTGTTTTTAACTCAGCGAACATGCTTTTAAACTAATTGAAATGTTTCTCCAAGTTGCTGAAGAGCCAACAACAATGCAGTTGCATTTAATGAATGAGCTTTTAAAAAGACTCCCCAAAAGAACTTTTTCATGATGAGGAAAAAATACTTGACAGCATATAATTTTTCAGTCAGTCAATTGAAAACCAGCTTCAAGTTGATGGCTTTAGAGTATAAAATATTTCTTTGAAAATAGAAATTGATCCAAAAATCTGAACTAATGAAGCTGCTTTACAGCAGAAGTACATTTAGAATTTCATGTTCTTAAATTTTTTTAAAGAAAAATACAGAATTTTAAGCAAGAAACCTATGATGATTTGTTGGGCTTTGTAGGTGCTTTACTAAACAAATATTTATTGAAAAACCAGTGATTCAAAAAGTAAGATGTGACATTTAAGTTGAAAAGATGAATTAGAAGAAATAAGTGAATCACCATATGAGCTTTATTTTTGATTGATTATCAAAGTAGGTAATTTATTTCCACTAACAAAGCAGAAGTGAAAATCAAAAGGGGGCAATCTGCAAAATAATAATAAGGATTTTTTTCCTGTGACCTTCAATGTGTTTTGGGTTCCTACCTGAATTATTTCATTTAATTTTGTATTTTTCAACTCTTGGCAGACTACCAGTACCACAAACCAAGAGTTTTTCTAAATTAAATTGGTAAAATATGAAACTTTTACATTTTGTCTTATTTTTTTAATTTGTTGAATTTTATATTATATGTATAATTCTAACAGCAAGGGATCTGCCAGATATTGCTAATTTTAAGGAATTAAACTAATACCCTTATTATAAGCTAGCCATATTCCTGCATTTCAAAGAACACAAGATACTTACTAAACATTCAGCAAAATTGATGACATGAGTGAATCTGTATAGTGATAAACTTACTCACAATGTGTTTTCTGTATATAACCTACCTATCCACAGAATATTGGTGGATGAGAGGCATCAGTTCAAGATTAAGAAGCATAAACAAAACTTTCAAAACTTTTTATAAGTTATATACATTTTAAGAAGTCTATAGTTAATTACATATGCATGTATTTACATATGTATATATAATTACTCATGTGTATATTGTACATATATCTGTGAATATAATTACATATCTATATTTCTGTCCTATTTAAATTCTATTGCATTTGACATTTTTCTAGTTGAAAATTATTTCTTTATTAAATCTTTCTTCTTCAGTGTCTGTGATACTCTGGCAGCATTAAACATTTGTATCAACTTGTTTTAAAAAATCCCTCTCCACTCCCCAGTCTTCTTTGTAAACTGGTTTTCCCTCTCCCATCTCTATCCCATGCATGTTCATATTTCCTAGGATGCCGTTCTGCCATTTCCTAGGATTTTCTCTTTTTTTCATTTCATGCTTGAATAGGAACCCACACACCCAAATCTTTCATTTTCTACTCTCCAGCCCAATTTCCTTGACTGAGCTCAACACTCATATACCCCACTACTCCTGGAATGTGCTACAAATAACTTTCTGTGCTGAAGAATTCATCTTTGTATCTTCATCCTATACATTAGTGAATGGCATTGTCATTCACTTAATTTCTATAGTCCCAAACCTGAGAATTTTCTTTAATTCATGGCCCTGTGAACCATCTCTCCAAGCAACCAACACACACACACACACATGCAATGCGTTTCCAAGGCTTCTAGTTGTCCCTCCCTAATGTTTCTCAAGTGTATTTTCTACAAACACATCCTACTGTGCTTCCACTCTGATCTCACTCTAAACCTGTGTTGTTTCATGTCTTTGTGACTTTGCCCATGTTACTCCACTTACTGGAAGCCCTTATAAACTCCTCTTCACCAAACTTCTACTTCTTTACTCAAATAAGAAACTCTTCCTTCCCTTTCCATCTTCCTTTACCTTCTCATTTTCCCTTTAGTCTCATCTTCCTCTTCCTTCCTAGCATGGTAGCAAGAGGTCGAGGGGGCAGTCACACTGAGGCTTGGAGCTGAGTGAGCCCAAGAACCCCAGATGATTCGGGGGAGAAAGCCACATGGAGACTGAGAGGTGCCATGCCCTTGGACTTGTTGGGAAGTGGGGCACTGTGCAAGGTAGTACAGAGGAGGCAGCGAGAGAAGATGCTACTATGATTGGGAGATGGGTTACTTTGAAACCAAAAGTAAACTGATTGAAGAAATAAGTAATTATTGATGAGTCAAGTTTTTCACTACTGGAAGAAATCTTTACAAATATGAAAAAGAGAAAGCTTAGAAAGAACTTTTGAGGATCTTGATTGGAAATGGAGCTACAGCATGAACCCATGAGTTCTTTGCAAATATTCACATACAGATAGTGATAAAGAAATCATTGTTAACACAAGCTCATGTGCCTGAAGCACAATGAGGCCGAACAAACTGAAACATAGGAGTTTGGAGCAGAGAGAGGTTATTGCAAGGCCATGCAAGGAAACAGGTTGGCTCGTGCCCTAAAAAGCCTCTAGCTCTGCAAAAGGTTTCAGCAAAACATTTTTAAAGGGAAGATGACACAGGCATCTGAGGGTGTGATCAGCTTGTGAATAGTTCTCTGATTGGCTGATGGTGATGTAGCAGGGTCCTGTCGCAGGGGTTAACAAGGTTATTCATCCTTAGGCTCAAGGAGGCCTGGGGCTATGTGCTCCTGGTCATCAAGTAGTTCTTCCTTTTTTTTTTTTTTTTTTGCAGGAGGCCGGGGGGGTTGCGGGGGGAGGAAGGGTGGATTTCATATCTGCAGAACAACTCAGGAAATCTGCATGAAATACTGTCATCTAGGGCTTCCCAGGCGGCTCAGTGATAAAAGAATCCTGACTCCACCTGCCGGTTTGATCTCTGGGTCGGGAAGATCCTTGGAGAAAGAAAGTGAAGTCGCTCAGTCATGTCCAACTCTTTGCAACCCCATGGACTGTGGTCTACCAGGCTCCCCCATCCATGGGATTTTCCAGGCAAGAATACTGGAATGCGTTGCCATTTCCTTCGCCAGGGGAATCTTCCCCACCGAGGTATTGAACCCGGGTCTCCTCCATTGTAGGCACATGCTTTGCCATCTGAGCCACCAGAGAAGGCCGTGAAGAAGGAAATGGCAACTTACTCCAATGTTCTTCCTAGGAAATCCCATGGACAGAGAAACCTGACGGGCTACAATCCATGGGGTCACAAAGAGTTGGACACGACTGAGTGACTAAACAACAACTATTAATATTATCTAGGTACTTCCGAGAGGTGCTAAAGCAAAGGATATGGGGGAAGGCCTGTCCTGGGAAGGCCCCATGGGGTCCTGCTCAGTTATAATTGTAGCTGTGAATATTGTGTGCATGTATGTATGTGTGTGTGTGTCCCAGAAACAGTGAGCCTAACAAGCACCCAGATCTTGATTTCAAAGTGTCACCCTCACTCACAGGAACCAAGGGTCTTTGGAGGAATGGCTGGGGCATGAAGAGTAAGGATGAACCTGAAAAACCTTGTTGGGTACAGAAAGAGGTACTCCAAAAACGATGAAGGCCTGCCATAGAGACATAGGAGCTACACTGAAGGGTGTACCTCTAGCCAAATCTAGGACAACTTGAGTATCACTCTAAATAATGATAGTAAGCGATGGAAATTTACTGAATAAAATAACAATCTGTGAGTCTATATACATATATGTGTGTGTGTATGTATGTATTATATGATTTTATACAAATATTATATTTTGCATATTGTATATAAAATATATAATAAACTTCCAGTGCAGGAGGCACAAGTTTAATCCCTGGTCAAGAAACTAAGATCCCATATGACTCATGACTCAACCAAAATAAAGAAAGAAGTAAGGAAAAATATATTTAATGACTATATAACATATGTAATATATAGTATTATGTATTGCATATAACATAAATAGAAATATTATACTATATAAATAGTAATAATAGCTTACAGTGAATGTTGTCAGATTTGTGATCTCCAAAGATTTAATTTCAGGAACAGGGACCAGGCTTGATCACTCAAGAGCTTTTGTGTAGCAGAGTTTTATTAAAGTATGAAAAAGGGACAGAGAAAGCCTCTGACACAGACATCAGAAGGTGGACAGAGAGTGTCCCCCTCACTAGTCTAAGTGAGGGAATTATAACTTTTTTAGTTAGTTATTACAATAAATCAAAATAATGTCTCAAGGTTGTAAAGATCTTACTAGACACACTCCCATAATTTACATTTTAAGAAGACAGGATTAGAACTAAAAATAGAAAGGTTTTACCGGACCCACTCCCATAATGTATACATTCTAAGATATCAGGATTAGTCAGAAGGTTTTCAGAAAGAATGCTCAAACTACCACACAATTGCACTCATCTCACATGCTAGTAAAGTAATGCTCAAAATTCTCCAAGCCAAGCTTCAACAGTACGTGAACCATGAACTTCTAGATGTTCAAGCTGGTTTTAGAAAAGGCAGAGAAACCAGAGATCAAATTGCCAACATCCATTGGATCATCGAAAAAGCAAGAGAGTTCCAGAAAAAACATCTATTTCTGCTTTATTGACTATGCCAAAGCCTTTGACTATGTGGATCACAATAAATTCTGGAAAATTCTGAAAGAGATGAGAATACCAGACCACCTGACCTGCCTCTTGAAAAATCTGTATGCAGGTCAGGAAGCAACAGTTAGAACTGGACATGAAACAATGGACTGGTTCCAAGTCGGGAAAGGATTACGTCAAGGCTGTATTGTCACCTTGTCACCTTGTTTATTTAACTTATATGCAGAGTACATCATGAGAAACGCTGGACTGGATGAAGCACAAGCTGGAATCAAGATTGCCAGGAGAAATATCAATAACCTCAGATATGCAGATGACACCAGCCTTATGGCAGAAAGTGAAGAAGAACTAAAGAGCCTCTTGATGAAAGTGAAAGAGAAGAGTGAAAAATTTGGCTTAAAGCTCGACATTCAGAAAACGAAAATCATGGCATCTGGTCCCATCACTTCATGGCAAATAGATGGGAAAACAATGTCAGACTTTATTTTCTTGGGCTCCAAAATCACTGAAGATGGTGACGGCAGCCGTGAAATTAAAAGACGCTTGCTCCTTGGAAGAAAAGCTATGACCAACCTAGATAGCATATTAAAAAGCAGAGACATTACTTTGCCAACAAAGGTCCATCTGGTCAAAGCTATGGTTTTTCCAGTAGTCATTTATTTATGTGAGAGTTGGACTATAAAGAAAGCTGAGCATGAAGAATTGATGCTTTTGAACTGTGGTGTTGGAGAAGACTCTTGAGAGTCCCTTGGACTGCAAGGAGACCCAACCAGTCCATCCTAAAGATCAGTCCTGGGTGTTCATTGGAAGGACTGATGCTGAAGCTGAAACTCCAATGCTCTGGCCACCTGATGGCAAGAACTGACTCATTGCAAAAGACCCTGATGCTGGGAAAGATTGAAGGCGGGAGGAAAAGGGGTCGACAGAGGATGAGATGGTTGGATAGCATCACTGACTCAATGGACATGAGTTTGAGTAAACTCTGGGAGTTGGTGATGGACAGGGAAGCCTGGCACACTGCAGTCCATGAGGTTGCAAAGAGTTGGACATGACTGAGGGACTGTACTGAACTGCACTCACAGAAAGGAGAAACTGTCCTCAAGCAGGATACATTGTTCTTATATAATCCTTAGTACAGAGTTTAAACTGAGTTGTTTGTTGTGTAATCATCAGTTCTTGGCTTAAAGAAAAACATGTTTTATGTGACTAAGACTAAGGAATGTAGAGAAAAAAAAGACATTTGTCCTTTCCTCCTCCTCGAGAATTCTAGACCCCTATCTCCTCCTTGAGAGCCCCAGACCCCTCTCTCCTCCTCGGGGACCCCAGACTTCTTATCAACCTGCCTAGTAATTGACTCTCTCAGTAGTATTTTATCTATTGTGTTATTAAATACTGTACTAAAGAGGCTATTGTCTGTGTAATGGTTTTATGTCAAAACCACCAATTCTTTTTTCTTCCCGCAGATTGAGCCTTTTTTTGTGAGTGTGGCACTTTATGACCTCAGAGACAGCAGGAAGATTTCTGCCGACTTCCATGTGGATCTAAACCACACTGCTGTCAGGCAGATGATCTTAGGGGCATCCGTGACTGTGGAAAATGGAAACATAGACACTGTCACTCCCAGACAATCAGGAGAACCTCACATCAAGGGATTTCCAGAAGAATGGCTAAAATTTCCAAAGCAGGTTGAGCTTCTGTTTATCTCTCATAGGAGGGAAGATGTTTTTTCCATTGTTCTTACCAATAGATTACATAAGATGAACAGTTTTCCAAATAAAAAATCCCCTAAAGTTGTACTGTAAAAGTAGACTTTTGTATATGTCTTCATTGTGGTTTCTTAGATGCTTATTATTTGTTTTCTTTGTATACAGGCTATATTTTCTATAAGCAATCCACACGCGGAAATTGTTTTCGTGGCCAAAATTGAAAAAGTACTGATGGGAAACATTGCAAGTGGTGCTGAACCTTATATTAAAAATCCAGACTCCAACAAGGTAATGCATAATCATTTAATAAATGATTTCAGCTACTTTCAAGAAATAAAAATCACACTGCTGATAGGTTATGGTGAACAATGTCAGATTCCTGATCTCCAAAGATTCAGCTTCTGGACCAGGGGCCAGGTTTGATCACTCAAGAGCTTTTGTGTAGCAGAGTTTTATTAAACTATTGAAAGGGACAGAGAAGCCTCTGACATAGGCATGAGAAGGGGGACAGAGAGTGCCCCCCTCGCTAGTCTTAGCAAGGGAATTATATACTTTTTCAATTGGTTATTACAATAAATCAAAAGAATGTCTCCAGGTTGTAAAAATTTTCCAGACCCACTCCCACAATTTACATTTTAAGATGACAGGATTAGAATTTAACAATAGAAAGATCTTACCAGACCCACTCCCATAATACACATTTTAAGATACCAGGATCAGTCAGAGAAGAAGAGAAGGCGATGGCACCCCACTCCAGTACTCTTGCCTGGACAATCCCATGGATGGAGGAGCCTGGTAGGCTGTGGTCCATGGAATCGCGAAGAGTCAGACACGACTGAGCGACTTCACTTTCACTTTTGACTTTCATGCACTGGAGAAGGAAATGGCAACCCACTCCAGTGTTCTTGCCTGGAGAACCCCAGGGATGGGGGAGCCTGGTGGGCTGCCGTCTATGGGGTCACACAGAGTTGGACACGACTGAAGTGACTTAGCAGTAGCAGCAGCAGGATTAGTCAGAAGGTTTTCAGGAAGGAGAAACTGTCCTCAAGCAGGATACATTATTGTTATATAATCCTTACTACAGAATTTAAACTGAGTTGTTTGTTGTGTAATCATCTTAAAGAAAAAAAAAAAAGTTTTATGTGACTAAGACTAAAGAATGTAGAGAAAAAAAAAGACATTTGTCCTTTTCTCCTCTTGAGGATTCCAGACATCTATCTCCTCCTCGAGAGCCCCAGACCCCTTTCTCCTCCTCCGGGACACCGGACTTATCAACCTGCCTAGGAATTGACTTTCTCACTGCCTTGATGAGTCATCAAGTTTGATAAATATGAGTCTTAAAATAGTCCCTTGTTAATGAAATGAGTATCCAGTTGGAAATTTAAAGTGTATAGTCTCAGCTTATGTTTTTCGATACAGTAATTGTAACTGAGAATCTATTGATGAAAATAAATTCACGAGGATAAAATTTTAACTCCCAAGGACCAAAGTGTTAACAGTAATGAAAAGTTAGGATTAATCTGACTGGAAACAAGGAAATACAGTTTACTAAGACATCAGCAATGCTTATGCAGAGCTAAGTGAAAAAGTGAAATAATTGTTTACTGAGTTATGATAATACCTAAATGAAGAAAGAGGAAAGAAAATGCCATAAGTTCCTTAAATGGTGGGACTACAGGACATTGTTTCTGCTTTCTCTTTTCAATTACTGCATTTTTAAAATAATTGAATGTTATTATTGTAATAGAAAATAAATACAAAAAGTTTTTATTATCCACCCAAAGATGTATATTGGAAAATAATGTGTAATAATTGAATTTGAGGGTGTGTGACAGTTTAGGACCATGTCTAACATATTTATGAGAGAGTGCTTTAAAACCCAGCCTGCCACCTATTTTTGTAAATAAAGTTTTATTGAAACACATTTACACTGATTCATTTAAGATTATCTTTGGCTGCTTTCCTACTGTGGTGACAGAGCTAAGAAGCTGAGACAGACTGCATGGCCCGCAGATCCCTATGTATTTACCATGTGACTCTTGACAGAACAGATTTGCTGACTTCTGTCATAACAAAAAGAAATATAGGACAAACTGTGAATGTAAATTTGATAACTCTTTCCATTCAATATTTTAAAGTCTCTTACGTCAGGAAAAAGAAAGGGGGGGGGGTGAAGTTGGTGTTCCAAGATAAGATGTTTTCTGCATTTAAAATTTGTAAACTAAGAAGAGAGACTTCCCTGGTGATCCACTGGTTAATACTCTACGCTTCCAAAGCAGGGGGCACTGGTTCGATCTCTGGTCAGGGAACTAAGATCCCACATGCCACGTGGGATGGCTGAGAAGTGAAAAAGGAATAAAGAGAGGATGTTTAAAAAATAATTAAAGAAAGAAAAACCTTATGCAATAATTTGAACACAGATGGCATCATTTCACTCTTTATAGGGTAGAATCTCTGGGCCAGTAAAGCAGGATTTCACTGATTTTCAATGTAAGATAACACAGAAAAGTATTTATTCCCATTTTACATGGACTGTTTCTATAGTGATGTTCTAAACAATGTCTCTATTTATTTCCTTAGTATGCACAAAAGATACTGAAATCCAACAGGCAGTTCTGCAGCAAGTTGGGGAAATACCGCATGCCGTTTGCTTGGGCAGTGAGGTAGGTTGACAGTTGCAACCAACAGAATAGAAATGCATTTATAATCTACGTTGAAAGCTTCAGTTTTGAACATGTCTGTGTTACCTGTTATTTTTAACATGCCAACACCTAGAAGAATGCCAATGTGTTCATCTTCATAAATAAATACCTGGAGTTCCCTAGAAACATGTGTTTTACAATTTAGCAAGTCAGCTCATAATAGACTGGGACCATGACACGGGTGCATTGTATGTATGGTATCCAATGGTCATAACATCTGTATTATATAAAATTCAGATGGAAGCACCATGATTTCTTATGCAGCTACATGTTTCCATCTGTGCAGAAAACACAGGTCTATATATGGATGGTCACATGAAGCTATCAGATCAATCCCTTGAAAACTCTCTGATTTTGGTACTTATTATTGTAGCCACATTTATCAGTACCAGTTGACTCTCTGAGCAGAATGCTGAGTTATGTGGACAGTAATGGTGGAGTCACCCACCTGGGTATATAACCTCTGCATAAAGAACAAAAATTGCCTTTCAGATCTTTTTAAACACCAATTACTATTGTCTCTCTCGGCCTTCTTGTGTCTTTGCTGCTGCTGCTGCTAAGTCGCTTCAGCCATGTCCGACTCTGTGCAGCCGCGTAGACGGCAGCCCACCACGCTCTTCTGTCCCTGGGATTTTCTAGGCAAGAACACTGGAGTGGGTTGCCATTTCCTTCTTCAATGCATGAAAGTGAAAAGTGAAAGTGAAGTCACTCAGTCGTGTCCTACTCTTAGCAACCCCATGGACTGCAGCCTACCAGGCTCCTCCATCCATGGGATTTTCCAGGCAAGAGTACTGGAGTGGGGTGCCGTTGCCTTCTCTGTCTGTGTCTTTATCAGTACTTAATTTCTTAAAGGAAGAAGAGCCTGGCATAGACATGGCAAAAGGTCAACAGTGTACAAACTGAATGAACTAATAAGGATTAATTAGTGTTACCAAAAAAGAACACCTATTGGGTATCCATTTGAATATTGATTACACCCCAATGCAAAGAACTTTAAAATACAGGAGAAAGGGGGAACTGGTTAGTTATGCCATTTTCAGGTCTTACAGTATCCAGTGAGGTGAAGAACCAGAGTACACTCACCAATATCTTTCATAACTTTGATACTAGTATTGAAAGTTGGAGATAGTCCTTAGATACAAGGAGGAGAAATGTGGAAATCTGGGGCAGCAGTAATCAAGGTAAACTCATGTAGTCTGTAGGAATTAGTTTGCCCTAAGGCAACCCTCTAAGGAGAAAGAGACAAATGTGGTCCAGACCAGGAGCCATTTATAGACTATAACTTTGAGTTAGTCTCCTTTCTGAGTCTCAGGGTCTCCATCTACAGAATGAAGCTGACAACACCTGCCTTGTGAACAGTAATGCAATCGTAAGCACAAAGGCAGCTGTCATAATGCACATCATAAATATCATTTTATCTCCTTTAATGTCTCTCCCCATTCTGTTTGAAAAAAGATGCTATTTAGGAATGCTGAACCCTTTATAATGAACTTAATTCTTTTTATTCCTCATAAGCTTCAAGAAAAAGGATAACTAAGATGCAGAGAACAAAAGTATAGACACCAAGAGGGGAAAGGGAGGTCGGGATGAATTGGGAGATTGGGATTGACATATAGACATTATTGATACTATGTATAAAGTAGATCACTAATGTGAACCTACTGTATAGCACAGGGAACTCTACTCAGTGCTCTGAGGTGAACCTAATGGGCAGGAAATCAAAAAAAAGAGGGGATATATGTGTACATATAGCTGATGCACTTTGCTGTACAGTAGAAACTAACATAGCATTGCAAAGCAACTATAATCCAATAAAAATTAATTTTAAAAACAGGAAAAAAAGAAAAAGGATGACTAGTTATAATTTTGGAGCAGGAAATGGCAACCCAATCCAGTACTCTTGCCTGGAAAATCCCATGCACGGAGGAGCCTGGTAGGCTACAGTCCATGGGGTCACGAAGAGTTGGGCACGACTGAACGACTTCACTTTCACTTTTCACTTTCCTGCATTGGAGAAGGAAATGGCAACCCACTCCAGTGTTCTTGCCTGGAGAATCCCAGGGACGGGGGAGCCTAGTGGGCTGCCGTCTATGGGGTCGCATAGAGTCGGACACGACTGAAGCGACTTAGCAGCAGCAGTTATAATTTAGAAGCCAAACTTTTTCATGTTAGTAAGTATTGTCATTTCCCACAGGATACTCAGTTTGGGCAAGTCGAAGGGCAAAGGCAGGCTGTTCTTTTGCAAGGTGAAATACTCCAATGTAGCAAAATTATAATAGTGAACACATGTTCTTTTTAAGTATTGAGAATTATCCTGAGCATTGTTATAAATAGATGTTTTAGAGCTAGAGCTGGATTCTAAGTCTCAATCTATTTACCAGCCAAGTGAATTTAGACAAGAATCTATAGTCTCTGTTTACCTAGGTTTTCTTGAATATACAGAAGAGAGGTGTCAATACGTAATTTACTATTTCAGGGATCAGCAAGTACAACTATGTAATCAATAAAAGATAGCCATTATTAGAAGTTACTAATCTAATATGATTATTAAAAGTCCTGGGACTTTCCTGGCAGTACAGCAGTTAGGACTCTGCACTTCCACTGCAGGGGGACCAGGTTGAATTCCTGGTTAGGGAGCTAAAACCCCACATGCTGCTTGGCATGGCCAAAAATAAGTAAAATAAAGCAGACAAAATTCACAAGCAGATAATTCCAGAAAAAGAGTTGCAGAAGGACCCTGAACATGTGAGATGTCCATTTTTAATTATAATAAGAGACAAGAAAATTCTAAAATAAAAAATTTTTTACATAAAAGTCTGTATAAAGATCATATCCACCCCCAGCAAGTCTTTTCAGGTCAGTTTGGGACAGTGAATAATAATGTGGGAGAAAGAAGTGAAAGAATCGCCCATTATTGAAAGAAACTGAGCAGTTAGGAAAATCAGTAAGAATCCTAATTTGAAGTTGTCTGGTCAGATGTGCTGGAGGAAAGATAGATGAAGTTTCTAGGGAGGTTGGTGATATTACCAACTATTGAAGTATTTATATCTAGGACAGGAAAGCCAACAAAACCACAAGTTCATGCCACATGAATGCCTGATCAGTGGTTTGGTCGTAGGTTAGGAAATACCACCAAATACACCACCAATGTGTGTGTATAAATAAAGATTTACATTTACAGAAATCTCTCTAGCAACTGAGAAAAATGGTTAGAAGTGTAGTTCTCAAGATTTCCTGTTAGACCACTTGGGAAAGTGTTATTTAGGGGCTTCCCTGGTGGCTCATATGGTAAAGAATCTGCCTGCCAGAGCAGGAGACCCAGGTTCAATCCCTGGATTGGGAAGATCCCCGGAGAAGGAAATGGCAACCCAGCCCAGTATTCTTGCCTGAAAAATTCCATGGACAGAGAAACCTGGCATGCTACAGAACACTTGAGGAAATCTAACCACAAAAACAAGTACAAGATACAACCAAAGAAGATTTTAATTTTCCCTTCACAGTGTAGAAACTGCTTCAAATAAATTGTTGATCAAGTCAGGGGAGGGCTCCTTGATACTCAGGTCATTTTGACATGAGCTAGCCTGCTGTCTTATTTGAATACCCTATTGATACTGCAGGTTCTCTGACTCCTTTTCCTTTCCATTAGATTTTCTTGATTGCAGCTTGTCTCAAGATATAGCTCTGAGTGTACTCTAAAATCTTTTGGCCCTTAAAATCAATTGCCGCTAAGAAGCCTCAAGTTGACAATAAGCTTATAAAGTCATAATATTTCTGCCCAGATGCAATCATCCCACCAGCTGCAAGACACACATATTCATCACTGTGAACATTTCATCTAGGGCTAATTTGGTGCATGTTCTTATTTTTGGCACCAGCTGCAGTGCCATTTTACAGTAAAAAAGATTATATTGAGAGTAGATAAAGAGAACACATTCAGACGGCTACAAGCAATGAGTGTTGTTCACTCATTGATTCAGGAGAAAGTCAACCTTTACAAATGTGCCTTGTGTTAAATCAAACTCTTTCCACCCATGTAAGGCTCAGAGTTATGTGGGCCTAAATCCAGGACAAGAATCTGTTTTTAAACTTTTTAAACTTTAAACTTTCGATTTTGTATTGGGCTATAGCTAATTGACAATATTATGTTAGTCTCAGGTGAATGGCAAAGGGACTCAACCATACATATACATGTATCCATTCTCCCCAAACCCCCTTCCTATCCAGGCTGGCACATATCATTGAGCAGAGTTCCCTATGCTATACAATAGATCTTTGTTGGTTATTCATTTTAAACAGAGCAGTGTATACATGACCTTCCCAAAGTCCCTAACTTTCGTTACCTCCAGCAACCATAAGTTTGTTTTCTAAGTCTGTGAATCTTCCTATTTTGTAAGTTCATTTGTATCATTTCTTTTTAGATTCCACAAGTAAGGGATGTCATATGATATTTCTCCTGTGCAGGACAAGACTGTTTTTGATTCCTTTTCTCTATCCTATGCAACATTTCAGATGGACCAGAGTTAAAACACTGGATTTTCTTTAGAATTAAATAAGACTAAAACAAAAATTTGATTCTTTTATCTATACATTTATAAAAGACAGTGAAGCAACACCCCCAAGTGGTTGTCCAACCTCCATCCAGATCCTTCCAATGTCAAAAATTCAAGTATGTCCCCGAGTGGTTCTGTCTTTTTATAGCTCTAATGATTAGATAATTCTTCAGATATATATATGTATATGTGCGTATGTATCAGAGAAGGCAATGGCAGCCCACTCCAGTACTCTTGCCTGGAAAATCCCATGGATGGAGGAGCCTGGTAGGCTGCAGTCCATGGAGTCGCTGAGGGTCGGACACAACTGAGCGACTTGACTTTCACTTTTCACTTTCATGCATTGGAGAAGGAAATGGCAACCCACTCCAGTGTTCTTGCCAGGAGAATCCCAGGGACGGGGGAGCCTTGTGGGCTGTCGTCTATGGGGTCGCACAGAGTCGGACAGGACTGATGTGACTTAGCAGCAGCAGCAGCATGTGCATATGTATACACGGGGCTTCCCAGGTAGCACTAGTGGGAACCTGCCTGCCAGTGTAGGAGACATGAGACACGGGTTCGATCCCTGAATTGGATAGATCCCCTGGAGGAGAGAATGGCAACCCACTCCAGTATTCTTGCCTGGAAAACTCCATGGACAAGGGAGCCTGGCAAGCTATAGTCCATATGGTCACAAAGAGCTGGATACAGCTAAAGCTACTTAGCATGCACGTATATATACATATATAATATATACACAGTTTTAAACTGCTTGATAGTCACTTGTATGTTTTGTCTTCCAAAGCCACAAAAAATGTGCTTCAGTTCTGTGTTGTTCAGTTGGTAATCCCATGATCTGCAGCACTCCAGGCTTCCCTGTCCTTCACTCCCTCCCGGAGTTTGCTCAAACTCATGTCCGTTGAGTCAGTATGCCATCCAACCATCGCATCTTCAGTCGCCCCCTTCTCCTCCTGCCCTCAACCTTTCCCAGCATCAGGGTATTTTTCCAATGAATCGACTTTTCGCATCAGGTGGCCGAAGTATTGGAGCCTCAACTTCAGCATCAGTCCTTCCAATGAATATTCAGGATTGATTTCCTTTAGGATTGACTGGTTTGATCTCCCTGCTGTCCAAGGAACTCTCAAGAGTCTTCTCCAGCCCCACAGTTCAAAAACTTCAATTCTTCATTCTTTCTATATATCACATCTGTTCATGCTTATGAATGAAGCTTTCGTGGATACCTAAGCTTCTTTTCCTTTAGGCTAAATGCAGCACTTTTTTTTTCAATCACACCCCACACGTCAAGGCTTTGAGATCATTGCACACCAATCATTGCTCAACTCTGGCAGTTGGAACAGGACACGATGTCTCAGCCACCCTGAAACCATCTGTGTAAATGAATGAGTTCTCTGCTCTCCTGCCAGCTAGCATATTGATCAAGCAGGGACAGAGTGTGTGGTGCTCGGATCAGTGCTCCTCTGTGACGCTCTGTTCTTCACAATCTTTCCAATGTAACTGAGCTATCTCCACAACAGAGCTATGGGTAAGAGCAAAATCAGTGATACAGCTCAAGTCTGCCAATAGATTTCAAGTGACTGGTTAACCTTAAAAAAAAAAATACTCAATTTAACTTCCTCCTATGTTGAAAAACATGACACACATTCAGACAAAAGTCCTGGATGATATATAAATGAAAATAATCTGTAAGTTAAATATTTTCATTTGTCTCCCACAGTGTTATTTGAGAGAGGACCTTTTTTTCTCTCACAGAAAAAAAACTGAAGAGAAACGTTCAAGGATCCTAAAAATATTCTGAGAAATTCCTGGCCCAGCCCTTGTAGTAAAGAATCCACCTGCTATTGTAGAATATGCAAGAGACAGGGGTTCAGTCCATGGGTCAGGAAGATCCTCTGGAGAAGGAAATAGCAACCCACTCCAGTATTCTTGCCTGGAGAATTCCATGGGCAGCAGAGCCTGGTAGGCTACAGTCCATAGGGACGCAAACAGTCAGACACAACTAAACATAGCAAAGCTGATTCATATCCATAGTTCCTGCAGTGTTATTACATAGAAGACTTCTCTTTTTTTCTCTCTCAGTTGCTACTTCACACACACAAAAGAAAAACTAAGGAGAAAGGCTGAAGTATTCTAAAAATATCATTCTGATCCTTTCTTTGCCCATTTTCTAAATTATTTGACACTAAACTCAATCTCTATGATCAGATAGCCATTTAAATGACCTTCTCAGCCTATGTATTGAAATCTTTAGCTCATTTAAAGAGTAGTAAGAGTCTCTTGATGGTTCTTAAGTTAGGAGAAATAAAAATTCAGCATTTCTCTTAACACTAAAGAAAAATCAATTACACATAGATTTAATTTTTGTCCAATGGGCACAGAGTATGATAAATTATAGGGAAGAAAAATGGCACTAAGGTCAGGAAGCAACAGTTAGAACTGGACATGGAGCAACAGACTGGTTCCAAATAGAACAAGGAGTACGTCAAGGCTGTGTATTGTCACCCTGCTTATTTAACTTATATACAGAGTACATCATGAGAAATGCTGGGCTGGAAGAAGCACAAGCTGGAATCAAGATTGCCGGGAGAAATATCAATAACTTCAGATATGCAGATGACACCACCCTTATGGCAGAAAGTGAAGAGGAACTAAAAAGCCTCTTGATGAAAGTGAAAGAGGAGAGCGAAAAAGTTGGCTTAAAGCTCAACATTCAGAAAACTAAGATCATGGCATCGGGTCCCATCACTTCATGGGAAATAGATGGGGAAACAGGGGAAACAGTGTCAGACTTTTTTGGGGGGGCTCCAAAATCACTGCAGATGGTGATTGCAGCCATGAAATTAAAAGACACTTACTGCTTGGAAGGAAAGTTATGACCAACCTAGATAGCATATTCAAAAGCAGAGACATGACTTTGCCGACTAAGGTCCGTCTAGTCAAGGCTATGGTTTTTCCTGTGGTCATGAATGGTTGTGAGAGTTGGACTGTGAAGAAGGCTGAGTGCCAAAGAATTGATGCTTTTGAACAATGGTGTTGGAGAAGACTCTTGAGAGTCCCTTGGACGGCAAGGAGATCCAACCAGTCCATCCTAAAGGAGATCAGTCCTGGGTATTCTTTGGAAGGACTGATGCTAAAGCTGAAACTCCAATACTTTGGCCATCCCATGCGAAGAGTTGACTCATTGGAAAAGACTCTGATGCTGGGAGGGATTGGGGGCAGAAGGAGAAGGGGACGACAGAGGATAAGATGGCTGGATGGCATCACTGACTCGATAGACGTGAGTTTGAGTGAACTCCGGGAGTTGGTGATGGACAGGGAGGCCTGGCGTGCTGCGATTCCTGTAGTTGCAAAGAGTTGGACTGAGCGACTGAACTGAACTGATGCTATGTATACTTGCTTTTCAAGAAATGTTGCCTCACATTACTGTATTATTGGGATGAAAAAGCTTCATGTATTTTAAATAAATCTATATAATCCCATTGAAATGGACCAAGGGAGGAAATAAATTGTCCAGGTTCATGGTACTCTCTTTGTTTGGTACAAAAGGCTTACTCAGGCGTTTTCGATTTTATCTTTGTGTCTGTCCTAAACTTTAGGACATGGGCACCTTTATCTTCATGAAAATGTTAAAGAGTCTGCCTCTCTACACCCATATACACCACCTTATCCCATTTCCTCTACTTGTAAATTCTAATGGCACCGCCCAACCCAGCGTGACCCTAACTTGCCCAGGAAATGATGAAAAAGTAATAACCTGTGTTCCTATTCCTCTCCACACTCCTAATAGTCTATGGCTTTGATACATTACTAAATCATAAATAAATGTACTTGTAATTAATATGGGCTGCTGTCACTGTAGATACTAGGTTGAAAATAAGAAATTAAAGATAATAAATACAGTATACAAATGAAATTTTTGTCAAAGAAGTTTTCTTGTCTCTTTACTATATAAGTTCCTTGGCGTTTCTTCCATTTTAAGTGGGAAGTTGAATCACTTTAGTCAACTTAAAAATACATCTTGGTAAATGATATCCAAATACCAAAAGGGGAGCATTGTTGTTCAGTAGTAGAATTCTTACCTCCCTCCCATGCCAGATATCAAACTGAATAAATATTGTTTTCTTTCAGACCAGTATTTAAGGACAACCAGGGAAATATGAACAGAGACTCAAGGTTTTCACCGCTGTATAGACAAGAAAGTAACAAGATTTCAACTGAGGACCTCCTTAAACTAGCGTCAGATTATATAAGGTAGGACTTGGGGGATACTCTTGAAATCAACGTGAATCAGTTCCATTGCTACTGTTCATTTAGTATTTCTGCAAAAACAATAATTGATTACCAGATTCTTCAAATACCAAGCTCCTTCGAAAACAGATGCTTTGCAGATGACCTCACATATGCCCAGTTGACACCCTGAGTCATTTTGCCAGAATAATATAGAAGGAGAGTGAAACGTTAAACTGTATCAGTGATTGATAGCTATGTAAGAAATCACCCCCAAATTTAGTAGCTTCAAACAACATCACTTTTACCCTTGAGTCCATAATTCGAGCATGGCCAGGCGAGGAGACTGTCTCGTCTATATGTGGCATTAACGGGAAGAGACCAAAGAGAGCTGAAGGACCCATTTTTGAGATAGTGCATTTGATGACTGGCAAGTTGGTGCTGGCTGTTGGCTGGGAGCTTGGCTGGAACTGTGGAGTGGAGACCTTGGTTCTTCTCCGTGGGAGCCTCTCCATCAGATGCTACGGCTTCCTCGTGGCATGGTGACTGGGTTCTAAGAGTAAGCATACCAAGGAACAGACAGGAACGTGATGATGTGACGATGTTAAGCTCTTTCATGATACATGACTGAACTGAAACTGTTAGTCCTCTGACACACTCAGGATGCTGTACCCACTGCCTCTTCATCAGATATAAGCTGTCTGCCTCTCCCGTCTCAGAATCAGCAGTTTCTTATCAATTACTTTGTTTATCCAGAACTAAAATAATATACTACTATGAATAATATTTTCTGTATCTTCAATAAATGATATAGTTCTATTTAACTAGAAGGGAAGTTTGCCCAATGTCTTTTTTTGTTCTGGAAAAAATATAAACCTTTGAAAGCAAAATAAAGGTAGAATTGAGCCAATATTACTTTTTATGGGATTCTACAGGACCACTCCTTACATGGGGAGACCCTCCTTTTTTCAAACTTCATGATCAAAACTCCTATAGCCACTAAGTAGAAAATAAGTATACTTTTTCTCTTTACTTTTTCCAAAATGTATTAAAACATGAAAAGTTGTAACACAGCAGAAACAAATGGGCAAAACGGAAGACCATATTGTCATGAAACCCATGTTATTGGTGTTTAGCAAAGAAAGTAATCATTATAGCATTTAGAGGGCATCTGGAATACCCAGTGCCATACTGTGAGATTCAGTTATTTCACAGATGCCTCACACCTTATGACATTTATTCTTAGTAGTGTGCTGATAAATGTCTACCCCTAACCCTCTGGCAGGAAAAATCTGATTTGTACTGATAGCTAAATTCTGTGGTGTAACTGCTCCTACCATTGCTGATTTCAAGCTACCAGTGGGGCTTTAGCAACATGGAGTTGGGAAGAAAGGTGCACACCATTATGACATTTCCACCACACAGTTAGGTGTAAATAACCTCAAGATCACGGATCATCTCACCAGGTAGTAAAACAATTACTAAGTGATGCAATTTTAGTACTTATTACCTTGGTGTTTAATTATGTGTTTAATGATAAGTTTATATAGTTTTATTTTTAATAATGGCTGTGTTTTACAGTTGGCAGGCAAAATAGCTGAAAATTTAACCATCAACTCTCACAAGCTGGAAAGAGCTGACTTGACCCATCACTATAATTATTCTGCCTCTCAAAGTAGATTTCCTGAGAGGGGTAACATTTGAAATTGTGATCAACAACTTCTACCTTACTATAAAGGAAAATAGGGGAGAAGGTTTTAGGAAAGAGGAAAGGAAAGAAATTCAAGGACTCATAAATTAGAATGAACGTGGGAGCAGGGTTAGGTGGTGAAGAAGTATCTACATACACTTGCAAAGGTGGAAGAAGAAGAACCGGGGTCAAGGAAAGGCCCCTTTTTCTCCTGGATTGTTGGTGAAGAGGGAAAAAGCAGTTGTAGCAAAAAGCAGCCTTGCTCTCAAAAATTCTTAAAATTCCCCATGAAAGTGAATCATTTAAATCAATTCAAATGCTAGTATCTTTTGTTAACAAAGCTATCTACCATTTACCAAAACTAATAATTTACATGGTACTTATTTGGCTAAATAAATGGTTTTCTGAAGTGGTACAAACAAGTTTAAAATATCCTTTAGAATATCTATAACTTGATCCCTCCCTGATTTTTAATTTTTATTTGCAAAATCACATACATTTTAGTTTTCAACTAGCTAAATGAAATTATTCACAGATTATTTAAGATTCTACTGTTTATTCTTATCAAAGCTCAGAATTACAGTTGACTGTTTTTTTTTTTCTCCTTGACAACTAGAATTAACTCATTGTGTGTTTCTGTGTGTGTGTGTGTGTGTGTCTATGCTGGCATACTTTCACAGAAATGACAGAATAAGCAAAACACAGACCATTCCTGGAAGCCTGGATATTGCTGTCGACAACATTCCTTTGGAGCATCCAAGTATGATGATGATGTCATGGTTTCTTTGTACAGTTTGAGTATTCAGTGGCTTTTTGGTTGGTTGATTGGTTGGTTGGTTCATTGGATAGATAGTTTGTTACAAAGATTTGTTTGGGATATTTTATCTTAAGGTTTGGGATAACTAATTCATTATCATGTAAAAATTTGGGACTTCTTTCTCCATTAGGACAGACTTATGCATATTACAGGGAGAAGGCAATGGCAAGCCACTCCAGTGTTCTTGCCTGGAGAATCTCAGGGATGGGGGAGCCTGGTGGGCTGCTGTCTGTGGGGTCGCACAGAGTCGGACACGACTGAAGTGACTTAGCAGCAGCATACGTATTATAAGACAGGAGCTATATTCAGGGTAACCTAATATTCACCATACACCTGGCAGGATATTACACTATATCACTTAATCCTCAAACACTGAAGGGTTGCAAATGACAAAAGTCAGTTTCAGAGGTATTGATAAACCTAACCCATATTGGGCAATGCCACACTGTGCTGCCAAAAAGCTACTCCAGACACCGTGTGTAGCTACCCAGGGCCATGCAGTAGTTATAGCTGGAATGTTTCTAGACCCTTATTACACAGAGAGCATGTATCTTTCTCAGAATATGGTTCATTTATGTTAGTGAAAATTTAAATTTCAGAAGCAATTTTATTAATTTATAAATAAGATCTTCAGAATTGATTTATAAGTGGTGAGATTGTTTTTCTCCTTCTTATTACGCTTTTTAGTGACTTTCTCGGTGGTGCAAATAATGAATAAAGGCATTCTAAAAAGAGCTAAAAACAGGAAAAGGGTCATTATCACAGGATATTTGAATTACCATGAGCACTATTAAGTTTTTCATTCTTATGATTTTTCCACAAGTCACTGTAATATGAAAAAAAAAAAGCATTCTCACTTAACCCATAGCTCCAAATCACTTTTATATTGATTGGGGTGAAAAACCAGAAGATAAACTAAGCCATTTCCTCTACCTGATGTGTGGGACGTAGATGTTATTACCTAGGGAAAAGAAAAATAGCAAAAGAGAAAGCTACAATATTCTCTCTGAAAGAGCCAGAGAACATCAGAGAAATCTAAATATATAATTTAAAAATTATACATGATTTTTTGGTAAAAAAAAATCTTGTAATCTGATTCCCAAGCATATTTAGCTAACCATTTTGCTTGTTTGGACACAGGAAAATTCCAGAGGCAGTAAAGGAAGGTATAAAACCTTGCTGTCTTTCAGTACTGCAGGCTGAAGCCTCCAAACTATATAGTGACCAGTTTTGATTTATATATTCTTCATGGTCTTTTCCCCCTTTTAGGCTACTTTTTACAAAGTTAGAGTTTAAGAGATGATAAAAACCAAAGAAAAAATAAAATTGTAACTAATGCAGAGGGTGATTATGACCAATGTTGTGAAATCATTCCATAGGGAAAATTACAATTAAGCCAATAATAAATCCATTGGACAGAGTTTTGTTCTATCACAGATCAATTTCTATAGTGTTATGGTTAAGGTCAGTGGACTACTCTTTATCTTATATATGTTAGTTGCTCAGTCATGTCTGACTCTTTGTGAGCCCACCAGACTCCTCTGTCTATGGGATTTTCCAGGCAAAAATACTGGAGTGGGTTGCCATTCCCTTCTCCAGGGGATCTTCCCAACCCAGGGGTCCAACCCGGCCTGGTTAGTATGCTCCGAGGATCTCCAGCTAAAATTTACTTTTTCTATGAAGCTTACTACAAAAAGAAAATGGTTATAAATCCAAAAGATTTGCCAGTTTTTTGAGACATTAGTTTTGATGTTAAATATATCACTAATTATCTATCATGCTTGCCTCCTAAAAATTTTTCATGCCAGCATAATTTAACATAAATTGGTATACAAGTATAGAATTTCTATTTTGAATAGATTCACTTTTAAATAGATTAAGTCCTGTTCACTTATGATCATATTCAATGACAAACTTTTATTTCTGATTTTTAAAGACTGTGTAACATCGTCCTTTATTCCTGTCAAGCCTTTCAATGTGACGGCAAAACCAGAACCCACAGTGGAAGTGGAAGAATTTATTTATGACTCAACAAAGTATTGCCGTCCTTACAGAGTATACAAAAATCAGATTTACATCTACCCCAAGCACCTCAAGTATGATAGCCAGAAATGTTTCAACAAGGTATGATATGTTTCTGAAATATCATCCTCTCTCGCTACCCTATTCAGACCATATTAAGATGGCTTCATGAAAGTTCAAAAACAAATTACTATGGGCCAACACTAATGAGAGGCAGTGATGAGTTTTACCTTAAAAGTGTTTAAGGATATGCATTTTATAGTATATGAATAATCCTTTCTGAAATCAGCCCTAATTAATTTTGTTCTAGACTCTATTTTTAGTTTATTTAGAAACTCTGAAAATAGCATACCTGTACTTTCAATATGAGTCTTTTATTCCCTTTGAAATAATCTCTCCAAATCCTCCTTCTATTTCTGAGCACTATGAATACTATCACAAGAAAATGTTGGCTAGTCTACATTTTTCAGATTTAATTAGAAGGTACTTATTTTAGGCACTTGAATTGTTTTGTGATGTTATCTAACAGGAAATTACAATGTCCATTTCCTCTGCTGTAATTTCAGGCACGAAATATAACCGTGTGCATTGAATTTAAAAATTCTGATGAGGAAGATGCCAGGCCCTTGAAGGTGAGCCAAGCCCCAGGGGGAACACAGCGTAAAGGGGGAGGCAGGTGCCCTGGTTCCCTCCACCACCGAGAAGCTTTTATTTTAGTGTGCTTGAAAGAGGAGCAGTTAGTACATTTATTTTAAGTTTCCTAACATGTAGCTGATTGAATAGCCACCATTAACTAGATCTATTAGAAATGCCAGTCTCGTGGCTCCACTTAGCTTTTCATGATTTGGAAAAAAGGAAGGCATTCTAGTGTGAAATCAATGCAAAGATTCCCCGCTGGAAGTCTTTGCCCTTTTCAGAGATTAGCCTGCATCTCATGAATTCACCGTACTTGATTTCAAATGCCACATCCCAGCTGGCCTTCACGTGGTCTGTGCAGAAGGGCTGCTCCTACTGGCCTGATGGCTAATGCAGGTGCCCCATGGGATGCTCACTTTTATGCAAGGTGCATGTGGCCATCTGCCTGAGGACCTGGGAAATGGCCCTGGGAAGCTGGTCCCTGCTGTTGATCACATGATTTAATAAGATCAATAAAACCATGAGGTTTGTATGAACTGGGCTGTTTGAACCTATAAAACTGCAACTAGATGGCTTTTTTCAGAGTTCATATTTGATGTATGCTCTTTTTATTTTAGGAACTTCAAACAACATAAAGTAACCTATAAAAATAGAGTGGAAAATTCTTTTTAGTGGGCTTGCAGCCAGATCTTCCCAGTTTCAATGAATCAGAGGAAAGAGATAGTAAAGGACAAAACTCATTTCTAGCTAACCCCCACAATTATCTGAGATCATCTCTTAAAGCACTCTGTCAGGGACCAGTTATATTCTCCAAACTCAGAAGGGTGGTAGCATTATTCAGAAGAACAGTAAGCAGTTTGAGTGATTGAATGAATCATGCAGAGTAGAGAGAAAGAGTTCTTTAAAATTGTCCTAAGGTACTCTCAGCCTCCTCAGGTTCCAAGTTCCACAATAGCATTAGCAGCAGGAGAGAAAAACTAAAATGAAATGAAATTGTCAGGCGAACAATAGCAGTGAGCAGATGGCAAACACACCAGGCCTGTTAGAGCATTGCTTATGGGGAAAATTCTTAAAAATGAAAAGTACTTGCAGGTATGTGTGACCTCTGTTTCACTGCATTCTAGAGCATTACTCAGAGATACAGCTAACTTCAGTAGAGGGACTCTGAACCTTGGGCTAAAAGGACTTTTATGACCGGAAAATACCATATCCCCACCAGCTGGCCTGATTAGGACCTGGGACAGAAGAAAAATACAATATGGTAGAGCCTGGAACCAGCCCTAGGATTCCAGCATTCTTGGTTGGGGGCTGGCATGTCAAGTACTGGGGTCAAACCAAGCCTTGTGGTCACCCAGGACTGATGACCTTAAACTCTAGATCAGAGTTGGATACCATGGGCTGCAGGAATCAAAAATAAACAGTCTCTTATCTCCAGTAATCAAAAGTTAGGTAGTGAACTGACTCAGATATTCAGTTTTGATGTAATATCTACAGAGTGAATTAAAGCCTTCATATTTTCTTCAACAGTGCCCCGTTGTAGAATAAATACAGGACAGCAGACCAAAGAAGTTCAAGGTTAATTAGATATCAGCTAAGCCTGGAAGGTTATCACAAAATTTATCTTTGTTCCAGAATGGGGAACAGAAAAAAGTTGTGGCCTTTCTGTGCTCAGGGTTAATTTCAGACCCTCATAATTATTCAACTCATGATGTTTTAAACAGTGTATTTATGGAAAACCTGGAGGGCCCCTCTTCACCTCGGCTGCCTACACTGCAGTTCTGCACCATTCCCAGAATCCAGATTTCTCGGATGAGGTAAGGGTCAAGACTTCCCTGCCTTCAGCAGCTCCTTAAAAGATGTGTGAGTGGGTGAGATAATACATGATGATAGATGCTCTCTTGACTACACCTCCGACTCAGGACGTTCCTTAACAGGTATTTAGATAACCAAGCTTCCGAAACTACATTCATTGACAGTTGCCCCAGGACCATGTTGAAAATTCATATATTTCAGCATATGATTGTCTTTTTAAAAAGAGAAATTTTTATTATCATTCCTTTCAAATTAGATGAATTTTTTCTTTTATTTCATTGGCTACTATAACAAAGATCGTGTTAGATAGTTCCTACCAATCAGTAGCAGCATTTCTGGAAAAGGCAATGGCACCCCACTCCAGTACTCTTGCCTGGAAAATCCCATGGACGGAGGAGCCTGGTGGGCTGCAGTCCATGGGGTCGCTAAGAGTCGGACATGACTAAGCGACTTGACTTTCACTTTTCACTTTCATGCATTGGAGAAGGAAATGGCAACCCACTCCAGTGTTCTTGCCTGGAGAATCCCAGGGACAGGGAACCCTGGTGGGCTGCCGTCTATGGGGTCGCACAGAGTCGGACACGACTGAAGCGACTTGGCAGCAGCAGCAGCAGCATTTGATGTCTTAAGGAACAAAGCAAAAAAAGCTAGAGTATGAGCCAGCACTGTTGCTTATAACCTTCTTAGTAATTGAAGGAGCTTGGACCCGTTCCCCTGAGGACCTGCTTTGCCAGTTCTTAAGACTCTTATTATGTGCCAGGCTCCACACTGTCCTCCAAGTGTGCACCGTCTCCCTTCATCCACTCAGCTTTCTCCAGAGAACCAGAGCCAATATGAAGATAGATAGATAGATATAATTTAATACAAGGAGGCTTAAAAGTCCCATAATCTATCATCTCCAGCTGGAAACCCAAGAAAGCCTTTCAGTTCAGTCACTCAGTCATGTCCGACTCTGCGACTCCATGAATCGCAGCACGCCAGGCCTCCCTGTCCATCACCAGCTCCCAGAGTTCACTCAGACTCACGTCCATGGAGTCAGTGATGCCATCCAGCCATCTCATCCTCTGTCATCCCCTTCTCCTCCTGCCCCCAATCCCTCCCAGCATCAGAGTCTTTTCCAATGAGTCAACTCTTTGCATGAGGTGGCCAAAGTACTGGAGTTTCAGCTTTAGCAGAAAGCCTTTGGTGTAGTTCAAAAGCCTGAGAACCAGAGTGCCTATTGTAGATTCCAGGCCAGGTTTGAAGGCCTGAGAACCAGCAGCACCAAGGGCAGGAGAAGATCAGTGTTCCAGGTCAAGCAGTCAAGCAGGGAGGGAGTTCCACCTTCCCCAGCCTTCTTGTTCTATTCTGGACCTCAGTGGGATGATGGTCACCCCCGTGGGGAGAGCCATCCACTTTGCTCAGTCCAAATTCAAATGCTGGTCTCTTCCAGAAACAGCCTCATAGACACGCCCAGAAATCATTTAACCAGCTATCTGGGCATCCCATGGCCCAGTCAAGTTGACACATAAAATGAACCTTCAATCCTTCCTACTTTACAGATAAGGAAACTGGGGGTCAGGGAAGCAACTCAGCCTAGGGCATGTAACTATGAAGTGACAGTCAAAATATAGGCCAGGCCATGTGACTGCAGAACCTGAAGCTTCACCACTCTGCTATAACACATCTAAAACACTCACTGGGGGACTTCCCTGGTGGTCCAAGGGTTAGGACTCTGCACTTCCACTGCCAGGAGCCTGGGTTCAGCCCTCTGTTGGGGAACTAAGATCGCATAAGCAGGGCAGCATGGCAAAAAAAAATTTTTTTTTAAATAACAACAACAAAAAAACTTCATTGGATTAATGGTAAATTACTATACACATGTCAGCTTGTAGTATAAATAGCTTCAGGAAAACAAGTTCCAATAATTAAATTTAATTTCTAACCATTAAACTAAGGTCTGAACTCATGAAACCTGTCAGTATGATGTGTGGGATTAAAAATATCACAGCTTTTGTATTAATTTCCTGTTACTGCTCTAAGAAATTATCTCAGTCTAGTGAGCTAAATAACACACATTGATGATCTTACAGTTTGCTGTGCAGGTCAAAACTCTGAAATGGGTCCCCAGGGCTGAAATCAGGTGTCAGCAGGGATCCATTTCTCCTTTAGGCTCTGGAGAGAATCCTTACCTTGCTTTTCCAGTTTCTGGAAATGCCCACGTTCCTTGGCTTTTGACCCTTTCCAGCAGTGTCATCACTTTGACCTCGTTTCTCTCCTCACATTTCTTATGACCCTGACTCTCCTGCCTTCTCTGATAAGGACTTTTGTGATTACACTGGCTCCACTGAACTAATCTGGTTTAATCTCCCCATCTCAAGACCCTTATCTTAGTTACACCTGCGAAGTCCCTTTTACCATGTAAGGAAACATATTCATGTATTCTGGGGATTAGGACATGGGGGACATCTTTCTGTGCTAAGTTGCTCAGTGGTGTCCAACTCTTTGCAACCCTATGGACCGTAGCCCACCAGGCTCCTTCTCCAGACAAGAATACTGGAATGAGTGGGTTGCTATGACCTCCTCCAAGAGATCTTCCCAACCCAGGGATCGAACCTGTGTCTCTTATGTCTCATGCATTGGCAAACGGGTTCTTTACCACTAGCACACCTGGGAAGCCCCGGGGACATTGTGGGTGGGGGGTGGGGCGAGTGGAGGGGCTATTATTCTGCCTATAACCCTTGCTTACACTCGGACCATTTTTCAACTTACTAAAAGAACACTGATGAAACCACAGACCTGAGGAACCTTATCTCCTTCTTCCACATCCGTTTAATGCTCTTAATTTTTTCCCTATAAATTTAGGACAGAGGTGAAAAAAAATTAAGATAAAAGTCTATTACCGTATTACTGAAAATTTACTACAATATTGACCCCTTGACAAAGCCCATCTAAAAGGCGCATTCTCTGTCGACGTATAAGATTCAAAGGAAAAAAAAAAAAAAAGGATGTTCTTAGGGTTAAGTGTGGCTTTTAATCTCTCTCTCTATCACTCTCATGTGCTTCCTGGAATCCTTGTAAAAGCAGTGAGCTTCTCCACAGGAGAACGTGTATCTAATGAGCAGCTTGGTGAACTATGCCATGCAGATTCAAAACCATTTTCTTCTTTGTATTGCAAAAAGAAATGATTGCCTTAATTATAAGCATGGCTATCAATTCTTCTAAGACACTGTTAAAAATAGAATGTGAATATTTTCAGTACTTACTTCTGAGGAGTATTTGCCTTAATATGTAGTTTAACTGGAATTCTTAAGCACCTGTTTCATTCCTATGTGCTCTGGCTGGAAAAGGAAAATTTCACTCTACTGCACTGTTAAGTTATTGCATGCTTTGAACTGTATACTGGCTTTTGTTACCAGGTTAGCATGCTGGCATGTAACACAGATATGTAAACTGCAAACCATTCTAATTCAGAAGTTCTCAAACTTTACCGGGCATAGAATCACCCAAAAGGCTCGCTAAAACACAGATTACTGAAACCGGCCCCCTCCCGAAGATTTTTGGATCCTGTATATGTCTGGAATGGGGCCCGAGAATTCACATTTTTAGACAAGTTTCTAAGTGATGCTGATACTACTGTCCCAGGGATGACACTGAAAATCTATTAATAAATTCTCTCCTGAACAGTGTAAAAATAAATTAACTAGCTATATAGATGCACAGAGTCTAATAAATAAATTGGTAGATAATTTGCCTGGGTCTCTGGGCTTCCCTGGTGGCTTAGCTGGTAAAGAATCTGCTTGCAGTGTGGGAGATCTGGGTCAACCCCTGGCTTGGGAAGAGCCCCTGGAGAAGGGTAAGGCGACCTGCTCCAGTATTCTGGCCTGGAGAATTCCATGGACTGTATAGTCCATGGGGTCACAAAGGGTTGGACACAACTGAGCAGCTTTCACTTCACTTTCACTGTCACCTTATTGCTTGATTTGATGTTCTAGAAACTACCTTGCTGCTAATATTGAACTGAATGTAGGTTACCTGCCTGGGATCCTGGGATTCCAGTGTGACAGATGTTCTTGTCCTGGAAGGTCCTAGTAATTACTGACGAGTCTATCCTCCTAAGTGACTCAAAGCCCCCTAACGTCTCTTGCCTTGGTTGCTTCCTCTATACCATCTTACTTCGCAAGACTGTTGAGGGAATTAAATGGCAGCCTATGTGACAGAGATTTAAAAACGGAAAAGCATCGCCTGGAGATCTTCTTAAAATGAAGATTCAGATTCCATGTGTCTGGAGTAGTGTCTGAGTTTCTGCACGTCTAACCAGCTCCCAAGTGATGCTTGTGCAAATGGTCCATGCACACCCTTTGGGAGGCGAGGACAGCTTAATTCATGCCCCTTGAGGATAAGTCCTTAATCTGTGCCTTATTTACATTGTACCGTTATGTCTCCTTGTGTGTTTTTCATATGTGTATGTCTGTTTGCATATGTGTGTGTGTTTAATTCATGGCAAAATCTGTTGTTGAGTTGCTCAGTTGTGTCCGACTCTTTGTGACCCCATGGACTGCAGCATGCCAGGCCTCCCTGTCCTTCACTATGTCCTGGAGTTTGCTCAAAACTGTGTCCCAGAGTTTGCCCATGATGACATAAATTACCTAAGGAGAAACACTGGGTAGTCTAAATTATCATCCACCACAATAAAGAAGTAGAAATATAATCTTGACGCATTAGTGCTAGCAGGATGGATATGTACTAAGAATTAAATCAGTACTTCTAGTGCTGACTTAAACGTGGACCTAGATTTCAGTTAAAGACTTTTTCAAAGATTAAAGTGCCTATGCTTTGTCTTGCCCTGACCCTAGGAAAATGATTTCAGTCTCAGCCCAGCTACTATCTCTTTCATTGCAGGTGAAAATTGAGCTCCCAACACAACTTCATGAGAAACACCATATTCTGTTTTCTTTTTATCATGTCACTTGTGACATAAATGCGAAAGCTAACGCCAAAAAGAAGGAGGCACTGGAAACACCAGGTACTGACCAGAAGCAATCCGACATAGCCATACATGTCATCTCTGAGACTTGAAGTGGAAAGTACTTGAAAAGCTGATTTACTTAGAGTTTTTAAACCAAGTTTTGTATTCGTAAATGATAAATAGCTTTCTTTTTACTCCTCTCCGTGAAGGTGTGTACTGAAAAGTTTTCTCTCTGTTTTTCTTTTTTTACAGTTGGATATGCTTGGCTTCCTCTGATGAAAGATGATCAGATAGCTTCTCAAGAGTATAATATCCCAGTAGCAGCAAGCCTGCCTCCAAATTATTTAAGCTTTCAAGATTCTGCAAATGGGAAGGTACTGGGTAGCATATAACTTAAGAGAAAAGATAACATGGGCTAAATGGCATGAGGTTATCTTCCATCGGCTATTTAAATTAATCCCACCTTAATGTAATCATCCATTGTAATTAGAAATCAACTGTACCTGTAATATTTCAATACCTTGTTTTGTTTGTGGCTAGTAGAAATGATCTATTCAAAATGATCCCCTGATATCACATTGGTATCATTTACTAATACTGCAAAATATATTTGCATCTCTCATTTTCCATCTCTATAGTACTGTGAGACTAATGGATCAAGGTGGCAAATTAACATAAACCAAATAACCTATTTATTGATATTTCCTTTCTCTCAAATTGCCGCAGTGACAGTAACACACTCTTTTTTGCAGCACACTGGGAGTGACATTAAATGGGTCGATGGTGGTAAACCACTTTTCAAAGTATCGACATTTATTGTATCAACAGTGAACACTCAGGTGAGCATGTTGTCCTGATATTATCCAACTGCAGACTAAAATTCCAGAAGTGTATTTATCAAGATGACACTTCCCTTGGAAGATGATTTGCTTCTAATGACCACACCCAAGTGTTAAAAATATGAGACATTTAAAATTGTGGACCTTTCCCTTGAAACTCAGTCTAATTTCCAATGCCTATCCAAGCCTCCTCTCACTGAGCAAAGGCCACGAAGTGGGCAAAACTGTATCTGAGAGCCACTTTGGTCAACTTCTGACACAGTGACTTTGGACAAGTCACTTCACCCCTTCAATCCCATGTCCTCATCAGGAAAATGATAACAATAAAAGAAAATCTCCACCTAAGATTGTAGTGAAGCTCACAATGAGAAACTGCATGTGAAAATGTCTCATAAACTACAAAATGCTGTACACAGGGAACTATTGCCACTGTCATATTACCATAAAACTCACCCCTTCCCATGCAAGGCAGCTTATTTTATTTAGCACAATGGGAGAACTTTTATGATACTGATTATAAACTACAAAGCAAGCTGTTACCTGTACATAGAATAAGTATTGCTCCTTTCTTAAATTCAATATGCATTTGGTTGTTGTAGGTGTGTGTTTGTGTGTGTGTGTTTGGTTTTGTTTCTTTTTTTTTTTATTTTAGTTTTTTGTGTTTTTGCTTCAAGCTGCTTTAGCACATACTTGGTTGCTAAGAAAAGCGAAATAATCCAGCATATACTGGATCAAAATGTCTTTCCATAACCACTGGCGCCTCAAGCCAAATTGAGTCCTCTTCCCTAGTCCTGCATCATAACTCCTTAAATACATCTTTTGTCTGATGCCATCAGCCCCAGTCAAGTCGCACAAAATGATCGTTCTCCACCAAATCCTGCGTTTATGCATCTCAGAATCCTGAGTTTCTCTTTGTCATGCTTCCGGCTACTTTCCTCCAAACAGCTCAGGTCCCTCTGTGACTCACCGTTACTTACCTTTCTCTACATTAGCTTCCGCTGCCCACACACTCGTCGCCCCGGGAGACAACTTCCTTCCTCCATAGCGGTATTTACGTCAGTTTTTAAAGACCCAAGGTCCTTTCATGCACTGTACCCTCTGTCTGCTTCATTCCTCCAGGACACAGGGATCTTGTGACACTGCCTTTCCTCAGCCAGGAAAGCCATCTCTCTCTCTCTGCCTCCCCTCCCCTCATCAGTCTTTCAGCTCCTCTCCGTCCTTCAAATCTTGGTTCAAATATCACCTCCTCAAAGAAGTCTTCCCTATCTGCTGACCCCTCAGACATGCTGTATCATCTTGTCATATACCATCTGACACCCTTTTTTCCTTTGAAGCCCTTGTCTGATTGTGAGAAAATAGGTATGTGTGGAAACCATGGTGTTGTATCCATCTCAGGGGCATTATGGAAGGACCAGAGGAGGGGTGTGGGTTTTCCTTGCCCAGAGCTCTGTCTTCCCTGCCAGCTGCGGATCTGACAAATAGGTTTCACTAAGTAAGTTTTGAATAAATAACATAAAACTGAAAATATTACTTACATACACACACACACTGACCTCTGGGGAACTCAAACCACAGATGCCCCTCTAGAGCTGACAAATGCCAAAGAAACACCCAGAAGAGTGTGAAAAGTCAGAGTGCTAGTTTCTCAGACGTGTCTGACTCTTTGCGACCCCACAGACTAGTCCACCAGGTTCCTCTGTCCATGGAATTCTCCAGGCAAGGATACTGGAGTGTGTTGCCATTCCCTTCTCCAGGGGATCTTCCTGACCCAGGGATCGAACCTGGGTCTCCTGCATTGCAGGCAGATTCTTTACCACCTGAGCCACCATGGAGTCTGTATCCCACTTCCTGACTATGTAATTTTGACCCCCAGCATTTCCAATGTGACATTTGCTTCAGGAAACATTAAAAGACAGATCGGTTTGCTCCAGCTGCCATTAGAAAATACCACAGACGGGGTTGCTTAAACAGAAATATATTTTCTCACAGTTGTAGAGGCTGGCCATCTGAGATCAAGGTGTCAGAGTGTTGTCTTCTTCCAAAGCCTCCCTCCTCGGCTTTCCTCTGTGTGTGTGAATATCCAAGTTTGCTCTTCTGTAAAGACATCAGTCATATTTGGGATTAGGACCACACTAACTACCATAATTACCTCTTTAGAGGCCTTATTTTTAAATATGGTTACAACCTGAGGTACTGGGAGTTGGGACTTCAACACATGGATTTTGGAGGGGATACAATTCTGCCCCTAACAAAGGACAGGAGTCAACTTGTATTTCACGATGGCAGGTGAACTTCTTAATTTTTTATTAACGCTGACATTTCAAGTATGAAAGTATCCCTGCACATATTAAACTGTACCCATTCTCGTGTGTAGTAAAGAATAGTAAGAATAAATGATAGAAGTCTGTGGAAGAAGCAGGAACAGGAAGGTGATAGAAGGCAATTTAAGAAAGAAAGAGAAAAAAAAAAGAGGGAGGAAAGGAGAAGGAACAGAGCCAAGAGAAGGCATTCTCTAGCTATTGTCATATGGCCTAGAAGGAAACAAATCTCTGAGAAAGAAATAGGAAGGAGAGCAGACTTTGTGGTTCAGGTCAAGCCCTCAGCATGCCAGAACAGCTCCGGAAATGAGAGGTCTGTCTCTCTGCCTCCTAGGTAAAGCACCTCACATCAAGTCATCTGCCCTACAGAAGGACTCACCTCCCATCACCATGATTGTTACACAGCTTATGTGTCATCAAAAAAATCAATACTTTTTTTTGCTGTTTCAGGATCCACATGTGAACGCATTTTTCCGACAGTGCCAAAAAAGGGAGAAAGATATGTCTCAGTCACCTACCTCGAATTTCGTCCGCTCCTGTAAGGTAACATGACATGCAAATAGTTGCAGTGGTCTCCAGGATGGAAATAGGCAAAACAGACCTTTACATTTTGCATTGAGTAGCAAGCTTCAGGGTAATTATTCTTAAAGATTTTTAAACACCTTATCATTTCCAAGAGGAAATGATTTTATTTCACAGTTCCTAAAAGGTGTCTGTATAATGGAAGAGTAAGCAAAGATCAGTTTCTCCAAAATAAAAATGATTGAAAATCAGAGTCAATTCACTCTAAATTAGTTAATTAGATGTCGAGTCTTTGCAACATTTACCCTCATGCCTGTATGTCATGAGAAATGCCATGAAAAATAAAGCCAAACAAAGGGGAACTACTGTATTCATATTCAAGTCCTGATGAACATCAGTCGAATGTACTTTAAATTTAATCAATGACCTTTTTTTTTTTTCCTGTTCTGCCAATTTAACAGAACTTACTGAATGTGGAAAAGATTCATGCAATCATGAGTTTTCTGCCTGTAATCTTGAATCAGCTCTTCAAGATTCTGGTACAAAATGAAGAAGATGAAATAAGCACCACTGTGACCAGGTATTCATAGCACAGCCTTGGGAGAAGAGATTTTATAAGCTGGGGTGACAGGCAACTCTAATTATAACTGAGTGGCTACATAACTGTGTACATTTGCATTTTGTTTGAACACATATCTCAAAGTTAAGTATGTCTCACTCTTGAGTTCTTCCCTTCTAATCATCTATTATTATCATCCAAGTGGAGTTTTAGACCTCTTTTTTAACTTTTCCTTTGTGCTTTTCAATTATACTTTTTTATTTTGAGATAGTTATACAGGCACTTGCAGTTGTAAGAGGTAATACAAAAGAGAGCTCATGTTCTCGTCAGATGTTCCCAATGGTGACATCTAGCAAAACTGTAGGGCAGTATCAATCCCAGAATATTGACGCTGAAAGAAGCAGGAGACAGAACATCGCCCTTCCCAGAAAGATCCCTCATGTTGCCCTTTTACTGACATACCTTCTTCTTTCTCATCTCGGTCTCCATCCCTTATTCCTGGCAACTGCTAATCTTATCTCCATCTCTAAAATTCTGTTACTTTAAGAATTTTATATATTTTATATTGAAATTTTATATGTAATATGAGTACATATATTTTTATATTATATATTCCATGTATTTATATGTTGATAAATTTATTATATAGTCTATTTTAAATTTATATATAAGTTATATGGCTTTATGAGGGCTTCCCAGGTGGCACAGTGGTAAAGAATCCGCCTGCCAGTGAAGGAGACACAAGAGACAAGTTCAGTCCCTGGGTCGGGAAGATCCCCTGGAGGAGGAAATGGCAACCCACTCCAGTATTCTCGCCTGGAGAATCCCATGGGCAGAGAAGCCTGATGGGCTACAGCCCATGGGATTGCAAAGAGTTGGACACGACTGAGCATGCACGCACACACAAATGTGAAATTATATCATATGACAGTGTGTAACCTTTAGGAACTGGCTTTTTTCACTCAGCATAACTCTCTGGAGATTCATCCAGATTGTTACATCAATCAATAGTCCTCTCCTTTTTATGTGAGTAGTATTCCATATCATATTATGTTTAAAACTCACCTGTTGAAGGATAGCTGGATTGTTTCCAGGGTTTGGTAGATTTGGGGTGAATATAAGTTTCCATTTCTCTGAAAAGAACAGTTGCTAGGTCATACGGTAGTTGTATGCATTGGGTTTTCTTTCATATTTATTTATGTATTGAGTCTTGGTTGTGACACACAGGATCTTTGGTCTTTGTTGCGGCATGCCGGATGTTTAATTGTGGCATGCAGACTCTTAGTTGTGGTATGCAGGATCTAGTTCCCTGCCCAGGGATTGAACTCAGGCCCTCTGCATTCGGAGCTCAGAGCACTAGCCACTGAGCCACCAGGGAAGTCCCACGTGTGCTGGTTTCAAGAACATGCCGAGTTGTTTTCCAGAGTAGCTGTACCATTTTTTTCCCACTAAATCTTATTTTTCTTTTTATGTTCAATTTTTCTTTCACTGTTCTCGCTTTAAATTTGCCTTCACTACATTCTTTCAACATTGCTAATCTGTCTGGTGACTTTAGCAAATTACAATCTTCTCTTTCTAGAGATAGGGTTTTCAGTTAATTATTAAATCATATATTCCTAAAGTTCATTTTTTAAAAAAATATTAGTCACGGCATTCTGGAATGCCATAAGACATTACTTTTATCTTCGTGTTTAGAGATTTCAAGGTTGGAAATGGCTAATGGATGTTATAGATACTGAACACCCGGTACTGAGTTTGAAATTGGTTCATTCATTCATTCAGTAATGATTAAGTGCCCAGCTTACCAAGCACTTAAGTGACAAACCAAGTGGTATTTTCCTGCCTTCTCCAGAAAGGCCACTCAACAGCTTTGCTTTTCCAGGGTTCTGACCGACATTGTGGCCAAGTGCCATGAGGAACAACTGGACCACTCTGTCCAGTCCTACATTAAGGTATGAAATTGCCACTTGGGCGTTGGTTGTATCCCCTTGTGCTGTGTGGCTTGTCTCATTTCCTGTCTGCAATAAGTGGGAAGTTTCCCTCTTTAGCTGAATGGTGCCCACCCCAGTCATACTGAACTTTCCCTTTAGTGACTTAGAACTCCTTTTTGCATTAATGGGCTTAATGTATTATTTCAATATATAAATAATGCATACATGTGCAAATGAATATTTATATGGGGAGAAAAAGCAAAGAAAGAAGTGGAGGAGAAAACAAAAGTATGGTCTTTTGAAATCAACATTAGAAATACATGAAATTCCTCTGTAAATTTAAGGAAGACGCCTCCTGTTGGTTTGTTGAATGTGCTCTGTTTCTTCTGTAATGTTTTCTTAGCTCTTTTTATTGTTTTCTCAGGCATTATTTCATTTTCCCAGTTACTGTATATTTGTACCTGCTTCTGGTATGTTAAGTCCTTTCTCCTCCGGCATGAACCACTAGCCCATCCCATCAGTGTGCACTGCTTCCTCCAGCGGCCTTCGTCAGATGTTCACTTGGACATGTTTATATTCTCATTTTCAGCTGGCCTGTGAATTTATGCCAGTGAACTTGTGATGATGTTTGCACATTATAGTTCCAGCCTAAAGGTCATCTTCTTGAAGGAAAAGAAAAAACCCATCCAGAGTTAAATAAAAGTATCTTATATTCCTATATATATATAAAGGACCTAAATTTCAATTTTTATGTATAGATTATCTCTTTTAAGAGACATAGAGCTTTTTAATTAAAAGAACATATTCCATGAATATATAAAGGTAGACATATACCCATGTAGTTCAGATGTCTAAAATGGCAACCAGAGAAGAATTTGGGGTCTTTTGTGCTAAAATTTTGTGACGGCAAGAAATAACTAAAAACTTTATTCTGGAGTGAACACCTTTGAGATATTATCAGTGAGGAATTACTCCCATTACAGTTTCATATTAACATGATTTTATCTGTCAGAAAAGTTAAATGTCTTCCCAAATATTTAAGTATGAGTGTGTGCCCTTATATGCCAAAAATAGTAATTTCACAATAATTTCCCTATGGTATGATTTTACCCAATAAGATCTACAATTCAGTTGCCAAAGGCCAGTTCCACCTACAAATGAGTTTTTAGTTTGCTCTGTAAGACAGAGGCATAGCTTCCTTTTTTGGGGGTATTGATGAATTTACTATTCAACAGAATCTGTAGAATTTTCATTCTCTCAACTTACCCCAATTTTCCATTTCAAGCTCCAGGGGGCATGAAAGGAAAAATATTTCCCAATCTCTATCATACAATGTCATCTCATTTTCAACACACGTATTATTTACCTTGTTCCAGTAGAATTACCAAAAATTGCGTTTAGAACCCACTGATGTGACTATTTTTGTGACAGTCGAGGCTAGTTCCTGATGAGAGCCTTATATCAGCTCATAGAAGGGATCTGTAATGCTCTTGGAGTGGTGTCCTGGCAGTGCTTCCTGGAGCAGTCTTTATTTTTAACCAGGATATTTAAAAAATCCTGACGAGACCATTTGATATTGTGATGTAGGAGGATACTTATTGAGTTTGCTTTGAAGTGTTTTCTCCAGTGGACCACGTTTTGTCAGTGTTTTAAATCCAGAAATACACCTACATGAATTTTCAAGCTGTTGATAATTCCTAAAGATGTTTCATAACATAATTTCATATGTCTAAAACAAATACAGACAAATACATATAACCAACTAAAATTTATTCTGGAAAAAGCACTAAAGTAGAAAATGGACAACTAGATTCTAATTAGGGTTAGATCATTAACTCGGAGTGATCAGCCTGTCTGAACCTCATGTTTCTTCTCTGTGAAGTGAGATGGGTAGACGAGATGAATATCCAGCTATCTGACTCTGTGATTTGACTCTTGCTATATTACATGGCTGACAGTCTGACCTTGACCAAGGAGTCTGATTTTTTTTTCACCCTTCATGGAAAAAAATTATTTTCTAACATATACAATAACATTAAGCTCCACACCTAAGAGTTTAATGAAAACTGGGGTCAATACCTGCTTTGATGTCCTTGCAAGATGTGATAGTTGATATAGTTCATACTTATTCAGAAATATGCTAAACACCATTTCAAGTTCAGTGGTGCTAAATGCTGCTAACTCACTCCATCTACGATATCCAAAATGCACACATACACCCACCATGTCTTTTTCAAAGATGTATGTCTAAACTTGATCTAATTAGATACCATCGTTTATAGCAATTCATGGGATTGACATGGTTTAGCCAAAATTTTAAAATATTTCAGAGCTAGTCAAAATGCCCTTGGAGCTAAGTTACTGTGCATGGGATTAGATAGTTGATTACATTACCCTCATAGGAGTCATAATCCATGAGACGGAAAATTGTACTACTCTTGATTTTAGCTAGTTTCATGCATCTCTTAGCCTTATTTTTCTCCTTTGGGATGAGCTTGGAGAAGTCAGACACCTCAGGAGATTTAGGCATCAATGTGCTATGAAGTCAAAGAAATAACTATAGACTGAAATGCAAAGTGCCTCTGCTTTGTTTCTTGTCTGTCTTCACTCTTGACTATAGTGAAGTCCAAACTGTGAATATTATAAAGAAATGACCTTCCTTGAGGCAAACCCAACTCATAAGTAAAACATCATAAGCATTTTGTATCTTAAATATATGTGCATGAATTGGTACTTAAAATATATGAAGAAATATGGAAAACTAAACCATGACATGCACTCACTGTGCCAACAACCAACCTTTTAAGGAAAAAGCCAGCAGCATTTGCTATCTTACTGACGGCCAATGTTTATGAACCTCTTGGTTGCCATGTCTCAGCATGAGATGATAGTGGACCCTGGGCTTGTGGGCAGCTCTCCTACTGGCCTCTGGAAGGCACCAGTTTCCCCACTTGGCTATTTGAGTGGGTACTCTACCCTTTCAGGATGAAGAAATGCTACCATGCCACCCACCTGTTGCCAGTGGAAGGAAGGAGAAGGGGAAATGTGCCCTAAGTAGGTGGGTCAAAGCCCTCCATGTTTCCTTGAACCCGCTAAGTTGCTCTCTGGTCTTCCTTTTGATTTCTACTAAGAGTGTGTCAAGGAGAGCTTAGGTGAGCAAGGCTCTACCTATACAAAGCCCTCAGTAGGAGCAGGTGTGTATTACACTTATCACTGGGCCTTCATTTATTTCATGACAAAATCTGGCATGAGCAGATAATTTTGAGACATGAGTTATTCATGGAACATAATTTTTGACCCTTTGTTTTTAAGTATTTAACTTTTTTTTCACTGTTTGGATTTTCTTCAGTTTGTGTTCAAGACTACCGCATACAAGGAGAGAACTGTACATGAAGAACTGGTTAAAAATATGACTGGTCTTTTGCAATCAAATGACTCCACAACAGTCAAGCATGTCCTGAAGGTAAAGAATTTAAAGACGGGCTTACACTCAACTCTGAAGGTGACAGGAGTCATTGATTTTTATAGATCATTTCTCTTATGGTTTCCGGTATAAGTTTCATGTTGGAACAGTAGCATGTGACCCCATAGACTGTAGCCCACCAGGCTCCTCCGTCCATGGGATTCCCCAGGCAAGAATACTGAAGTGGGTTGCCATGCCCTCCTCCAATATTAAGAGAACAGATCATCTTTAAAAGTAGAATGAACTCAGGTCCTTTGGCCTAAAGGCAAAATGAATGACTCTTAAGAATGACCTATAACATTCAAAAGTTCTAAGTGTACCCGAGATAAAGTTTATGGGGTTTTTAGGCACAATAAGAGGGAAAATACCAACAAAAGGATTAATGATATATTAATGAATAAACTGACAGCAGAGAGGAGGCAGAGAAACAGCTGACTCTTTTTCCCCAAAAAGTTGCAACACATGCATTTGTAGTAACATAAAAGATGGTGAGAAGCTTATGAAGATATAACTCTAAGTTATTATAGACTTGTGAATGTAGTCCCCTGCTAAATTAATTATCTATCATGACTTGACAGATAGATGATTGATGAGTAAGTAGCTAGAGAGGGCTGAGGCTGGATCGATAAGCATCAGCATTTCACTAAAATCAAATTTGTCTAGGTCAAGTGGTTTGTTTGTTTAAATTTAAATTAGCTGTTTGAGCATATTCATTCAGTTTATCCAGCAAATATGTTCCAAGTGCCTTCCATGCAACAAACACCATCCTCACCATCCTTGGCACTTGATATACATTTAGAGAATAGAATAAAGATCTCTGCCTTTGGGAAGTTTACACAGTACTGCAAGATAAAAAATAGTAAATGACCCACATAATAGCAAAGTTAATTAAATTGCATGTTCAGGGACTTCCCTGGCTGTCCATTGGTCACAAAGACTCCACGTTGCCAATGCAGGAGGCTCAGGTTCAATCCCTAATCAGGAAATTAAGATCCCACATGTGGGAAGGAGAGGTTGAGATGAACTGCAAGAGTCGCACTGACATGTATACACTGCCGTGTGTGAAACAGATAGCTAGTGGGAAGCTGCTGTGTGACACAGGAAGCTTAGCTTGATGTTCTGTGATGACCTAGAGGGGAGGCATGGGGTGGGGGGTGGGGGCGGTGTGGGGGGGAAAGGGAAACTCAAGAGGGAGAGGAGGTATGCATACCTCCTCAAGAGCTCGAGAGGTATACATACAGCTGATTCATGTTGCACAGCAGAAATTAACACAACATTGTAAAGTAATCCTAATTTTTTTCTTTTAAAATAAAAAAATTAATTTTAAAATTAAAAAATCAATTTAAAAAAATCTCACATGCCAGGTGGTGTGGCCTAAAGATGAAAAAAAAAAAAAAAAGTCTTGTGAGGTTTTAAAAAATGTTGGGGAAAAATTGCATGTTCAGCGGTGAGAAGTAGAATGGGAAAAGAAAATATCAAGCAGGTAAGGGCACGGGGAGCACTGAGGGCAGAGTGAGGTTTACAGTTTTAAATAGAATAGTCAGGATAGAGCTTGTGGAGAAGGAAAGACCTCAGCAGAAAATGTGAAGGAGGTGAGAGAGCTGGAGACGTTTAGAGTAGAACATTAAAGGGAAAGGGGAAAACATAACAGTATTTGTCATTCTTTGACTAATTTCACTAAGCAAGTAATGCCCTCTAGGTCCTTCCGTGATGTCACAAATAGCAAAATTTAGTTCACTTATATGTGGAATCTAAAATATAAAGCAAAGAAGTGAGTATAACAAAACAGAAACAGACTTAGTGATAGAGAGAACAAACTAGTGGTTATCTGAGGGGCAAGGAGTGAGGGGAGGGGCATAATAAGTGAAGGGGATTAAGAGGTACAAACTGCTAGGTATAAAATAAACTACAACAATGTAATGAAGAGCACAGGGTATATTGCCAGTATTTTATAATAACCTTATGAGGAGTGCACTCCATAAAAATATTGAATCATTATGTTGTACACCTGAAACTTACATAATATTGTTAAGTCAACTGTATTTCAGGGAAAGAAAATAAAGATTGAGGGGAAGGCCTGTATAATGTCGTAAGGCAGCAGCACACCTGGTGGACATGCCTAAAGGATGGCAGGAAGGCCAGTGTGGCTGGGGCCACGTAAGCAAAGAGAGGAGGCAAGATGAAGTCAGAGAGGCACCAGGAGGTTAGGCGGGTAGCGTAAGGCCTGTGGGCCATTGCAAGGGCTTTGGCTTCCACTGGGAGAGAAACTGGGAGCCATGAGAGGCCTTTGAAGGGAGAAGTGACTTGAGCTGACCTTGGTTCAAAAGGATCTCTCTGATGACTGCATAGAGAATAGACTGTAATGGGGTGAGGGTAGGGACGGGGTTGCTGGAGAAGGCTGCCTACCTAGCATCCTTGGGTATTCTTTGCTGCTGTGTGTGCTCAGTTGTGTCTGACCCTTTGTGACCCCATGGACTGTAGCCCACCAGGGTCATCTGCCCATGGAGTTTTCCAGGCAAGAATACTGGAGTCGGGTACCATTTTCTTCTCCAGAGGATCTTCCCAACCCAGGGATCAAACCCACATGTCTTGTGTCTCCTGGATTGGTGGGCAAGTTCTTTACCACTAGCACCACCTGGGAAGCCTGGATATTCTTTGGCCTTCTCCAAGTGCACCCCTTCTCATGAGACAAAGTGTGAGGGTAGTCAAAAGGAATGCTGCCTGGAACTATAAGGATTCCTAGCAGCCCCCACCTTTAGAGCTTGTAGGTTTATTCCTGGGCCTGCTTACACCTCTTTATAAGTCCATACTAAAGAGGGAAACTCTTGTTGCCCGAGTGTAGCCCCAGACCTAAGGCAGGAGCAGCATTTGGTGGGAGAGAGGAACTGGTTTGTGGGCAGCGCTTGGGCTTGCAGACTGGACAGTCACACCAGGTCCCTCAGGGCAGGATGGAGCCCTGGGTGAGAGGAATGGGTGGGCCAGGGTCGTGCTCGTCCTATGCTCCCACATTCAGGTAGAGTATTCCAAACTATCATGAAGTTGTATTTGTCAAGGTAGGAAGAGCCAACATACTTTATTTAACACTCTGTTAGCTTTTAAATACTTACACACACAGCTTCCATTTTTACTCTTGCCTCTACCCATGGTAATGTGAGGGGTGGGCCTGCTACAACATTTAGTTTTATTTAAGGAAAACAGGTAGAACACCCCATGAATAAGTATTTCCTAAGACGACTGTCTAATCAGCCATGTCAAATAAGCCAGTGTCTTGTGTTATACAGTCTTTGAGATGACTGGGAAACAGAAATGTCTGGCATTTACATTTCCCATTAGAACTTTGCTAAGGATGATCCTAACATAATGGAGACTATATTATTGCATTGATGCATTTAATTTCAAAGAATATATTCTAAGATAAAGATTTTATAGCATTGCATGTCATAAAGAACACAATTATCATTACTTTGCTGTAAGATAATAAATTTCTGGTTGTCTTTTCTTTTCCTAACAGCATTCCTGGTTCTTCTTTGCAATTATCCTAAAATCCATGGCACAGCACTTGACTGACACGAATAAAATTCAGGTAAGATCATATGTAATAAAATAGCATCCAACAATTATGCTCATGAATGTTCTCTTAATAATGAATATTCTCTTATTAGTTCCATTTTTATTTGTTTTATAAACCTTACTGATTAATGCTCACTGCTTTAAGAATTTTTTTTATGTGGACCATTTTTAAAGTCTTTATGGAATTTGTTACAATATTACTCCTGTTTTATGTTTTGGTTTTTTGCTAGCAAGGCACGTGAGATCTTAGCCTCCCCCAGAGAGTGAGGGTGTTAGTCAGTCATGTCCAACTCTTTTCGACCCCGTGGAGTGTAGCCTGCCAGACTCCTTGTCCATGGAATTCTCCAGGCAAGAATACTGGAGTGAGTAACCATTCCCTTCTCCAGGGGATCTTCTTGACCCAGGGATTGAACCTGGATCTCATGCACTGCAGGCAGATTCTTTACTGTCTGAGCCATCAGGGAAATCCCTTAGTCCCCCAGTCAGGGATCGAACCCACACGCCTTGCCTTGGAAGGCAAAGTCTTAGCCACTGGACCACCAGGGAAGTCCCTGCTCATTGCTTTCTGTGCGGGAGACGTGATTATTGTGTCAGTACATGTCCTTCAGAAGCAGATGGAAGGACAAAGTTAGAAATGCAAAATGACTGTAAAGGATAAAAGAACAGGCAAAAGGACTAGGGAGGTCTGAGGCCTGTGAAAGGAAATGGCAAAGGAAGGAGGATGACTGGAAAGAGCCTCGCAGTGAGACAGTTTTAGCTGGACCAACGGGCTGTCTGAGAGCAAAGAGTGTTCATGAGGAAAGTCCTGCATTAGGCAGATGATCTGACTCTGGTACCTCTCTGCAAGCTTGGAGCAGCCAGAGAGAATGTGACCTTGGTGACCTTGGCATGGTCTCTTGAGTGCATCCCCAAAACTCCGTAACTGTTTCTTTCATCACAGCAAGTTTTGTCTCAAAGGAATATCAAGTTTTGTCTCAAAGGAATGAGCTGTGCACATCCTTGACTGCCACCTGTGGTCCACGGTCCACAGATTACACTACATTTTGAAAATGTCTCTGATTCTGCCCCTCCATAGCTTCCCTGGGCCTCTCTTCCTGAAAAATGGAGGCTAGTGGGATTTGATTAACTGTAGCCTGTTACTGTGGCTGGCCTGAGGACCTTACATGGTTCTTCTCATCACCTCCCTCCTCTGCCATCCACTCTAGATTCCCCTCACCCTCAGCAAGCAGCTCTGAAGGTCTCAGTCACTTACCTGTATTGTGGCCCAAATGCTCATTCCAAAGGGGTCTGGAGCGGTCTCCGCCTTTGGACAATAAACTCTACTCTACTTGGACTATTTGTAGTTATAGTTGGGTAAGGAGGATCAAGAACCACCCAAGTGGATTGCCTGAGTTCTGCACGTATTTCTCTCCATTCTCTTTGTGGGTAAGAGCAGGCAGAAACCTCAGACACTATGCCTCCTTCACTGGGAGACTAAATCAGAACAATATTGCATGGGGTGGGGATAGTGGTGAATAGCAATTATTGTCTTCCTTTTTACTGTTGGTGGGGGAAGGGCAGTGTCCCAGGCCAAAACTTATAGAGCCCATTGAAGAAGGACTTCAGAATCATTATATCAGACACTTACTCAAGCTGCAGGATACTTTTTTTAGGGACCCTGTCTCCTTTTCATTCAGTGTGTACCAGATTTGAGAACTGACTCAGGTCCAGGAAGACAGAGGCCAAGTTACCCTTGGCCAAGCATCCAGTCAAGCATCCAGTGTGTGTTTACTCCAAATGCCAATTGTGTCAATACAAATTATACATTTAGACCAGATAAATGACTATTGGTCAGATCTTTGAAGCCAGTGGACCTGCTGCCTACAGAACTTAGGACTACTTTATTAATCCTGTGAGTTTCTACTCTAAGCAGGTGGACATGATGGTATTTTGGTCTCCAGATATCAATATCAATATCAATTCAGATCCTGTGTCCACTAGTGCTTCAAATGTTTGAGTGTTGCCCCGAGTGTAATCACCTAAGAAAATCCTACAGAGTCCTTTGGAGAAGGACTTTAGAATCATTACATTAGACACTTACTCAAGCTGCCGGGCATTTTCTTTAGGGACCCTGCCTCCTCTTCAGCCAGCGTGTACCATATTTGAGAACAGACTCAGGTCCAGGAAGATGGAGGAGTCATGGCTATTTGTTGGGACAGAGATCCTTGTCTTCTGATGGTCCATTCTTGTCTTATTGGTGGATATGAAGCAATGCCATTGTTGCCTGCTGCCTGTCTTGTCCCTAGGGATTCCACACATCATTAACCAGCCCTACAGCTTCCTGGGAGTCAAGCCCCCTTGACTGCTCTCCAGACTTGCCATTTGTCCTGATCATCACAGCCACTGGTGCCTGGAGATTGGGTACAATCACATGACCTCTGTATATAAGCTAACTCTCATTCTTATGGCTGTTAGTGAGCCAACACTGTGTTTGTCTCTCCCACCTGCAGAGGGGAGATACCACTGAATGTCTAAGGGATGTTAGTGCATGGCTTTGGTGCATAGTGGGTCTTCTGGGCTCATATTTCCATTCCTATATGTCCACCTCCCTCTGCCTGTTTATCCCTTCCTCTATCATCTGCCAGGGCAACCAGGTATTTTCATCCTGCTTAAAATGAGCCATCTCCAAGACTCTTAAGAGCCACCTAACAGTGAGTGGTCCATCCCCTGAATTCTTGTTTAAGCCCATGTCCTGACAAAGTGCCCTCAAGTCAGTGAATTTGAATTTGTCCACTCTTCCATTCTGGCCATGTTGATCAAACACCAGCAACACTGTCTCAGTGGTACTCCCATGTGGTCCCTGCTATTACATGCTGTGCTGTTTTGAGTTGCTCAGTTGTGTCCCAACTCTTTGTGGCCCCATGAACTGTAGCCCACCCGTCTCCTCTGCCCATGGAATTTTTCCAGGCAAGTATATTGGAGTGGGCTGCATTTCCCTTGCCAGGTGATCTTCCTGACCCAGGGATCAAACCCGAATCTCTTGCTTCTCCTGCATTGGCTGGTGAGTTCTTTACCACTACCACCACCTGGGAAACCATACCTGGCACATGCTAGCTAAATCTTATTAACTGCTTGGGGTATACAGTCTTCCTTACCTTATTAGGCTGAGCAGGTTCACACCTGTGTTAAGCTGGGGTTTAACCCCCAGTTAATGGCCGGAGCTTCAGGAGAAGAGGAAGGACAGCTCCCAAAGGGTCTGCCTGTTGCCTTGCAGGCTTCTGCAGCGTCTTCCCACGTGCCAGAATTGCTGCCTCTTAGTGGAGAGGAACGGGGCACTGAGGATTCAGGGAACTCTGCAGAGCCACCATCCTTGGGTTTTCCATCCACACCTCCAGCCCTCAGGTCTTTCCAAACATGGTCTTGGTATAACATAAGAGACCTGCCCTGGCTTCACATCTAATCATCTCTAGTATTCCAGAACTCTGAATTCTTAAGCCCTATGTTTGCTTTTCAGCTGTGTCTGTTCTGCTCCCAGAGATAACAGCCTCCCACCTGGGAGCAAGAGAAAATCTAACATGAAGATAAGGACGATTCCTGTCTCTCTGTTATTAAGCTATATCAGGACACCTCAGCATTATAACCCTTGCTCTGCCATTAACATGTTAGATGATAAAAAAAGACACTGAACAGCCTGCTTTCCCATCTGTAAAAACAACAGACTGGACTAAAATCTTTCAGTTCCCACTAGTATATATCTGCTCAAATCGATAGATTACAAACATGCTGTGAACAGCCTAAGAATAGAACTTCTCATGGACAGCGGTTCACAGTCACTGAGCCTAGCTCCCGTTTCATGACCCTCTTCAGGAGCAGCCACCACACCCAGTTTTCATCCAAGGGCACATGACCGTCTAATGTTCTAACCATCTCTATTTATCACACTAAGAGACAGATGCCATCATTTGACTTAAAAACATTCCCAATAAGTGTCTCCCAAGCTATTTGGATTTTCTTTTTTTATTTTTTTTTAACTGTGAAGTGAATGGCTTTCTTTGTTATTAAAAAAAATTTCCACTATCAGGAAGATTTGAGGAAGTCATATCCTCTAGTCTGGTCCTCTGAGAGGCAGATAGCACCTCCCTGGCATCCCTGCTTTCTTATCCTCGTCAATTCCTATTTACTAGAAAATCCCAAATGCCTTCTCAACACTGAGCTCTAGTAGTGAAAGGTTGCTTGTATTGGCTGCATGTTTTGTTTTCCATCAGCCCCTTATTCCTAACACAACTCCCAAATGCCTGAAACTCAGCCCCTGCATTCTGCATCTGGTCCTTGTGACCTCTGCTGAATCATAGCCCAGGTTTTCCAGCAGGTTCCAGCTTGCAGCTGTGGCTCCGACTGTCACCTCACTGCCTTCCTCCTCTTCCTGAGACAGAAAGCCCACTGCCCCAGCTCAGCAGTTCTCCCCTCTCAAGCCCTTGGGATAGACTTCTGGAGAAGAATTTAAAATATTACTCATTGGGAATTCCCTGGTGGTCTAGTGGTTAGAACTTGGCGCTTTCACTGCTGGGGACAGGGTTCGATCCCTAGTCAGGGATCCTGACTAGGATCCTACAAACCGTGTGGCACAACCAAAAAAATTAAAACATCAAAATGTTACCTGTGTACCAATCAGCGTGTCTTGGGGTTAAGAGTGGGAGTAGGCTTCAAGGGGAATTTGAAAGGAAGACCAAAAAAGGGACGGGGAGGAGGAACAGAGGAATTATCAAGGTCCAGGCTGTTCATGCCTATCCCTGTGAAGAAAATGTTGGCACCAAAGTGTTTAATGTCTCTTGGAGGACTAACACAGTGAAAAGAGGAAAACGACAATTGTGCTTTGATTATCTAAAACCTGATTGTTGCTTTCACAGGTGACTCGTTTACCCTTATTTCTCAAGGTATATGGAGCAGAATGAAAAATGATGTATGCAGTTAAATCCATTAGGTTTATTTGTTGTCAATATAATTTTAGTTCAATAGTAAACTTTGAATATATACAGAGAGTAACCATGAGATTCTTAAAGTGACAGTCATTTCCTGGTAAAAATGGCTTTAAAAAAGCCAGTCGAAGCCAACTGCAGATTCTGTGGTTAATTAGTGTTTGTGCTATGCAGTTTCTCTAACTTTAGCCTCCATGGTTTTTATTCTTGCCTCATGGAAGGTTGAGTGCTTAAAATTTAAGAAAATAAAGGTTAGTCAAACTCTCAATTGTCTGTTTCTGTCTATAGTGAAATTGCAAGTCTAATTTTAAAGCCATCTTGTAAAGGTGAATAAATCTTACCTATCTTGTGCAAGGAAATTGTATAAATTCACAAAGCAGTGACAGAAATGGGAAAACTCAGCTGCCTGAAATTTTCCGAGTTAAAATAGGAGGGGTAGATTTCTGTACCTGAGGGCACTCTTTAGGGGCGTATAGAGTTTTACTCAGTTTATGTTGAGTAATCTCACAGCCAAACCATTTTTTACCTTATGGCAAAAGCGTTTTGAGAGTGAAGTCTCACTGACAACTGTCATGGGCCTATGCTAATACCACTGAGTTAAGACCAGCCAGTGTAGACTTCCATCTATAAGACGAATAATGTTTGAGCATCTAATGGAAAACATGGGGATTATAGTTGATAGCACTGTATTGTATAATTGAAATTTGCTGGGAAAGTAGAACTTAAATGTTCTCTCCCAAAAAATATGTATGTGAGCTGATGGATGGCTTAATTAACTAGATGAGGGGTGGGGATTCTTTCACAATTTATTATGTGCATGAAAACACCAGAGTGTATGCTTTAAATATGTTATAATTTTGTATGTCAGTTATGTCTCTTATAAAACTGAAATAACTTTTATAAAAAAGCTCAGCTGGCACTCACAACTTAGAGGACATTTCAAACTAATATCTGTACTCGTTCAGTTATTCATTCATTGACTTCTTATAGTTGTTTATTGGAGGATTCCTATTAATAGTTTTAAAAATCAAAATAATTGATTTTTAAATTAGAGAACTGTGGATCAAAGAAAATCTAGAATAATAGTCATTAAACATTCATAGTAGTTATTTCCTGAGAAGGCAAGAATGGGTATTAATAGGTTATAAAATATGTTACATTTCTATGTTTTCTGAATAGTTTGTAATTCATATATGTTATAATTTATAATGAAAAAGTGAAAGTTTTATTGGCCAAAATAGAAAAAAAAATTCACTGAAAAGTGGAAATCATGACCTTGAAATTGAAATGGCTTCTGATTTCATTATTGCTTTCAAGTTTCCAAAAAGACTTTTTGTTTGATAATAAATAGAATGAAGTAAGTCTTACAGGTTATGTTTTCCAGGCTTAGTATTTCACAGGTCTCATTGTAAAGAAATGATCCATTCTTTCCTTAGCTTTCTCGGCCTCAAAGATTTCCCGAATCTTTTCAAAATGAATTGGACAATCTTGTCATGAGCCTCGCTGACCACATGATTTGGAAAAACAAAGAGGCACTTGAAGAAACAAGAAGGGCAAACCACAGCGTTGCCAGATTTCTTAAGGTACATTATACAAAGTCATGATTCTGTTCAAGTCTGTGTGATAGTGGCTATGAGATACTCTACGTGTTAATTAAGTCACAGGTTCATTTATGATGAAAAGTCAAGACTACCACGATTAGATGAATGCTTTCATCTATATGTCTTTCTTGCTTGGAATACTTTCTGATTTTTTTTTCCAATTTGGAGTCCTATAGAACAAAAATCAAGGTTAGAGAAAATTATCTGCTTGAATATTGCCAAATGCAGGACTTCTAAATATTTTTAAAGAGAAAACTGAGATTTTTAAAGAAGAACTTGTCCTGAGGCAACATTTTTGTCTCGGACTTTTCTATCCTTGAAGTGCTATTTTGGCATGGCTACAGCTCTCACAGTGATGCCAAATAGCCACTTTGGAAAAATGTGGGGGCATTGAGCATTTTTGTTGTTTTACTTCCAGGCTCTTTTTTACATGATGAAAATATTATAAATTAGCTACATAAAAGGAAAATGATCAGTTAAAGTATTGAGCAGCATAAAATGAAATATATATATATGCATGCCTATAGCAATATTTCTTTATATTAAATTAGGAAGAAAAATGAGCTTAGTCCAAAAATAGCTAATGTAGAATGATGGTGTATCACTCAACAGATAATGCATCCAATCAGAAAGATAATGTTTTTCTTCTGTTCCTTCTTTTGCCCAACTGTTGACTATTGGTGACCTTGATGAAGACACTTTTCTTGTTTTTTTGTGGTAGACACCAAGACATACTGGATAGTTGTGGGAACTTATCAATAAATACTAGTTACAAAGAGACTACGGAGATAGATGGAAAATTAGCTGAAGTTGTCATTTGTGAATTTTAATTCAGTCTAATTTCTTTTTTGATGTGTTAAATGCTATTTCAAATTATGTACTACGCATGTTTACCTCTTGAAGTTTCTTCTTCACTGTTTTATATCTTGTTTTTGCTTTTTTCTTGCTTCAAGAAAGAGAAAGAGATGGTCAGGGTTAAGGAGGAAGAGAGTAAAACAGAAAAAACACTTACTTTAATTTCTACCACATTTTAAGACCTATGAGAATAAAGTTTGTTACTATGCTAGTAGTTTATTTGAAGTGCTTGATGCAAAAGAAAATTTGGAGAAAATGACATTTTGTCCAATTTGTAAGCACACTGCATTTAAGAAACATCTGCAGAGTATTCTTCCCTAAATTGCAAAAAAAAAAAAAAAATGTTGCATAAGCAAGTCTCTTAAAAAGGGATAAGACCCCTTATATACCCTCTTTGGCTTAAATGTTCTGTACTTATTAGAAAAATAAAAATGCTTTCCTTGGACCTCATTTATGCAAAAGTAGCTTCTGGCGGTACATAAAGTAGTGTCTAACAGGAATGTCCAAGGTGAAAAGAGACACAAAGTATACAGCTAATGGCGAAAAGCCTATAAGATATGCGGATCCATGAACTGCAGACTGAAAGCAGTACTTTCGTGAAGTTCACAAATGGAAACACTAACAGTATATTTTACATTATTAAAATCTATTGTACAAGCATTGTTTTCAGATTATTGTTTTGATGGAATTTATTTGACCCAGAAAGCTTTTTTTAAAATGTTTGTAAAGTTTATTATGTGAATCATTTGAACACAGAGAGGAAAAGAGAAAAGAAGACGACATGATTTTTTATGTTAAATTGAATGTAGTCATTTGGCATAACGCATGTGAATTGATGAACTCTGAGTGTTCAGCTGCTCAACACTGCCCCACTGTTGGCATTATAAGACTTTTATATTCCCAGAAAATAGTTATTCACTTAACTTAGGTTTCAAATGACTTTTATCTCTTTTGGTTGTTGAATTCTATATTAGTAATCTAATACTGTAAATTAGTTGTCATCAGAATTTAACAATTGAACTATCATAACACCATGGTTGTACCAAGATTGTTTTCCAAAAATGGAGAATGTGGTACCTCCGGGGTGACCACATGAAAGTGTCCTAGGTGAGAAAATGTCCTCCTTTATCTTACATCGTGGGAAAATAATGTTTTTGTAGCACATAGGCCAGAAACCTTGTTCATTTCTCTGACTGTTCTCTCCTAGAGATAGACAGGATGCAAATGCATGCGTGTCTACATATGTAGCTTCTGTGATTTTTTTTTTTTCCACTACCAATCTGGGTCACAACTCTAATTTACTTGAGAGTAACTGTCTAGATACTCTTCTCTTGCAAATATAATACCAAGGAGGTAGCAAAGGAAAGTTCATTCTGATTTTAATTTTCCTTCTTAGACAGCCATGTCTTTTTACCCACTCTTCTGACTATTCTCTAACTTTATTTCAATTTGCTTTTGGAAACCATTTGGCAATCATCTAATATAAAAGACAGATTTTGGTAGCAAAATATGTTAAAGAAACATCTGTGATATTTCTGTCTAAATATCAAAAAAAAAAGATGGATAAGCAAGTCTATGAAAGGGAAAGTCTTTATATTTACTCTCTTTCACTTAAATGTTCTGTGTTTCTGGAATAAATAAATGGTTTCTATAAATTCCATCTATGCAAAAGTTGCTGTGGTGGTACATAAGTAAATACCTAGTAAAGTATCCAGATGAGAAAGAAAAAGATGGACCGAGTAGTTTTGTAAAATATAAAGGGAAAAGGGTATCAGATTGCGTGTTTTGTAATTTGAGTTCATAACTGATCGCTACACAAGCTATAGAATAAAATTCTCATTGCTTCTCACAGTTGGTGAAACAAAATAAATAATTTTTATTACAATATATCTTTGCATGTTTAATTTAGAATATTTTCCTTTCAGTTCAGTTCAGTTCAGTCACTCAGTCATGTCCGACTCTTTGCTACTCCATGAATCACAGCACGCCAGGCCTCCCTGACCATCACCAACTCCCGGAGTTCATTCAGACTCACGTCCATCAAGTCAGTGATGCCATCCAGCCATCTCATCCTCTGTTGTCCCCTTCTCCTCCTGCCCCCAATCCCTCCCAGCATCAGAGTCTTTTCCAATGAGTCAACTCTTCGCATGAGATGGCCAAAGTACTGGAGCTTCAGCTTTAGCATCATTCCTTCCAAAGAACAACCAGGGCTGATCTCCTTTAGAATGGACTGGTTGGATCTCCTTGCAGTCCAAGGGACTCTCACGGGTCTTCTCCAATACCACAGTTCAAAAGCATCAATTCTTCGGTGTTCAGCCTTCTTCACAGTCCAACTCTCACATCCATACATGAGCACAGGAAAAACCATAGCCTTGACTAGACGGACCTTAGTCGGCAAAGTAATGTCTCTGCTTTTGAATATACTATCTAGGTTGGTCATAACTTTCCTTCCAAGGAGTAAGCATCTTTTAATTTCATGGCTGCAGTCACCATCTGCAGTGATTTTGGAGCCCCAAAACATAAAGTCTGACACTGTTTCCACTGTTTCCCCATCTATTTCCCATGAAGTGATGGGACCAGATGCCATGATCTTCGTTTTCTGAATGTTGAGCTTTAAGCCAACTTTTTCACTCTCCTCTTTCACTTTCATCAAGAGACTTTTTAGTTCCTCCTGACTTTCTACCATAAGGGTGGTGTCATCTGCTTATCTGAGGTCATTGATATTTCTCCCGGCAATCTTGATTCCAGCTTGTGTTTGTTCCAGCCCAACATTTCTCATGATGTACTCTGCATATAAGTTAAATAAGCAGGGTGACAATATACAGCCTTGATGTACTCCTTTTCCTATTTGGAACCAGTCTGTTGTTCCATGTCCAGTTCTAACTGTTGCTTCCTGACCTATGTACAGATTTCTCAAGAGGCAGGCCAGATGGTCTGGTATTCCCATCTCTCTCAGAATTTTCCACAGTTTATTGTGATCCACACAGTCAAAGGCTTTGGCATAGTCAATAAAGCAGAAATAGATGTTTTTCTGGAACTCTCATGCTTTTTCGATGATCCAGTGGATGTTGGCAATTTGATCTCTGGTTCCTCTGCCTTTTCTAAAACCAGCTTATTTTCCTTTATTAAGCCAAACTGAGAAAAAGTCTGGTAGGATATGTTATTCTTTATATCAACAATCTGCAAATCTTTTTCTGTAAAGGGTCAAATGTTAAATATTTTTAGTTTTGCAGACCATACAGTCTCTGTGGCAAGTACCCAACTCAGCTAGAAACAATCATAGACCATTCTGTGTTAGTCACTCAGTTGTGTTTAACTCTTGCAACTCCATGGAGTGTAGCCTGCCAGGCCCCTCAAGCTTTGGGATTCTCCAGGCAAGAATACTGGAATGGGTTGCCATTTCATTCCCCAGGGTATCTTCCTGACCCAGAGATTGAACTCGGGTCTCCTGCATTGCCGGCAGACTCTACCATCTGAACCACCAGGGAAACCCTTAGACCGTTCACCATGGACAATATTTAAACAAATGGGTACAGCTGTGTCCCAGTAAAACATTATTTACAAAAACAAACAAGTGGGCCAGTTTTGGCTCATGGAACATAGTTTGCCACAGCCTACTATAAATTGTTTTCTGCTAATATGGAAGGTTAATATAAATTATTTTAAAACAAAAGTAGGGAGGCCCCTCCATGCTTTAACAATGAGTGAAAGATCCTCTGCTTTGGGGGTTAAGAAGATGCTGGAATGGGCCAGAAACAGTACGGATGACAGGAGAGACACATTTGATGAAGCTTGACCTGCAGGAGGGCTCTCTTCAGGAAAAAGGCTGATTCTACTGACTTTGTATCTTAGAAACAACCTGCCCCCCTTATCCCTCACTGACCCTTGAAAGGAGGATGACGAATTCACCACATAGGTCTTATATCTCAAGAAACTCTGAGTTTTCCTAGACCCCCAGGGTAGGCACCCTCCTCTTCATTTTCCCCATCCGTGGGTGGTGGAGTTTGGTCTCCTTTCAAAGTTCACAGATTAGCTACAGTAGCCTCTGGGAGGTGGCAACTGCAACCTTTCAATGACAGGACTCAACAGATTCCTCCAAGGTGCCCTGTGACTTCACCAAGGTATAATCAAGGTGCCCTGTGACTTCACCAAAGTGCTTCTGTTCTCGTGCTCTTTCTTGAGAAGTTTCTAGAACCCACAGTTATACTAGATGGTCTTCCTCTAAGCAAAGTGAGACCCAAGCTTCTTCCCAGCAAGAAGGAGACAGCAATAGCAGAGGTCTCCGGGGAGAGAGCTCCACGTTGGGAATATTCCAAGGGTCACCAGTTGGGACTTCATTCTACAGATGGAGAACCTTAGAGGACCTGACCCACTTGCTGAGAGCCTGCATAGTGCAGAGGACATCAAAGCCCTCTTCCTCCCTCCTCTACATCTTCTGCACCGGTGATTATGCTCTGGTGTTAACTTTCCTCACTGTTCAATTGGGAGATAGGAGGACCAGGGAGCCATTTACTTTTTTACTAAAGGGAGATAATTGAAAGAACTTAAATTCATACTGAAAATGAAAATATAAATGATATAGTATGTAATGAATAGGTACATAAAAAAAAACTCAGAATAAAACATAGAAAAATAGGGAAACAAAACAAACATATGATTGACCAATCAACTGGAAACGTTAGAGAAAATAACTCATGTTTATACATGGGCATATTCCAATGGGAAATCTTCCACTTGGTATACTACCTATAGGGCTTTCCAGGTGGCACTAGTGGCAAAGAACTCGCCTGCCAATTCGGGAGACATAAGAGACGTGGGTTCCATCCCTGGCTCAGGAAGATCCCCTGGAGGAGGTGGACGAGGGCATGGCAACCCACTCCAGTATTCTTGCCTGGAGAATCCTGTGGACAGAGGAGCCTGGCAGGCTACAGTCCATCGAGTTGCAAAGAGGTGGACATGACTGAAACAACTTAGCATGCACACACGCATACTGCCTATAACAAGATTTTATGTCCAGTCCTTTCTGAGAAAAGAGATTTGTTTGTAAAACTGAGGAGAGATTAAGAAATGTGAAACCATTACAATGGACCCTACTGGATTCTGGATGAGAAAGAAGCCTTCTATACTGAGTGATACAGCAGCTGAGAGATTTTCCCATGTGATACATATACTTGCACACTTGTGGATGGGTAGAATGAAACACGCATACAGTGATGACCTCCATAAGCTAATCTACTGTAGTGCCCAAGATGCTGCATCAGGAAGCATAGTCCATGCCCACTTCACACTTTTCCAGTGCAGGAACTGGCCCCTGTAGCTTGGTTACTGGTTACGTGGCCATTAGTCTTTGGGATAGATAGCAGATGCTGAGCCAACTTGCAATGCTTGCCTGACTCCTCTAAAGCTACCTACTGCTTAAGACTCTCATTACAGTTACGAGAGTGTGAAGACAGAGTAAGACAGACAGTGAGCAGCTCATGGATAGAAATCTCAGGCTGTCTTACCTTCACTCTTCAAGCTGCCTTGGCTGAAAAGAAAAGCTTTTGAAAGAGGCCAGTGAGATTGCAAAAAGTTTCCCTGACCTGTCTCTGCTGCCCCTATTCCTACCTGATATTGTACAATACATGATCTTCACCTAAGGAACTGTGGGAAAAAAATATTAAAAAACAATAATAAAATGTAGCAAAGTGGTTAAAAAATAGACAAGTAAAAGCTAAAATTTTCTATATGAAAAGGAAAGGGCTTTGCAATATTTCATTGCAAATCTCCAAGAGATGTTTTATGAAAAATAATAAATATGGATTTGTAACTTTGTGGTGTGTGTCCTATATCTGGTGTTTTAATTAGCTGCCATATGTGGATGAATGCTTAAGCATATTGTAGATATTGTTCAAACATTTATTATATAACACATTTAGTGAAATGTTATTTTACTTCAATATTTTAATCATCTTTTCTAACATCTTTAATGATCCTTAAAATAAAAACATCTGAATTTTATTTATTTATTTTTTTAGCGCTGCTTTACATTTATGGACCGGGGTTTTGTGTTTAAGATGGTTAACAATTACATCAGCATGTTCTCCTCTGGTGATCCCAAGGTAAGAACCACGTTTAGGCGTGATGGCTTTCTAAACTGTTGCATTACAAATAAATACGCTGGTCTCTGTGTATAATCTGTCTAAAACAATAACCCATCTATTATTTGTATCAAAAGATAATTTATGCAGTGAAAGGCAGGTTTTTAAAATGGCTCATCATCTCAGCAAGTCTCCAAGTCCTCCCCTTCATGGGGGACAAATGTACGTGGAGTTAAAGTGTTTACATTTCACTTCTGTTTCTTGTGGGCTGTGAGAGGAGTGATTCTGGCTGAAATTCTTCTTCCTCAGGTTTGCCCTGGACTGTCTTGGTTTTAGCAAGTTCCACTTCTCTGGAAATTTTCAGTCTTGGGCAAAATGGAACAGTTGATCACCTTATATAAATAGTGACTCTGTGTCGGGAGACAGGAAATAGTATTAATATCTAGGGAGCAGTGGTTCCCAAAGTGTGGTTCATAGACCAGTGATCTCAGAGCTGAGCTACTGTGGGTGGGCCCATAAATCTGGAATGCAGCAAGATTCCTATCACCTTCAGGTAATTTCTGTGTTCTTTCAAGTTTGAGAACCACTAAGCTATATAATATGGCATATGCCAGAGGGACATAAGACTGGAAATGGGCCAGACTCTGAAACTTGGATCATTAAGCTTTAAGGTTCTCAGTGTTGCAACCAACAGAAACTTACTCCACTCTGAGCAGAAGGGAATTTATTGGAAGGATATTGGGAGAACTAGGTTTGGAAAAGAGCAGAGACCAAGGCACTTCCAGGGCAAAAGAGTAATCAGAAAGGATGAACCTGGGGCCAAGGTCTGCTGCTCCTTAAATAATGAAATGGGACCATTTTTTCCCTCTTAACACTCTGCTTACATGCATACAGTGGAATATTACTTGGCCATAAAAAGTGAAATAAGGTCATTTGCAGCAATGTGGGTGGACTTCAAGATTATCTAAGTGAAGTAAGTCAGACAGAGAAAGACAAATACCATATGATACAACTTATATGTGAAATCTAATTTTTTTTAATACAAATAAACTTATTTAGAAAACAGAAATGGACTCACTTTAATTTATCGTTACCAAAGAGGAAATGTGGGAGGATGTGATAAATAGGAGATTGGGATGAACGTATACAGATTGCAACATATAAAATAGATATCTAATAAGGACCTACTGTATAGCGCAGGGAACTTTAGTTAATATTCTGTAATAACCTACTTGGGAAAAGAATCTTAAAAAGAATGGATATATATATATGTATTATAACTGATCACTTTGCTCTACATATGAAACTAACACAACATTATAAATCAACTATACTACAATAAAAATTTTTTTAAAAAGATTTGCACTCCAGAGAGGAAGCATGTAACTGGTCTGCTTTGGGTCACATGAAAGAGAAGGCACCTGAATTAACAGTTCCCCATTAACCTTTCCCCATCGGGAGGAAAATAAGTCCCCAAGAAAAGTCATCTAGATATTGGGAAAGAATATAGAAATATGTTTATGAATATAGAAATAGAATATATTTATGTTTAAAGAAATAAATATAGAAATTCCAAAAGTAAATAATGATCTTCTTGCCATACATCAACATGAATCTGCCACCAGGGTACACGTGTTCATTGTAAAGTAATTAGCCTCCAATTAAATAAATAAATTTAAATTAAAAAATAATAGTAATGATCTTCTTGGAGCATTTCATGTTAGGCTTAGGAGCCTGAATATTATTTTTTAGCTGTGGAGATTTAGCTAGGAGAACTGCATGATTATATGTCATTCCGTTTTGAAAATCCAGTTCTTTCTGTAAATATTTTTTGAAAGAATGTCCTTCATTAGTGCTCCAATTATGCATGAAATTTGCAGAATATCCTTTTAAGTATGATTTCAGTGACCCTAAATTATATATCTTATCAAAGACCAAATGGAACATGTTCAATGAAGAGTGATTACCATGTAATTTAATTATGTTCCTTTTCACTTTGATGTACAAAGGATTAAGTCAAATACTACCCTTGTTTGAGATGTCAGTATTCTAAATTACTGACTAAAGTTGTCACAAATTATGATTCTAAAATATCTGAGCAAATGAAATATATTTTTATTTTGTTAGATGTTTTTAGTGAATACAATGAATGCAAGCTAACTGAGTCTTAAAAATTGATTACTTAGTTTGCATGACAATGAAAATAGAATGGTTATGGAGTTGCTAATTGTTCCTATTTATGCGGTTGTATTAAGTTGTTTTGGATCATGTCTGCACTTCATTTATCACTGTCCTACTCAAAACATTGAGATGACAGACCTGTTTGCAAGGGCAGGGAAGGGGTGGAATGATGTACTCTCAGAATAAATGGCAGATGGAGAGAGATTTACTCCAAGTTTAGATTATCTGCACCATTGTCTTTCTTAACACTGGATCTTAGAAGTTGATTTGGAGTGATCTGCCCTTCAAGCTGAGTGTGGTTGTACATCTTAGTACATATGGTGAGGCACTGTTTTTCTCAGAATGAATATATTTTGCTATATGCTAAAAGAAATGAAAAAATAGAACTCAATAAGATTGTATCACATAGAAGCTCAAGGTAGGTTGCAAATGAAATCAGTTCCTGAACAGGCCTTGACCAATGTCCAAAAATAGGGTGCCTGACTACATTTACCACTTCAGAGGGGACAAAATCCTTTAAACTTAACAATGACCCAGTGGTCACACAAAAGTAACTCCATTTCCTTTTTAGAGATAAGATTCAAGTGCAGATTTTCTATTAGCTTTCTTAGTGTGTGAATAATAGTCATTCTTTTGCCTCTTTTTTAGACCTTATGCCAATATAAATTTGATTTTCTCCAAGAAGTATGTCAGCATGAACACTTTATTCCATTGTGTCTTCCCATAAGATCAGCAAACATTCCAGGTAAAAAGTCCCAGATTTTTATCAGTTCCTACAAAGGGATCACATCTATTTGTTTGTCTTACCTTCTTTGTTTGTATCCCTGTTTCCTCAGTCTTCGTTTTGTCTGAAATTGTCATATGGGCATTAGACCCAGGTAATCAGGTTAAAATGCAGAAAATGATAGCATGTGGTAAGGAGTACCGCACTGTATTTCTCAATTTTTGTTTATGTTCTCTTTTTCATCAAAGAGAAGGCCAACAAAGCCATACAATTGGTGCTTATAAATCAAAGAATGTTAACCTTGTAACTAGTACCAAGTTATCACTGCATTAGGCAGGCTGGTTAAGACAATCAAGGGGATCAAATCTGTTTTAGTCATTTGGATTCTCTGTTTACTATTTACTTACCAAGTAGCTCAGCTAGTAAAGAATCCACCTGCAATGCAGGAGACCCTGGTTCAGTTCCTGGGTTGGGAATTTACCCTGGAGAAGGTGTAGTTTACTATTTATCAATAAGTAAAAAGGATTGTTTACTATTTATCAGTAGCTCAGAGACCTGGTAGTCTCTTTGTAGATCTGATATTATCAATAGTAAACATAAAAACATGTTTCATAGCAAGCAGATTTCAGATAGAAGGAAAAAACAGTGCCCAAGAAGAAGGCTAAGAATTAAAATAATTCTGTTCATGACATTCTTTCTTAAGAGAAGAAGTAAACAACCAAAGCCTTGTCTTGAAAAGCAAAGCTTTATTGAAGGGATTCACTTGTATTTTAAGACAATATATTTTAATTTTTCAGTATAAATTACACATAGTTAATGAATATGGTGTTTATCTGAGTATGTATATAGCAGAACTTTTTGTTTATTTATATTAAATTTAGATCCTTTGACACCTTCAGAATCAATACAAGAATTACATGCATCAGGTAAATGATTTTTATTTTCTATTACACTATCTCAGCATCAATAACCACTTTGTATTTCGATAATATTGATGAGTATAGACACTTCATATTTCCAGTTTCTAGAGGCTAATAGTCATATCATCTAATCAAATATATAATCAAATATATAAAAATATCAAATATCATCTAATCAAAATAGGCAAAAAGTTGAGTGAGCATTTCTTTTATCACAAATAATAAATGCTTCCTTAGTTTGAATTCTTCCATACCCTATTCTCCAGAGTTTGAACTCTTTTTAGTTTCCCAAAGCATCAGAAATTTCCTTAGAGTGTAACCATACATGAAATTCCCAATCATATGTAATAACATGCTTATTCAATGCAACTGTCTTTATATGATATTTCTGTCAATAAGCCACAGCCTGGTTCTAACCCTTCTCTCAAAATTGAGATCATTAGAACCATATCAGTTTATTTTTACCCCAGAAAAGTTCATAACTTGAAATAGTCTAGGCAAATTTTTTTCTAGGTATAAATGGGCAATTTGCAAGTTTTGGTTTATTTCTGGCTCCTCACTGTTACTCAGTATTTCATGGGGAATTTTGTTTAACCTAAGCCCTTTGATGTTAGTTTCCTGAACTTCCACATTCCCTGAACTTCTGCCTTCAGCAGTATTTTCACGGACTGGAAAAAATCGATGTGTTTACTTTACTTCTGGTCAGATATGATTTGGAGTGTTCTAATAGTTCATTATTCCTAACATGTAGTCCTGGGTCGGAAGGATCACCAGAGTAAGAAACGGCACCCCACGCCAGTATTCTTGCTGGGAAAATCCCATGGACAGAGGAGCCTGGCAGGCTATGGTCCATGGGATCGCAAAAGAGTTGAACATGACTGAAATGACTCAGCATGCACTCATGCTCTGTTTTGGATAAGAATAAACAGTATTTACTGAATGCCCCTCTTCACATTTTTCATACAAGACTGCATTGTTGAATCCCGCCTAGTAGCAAGAGGGGTTTATAGTTGTTTGTTCCACCTCTCTTGATTGTAAAGTGATCATTTGACTTTCAGTAACATGATCTCTTTACCTTCCTCACAAAGATATGCCTGAATATTCAGTCACGAATGAATTTTGCCGCAAACACTTCTTAATCGGAATTCTGCTCCGAGAAGTTGGCTTTGCTCTGCAAGAAGATCAAGATATCAGGCACTTGGCTTTAGCTGTCCTAAAAAATCTAATGGCTAAGCATTCATTTGATGATCGATACAGAGAACCAGTAAGTGGTCTTTCTTTCTCCCTTCCCTAAGCACCATTTAATGGCTCACTGCATTAAGTGCCTATCAAACCTACAAGTCTATTGATGTTTATGTGAATCATTTCTTTTGACTCCTTTTCTACCTAGGAAAAGCAGGCCCAGATAGCCAGTTTATACATGCCGCTCTATGGCATGCTTCTGGACAATATGCCAAGGATTTACCTGAAGGACCTATATCCTTTTACCATCAATACGTCGAATCAGGTAAGTTTGCATAATATTCCAAGTGTCTATTTTAATAAAGAGTTTGCCTTTTTTTATATTTTTGGCCTCGGTAACCATTTTCCCCTAAATTGTGAGCAAACTAAGGATTAAACAGAACAGTGCTTCTTGCTAGGTGGTTTTTTGGTGCGGGGAGGGGAGCGTTGTTTGCTTTTGGTTTTTTGTTTATCTATTTTTTATTGCAGTATAACTGCTTTCACTGTTGTGTTACTTTCCGCTGTACAATGAAGTATATCAGCCATATGCATACATATATTCCCTCCCTGGTAGACCTCCCTCCCACCCAAGCCCTTCATTTCGCCCACCCCAGGTCATCTCAGAGCACTGAGCTCAGCTGTCTGTGTTATATATACAGCAGCTATCTAGCTGTCTGTGTTGCACATGGGAGTGGACATATGGGGCTTTCCTTGTGGCTTGGATGGTACTTTCTCAATTCTTTTCACCCTCTCCTTCCCCATCCCTCCTGTGTCCACACATCCATTCTCTACATCTGCATCTCTGTTCCTACCCTGCAAATAGGTTCATCTGTACCATTTTTCTAGATTCCATATATATGCATTAATATAGGTGTTTTGAGGTGTTTATACAGTGTCTAGAAGTTAGGAACTATGCCTGGAATTTTTGTTGACCTTGGACCAGTATCAGTTACTATCTATGTAACCTTCAATAAACTATACAACTTTTTCCTCATTTATAAAATGAAACAGAATACCTCTATCACAGGGTCCTTAGGAGGATTAAATGTGTAATAGAAAACATGCATCATAGACACTGGCACATTATAAGTACCTCACATCTAGTTTTTAGTAATAATATACATTTAAAAATCCATGATAATAGTGATAATCTAATCAATGAATTTATGACACCACTTATAGGTGGAATCTAAAAAATACAACAAAGTAGAGAATATAACAGAAAAAGAAGCAGAGTCACAGATATAGACAAAAAACTAGTGATTACCAGTAGGGAGAGGGAAGAGCCATAGGAATAGGGGTTAAGAGGTACAAAGTGTTATATATAAAATTATTATACTTCTATAAGCTATAAGGATATATTGTACAACATGGGGAATCTAGCCAGTATTTTATTATAACTGTAAATTGAGTGTAACCTTTAAAACTGTGAATCCCTATGTTCTATACTTATAACATATAATATTGTACATCAATTATAGTTCAGTTAAAAATTTTTTTTAATTGGTGAACTTATCAATAGCCATTATAGTCATTTAGTCCAGGGGTCCCCAACTTCTGGGATCTAATGCCTGATGATCTGAAGTAGTAATAATAGAAATAAAATGCACAATAAATGTAATGTGTTTGAATCATCTCCAAACCATCCTTCCTCCCAGGGTCTGTGGAAAAACTTTCTGCCACAAAACCGAAAGGTGCCAAAAAGATTGTGGACCACTGATCTAATCTATATCTGAAAGAGTTTCCAGTACATTGCTTAAAAATTTTTAAATCACATAAGAAATCAAATTGTGACTAAAATTAGAGTTTGACAGTATTCTCTTTCATTGCCTACTTTGGCAGAAGATTTTGCAAAAGTATAAAAAATCAAATCTCATATCATCTAATTGAAAATGTAATGAAGAAAACATTTGTAGGTTTATGATGTTGAAATATGTTAATTCCCACTAATCTCTTTTGTGCTTTGAATACAGGGGTCTAGAGATGACCTCAGTACCAACGGAGGATTCCACACCCAGTCAGCTATGAAACATGCCAACTCTGCAGACACATCATTTTCTAAAGATGTTTTAAATTCTATAGCAGGTACTTCAGACCTTCCAGACAATGGTGTTTAACACTCATCTGTGTTTACACTGTACATCACTATGCTTTTTACCCACTCATTCATTGTACATAATGTATGAGGCAAAGTATTCTGCATTTATATAGCTAAAGAGTCTTGTTACATGTTTCTCTGAATGTCATCCAACAACTTCCTCGTCTACTTAGTGTTCATTTCTACTTGGATTAAGAAGCAGTCTACTCCGATGTCATCAAATTGTTTCATTCTGGAAACAATCTTGATGTTTTCATTGCACACAGCCTTTTAAAATATAATAGCCCTTCCACTTCAAAGATTATTTTTAAGAACTATTTTGGAAATGTCATCTTAATTTCTTACAAACTGTCAAAAATTGAAAGCTGCTTCCTCCATAGCATCCTTAAGAACTTTTATTAAGCATTTTAAAACAGAAACGTTCTTTAAAAAGCTTTGTAAGAAATCAAAGGAGCACACTTTATTTCCAGTTATAATGGTCTAAATGTTCTTAAATCCTTCATACTGGCATGGCTGTTAAAATAATATTTTAAAAGTTGCATATCTTTCATGCCAATCCCAGACTCTATTGTGTCAGCCTTTCACAATACCTGAATGATCAGCATCTTTTTGGTTCATTTTAGCTTTGTGTGTGTGTGTGCGCACCCATGCATCTCATTACCGTCTGTGTGCTGTGGCTTGTGTTTACAGCATTTTCATCAATAGCTATTTCTACAGTAACCCATGCTGATTCCAGAGCTTCGCTAGCAAGTCTTGACTCCAACCCAAGTACCACTGAGAAGAGCAGTGAGAAGACTGACAACTGTGAAAAGGTACGCCTTCCCTCCCGAATTTACCAAGCGCATTACAAGTCAGCTGTCTCCTCCTCAATCCTTGTTGTTTCTTTCATCCCTAGATCCCAAGACCCTTGTCTCTGATAGGCTCAACTCTTCGATTTGACAAGTTAGATCAAGCAGAAACCAGGAGTCTTCTCATGTGCTTTCTGCACATTATGAAAACAATTTCGGAGGGTAAAGAGAGCTCTTTAAAATTAAATTAAAAAAAAAAAAAGGGAAAAAACTTTGAATTTCAAAGAGTCTCATGTTAGTTGGTGTTTCCTTTCAGAGACTCTGATTGCCTACTGGCAAAGAGCCCCCAGTCCAGAGGTGTCTGACTTCTTCAGCATCTTGGAGTAAGTTTCAGAGTTGATTACTTAAGACTTTTTTTCTAGAACCTTCAAATGATTTTAGTAAACAATTTTCCTTCTGAGTATCATATGGTGAATAATCTATCAATAATAATGCATAAACTCTATAAAGAAAACTGTATTTTTCTTTTAATGTACTTGGATGAACACTTTGTATAGACTTAAAAGTATGAATAATTAGAATGTGACTTATTTTTTTCCTTTCTAGCGTGTGTCTTCAAAATTTCAGATATCTAGGGAAACGGAACATAATAAGGTAATCATTTTAAATTCCAAAAGATTAGTCTGATCTTTTGAAAAGAATCATATATGTGTATGTTAGAAATCTTAAAATGCAAATAGGATTTTAAGGTTGACCTCACATTAAGCAAAGTATGTTTGATGATTACACTATACTCATAGTAGATCCAAGAATAGTTAATGTTGTCCGAAGAAAAAAGCACAAAACACACATTTCTGAAAGGAAACCACATTTCATGTAGCTTTTCAACCAATTTGTCTTCATATGAATGTAACTTAGAGGATGCATATTTAAGAAAATACTTCCAATATACTAAAAAAAAGAAGTTAGTCTGGAATAACTGTGCTCTCATCCTTTCCCATTAGAGACAGCAGTGCCCCCTCAGCACATTCCCTAAACCCTCAATTTCCCATTTCCAGAAGAAAATGTGGTTTTTCTCATAACATATGAAAGATTTCATTGTCCAGTAATCTCTTTGTCAGTTGCATTTTTTGTTTATATATCAGTTGCAAACACTGAGCTAAGATTAAAACCAGTTTTACTTGCAGAAAAATTGCTGCTGCGTTTAAATTTGTGCAGTCCACCCAGAACAATGGAACTCTCAAAGGATCTAATCCATCCTGCCAGACCTCTGGCCTTTTGTCACAATGGTACTGTCATATTTGCTTGATATTTAAAATTATATTGTGAGTGTACATGGATGTGTATGTGCGTGTGTGTGTATCGGGCTTCTCGGTGGCTCAATGGTCAAGAATCCACTGGCAGTGCTGGAGCCGAAGGAGACGCGGGTTAAATCCCTGAGAAGATTGCCTGGAGGAGGACGTGGCAGCCCACTCCAGTATTCCTGCCTGGACAGTCCCATGGACAGGGGAGCCTGGTGGGCTACAGTCCATAGGGTCACAGAGTGGGACATGACTGAAGCAATTTAGCACACACACGTGCATACATACATATATATATATATATCCAGTATTCTTGCCTGGAATAGGTTGCCATTTCCTTTTCCAGGGGATCTTCCCAATCCACAGATTGGACGTGGTCTCTGGTGTCTCCTGCATTGGCCGGTGGATTCTCGCATAGGGTCAATGAGTATCTTAATTTTTTTAAGCCTGGAAAGATATAATTCCAATCAATGACTATTTTCATGTTTGCTTATCTCTTGGTGACAAAGTAAACTGTGAGGTCATATCTCCCCTTTCCTTTCAGTAATTTTAATAATTTAACCATATTCTTAGAGTTTAATGTAATTTTTTAAGGGTCAAAGGCAGTAAGGAAGCATATCTGGCCCCATAAGCTCATGTTAGTTTTTTTAATCATCAGACTGATTTGACTAGCATAAAAAACCTAGGGGGTCATACTCCCCCACAGAAAACATTAGCCTGAAATGCTACCTTAAAGCTCCTCTGGGTCTAGTCAATCCAAATTCTTTGCTAAAGTTTTCTCCAGCTTGATTTATTCTTCCCAGGGGTATCATGATAATATACAATACGAAAATGGCTGTATTTTAGAAAGAATTTTAGAAAGTAATATGGAAGTAGTAAATGGCTAATAAATCATTGAATAAATTTTGCCTCTTTATCCATGGGGACCACTTGAGTGGCCCCCTTATGAGAAAGCAAATAAAAAATGTAATGGGCATGTTTTGGCAATTGGTAGTAGGAGAGAGGACCATAAACAATGACTTTAATGACGATCGTAACCCAGCTGAGGTCACTGCAGTTTAGAGGGTGTCTGGTAAGTTAGATTTCAGAGTCCTCCCTGAACACCTCCTGATTTTTTCCCCAAATCCCTTCCCCCAAACCATGACTTTTCCTCCAGGAGTTATAGACAGAAGGAGACTAGAAGTAATTCAGTCTCAAAGTTTAAGCCATACAGCCCCAAACCGATTATTCCCTGTAGCTGCAGAAATGACCCAGACTCTCTTGGCTACTGAAAACCAAAGTCAGATTTCCTGGGCCCCGATCCACTCAAAGCACTTGAGAAGTAAGACAGAGAGAAAACCATTGCTTGTTTTTGAGGCTTGACTCTTCAGTATCTCTTCCTTCAAATACTAAGAAGTAAGAGTCAAAGAGTTGTTTCAGACCAAATTTTACTTTTTTATATTTTACCCCCTAAAAATAGTTGATACCAATTGAGTTATGTAGTATTGTACTTTATAAATGTTTATCACTATGCCTTTCTGAGCAACCAATACGTTGGTTACGAGCAACCAACATAATATCTGTGGAATCCCATGATTTCATTAAATAATAATGAATATGATTGTGCAGAATTTAATTCTGTATCTATTATTTTGGCAGATGAATTCTTTACTACTAGTGCCACCTGGGAAACCCATTATCCTTTAGTATCTATTATCATTCTGAACCCTTTTTTGGCTTAAATAAAATTTCTCCAAAAGTACTTTTAAAGTTTCTGTCATTGTGTCACCCCATAATTAATGGTTTTTCATAAAAAGTCTCATTTTTCACAAAAAAAATGTTAATATGACACAATCAAGAGAATTTGAAATAACATTTGGTTTTCATATCCCTACGACTTTAACCATTTTTCCCATTTCATTTCCAGGATGCACACCACTTCCAGTCATGAAGGACAGAAGCAGCACAGATCACAAACTTTACCAATAATTCGAGGCAAAAATGCACTTTCTAACCCCAAACTCCTCCAGATGTTAGACAATACCATGACCAGTAAGTAAACCAGAAACAATAGCAACAAGATGGTTATCGTTTTTCTCTAGACAAGTGCAGGAAATAAATTCATTATGTTTCAGAATGTAGGGAATGTTGCTGTGCCCCTGAGACCACTGGTTTTCAGGCTTGCCGTAGCCCTGGGAACGTTCCTGAGAGGAGAGAATGAGCAGGGAGTAGTTTAAAAACGTAGTGTCCTGGGACTTCCCTATTGGTCCAGTGGTAAAGACTCTGAGCCCGGGGCGTGGGTCGGATCCCTCACTGGGGAACCAAGTGACTCTGGCATTGTGAGAGTTACGGTGGCCTCTCTCAACCTGATTATTATCCACTCTGGGAAGAGGAAAAAGTTGCCTGTGTCCTAGAAGCAGCAGGTGTGCCGTCTTGAATCCAGTGTTGCACACATTCTAGGTGTCAATGAGATAAAAAACGAGATCCAGTGTTTTCATATCATGTAAATGTTCTTGATTATGGACACGTGACCAAAGTTAGCTATTTGACAGTATTTGCCTTAACTTGTAAATACATTTAGTACCTTTCTGAAGAGGTCATTCATGCAGATCATCCACTCAGACTCTACATTTGATCTATTAACCTGGAGCATAAACTTGACCCAGACCAATTATGGAGGAAATAAGGCTATACGGAAAGCTGAACCAATGGAAAAGAAGTGGGAAATAAAGAACAGACTACTCTGATTCTTTAGAAATTCCATACCTGACCAATGAAAAGGGCACACACACTGTCTTCAGTGGTTCAAGCTACTGAAACAAGATGCCTCAGACTGTGTAGCTTAAACCAAAAATATTTACTTCTCCTAGTTCTAGAGGGTAGGAGATCCAAGATCAAGGTGCCAGCAGATTTGATGTCTGGTAGAATCCTGCCTTCCAAATGGCTACCTTCTTGCTGTGTCTTCACATGGTGGAGATAAAAATGACCCCTCTGGTATCTCTTTTTAAAAGGGCATTAATCCCAATCATGAGGGCTCCATTCTCATAACCTAATTACTTTTCAAAGACTCCACCTCCACATACCATCATATTGTGGATTAGGGCTTTGATCTATGAATTTGCTTTTTCATACTGTTCTGACTCAAGGGACATGAGTTTGAGCACACTCTGGGAAATAGTGAAGGGTGGGGAAGTCTGATGTGCCGCAGTCCATGGGGTTGCCAAGAGTCAGACATGACTTAATGACTCAGCAGCAACAACAATATGAATTTGGGGGGAAACACACCTATTCAGTCTATAGCATCCACTAAAAACTCTGTCTAGTATTCTTGCTTCAGCCGATAAAGAAATTGAATAAATGAAAGCATTTTGATTTACTAAATTACTCATCAAAACACCAGTGAAGATTGTATGTCTATACATAGGTTGTATATTGCATCTACATTGTACATACTGTATATATGTTGTATATGACTATGTTGTAATAGAAGAAAGTTTTTAATAGGGTACAAAGACTTGTCTCAGACCTTTATGCATTTTCTACTTTGGACTTTGTAGGCAACTCTAATGAAATAGACATTGTGCACCACGTGGACACGGAGGCCAACATCGCTACAGAGGTTTGCCTGACTATTCTAGACCTGCTGGCCCTCTTCACTCAGGTCCACCAGGTGAGTGTGACCACAGCATCTTCCGCAACATGATAAAACTAAAGATGGAGGTGTCATGTGAAGTCAAGACCATGTTTTTAAGACATTTAATGAAACCCATTAACCTTCCATAAATCAACCTGTGAGTGGAAAGCATCTTAAAGATGACATTCAGAATTCATCAGTTCAGTTCAGTTCATTTCAGTTGCTCAGTCGTGTCCGACTCCTTGTGATTCCATGAACCGCAGCACGCCATGCCTCCCTGTCCATCACCAACTCCCAGAGTCCACCCAAACCTGTGTCCATTGAGTCGGTGATGCCATCCAACCATTTTGTCCTCTGGTGTCCCCTTCTCCTCCTGCCTTCAATCTTTCCCAGCATCAGGGTCTTCTCCAATGAGTCAGCTCTTCATATCAGATGGCCAAAGTATTGGAGTTTCAGCTTCAACATCAGTCCTTCCAATGAACACCCAGGACTAGTTGGATCTCCTTGCAGTCCAAGGGACTCTCAAGAGTCTTCTCCAGTACCACAGTTCAAAAGCATCTATTCTTCGGCGCTCAACTTTCTTTATAGTCCAACTCTCACATCCGTACATGACTACTGGTAAAACCATAGCCTTGACTAGACAGACCTTTGTTGGCAAACTAATGTCTCTGCTTTTGAATATGCTGTCTAGGTTGGTCATAACTTTCCTTCCAAGAAGTAAGCGTCTTTTAATTTCAAGGCTGCAATCACCATCTGCAGTGATTTTGGAGCCCCCAAAAATAAAGTCTGACACTGTTTCCACTGTTTCCCCATCTATTTCCCATGAAGTGATGGGACCAGATGCCATGATCTTCGTTTTCTGAATGTTGAGCTTTAAGCCAATTTTTTCACTCTCGTCTTTCACTTTCATCAAGAGGCTTTTTAGTTCCTCTTCAATCACTCAGTCTTGTCCAACTCTTTGCAACCCCATGAACTACAGCACACCAAGCCTCCCTGTACCTCACTATCTCCCGAAGTTTTCCCAAGTTCATGTCCATTGAGTTGGTAATTCTATCTAACCATCTCATAGCCAGTTCAGAGAAAATATTTTTTGAAAGAATACAGGTATCCTTTCACTCATCCTAAATAAGTGCTGTGTTGAATTTCCAGAGACAACTCCAACAATCTGAATGTCAGAATTCAATGATGAAAAGGGTCTTCGACACCTACATGCTCTTTTTCCAAGTCAACCAATCAGCTACCGCACTGAAGCATGTGTTTGCCTCCTTGAGGCTGTTTGTGTGCAAGGTAAGAGTCCAGGTTCCTTGGAGAGCTCAGTGAACTGTTTATTACTGACACTGAAAGTGTTAGTCACTCAGTGTGTCCGACTCTTTGTGACCCTGTGGACTGTAGCCAGCCAGGCTCCTCTGTCCATGAAATTCTTCAGGCAAGAATAGTGTAGTGGGTTGCCAACCCCTTCTCTGAGGGATCCTCCCAACCCAGGCATTGAACCCAGGTCTTCTGCATTGCATGCAGATTCTTTACCATCTGAGCCACCAGGGATGCCCATTACTGACAGTAAACAAGCATTAATCCTTACGTCTCTCAGTAGGGTGGAAAGAAGGTTTGTTTGATTCTATGTTGATTTATTTGGTTTTACTGGACTGTTTGATTCATGGTCTCAGAATAAGTTCACAGCCTTGATGGCCTATCTGCTGGATATAAAAAGGGAATAAAATTGGCATTTGGCTTCCAATTCCTTGGGTTCTCAGTGTTTGTGGCAGAGAGTTAGGTAAAATGTACCCCATCAACTGTGATGTTAAATTGTTCCACTTCAGAAGAGTCGCCTTTGAGGACCTGTGGTTTTACAATGTGGAGTGAATAGAAACTATCTCAAAGCTCTCAATCTGTTGCTTTGAGTAGTCATCCCATATTGATGCAAAGGATACTTACAACATGTTATTTAGTCACTCAGTCATGTCCGACTCTTTTGTGACCCCATGGACCCTGCCAGGCTCCTTGGCCATGGGATTTCCCAGGCAAGAATTCACAGGAAGTGGGTTGCCATTTCCTCCTCCAGGGGATCTTCTTGACCCAGAGATCGAACCTGCAGCTTCTGCATTGGCAGGTGGATTCTTTACCACTGAGCCGCCATGAAAGCCCCAGTACTGGCACGCTGCTGCTGCTGCCGAGTCGCTTCAGTCATGTCCGACGCTGTGCGACCCCATAGACGGCAGCCCACCAGGCTCCCCCATCCCTGGGATTCTCCAGGCAAGAACACTGGAGTGGGTTGCCATTTCCTTCTCCAATGCATGAAAGTGAAAAGTGAAAGTGAAGTTGCTCAGTCGTGTCCAACTCTTAGCGACCCCATGGACTGTAGCCCACCAGGCTCCTCTGTCCATGGGATTTTCCAGGCAAGAGTACTGGAGTGGGGTGCCACTGCCTTCTCCAATAGACTTTGGTAAATAAAGTCATATCCTCTTCCACCTACAAATGGTAGAAAAGGTCTAGGTTTTTTTTAAAAAAAGGATTTTGTTCTAAGGAATTTTCAAATAGAATGAACAGAGCGAAGTGAAGGAATTTGCTCATTTCACCAGCACTTCTGTCTCCATAGTTTCCTTCAGCGTTTTTCCAAGGGCCTGCTGACCTGTGCGGATCATTCTGCTATGAAGTCCTCAAATGCTGTAACCACAGGTCACGGTCAACTCAGATGGAAGCATCAGCACTTCTATACTTCTTTATGAGGAAGAATTTTGAATTTAACAAGCAGAAGTCGATTGTACGGTCACACTTACAAGTAAGTGCTGCCAGTTTTCATTAAGGTTGTTAAAACCACTCATCTGTTTCAGCATTGATACAAGCTTCCTGTTTCCAGGGCAACCAGATCCCCATTCCTTCATCAGATCCTCTTTGAGGATGCTCATCACACTCAGTTCTGATTCACAGAAAGAGGGCAGCTGGACAGAAATTAGCAAAGTCCATAATTCCACTTGTACTTTTCCTTTTTTCTGCTGGGGAATAAATAGAATCATATGGAACAGAGGTCCCCAAGCCCAGTTTGGTCGATGGCCTGTTAGGAACTGGGCCACAAAGCAGGAATTGAGGGGAAAGCAAGCGAGTGAAGCTACATCTGTATTTACAGTCACTCCCCATCGCTTCCTTTACTGCCTGAGCTCACGCTCAGGGCTCTCACTGATTCTGCATTATGGTGAGCTATATAGTTACTTCATTATGTATCACAATGTAATAATAACAGAAATAAAGTGCACAATAGATGTGGTGTGCTTGAGCCACCCCCCCTGCCCCTGTCTTCCACAAAACTGGTCCCTGGGGCCAAAAAGGTTACAGACCACTGATAATAGACTACACAACTTGAGAAACCATGACTATTTCTAGGATGCCAAATTCCACCAGATTCTGAGCATATTCGTTGGGCCTTCAGGGATAAATTCATGATATATCCACCCATCTCAATGGTTTTCTTTACACCTACTATTTTGGAGTTACTTACTTTTGAGTTTCCATTTTTCTTTTCTCTTTCAGCTCATCAAGGCTGTAAGCCAGTTAATAGCTGATGCTGGCATTGGAGGCTCTCGTTTTCAGCATTCCCTTGCTATTATCAATAATTTTGCTAATGGAGACAAGCAAATGAAAGTAAGAAATGCATTGTGGACTTTTTTTTAAGGAATTGGGAATAAACTAAGCATTGGATTCTTTTTAGGAGATGTCAAAATCACAAAAAATCACAAATTCTGCATTTTGTTTATTGACACTTTGAGTCCTGACATTGAGTTGGCTTCCACTTTGAGCATGTAATCTATTAAATGATATTACCTAGGTATGGGGCTGAATGATATGGAACAATAAAACTAACCACATATATCAAATACATATATATGCATATATATATGTATATATATAGCACACAGTGATTCTCTCATAATCTTATTCTTGGTCAAATTCATTTTACTTTTCTTTTGGAACTTTCTGGGGATATCTCCTTCAATCATTATACTGAAAAGTCCTGGGGTAGAGCCTGGTGACAGGCATGAGTGAACCCAGGGATTAAAATAAAGTTTTCAGATCTCTTTCCCCTATCATCTCTACTTTTTTGCCTCTCTGTCTCTCAGTTCAATTTTCTTCTTCATTTACTTCATTTGCAGGTAGGCTGTCTCCATGAGCTTACTCTCTCAGAAATTCTGAGGACACTGGTAGTAATCTCTGAGTGGGAAATTAAAGTCCCTAGACTGAGTCTCTTTGATCCAACCTTATATCATATGCCCAATCCTTAAACCAATCACTGTGACCTAGGGTATCAAAGAATACCCAGGCCAGTATCATGTACAGCCCTGGTATCTGGGAAGGAAGTGGTGTTATTGTTCAGTCACTAAGTTGTGTCTGACCATTTGCAACCCCATGGACCGCAGCACACCTCTGTCCTTCACTATCTCCCAGAGTTTGCTCAAATTCATGTCCATTGAGTCAGTGATGCTGTTTAACCATCTCATCCTCTGCTATCCTCATCTGCTTTTGCCTTCAATCTTTCCCAGCATCAGGGTCTTTTCCAGTGAGTCAGCACTACTCATCAGGTGGCCAAAGAACTGGAGCTTTAGCTTCAGCATCAGTCCTTCCAATGAATATTCAGGGTTGATTTCCTTTAGGATTGACTGGTTTGATCTCCTTGCAGTCCAAGGGAAGGAAGCAGGCACTGACAAATCACACGAACCAGAGCCAGAGAAGACGCTAGGCGATGTCAAAGGACAGTTAGGATGCTATCACTAGAAGGAGATAGGCTAGAAGACTAAGTGGACTCTACTATGACTCATCTTCAAATGTGCACAATCGCAATCACAATACATGGAATTTATCCACAGAGAATATACATATTTGTGAACAGTGTATAGAATGCACCAGACCATGATGCCAGGCCATAGCTAAAAGCATAACTTGAAGTGAGTTAACTTGTGAAATCTAAACAGATAATGACCCAGGCTCTCTGTTTTCCAAAGAACAGCAATTTCCCAGCAGAGGTGAAAGACCTGACTAAACGAATAAGGACTGTTTTGATGGCCACGGCTCAGATGAAGGAGCATGAGAAGGATCCAGAGATGCTGGTGGATCTCCAGTACAGCCTGGCAAACTCCTACGCCAGCACCCCTGAGCTGCGGAGGACCTGGCTAGAAAGCATGGCCAAAATTCATGCAAGAAATGGAGACTTATCTGAGGTGATCAGCAAAGACTCGGTCCTTCTTTGTCAGCATAGTCCTCTTAATCAGGACCATTGGATTGTCATTTATATCAGGAATATAAAAAGTTACCGTATTCCCCAACTGATGTCAATACGACCTGATTTTATTGGATTGACCAAAACGTTCATTCGGGTTTCTCTCTAAGAGTAGATGGAAGACTCCAAATGAACTTTTTGGCCAACCCAATATGTTATGTGCAATACATTTGCATGTAAGATTCAAGGATACCTGACTCCACGTAAATGATATCAAATAAAAGCCAGAGTCTAGGGGGACCAGCTGCAGTTGTAGGGTGTGCAGTGGAGACCAAATGCTAAAGCCTGAGGCTAGGGAGGATGACTGTAAGGGTATCTGGAAGTTTAAAGTTATATAAGTTACTGTTGTGTGTGTTAGAACTTCCTCCCTGGAATTAGAGTGAAATGGAGAAACTTACCATCATGGTGAGTAAAGGCAGTTTTGAGTACTCTGTCCTCAAGTGCATCTCATCGAACTAGCAATAGAAAGGTTCACAGTTCTCAGGGCCACGTTGATGAGAGGCCACTGTGTGACAGTTAGAAATCATAGCTAACCTTTCTATGTCTGTTTAAACACTGGTGGATTTGCGGGCAACAACTCACAGCATCCATGTGGGGCAGTTCCAGACACTCAGAGGGAAAGTTCTGCTTTGTTCCCAAAATTTTGCCTGCTTTGGGAAGAGATGAGCTTGCCCAAGAAACCTGTAATTCTTCTAAATGCAGGGCTCTGGGACGGGTGTAGATCTGAGCAGAGGCCTCACTGGATAGCAGTTTGGTGAGGACAAAGATGAGCAACTCCAATTCCCTTGGACCACCCTGAATGTGGAGAAGTTCTCCACAAAACTTCAAAAGGAAATGCTCAAGTTATTTCGATTTCTTCAGCCGCTCAGCATCTAGTGTGTGTTCAGCAATGTTCTAGGGCTTTGCAAGAGATCTTAAAGAGCAATAAAATGTCACTCAAATAACCTGGTTGAAGAAAGCATACATGATACAGTAGGTCACTATTTCATCAACTGCCGCCTCTTGAGGCTACCACTTAAAGATGACAGAAATTCTAAGGGGGGCCATGGCTGGAGGTTAAAAAAAAAAGTAAGAAGACAGCTTATTTCACTTCCAATTTATATCCAGATGCTATTTAGAGAAAGAGGAGAAACATAGGTATTATTGCAGGAAGATAATTCTGTAGAAAAGTTCTTCAAGTCAGCTCATTCACCTACCTGTAAACTAAATCAAGAAAAGCAAATCAAAAAAAAAAAAAAACAAATATGCTTTTTATTCTTGAGGGTGTACTTTTTGGAAATCTAATTGATTCTTACTTTCGATTCTACCATGAAAAGGATTTCTCTGCATATTCTGATTTGGAATACAAACCCTCCTTGGAGGATTAGTCTGAATTAGACTGCTGGTAAAGTCTTTAGTATGAGATAGATGGTAAAATCTTCCTCTCACACTATTTGCTTTTCTCTTACAGGCGGCCATGTGTTACATCCATATAGCTGCCCTCATCGCAGAATACCTGAAAAGAAGGGGTAAGACGACCAAATGTGGGGAGAAATCAACATGTCAAAACCTGATAAATAAACTAATACATACAATGTATTTATTAGTTTTAAATTTGATTAATCTCAGTGTTTTAGCAGTGTTAATTTTCACAGATATTTCTAATGACGCTGTACTCTTAAGTTTTACCTTTCTCTCCACCCCATCATCATGTTTATTTTATGCACAACCAGGCTAACTGGTCCACTTCTTAGTTCCAAATGAGAAGGCTTCATTGGTTAACGATTCATAGTTTCATAAGCTTGAATTAACATAAACTTGTAACAATGTCCTAACTTCGTCTTGCACTGCCATAGGTTACTGGAAAATGGAAAAGATTTGCGTACCATCCCTGCTCCCGGAGGATGTCCACCCTTGTGATAGCAACCCATTACTAACAACTCCCAGTGGAGGAAGTGAGTGATTTAACTGGACACATTTACCCTCAGGGCATGATACAGAGGAAACCAAGTCCTGATTCAGTTTCACTCCAATGAAACTTTTAAATGTATTCCCAAAAGCAAAAACTGTCTTGGACCTACATAACTTACTCTGTTGAAACCCAAAGTTCTTACCATTCAGAAGTTCCATCATCAAACTTTATGAAGTTTAGGGACCTCGAGAGTTCTCAGCAAAAAGAAGTGCATCTTATATAATATTATGGCCATGTTTTGTTATCAATTTGCATGCTAGACTGTCTTTGGAATTCTATTCTGAAATGGATGAATTGTTTAAAATTGCAAGAGAAATCCATTTTACTGTTGAAATGTCATATAACTGTTTATTCAAAATAAGGAGTGCAGAAAAGTGACATATAAATATAGTATATATACAAGACTGTGGGCTTCGCAGCTGACTCTGTGGTAAAGAATCCGCCTGCCAATACAGGAGATGCAGGTTTGAATCTTGAGTTGGAAAGATCCCCTGAAGTCGGAAGTGGAAACCCACTCCAGTATTCTTGCTTGGAAAATTCAATGGACAGAGGAACCTAGCAGACTACAGTCACATGGGGCCACAAAGTTGGACACGACTGAGCAACTGAGCATGTACACACACTATCAGGACTATAGCTATAATTTACATGCTTCAGTTTAAGTATACATTGATTCTGACAAGTTATAACATATAGTAATTTACAGTATAATCTTCCTTTAATTAAAAATATTCCATCTTTAACATCTGATAAACATTTTATAACAATAACCAAAGAATTATTCTTTGTAAAAAAGAAACAATGTATCCTTGTAAACTTTTGCTCAAACGCAGTTTATGAACTTCAATCTATCTCATAATACTGTCTTAACTTTCAAAATGAAATGGAAAACTCAGTGTGTGAACAAGAGAAACAAATATTTAAATGTTTGGATTAAAATATCTAAACAAAAGGGAAATGGACTTTGGTTACATTATTTTGGAAACATAATTGGTCCCTTATTCTTTTAAATATGTATATATCTCCCAAAGAGTTTCAGTGGATTTAGCAAATAAGATATTTGAGCCAAATGACCAAAGTGAATTCTGAGACAGTATGCTCATTCGTTTGAGGGCCTTGAAGAAGACACCAGACTTGGCCTCATAACTCATGTCCATGATAAAATTCAAGGGTCTCCTTGCTCAGTTTCATGCTTCCTATTTATACAGGCAAGTCATCGAAACCATCCTTGTTTTATTTAACATGCCCTTCCTCCTCATCTGTTTTTTTCATAATCAGATACCATACAGTTCCATAAAAAACTATTTTGAGAAACCTGATAAAACTAGGTGTCAGTTTGAGACGTTGTGGGAACTTGTAGCCCAAAATGTTGTCTAAATCTTGAATATTCAAAAAAAGATCTAAATACATTTAGACCAATGATGATATTGGAATAATATATCCATTGAGAAAAATATATATACCTATTGACCTTTGGACAATGAAAAGGTTGGGACACCCAACCCCTGGGGATAACTTTATGGTTGGCCCTGCATATCCACGTCCATTGATTTGACCAACCACAGATAATGGCGTGCTGCAGTATGTACTTACTGAAAAACATCTGCATTTAAGTGGACCCGTACAGTTCAAATCTGTGTTGTTTAAGGGTCACCTGTATGTGTTTTATAAACTTTAAATATTGAAGGTGATTATTTATGATGCATTAGCAATCTGTATTCATTGCCGTACACCTGAAGCTCATTGGCATGTATTTGAAGTCTTCAGTGTGTTTCTATGTTGTGATGTTTCTAAGTCAGAGAAGTAAACTGTCCCTTCACTGCAGTGCACACATGATAAGAAGACAGTTGGCCCTCTGCATGCGGGAATTCCAGATTTGCAGATTCAACCAACCACTCCATCCGTGAGAATACACACATACAGAGGGCTCATCCTACTATGTCATTTAAAATAAAAGGACTTGAGCATTTGTGAAAAGGAAGTGTTAGTCCCTCAGACATGTCTGAATCTTTACTAGGCCTCTCTGTCCATGGAATTCTCCAGGCAAGAATACTGGAGTGGGTAGTCATTCCCTTCTCCAGGGGATCTTCCCAACCCAGGGATCAAACCCAGGTCTCCTGCATTGCAGGCAGATTCTTTACCGTTTGAGCCATCTGGGAAACCCAACATTTATTTGGTGGTGTTGGGTCTTAGTTGTGGTGTGTGCGATCTTTAGTTGCGACATGCAAACTTTTAGCTGTGGCATGTAGGATCTAGTTCCCCGACCAAGAATCGAACCAGGGCCCCTTGTATTGGGAGTGCAGAGTCTTAACCATTGGACCACCAGCATTTGTAGAGTTTAATATCTGCTGCGGGTCCTGGAATCGATTCTCTGGATATTGAAGAAGAACTATAGAGGTGAATGTAGATGACTCCAGAAAACACAGCTTCTTCAGTTGTACTAACAACCATCATCGTCCAGGAAGTACTATGTCATGGCTATTCCTGCTCTATTCAAGCCTCATATATTTTAATATGCTTAATTACCAAACAAAAATGCTAATAAAAAGTTGGAAAGTAGAATTTTTAATACAAAGATTCAATTGCAATAATTATTATCATTATCACTTCTAGCATGTTTTGGGGTGATAATTTAGTCACATAGCCAATGACCTGATTATTAAAAATGTAAATATACACAAAAGTATTAATTATAACTTAAAATGCACTTGCTCCAAGGTAGGCAACTGCAGTAAGTTCTGTGTTGTGGAAGTATCTCAATTAATTGCCAGTAAGGAGTCTATGTGTTAGATGCTGTTATCCCTGCCTGTTTACAGGTGATAGGACCTAAAGAAGTTAGGCAATCTGCCCCAGATCTCCCTGGTTAGCTTGTGATGGGGCCATGTTCAAGGGCTGGTCTGTCACTCCAGACTGTGCTCTTAACCTCTCATATTCCTTTAACGTTCTGATCTGACCCCTGTCTGGACACATTACTTATTATCAACTATTTTCATATGCATCTGCAGAGTTCCATCTTTCTTAGTCTTGGTGCCCATGAAGCTAAGAAATCTTGAGAAGCTTTCTAAATAATGCGAAAGAGGGAAAGTTAGCGAGTACTGTGTATTGTCTTTAGAAGGCAGTGATGACCGGGTGTTTTCTCAAATACTAATGCTTTGAATCCTTTCAGCATCCTTGAGATTAGATATTTATGTCTCTGATTTAACAAACAAGGGATACAGACTCCAAAAAGCTAGTTAAACCAGAACATTGAAGTACATCAGTCCACAAGCCTGTGTTCTGTCCATAATCCCATAATAGCTCCTTAGAGAAAGCAGGTCAGCTGAGAACAATACAAAAATTATTAAAAAGGGAAAACTGGTTGCCTGGCAGAGTATTTATCAACAGTCATAATCTAACTATCTCATTGATGTATGAGTGTTAGAACCACCACATGTAACATCATGTAACACAAAGTCACTATCTAATCCAAGCAGGATTTGGCTCAAATAATAATGTTGTATTTTCCTTTGTCCTCTTAAGGCATGTTCTCTATGGGCTGGCCAGCTTTTCTGAGCATCACACCAAATATTAAAGAAGAAGGGGCAATGAAAGAAGATTCAGGCATGCAAGACACACCATACAATGAGGTTAGATGAAAATTATAGAATACATTGTAATTAAGTAAGAAGATACATTGAGTTGTAACATTAAACTAAATAGGAAGGAGAAGATCTCATTCCAAAATCAAAGTTACCCTATAACATGACTTAGGCAAAATAAAATGCAAGCTAAAATTAAGCTAGATTAATAGATATCAGATTCCACTGATGAAATGTAATGTCCAATGAAAATTTAAGCTAACTTTTAATTCTCTAAGATGGACCCAAATTTATACAATCGCTCTTCTACAAAATATAAAAGCTCTGGTCTTTTGGTAAATATGGTAAGGGATGCTGAAAATTGTTTGAGCTGGTCACTTTTTTTAGTGCATTGGAAAATTTATTAGCAAGTAGACTTGAACAGAAAGTCTCACTAGTTTCTGCAGAAAACCTCCTGGTATGCAGACTACAGTTATTTTTTCAAAAGAAGCTTTCTACCAGGAGTTACTTAGCAACAATTCAAGTGAAGAAAATAGAGCTCCCCTCCTCAAGTAAATAAAATATTTAAAAACCTAATTTTTATTCATAATATTACATAGGTTTAAAAAAGGATTTAGAAAACAAATCTTGGGGGACATGTTAAAGAAATCTTACATAAGGCTGTACATTAATTTAATGTACGTTGCAAATAGTAAATGTAACTACACATTTGCATTAACTATTTCAAACTGTTTAAAATCTTTTCTGAAAAGACACTGAAAACATTCCAGCAGTATTATCCACTTGCTTTAGAAAGTATATAATTTGGTTCAGTTGAACATTTATTAAGCTCTTAGTATATGTGAGACATTGAGACAAAGATAAATAAGGCAAATTTATTTGGGGAGACAAAGATAATAAGGCATAATCCCAGTTCTTGAAGAGTTTAGAATCTTGTGAAAGATAAACATCCTTCAAGGTAGGGGCAAGCACTCTAAGACCCAGTAGCTAAATCTAGGTATCATCTACAGCTGCAATTAAAAAGGGAATAATTTTTTACGTGACAATAATTAGAATGCAGATGATGGAACATAAATAAAAGCTCTCTGCAGGCTTTTGCACTGGGTCTTGACATTTGCTAGGACTTAAAAAGTGTAAGATGAGAAACTAAGGTTCTCAAAAGAGCAGCAGCAACATCACAGGCAAAAGCGTGCAAATTACAAAGCATCCTAAGAATGGTGTGGTACCATCTGGCACAGCCAAAGTGCCAAGTCCATGCCAAGGTGCTGAAGGAGAGGGCCACTGAAAGGGAGGTTGGTATCTGATTCTGGAGCTCCTTCAATGTCATGCTAGAGAGTTTAGGCAGCAGTTCGTAGGCACTGGAAAGGTTTGGGGCAGTGGCAAGCTCATGATCAGGTTGATGTCTTTGGAAGAAAGATTACTAGAGAGCTACGCACAGGACCAGTCGGACCGAACTGGAGAGGGAAAACAGTTTAGCTTGCAAACTATTTCAGGGTGTCTGGGTGTGAAGAAACAGGAGTTTGATCTAAGCCTGTGACTGTGGGAATGGAAAAAAAAAAAATCCTAACAGATCTGAATACTTTTCATAGATTTAAATTAGCAAGTTTGAGGGACTAATAAGGTTATGGAAAGAGAAGAATCCTAGAAGACACCACTATACTTCCTGGGATGGATGTAACTGCCAGTCACAAAGATGAGGGATGCAGAAATCCCACTATGAAAAAGACTGACAGTGCAATAGTTTCTAAAACAAGTTTCAGGGATGGGACACAGTCTTCATTGTGTAAAATCTCATTTTCATTTGGGGAACTGCAGAATATCCTGGTGGAGCAGCTGTACATGTGTGTGGAGTTTCTTTGGAAGTCTGAGAGATACGAGCTCATCGCTGATGTCAACAAACCCATCATTGCAGTCTTTGAGAAGCAGAGAGACTTCAAAGTAGGTTTTCTAAACCCAGGAGTTAGTTCAAATATCCTTCATTACACCAGAGAATTACTTACGATTTTCTATTTTTTATGGTGGCATCATCTTCATGAAACCCTTTGTTTCTGTTTTCAGAAATTATCCGATCTTTACTACGATATTCATCGGTCATACCTGAAAGTTGCAGAGGTGGTGAATTCAGAGAAGCGACTCTTCGGTCGCTACTATCGTGTGGCATTTTATGGGCAGGTAAGCTTCCTACTAATATGAGCTTTAATGTTGAGTAGTTGATTGCTGTCTTTCATTCTTAATGAGACATCTAACTATATGTGCCAAAGGACTCAGGGGGTGGGGTAAGGGTAGGGATATGTTTGGGTATATTTGAGTGTTTCTCTAGGTGTGAGGGTCTATGTGTTTAGCCAGAGAAATGTACTAAATTGAAAAATAAATGAGCAGAGCCCTCCTTGGGTCCTAATACAGATCGAGTTAAAATAGTGATTTTGAATTTCTTGAAGAAAGAAGTCACTTCTTCAGCACCCTCCTCCAATTCTCCCCAAAACATCTAAATACAGGTTTGCATCATATTTGAAAGTGAAATTTAATTGAATATTTTTAAGCAATGCAACCCATAACATTCCAGTAAATAAAAGGTTCCTAGGGGCTCTACCATATTAAAGCCATGAACCTTTGACTTTAAAATCATTCATTTTCTTTTCTCCTACTTTCAAATCATCACTGCTTCTCCACAGAAAGTAATCTGCTTGTTTTGTTTCTTATACTACAGGTCAATATCATTTCAAAGTGATTTTTCTCAGCTTACTGCATAAATAATGAACAAGATAGAAAATATTAGCTAGCCATAGCATTGGCCTAAAAGTAAAATGAACTTATGTTATATATTAATTATGAATGTCTCTGAGCAGTGCTTTAAGTGGGATAAACCCAAGGACCATCTGTTTCTTTCCTGGAGGGCTTATAACCCTAATGTATTTCAGCATACATATTTCAGACTATTACTTTCATGGAGAATCATTCCATCCTTTTATTTTCACAGTTGGAGTGACTCTCAGCCCCTCTGTCTTCCATTTTTTTCTCCCTTCATGTAAAGCACAGTTTCACATGGGTTCTTATCCTCCTCAGACTCTTTTAAGGCTGCAGATAAAGGCATCAAATTCAGCAAGGTCATTCTAAATCATTTACCACTGAAGTCTTTTGGAAGATATACATTGTCCTATAATCACCAAAGGCAGTTTAAAAACTAAAATCTGAATTAATCAAGATAGCTGCTGTCTCCCTGGAAAGAAAAATGTAGCCACTTACCATAAACAAATTAACCCAATGTAGATTTCCCCCTCTGCACAAGAGCATCAGGACTGTGGATACAGCGTACAGAAAGAAGCTAAGTTTACACATTTCTGAATTCCCAGGAAAAGAATCTGAACCATCTGAAGTGAGAGTGTGTACTGGGAGAGAAAAATGTGGGAATCTGCAGGAGAGGAGGAGAGAGAAAAGGACATGATCTTTCAAACCAGCAGTAAAGAAAAAACAAATAAGCCTTGACCTTAATGAAAGCTTCACAAGAAAAATGGCAGAAAACCCCATCAGGAAGGGAATGTGGGAGCTGAGGGATTGTAGGAGAAAGACAAGGGTTTTCCAGGAATGGCCACAAACTAACTGAGCAGTACAGAAGTGACAGACAAGATGTGAGTTCAGCAAACCTAGATTTGAGTCAACAACTGTTCGGGCGATCTTTCCAAAGAAAAAGTAATGAACTGCCATTAGTATTCTCTGGTCACAGAGACCAGAATGCGAACCTGATGGTTTCTCCAACCAACGTCTAAGATGCTGGTTACTAGGCAGGTGGAAACGAAACAATTATGCTCCTTTCCAATGAGATTTTAATGCAGATGTTTACTTTTTTCTTCTTTTGGTCTTGATTGTTCCAGGCTGTGGTAAGTTCTCTCTCTCTCTCCATTTGCATGCCCTAATAAGCCTCACACTTCCCTCCATATGGTTTTACTGAACCTTAACATTTTTGTGCAAATGAACATTCAGTACCAAGGTAAGATAATCCCACTTCCATCCATTTTGCAGTCATCCTGCATTTCTGAAACTAAATTGTGTTTATTCCAGTTATCTGAATTACAAAAATGTATACTTTGCTTTTCATATCTAATATCTTTCAGCACAGAGGTCGGTGTAGTATGAAAAGCTACACACACACACATACACACACAGAGAAACATGGGCACCACATGTTTGATATATATGGATAGTAGACTAACTGTTGGAACTTGCCTGCTCAGTTCAGGCCACCAGAGTTGCAGCTGATTACGAAGAAAGCAGTGGGCAGAATTTCAAAAGCTGTAGTGACGGCCATTGGTGGGTATCTTCTGGGGTCCTTAAAGGACTATGCCTTTTCCAAATAAAATGAGTATTGTGGAGAAATAGGACTCTCTTTAGTAGTGAGCTCTGAGCATTCTAAAAGGTGGCAGTATTAATTCCCAGTATAAGTGATAAACTACAGTAAATCAGGTTAAGTCTCCTGAGATGTAAAAAGAATCTATGTAAAAACAATTGGAGGACAAGCCAAAGGCAGTAACATAACAGCACCTAGAGATTTGTGATACAGGATTTTCCCTGTTATTTGAACTGTATGAACTTCCCATATTCAACCATTTTTTACTTACAAAGATGGCAATTTCGTGTTGCTCAAATAATTATTTTTGAAAAGAACTGGAAGTGAAAGTGTTCATAGCTCAGTTGTGTCTGACTCTTTGTGGCCCCAGGGACTATAGCCCACCAGGCTCCACTGTCCGTGAAATTCTCCAGGCTACAATACTAGAGTGGGTAGCCACTCCCTTTTCCAGGGGATCTTTCCCACCCAGAAATCAAACCCAGGTCTCCTACATTACAGACAGATTCTTTACTGTCTGAGCCACCAGGGAAACCCAGCTGGCAAGGCAAATTCTTTCAATATTCACACATTGTCCACAGCTCTGCTTCTCTGACTAGTACATACTTTTTTGTAATTCTTCAAATCCCTTCCCCTATCCATACCATATCAGTATTTTCTACCTTCATTTGTAAATCTGGGATCATGGGTCCTTAACTCACCTACTAAAAGAATACTTGGAAACCCCTCTGACTAAATAGACTTGGGAGGAAAGGGGAAGGATGGGAGAGAGCTACTTTCAAATGTCCTAACCTTGTTCTTTTTGCAGATTTCTCAGTAAAGTGTGCTGACCGTGCACCTGACTGTTTTGCATGCTGCTAGTATTCTCAGTTGTCTTTGATTTGAAAGTCAAAGTGAGCTTAAAAAGCAAAGTGTCGTGTTAAATCTGCAGACCCAAGTACATGCCTGAACATGGTACTCTGTAAACTCAAACCCCAGCTGCCTTTGAACAAAGGAGAGCTAATGGAGGTCATTGTGATAAACAGCCACTTTGATGACTCCTCAGTCACCACTGTTCAAATGATATTCAGATACCTGTCCCTAGACACCAAACGGAGAACGTGACCTATTGTGTTCAATGACAGCGGGCAATGCACGTCACTTCATATTTGATGATAAAGAAATAACCAAATAGATTGGCACATTCCTCGAACGTGTGCAGAATGAAGGTGCTAAAGATCTAAGAGAGAATCTTGACTATTTCACTAGCATAATCCCCATGGTCAGACATAATTTAAAATCTCGACTATTTCACTAGCATAATCGCCATGGTCAGACATAGTTTCCTTTTCATCATAGTACCTTATGTCCCTGTAAAATTCACTTTTTAATATTCAAACTGATGTCTCAAAATCATGCTGCAAGGATTATGGGAATATAATATGTGATCACCTCGTTGCCTCCACAAAGGCCTTTGTGTAAATATTTTTTAGTGTCCCCTGTAGACTAGTGCTTTCACTTTACAGGGTTGACTAGAGTAATGTTATGTCTGCTGTGAGCCAGACCCTGGAAAAGAATTCGGTAACCCTTCTTTTGTGGCAAGAACTTTAAAAACGCAAGTCTTGCATAGCATGACTTTTGTAATCCAACGCCCTGGCATCATTGACTATGGAAATTTTACACAGAGCTGACTACATGAAACATCCCCCCAAGTGTCCCGGAAGTACTCATTTTAAGAGTAATGAATTGCCAGTAGTGATCAAACAACCACTGTAATCAATGAAATCCTTAGGCTCTGGTATTTAGCATGAAAGCAAGTAAGTGAATGCTCATTGCATAACTTAAAACATCAGATGGCCCTGGGATGAAATGAGTAAAAGGCCTGGGGGAATTTGATTCTATTCATCAAAGGATTGATTCTGTGATTCCGTGATTCTCAATCATGCCTACATGGGTGTAGATACATTTTAAAATCTTGATAGAAAAGGGGATTGGGGGTCAGAGGAAAGAGCATTTGTATTGTGTACAACCATCACCTTCATGTCAGTGTATGATATACCCTTCTGGCTCCCCTCTTATATGAAAATCACTGAGGAACATATATATACTAATAATTGTGTTCATATTTGGGTTCATATTTCTGTGAAACCATTTCTCTGCATCTGTGAAGTTTTTCTTTTCTTAGTATTCAGCCTATTATGATTTTCTGACCCGTCTTTTATACACTAGATTCCTCTTTGGATGCATTCCTCTGTGAGCATTGAATCAGTGGAATATAATAGCAGGGGCACTTATATGTGATGTCCCAGTAATGATCTAGAGCTATTGCAGGATTCTGAAATACTACCATAACATCTAAGAAGGAGCCGGTGATTTTGTTGTCAATTTGTTGAAGTATATTTTTATCGTAACCTGTTGCCTTGAAGTTTCATAATCTGTGCATGTTAACTCTACTGACTCCAAGTCCGTGTTTAACTAGGACACGTGCTGATTCCTAACCACAGCAGATCAGGGAGTTGTTGCCATGTAAAGTGACACTTTAAAAAGTCAGACTAGCTAGGGAAATGCAGAGGTCACATTTCCTGATGCTTTGAAATGCTCTTTTCTCATCACTTCAGAGCAAAAGCAAAAGAGAAACTGCCTCTAGGTTTTCTTCACCTTGGGTCCTTATTTATAAGTCAATTATTTCATGGACAGAGCATTAAACTTCCTTAAGATAGTCTCCTGTTCCTCACTGGGCTTTGCTTTAATGCTTTCCTTGGGTAAAAGGCAAGCTCACATCCTAACCATTTTCAGAGCTGCCATTTCTCTGGCTCCATAAGCTCTTACACAAACTCTGGCAGATAGCAGATTAACATTTATTCTGCTACACCAGCTCCTTTCTATTCATTTTATAAAATAGTCTCAATAGGTTTGTATCTCCATGTTCTATAAATTGATTAATTCTAATCATAATTCTTTCTGATCAATCACCAAAATACCAAAATAAGCATCAGTAGTCCATTTACAATAAGGAAAAGTATAATTCCCAAGCAAGAGAACTTGAGTATGTATTTTTAAGCACTCAAAGCTCAGTTAAACTATTTACCTCATATTGTGTGTATGTGGGTGTGCTCAGGATTGTCTGACTCTGCCACCCTAGGGACTGTAACCCACCAGGCACCTCTGTCTGTGAGCTTTTCTCAGCAAGAATACTGGACTGGGTTGCCATTTCCTCTTCGAGGGATCTTCCTGACCCAGGGATCAAACCTGTATCTCCATTGCAGGCAGATTCTTTGCCGCCGAGCCACCAGGGAAGCCTTGCCTTATGTTAGCCAGAACTCAGATTGCTTTGACAATGTTTTCCTTTATTACTGTTATCACTGTTATCCTCCTCGTAGCCAACAATCACCAATAGCCTGTTGTGTCCTGGGCACTGCTCTTAGGGTTTCCTAAGTCTTAAGTCTTTACTGTTTCCCATCCTCCAGACCAAGGAGTAAAAATGAAAGAAAGTCACAGGTCAAGACCACAGCCACAAAGTTCATACGAATGACAATACTGTTCTTACCACTCCTTTTCTGCTAACTCTGGACTCAGAAATTTGTTAGGGGAAAAAATTCACAGTGAAAATGTTTCTTTGTGCTAGTTTTCACACCTTAATAAAAAAATCTTTTCCTGGAATTTGGAAACTTTTCTCATTGAAATGGAAGTGGTAAATGTTGCTTGAGCTATTGCCCTGTGGGGATTCTGGTTGATGGCCTCAGAAGTCAGTTCTCTTTTGTGTCAGTCTGTCAATTTTAGCCACTTACTTCTGACCTTGAATCAGACAAAACTCCATAAAGCATCAACAGAAAAAAACCTAGCAGGCTGGAAATCATGTGGGATAGGATCAGACCTCACTACCCCTACAGAGTCCAGAAGAATGATAAGGAGAGGCTTTTCATGCTTTTAACATCACACATCACTGTTTTAGCAGTCTGGAGTCAAGGTACTCACAATCTGCTGTATTGGTCTTGAACATTTCTCAGAGAAATTGTTCAATAAAAACACCTGTACCAAAAACAATGGAATCTTTTCAAGCTATACTTGGTGTAAATTCAAGTGCAAATACATGCTTTTAAGATGTATGCTCTCTAAGAACTGCCTCATTCATCTGTTTATTCATTCAACTAACGAGCAGGGATGTCTCTCTTAAGACCAGGCACTGTGCTAAACACTGGACACGCAATGTGGAACAAAACACGTTCCTGCCTTCAAAAAGCCCAGAGTCGATCAGGGAAACAGCAAGGAAACAGGCGATTACCTGCTTAACAGGAAGTGTGCTGGTGAATGTGCCTTGTTCCTTGTCGTCAGTGACAGCCCATTTATGATACCAAGTATACTCTTCGTGATGGTCAAACACCAATGAAAGCGCTTTGCAAGTATAAAGCACCATACCGATGTGAGTTGTAATCAGTATTCTTAGATCACCTCACATTAGCTGTGGGGGAAACAAAAAGAAACGAGCATTGGAATATTTTACCCATTTTTTTATATAACGAGTATGTTTTTAATGGTCAAAAATATAAAACAAGCAAAAAAAAAAAAGTATAGCTGAGATATTTTATGACCTCTAGTGTCTTCACTCAGCCCTTAAAAGTTATTTCCTGGGCTTCCCTAGTGGCTCAGTGGTAAAAAAAAAAATCCGCCTGCCAGAGATGCCATTCAATCCGTGATCTGGAAAGATCCCGCAAGCCACGGGGCAACTAAACTCATGGGCCGCAACTACTGAGCCTGAGCTCTAGAGCCAGGCAGCCACAGCTCCTGAGCCCATCTGCCGCAACTACGGAAGCCCGCACGCCCTAGAGGCCGTGCTCCGCAACACGAGAAGCCGGTGATCCCAACGCGAGAGCAGCCCCAGTTCTGTGCAACTAGAGAAAAGCCCACGCAGCGACAAAGACCCAACACAGCCAACAAAATTATTATTTTTTTAAGTTGCTTCCTTAGGGTAAACTCTGCAGCCAGAAGATTCCAGATGCACTCGGGTTCTTAACTGCAGACTTTCTCCAGTTATCTGAAGCCACATGTCTTCCATAGGAAAAAAGGCCTCTGTGTCTCTTCAGTGAGAAAGAATTATAAAGATTGCCCCCGTTATCCTCAAAGGAATCTTCCCTTCCCCAAAACAGATAAATAAATTAACAGAGCTTAAAACCTGCTTGCTCCTATGACATAAAAATGATGACATGGTTAATTTACTACTTTCAATCTTATGAGGTCTAGCTTTGCAAGAATGTAAGCAATCTATCAGTAAAGTGAATTGAATGATGAAATTGCATACAGCCGAGTTGCATCGGGCCCCTCGTGAAATATTAATGTAAAATAATTTTTAAAGTAGCAGTACTAGGGAGCATAACGCAAGTAATTTCTGTTATGGCTTTCATCTCAGAGGATGTGGGATGCGGATCAACCCATTTAGATCCCTTCATGTGCCCCTGTAGTTTTTCCTATGCTAGTTTCCAAGATTTTCAGAAGTGTTGATTAAAAATGATACCGCTCTTTGAAAAAAAATACCAGAATACTCCAGACTTTGTGTCCTACACCAAACTACCACAGGAGGGCATTCTTCCCCTAAAATATATAACAAGCAGGGATTACCAGTGATTTCTACTAATAGAGAAAAATATGTGGAAGGTACCTCTGGAGGTTCTTTGGTCTGACTGGGGAATATTTGCATTAATGACTGATTCTAATATGATATTGTGCTTTCTTCACTTCATTTTTCTCTGATTGTGAATTTTATAGGGAGCTAACCTGTGGCATGGATGACAACCAAAAGACTGGCTGTAATATCTAAGCAAATGGTTTTTGTTTAGCTCATGACTTGCAGTTGGAGTTCTCTAGTAAAACTGGTGGTTCACTATATGTCTTCTGTAGGGATTTTTTGAAGAAGAAGAAGGCAAAGAGTATATTTATAAAGAGCCTAAGCTGACAGGTCTCTCTGAGATTTCTCAAAGACTGCTCAAGCTCTATGCAGATAAATTCGGAGCAGACAATGTGAAGATAATCCAGGACTCCAATAAGGTAGGAGAATATTCGTGCAGATGCAAGAACTGATTTCCTTTATTCTTCACTACATTTATTAAAGTTTTAAATTTTTGCCTGACTATGCAAAGTAAACTACCTAAGCTCTTTTGGTTTTTTGTTTATTGGTTGACTGATTGGTGATGGGAGGGGGAGAGTCGAAAACTTTGTACATGTGTATTTGAGTAGCTTTTAGATAATCTTAAAAACAATTTACCAGCCCCTGACCCCCTCCCATGGTTTGTTTGCATTTGAATAGCAGCCAAAGGGTTAAAGTGATTGAGCCCCATCATGGGCTGGGAGAAAATAGCAAGAAATTATTTATTCAGTCATGGAGGTCTTCCTGGGTCATAAGAATTTTGAAATCTATCCTCTTGTGACAGTACCAGACTTGCCAATCCCATTGTACTAAGCTACAAACATCCAACTAACCTCCTCCCGGCTCCAGAAAGCAAACACTTACATCCTCTAATGAGATTACTCAGAATCTTTCTAATACACTTTTATTCATTTAGCCAACCTTAATTGAATACCTACTGCATTCTAGGCCCAGAACTAGGAGCTGGGGCAAACAGTCTCTTCCTTCCAGAGCTCACAGTTCACACGGGGCTAGGAAAAGGAGGATGTGTGCAAAGAGCTAGTTAAATACAGTGCAGTGAAGTACCACGGGAGACACGGTCTACGCCTTCAAGTCATACAGGGAAAGCTCAGGGCTGGGGGCTCCCTGAACAGCTCGTTCTTGGTTGGGCGATGCTTCACAGAGGGCATGATGTTTGAGCTGGGGATTGTAAGGTGAGAGGTGAGAAGGTGTTTGCTGGAAGCAAAGGGGATCTGAGAAACCAACACATGCAGTGATGGTGGGTGTTTAGGGGAAGATGTGTTTGAGCAATGGGAGGTCTTTGAAGCACAGGTTGGATAGAAGAATGTGACGGAAGATGGAGCTAGAGAAGACAGTTTGCACTCTATTCAACTGGCCTCTGTTGGGCTACAAAAGAGGTCTTTTATCCTTTTCCTCTTTTACAAAGCTGGTATTTAGAAGGATATACCATCTGGATATAAGATTAGATTTCTGAATCTGGGCGGAAGTTGTTACAAATGTGTTCATTCTTAACTTGAAAGTTGCAAACTCCTTCCCCCTAAAGAGGGACAAAACTCAAACCACTGTCATGGTCTCCCTCCTACATGGAAAGTAGAAGCAGCTCCTAGTGGTGAGAGAAATGCCGAATTTGGTGTCAGAACAATTGGAGCCTTCATTCCAGCATGCTACCACTTAGCATGGTGGTCCTTCCTTGAGAAGTTGGTTGGTCACTCTGAGTCTCCATCTTTTAATCTGTAAAAATGGTTATAATTATATCCATCCTGCAGTAGCATTACAAATTAATTCACGAGCCTCCTCAAATCTCCTGAATTAGATAAGCAGTGGATGGGTGAACGGATGGAGAAAGTTGGAAGAAGTTTAAAAACTCTTCAAAAAATCATAAGAAAAGAGGCAGGGAGTGGGGAGGACCTTTTGCCTGTTTTCCATGCTATTTGTCAAGCCTACTCACAAAAGCAGAGTTAGTTTAAAAAGTTATATAGAATAACTTATTGCAGATTAGAGAAGGCGAGGAATTGAAAAGAAAAATGTTTGCAACCACGTGACAGGTTATCAGTTAATCTTCTAAACCAGTGAGAAACCTCCTAACACATTACAAGCCCATAGCTCATGGCTCCAGTCTAGGTAACATGGCTAATTATAGAGAGAAAAAGAGATATATTTCCACTCTTAACACGCTTGATTCAAGCCAAAGATGAAGATATTGAATACAGAAAAGAAAGAAAATAAAAGATGAAATATTATGTCATAGTCAAGTACTTTTATTTCAGAGCCCCAGGGACTTAGCACGCTGGCTCCGATTTGCTCTGTCACCATCTGGCTGCTTGACCACAGTCCAGCCAATTACTCTTTCTGTGGTTTCCATTCACCCAGCCCTCAGATGATGTCATTGGCCATTTTCATCCAAGGGAAAAGGGACGGCTCGGGACGCCAAGCTGCAGGGGTACTGGGCTCCCTGCCTTTCTTCCAGGAGCACCCCAGGCCCACCACTCTTTCTCTGCCCACAATGTGTTAAAACAGGTGAACCCCAAGGATTTGGACCCCAAATACGCCTACATCCAGGTGACCTATGTGACGCCATTCTTTGAGGAAAAGGAAATAGAGGACCGGAAGACAGACTTCGAAATGCACCACAATATCAACCGCTTCGTCTTTGAGACGCCCTTCACGCTGTCGGGCAAGAAGCACGGTGGCGTGGAGGAGCAGTGCAAGCGGAGGACCGTCCTGACAAGTAGGTGCTGGTCCCCAAGTGCATGTCCCCCTGCAGGGTCCTGGGTCAGGCTGGACTTAGGAAATCAAGACCCTTCAGCCTTGCAGCGTGCATGCATTCGCGCTAAGTTGCTTCAGTCAGGTCTGGCGGGCTTCAGTGGACTGTAGCCCGCCAGGCTCCTCTGTCCCTGGGATTCTCCAGGCAAGAATCCTGGAGTGGGTTGCCATGCCCTCCTCCAGGGGATCTTCCCAACCCAAGGATCGAACCCAGATCTCTTACCTCTCCTGCATTGGCAGGCAGATTCTTTACCACTAGCACCACCTGGGAAGCCCCTCAATCTTGCAGACAAGGACCCAACATGTGCTAATTTGAAAATGTTTACCAGGAAGCCCAGACTTCCTCTTGTCCCTTCTCTTTGGAAACAAGATACCCTTGACAAGTCAGCCAAAGCAGAAACTGTCATAGAGTTAAAGGCACTTTATCCGCCGCTTCCCTTTAGATCTTCCAGTGGTGATGGTCATGGTGTCTCGGGAAAGGCACTCTGAGCATTCCTCTCCTCTCTCCCTGAACCTACCCTCAGTTATTGCAGTCAACTGCTCTCAGAATTGTGTGCTTTGGGGCAAGATTCTAAACCACTCAGGAATTCAGGTTTCTCATCTGTGAAACAGATGCAGAGGGATTTCCTCCACCATCCCTTCCGTACTATCTAGATCTATTCTATGAGCTGGTCATCCTTTCCACAGACATTCAAAAAGTGCCCATAGGTGTCGGACACTGTTCTGAGCATTCAAATAGATAAAACACAGTTCTTGCCTTCAAGGCGCTCACTGTCTGATAGGAAAAAAAGAGCCAAGTAAAGCAAGAATTTTAGGTGAGCCCAGCATGAGAAATGAAATGGGAACCCTCCCCCCCCCCCAGAGAGGAACTTAAGGCAGTCTTGGGTTGTGGGGAATGAACACAGGCATCTGAATGAATGAGACTCAAGGCATCTTCAGAGGTGAGCAATCCTGGTTTTGCAGTAGGTACGTGGCTAGCAGCCACATCCAAACTATGAGAAAACAGTCACCCTCAGTAAACTTTACCAGAAATTTTGCAATAAAAAAAGAAACTAGAACAAAGTTATTATAGTATAAGCTTGTTGTTGTTTAGTCCCTAAGTCATGTCTGACTCTTGTGACCCCACAAGTCTCCTCTGTCCATGGGATTTCCCAGGCAGGAATACTGGAGTGGGTTGCCATTTCCTTCTCCAGGAGATCTTCCCAATCCAGGGACTCAACCTGCATCTCCTGCATTGCAGGCAAATCCTTTACCACTGAGCCACTGGGGAAGCCCCATAGTATGTGCTGTTCAGTATCTATTTAAGCATTCTTTATTGTGACTCAATGTAGTTTTTATTTGAACTAAAGTTGTGGTGGAAACTATCATCTTTTCAGTGTTTAGAGACTCTAAAGGTCTAGGCCAGCCTTGGCAATGAGGAGATGTTGCTAGTGAAGTGGGAAGAGCATGCCAGGCAAAAGTAGCTGGGAGAAAAGTCAGAGGTGTGTGAGAGCATGGCACACAGGAGAAAAATAGCTCACATACATAGAGAACATGCAGGATAGAATGCTCTGAGTGCAAAGACTCAGGGTCATCCTGACCTTCAGGGGAACCCGTGACTTTTCACTAGCCCTTGACCTTGAAATGCTCTTGTATTGCTTTTGTGCAGCGAGTCACTTGTTCCCCTACGTGAAGAAGAGGATACAGGTCGTCAGCCAGTCGAGCACAGAACTGAATCCCATTGAAGTGGCGATTGATGAGATGTCCAAGAAAGTTTCCGAGCTTAATCAGCTTTGCACGATGGAAGAAGTGGACATGATCAGACTGCAGCTCAAACTCCAAGGCAGTGTCAGTGTAAAGGTGAGCGCCACCCAGAGCTGAGAGGCACATGGTCGGTGGAACCTGGTACAAAAATGATGCCCCTTGGAATTCTTTGACAAAGAGTATAAGAGACATTTTTCTGTTTTTGATACCATCCAACACCTTTATCTGAATCTTTAAAATGTTGTTTCCTTGTGGAGGTACATTAGTGGTGCCAAACACCTAGAGATAAAATCTTTCTTAGGTTTTAGCTAAAATAAAACTGTTTTTTCAACTCTCCTTTCCCATCTTCTCTGGATAAACTGTGTTCTATATTCTAAGTTCTAACAAGTGAATTAATGAATGAATTAGCATGGCTTTTCAAAATCTGTCAGGGACAGACTTATAAAATTGTTCAAAACCAAAAATGTTCAAATGTTTATTCATTCATAAATGTGCATCAGTATTTATGTCAAGGTCCTGAGAGGAAGCAGATGGCCTGTTCCCAGTGAGGAAATGAAGAGAATATAATTAAATAGACTCTTTTGAGAATGTATAAGCAGTATTTAGGAAAACCAAAGAGGGCAGGCACTGGGGCATAAGACTGAGGGACTATCACCCTCCCCAAACCTGAAGACTCAGGGGAGAGAAGAGTTAGTGGAAGAAGGGAGAGAGGTGAGAGCCAACTCATGATAGACACAGTTTCTACTGGGGAATTGCAAAGAAGAAGCCATGGGCCTAAATACTCTGACAGGGCTGAGACTAGGGTGCAGTGAGCGAGGCATCTCCCTTGGGCACAAAATTAAGGGAGCATCAAAAAATTCAGTAATCAAGATAAAATACTACTTTAATGCTCCATGTCTAAAAATCAAAAGTAACTTCACAAAACCAGGTTGAACAAAGTATTAAAATTTTAAATCAAGGCAGGCCAGCCACAGTGCCGCACAGAGCCATGCAGGAGGCTGAGGCCGAAGGAAAACTCAGTACCACTGACCTTGATGCTGGCCTGGCTCTCCTCTTCCCTGCCCACCCCTTGTCTGTATGCCCATGGCTGACTCAATGATAATTTCTTTAAAGCCAGAAGGCAAAAGAGCCATTGTTTCACTCCAAATGGGACAGCTTCCCTCAGCACATGGCTGAGCAGAGGAAGGTTGAGAGGGATCCGAAGAAACTAAGGGAAGAATTCTGTACGGCTCGTCCTCTCTACCATGCGGGCAGCAGCTGGTGATCAAAGCCCCCTGAAGATGCCTCAAATACAGCGTTGGCTTCCTCCTTCTTTCACCTCATGCTTCCCAGTCCCACAGTGACAGGCAAGGATCATAAGCTCTAAAGAATGCAAACCCCTTCACTAATGAGAGCCTATACATGCTTGTGAGCATGACCAGGGCCTGGCTTTGTGCCTTCATTCAGCAAATCTAGAAAGTCCCTCCTTGGACCAGAATCTGCCAGACTGTCCAGTGAGACACGATAAAACAGTGGTTCCCGGCACGATGCCAAGATCACGAGCACTGTGGAATGTCTCTTATTAGTAGCTGTGTGTTTGCTTGAATGTTTATAGGGGAAAAAGTGACTAGCCCAGCAAAAATTTGACTTCACAGATGTTGAATTTATGTAAGTAAATAAAGATGAGTCTAGTTTTCAGAGTTATTAGGAAAATAACAGTGCTTGCCGAATTTGTGGATATAGCAAAAACATGACATGGTGGCCACACGACTGAAGTTTAGGAAGGATGGCAATCAAGTGTGGAGTTCACATGCGTCCTCTAGCAGCTCACTGACTGGTCTAGAGACAGCAGATAAGACAGATACAAGGGGATGTAAGAGAATTAGGGGGGCCGCATGGTGAAGGCACCTCTTTCTAGCCATGGAGAGGACTCCATGGAGGAGATATTACCATTCTTAGCCAATTCTCTTCTCCCCAATAGGTTAATGCTGGACCAATGGCCTATGCACGGGCTTTTCTTGAAGAAACCAATGCAAAGAAATACCCTGACAACCAAGTAAAGCTTTTGAAGGAAATCTTCAGGTAAGACTTTCTCTGTTGAGCTGTTCTTCCTTGAATTCCTTCAGACAGGGCGTCATGAATGAATGCCCCCAGGGAGCCACCTGACAGACCCTCTCCTCCATAGTCTAGTTTATCACCAGCCTGACTTCAAGTTGCCACTTTCTTATTTTGTTTTCTTTTAATATTTATGTATTTGGCTGCGTCAGGCTTTAGTTCAGGCATGCAGGATCCTCATTGTATACGCAGGATCTTTCCTTGGGGTGCACGAGCTCTCTAGTTGTGGTGTGTGGGGCTTACTTGCCCCACATATATGTGGAATTTGAGTTTGCCTGACCAAGGATCAAACCCACCTCCTCTGCATTGCAAGACAAGTTCTTAACCCTTGGATCACCAAGAAAGTCTCTAAATTGCCACTTTCTGAAAGTGAAAGAAAGTGAAAGTCGCTCAGTGGTATCAGACTCTTTGCAACTTCATGGAATATACACTCCATGGAACTCTCCAGGCCAGAATACTGGAGTAGGTAGCCTTTCCCTTCTGCAAGGGAGCTTCCCAACCCAGGGATCAAACCCAGGTCTCCCACATTGAAGGCAGATTCTTTACCAGTTGAGCCACCAGGGAAGCCACATTCTAGGGTTGCTTGTTAATTTGCTTATTGCTGTCACTAAAGGCAATTTGCAGATGCATGTGGCCAGGCCCTGGATGTGAATGAGCGCCTCATCAAGGAGGACCAGCTGGAGTACCAGGAGGAACTGAGGTCCCATTACAAGGACATGCTCAGCGAGCTCTCGGCAATCATGAATGAGCAGGTGAGGCTTTCCCCGTCTGTGCATAGGAAGTGCCCATTTTTATCTCCCATGCCACAAAGACAGGAAAGAGTCTCTTTCTTTTCCTGCTACTGAAATCCCTGCACTTTCACAAACACCTTGTTGCTGAGCTGTTCTCTCCCCCATGTACATCACCCCTTGACTCAAAGGAGAGAGATCAGATTGGAGAAAAATCTGTAGAAAAAGAAAATTGAGAACCCAGATGCTTTCCAGTTTTCAGAGATATTTATCCAAACCAGATGTGTGTTGGTTTTCTAGAACAGATGATGCCTAATTAGACACCAAGAGCCCTGGGTGACGTTCCTGCTAGAGTTTATTACCATGCCCAACGCCCCTGATTCAGGACCTCACAACCTCCAGGCTGGGATGTGCAGTTCCACAGTACTGCCACTAGGGGTCTCTGCACCATTCTCAGGAAGAAGGCTGGAACTTAGGGTCCTGGACTTTTATGGTCAAGGTTGCCTCTACAGAGGCTGAGCCTCTAGAAGATATGCAGATTGGGATAAACTTAACCCTCCATTCCACAAACAACTCATTCATGATTTCAGTATGTTCCATAAGACTGCACAAAATGTGGACATTCAATGATCACTACTTTGGGGGGTATTGAGAATCAAGTGGTCAAAACCAAGTTCAGTTTGTCTGGGCCTACTTCCAGCATCCATCAGCCCTCACACTCCACCTGGACATCTCTTCACCCATGGTCCCTTCAAGGAGTTAGATGTGTTCTTTATAGAATAATGAGGGGGAGAACTTGAGCTAACCTCCCAGTAGTGCCTCATGCATGGTGGCCATTCATTAAGTATTAATTCCCTCTCCTTTCCTGAAATGGAAAATAGTGTTTAGTGTTATTAATAAATAACACTATCACAAAACATGAAATGTGTCATACCCTTCTTTTATTCTGATTAAATTTTTTTTTCTCTTCTTTTCCATCTCCTTCTACCCACATTTTAAGTTCTCCATAGCAGTTAGAGAAAGAAATGGTTACTTGACTTGTGTTGCAAAGATAAAAATCTCCCCGGATAGGATTTTTAGTGGAGAAAGTGTTGGTGTGGAATTGTTAAGGGATGATGGGAATTAAATACTCAGGAGTGAAGTCTTAACAGATGGGGAAATCATAAATCTGAGAGTGAAACAAAAAGAACAAGCAATTGGAAAAGATGACAAAGAAATGCTTGTTTCCAACTGTAAATTGCATCTGACCTTGAAACTTTGGGCAAAAATGCTTTTCTCTTTTTTTCCTGGCAGCTCTGTCGCGGTCCATGTTTATACAGCTTCTGTTCCTCTGTGTCTAGTATTTCCCTCAGTACTGTAAGCAAAAGTGGTATGTTTTTCTTTCCTTATGTCTACTGTGTCCTTTGTGGCCTTCTGGTCTACCTGTTCCTTTTCCCCAGACACCTTCATAGTCGCAAGCATTCTGTAAATGCTTATTTAATTAAATCAACTTTGTTTCCATTTCAAGGTAGGTCAGTATTAAAATCAAAAGCCTATTAAAATCAAAAAGCTAATTAACAACTTAGCGTTTAAGAGAAAAATGTATGTCCTATCAACTTCTAAGATATATTTGAGCTCATTTGTATCCAAAATGAAGATTCATTATATCTCAAAGGGCTAAAAAAAATTAAAAAAACAAAACAAACCAGAGACAACGACCAGGTGATTTAGAGGAAGGAAAATAACTTTTTTTCTAGAAAACTTTTGCTAACAGAAGCAGAATTTGACTCTGGGCTTCCTAGAAACTGACGTAAAGAAACTAATGGATTACACAGGTCTTGTTATTTAGCAAAAGAAATAGATCTGTTGGCAGGAAAGATAAACTTTCTCCTGGTCCTGAGCCTCTATAGTGATTTGTCACATATATTTTATATATGGACAATGACTACACTGTTCGTGATATCCTCAGAAAAAAGAAAAGTTTTCCTTAAAAATGTCTAACTCTTATATGGCCATTCCACATTTCCATCTTAAATTAAAATGAGGAAAAAAATATTCGCTTCTAACTCTGAAGAGGAGATTCTAGAAGAGACACTATTTAATTGATAATTATCAACCATAAGTTTAAGTTAACCATAGCAAAACTATGTGTTCTGCAGCAAAATGAGCTATCTTTATGACAAATATTGATAATTGTCTTGAGTTGGTTGTAATGTCAGAGATAGCAAAAGATGGGGTCCTTAAAGTCCAATGTAGTTTTAAAAAGTGGGTGTAAATCTCAATTCAGATTTATAACAAAAAATGTTTGCTTCTTTCCTCAATATTTTTCCTAAAAAGGCATTTGACCCCAATGTTTGGGTTGGCACTCTAGTAGAGTGAAGGGTAGTCAAATTTTAGCATAATCCTATAATGCATGAATGAGCCTTAATCTGCGACGCATGAATACCTTTACATACCTCGATACTCATCCACATATTCTGGAAACAGATACATGTATAATTACAGTGAAGAGAGGAATTCTACCATTAAACTTGTTAACAATAGAAACAGAGTTAGAATGGATAGACAGACATAGAAAAACAGAAATAGAATTGATTATGCAGTTCATTCCGAGAGTGTCCAGAAAAGTCTAAGGTAAAAGGCAAATACTAAAGCCACTGCTTAATGAAAGAGCCTTCAGTATAAGGAGTGGGATGGAGCGGGATGAAGTAGACGCTCATGTGTAAAAATGGGGATGTGGACACGGAGCTGCTACAGTGACAAGCAGGCAGTCGCTTTTCAGACAGCACCTTTTCAGACAGCCAGGATGCCAAGCTATTTTATAAATGGCCAAAAACCATAAAAGCCTCTTTTGATGGAGGCCAAAGTAATACATGTAACTATTGGGTGAAACATAAGATGCTGATTTGCTGTCTGTTTCAACGTTTAAAAGGATGACAGCATAGTGAAGTCAACGCTGGTAACGGATAGCAAATATCAAAAAAAGAATAAAACGGGAGGGAACACATCTATTCTGTTATGGTGCCAAGCAGGCCAGATCCAAAGGCAAGTTGCTTTTTGAGTTTCAGATACATTGTTTGCCAATGTATTTAAACAGAACTTGTGACACTGATCATAAGGAGAACTTATTGGTAGTATAAGGTACATGGACGCTGTGGGGACAGAGAAGCCATTGTCTCCCGGAAAAGCAGGAGAACCAAAGCCTGGTAATGTGTAAAGTCAGTGAGAAAAACAGGAATTTTAAATATTCATTAAGCCTCTTCTGCACCAGGGTTTTAGAGGTGCCCGGGGTTTCTGGTATTGTTATTGTGTTCGTATATCATTAGTTGAACAGATCTGACAGGGAAGTACAGTTAGGGCGTATTAACATTATTTTCGAAAGCAAAATCAGGTCAAGGTAAATTTTCTTTTCCTCCTATTTCCATTAATGCAAACATTTAAATGAAGCTTCAGATGTTTTCTTTGGGGGCAGATTTTGACAATACTGATTATGACTTTTGCAAATAAAATAAAATTCCAGAATTACTCAAACACATCGTAAGATTCATTCACATTTAAAAACATATCTGATAGTTGAAGAGAATCAGGAAACTACTTTAAATCTGGTCAACATGGCTGAGATGTAGGCTGGGGTAAAAAAGCTCTTCAGGTTATACAGAGTGAAGTAAGTCAGAAAGAAAAACACCAATACAGTATATTAACGCATATATATGGAATTTAGAAAGATGGTAACAATGACCTTATAGGCGAGACAGCAAAAGAGACACAGATATAAAGAACAGACTTTTGGACTCTGGGAGAAGGCAAGGGTGGGATGATTTGAGAGAATAGCATTGAAACATGTATATTACCTTATGTGAAATAGATCACCAGTCCAAGTTCAGTGCATGAAACAGGGCACTCAAAGCCGGTGCACTGGGACAACCCTGAGGGGTGGGATGGGGAGGGAGGCAGGAGGGGGGTTCAGGATGGGGGACACATGTACACCCACGGCTGATTCATGTCAGTGTAAGGCAAAAACCACTACAATATTATAAAGTAATTAGCCTCCAATTAAAATAATTTTTTAAAAAACTCAAAGAAGTTTGATAAGAGCATTTTCAAAATTTGCAGATTCCTTGTAGGGAAATTTTTAAGTCAGTGTTCTGGGTTTTGGTCTTGTATTTGAAGTTATTAACACAGACCTCTCTATTATCATTTTATTGCATTGTGTTTTGTCCTGTCTGAAGATTACCTACCGGGACGACCCATCAAAGCGAGGAGTGGAGCGAACTTGCACTCGAGTAATTAACAAGGCAGCTCCCTCTCTGCCCACGGTCTCTGTCTCACCCAGTGGAGAAGTTTGAAAAGTCCGCAGCGTCGGACACTCCTCCTTCAAGGGAACTCTGAATTTGCAGCTAATCTCGGGGAAGAGAAAGATAACATTTAATTTATTTGAAGTTTTTATGGTGGTGTTCATATTGTTTTTTACCTCGCTAGCTTGAGAATTTTGCCAGTCTCCAGATTTGCACATTTCTTACAATTTTTTTTTTCCTTTGAGTGACGTCGATCAAGCCAAGCTGAATATTTGCTATGAAATTCCAATGAATGTGTAATTCAAAAGCTGACTGTAAGTCTGCTGTCGGTCACATTATGTTCAATACCCAGTCCTCGCACACATATTTTAAAGGTCAAAGTGAATGTTTTTGTAACATTTAAGCGTATTTCAGATGTAAATAGAAGATTGTAAAATATATGGTTTTTACCAAATTTAAAAGAACCTTTTTAGGTATTACTTATGACAGTGCTAAAATTATATGAATAACATTTCAGATACTGTTATATTAAAATATTTGTGTATGTGTACAAAAGTGTTGATAAATACTAATCTTTAAAGTTTGTGGAGTTTCTTTATTTGTAATATATGTGCTCTTAAAAGCAATGAGATGTGAAATTATGGAAGCCTTTTGTTGTTCATAGAAATAAAAAACAATACAATTTTTGTTGTTGTTCAGAGAAATAAAAAAAAAATACAATTACTTTGCATTTGGTTCCCTCTTGAAGATTGGGAGAGTTGCCCCTAAAAGTGGTTCATGGGACCGGGCAGCTGCTGAATGCAGTCTTACTTATGATTTATGATGCCTTAGCAAGAAGTCAGGACAAGGACTTGAACCTCAGCTGGACAAAGATTCAAAGATCAGCTAGACAGACCAGGGTTTTCCAATCCCAAGAGATAACTAGACTGATTGGAAGAAGATACATTGAATCAGAATCTTAAGGGTTATGGTAATTTTTAGGACTCTGCACAAATATTCCATTCTATAAATTTGTGGTGGCATTGCACTTCCGTACCTTTTTTTTTTTTTTTTTTTTTGGTTGCACTGGGTCTTTGTTGCTTTGCACGGGCTTTCTCTAGCTGCAGGAAGAAGCAGGGGCTACTCTGCATTGCAGTGGCTTCTCTGTTGTGGAGCACAGGCTCTAGGCGAGCAGGCTTCAGTAGTTGCAGCCTATAGACTCAGTAGTTGCAGCGCATGGGCACACTAGCTCACCAGCTTACTTGTTCTGCAGCATATGGAATCTTCCCAGCCCTGGGATGGAACCTGTGTCCCCTGCATTGGCAGGCTGATTCTTATCCACTGTGCCACCAGGGAAGTCCTTGTGCCTTTTTTGAAGCTAGACTTGACCACTCTTCAGCCATTGAAATGTCAGCCAGTCCAGGTCCTGCTTGCTTGACTACACATACACCCTGCACTAGACCCACAGTGTTCTACTCACTTGAAAACAAAACAAAACCAAAGCAACGGCTTTGCTGATAACGGTCCAGTGGTTAAGAATCTGCCTGCCAATGCAGAGGATCTTCATGACCCGGGGACTGAACCCAGGCCTCCCACATTGCAGGCAGATTCTTTACCGTCTCAGCCCCCTGGGAAGCCCCCCACCACATCAACCCAGCCCCTATACATCAGGACTCAGCTGAATTCACATCTGTGGTGGCCACTGTGATAGGACACCCAGAGCCACCTTTCAGGGCTGAGACTCCTGTTTCCCCAGCAGCTGACTCTCTAGGAAACTCACGTTCAATGACTGGTTGATGGCAGGAAGGGCAATGGCCTGGCCTCATTGTCCCAATTCAAGATGACTCTGAATGGCCATCCAGGCTCCCCAACTCTGACTTGAGAGCAACCTGAGGCTACACCACAGTTCATCTCCTTCTCTCCACAAATCCTTTGAAAAGGATTCTCAGGAGACATGGACTCCCAATACATTTCCTGCATATAAATCTCCACATCAGAGTCTGTTTCTTGGGGGAACAGATGAAGTAAAGAGCTTTTCCAGAAGCTTTGCTCACGTAGACTTCTAATTCCCTGTCCTGCCTTAACACTTACACCCCTGTCATCCACTTTTCTCCCCTTGATTATGTTGTCAGCTATCATTTCACATGTCTGCGTGTTCTTTCCAACCATGTCAGGGCCGGCTTGAAGAAAGATTATGTCTTGATCTTCTCTGCAGTCTTGGCAATTCAAATTATTGCCCTGAACTTCAGAGTTTTGGAGTCATTTCTCAAAGTTCTGTTGGAATGGAGCCGTTCCAGAGAAAATGCTAGGGCAGGGAAAGGGGAGCCAAGGGGGAAAGAGTAGCCTGTGGGAGGATGGATTTGGAGCTAGAAGTCACTGTCCGAACAAGTGTCCGTGAATCTCTTCTATAAGGAGATGTACATTTTTTTTAATAATCAGCGTTGACTGCTTTTGGTTTGTTTTCAGTTCTCAGCCTTAGCGGGCTTTTGCCACTGAAGTATTTGGCACTGGATACGTACATCTGTGGAGCAAACTCAGGCAGCATTATTAACAACATGATCTTTTCATCTGGAAACTACCCAACTCCTCTCTGCTCCCAGCCCCTCTGTATCTTCGCGCCTCCCCATCGCCCAGTGACCTAATGTTGCCTCCCCACAGTCCCTGCCCCAGCCCTCCACCCAGTCTTGTCTTCCTCAAGCAGAATCCCCACCCCTTCTCCATCTGTGTCTGTCTTGCTTCCAAATGGATTCCAGTTCAAATACCAACTGCAGTCAAAACGAAGCTGTTGGGAATTCTCTGGTAGTTCGGTGGTTAGAACCCAGAGTTTTCACTGCCAAGGGCGTGAGTTCGATCTGTGGTCAGATGACTGAGATCCCACAAGCCACTGGATTGAGGATTATGTGAGACCACGTCTAGTCCCAGAAGGTATGGGCAACTGACCAGACACTGGACAGGTGAGTTAGCAGCGCTGTGCTGTGATTTTCGCATTCCTGAATGAAACCTGCTGAAACCCTAACACCAAGTTGCCTCAAACTGTTGGCAACGACAACAGTTGATCCAATGACTAATCGAAGGAAAAAGTGGCATGGTTTCCTGGGGAAATTGATATCCTCAGAGGACAATCTTTCACTCAGAAGAATGAATTTTGAATTGATGAAATTTTAGGTCTTTGGATAGTCTGCCAGTAAAGTTCTTCCTCAACCCACATCCCTCTCCACCATCTCACTAAACTAGCCATCATCTCTATCTAGGATATTCAGTTAAATTGCATCTAAGTGAAGTAATAAATGTATTACAAAGACCCATACCTGGTTAAGATCTGAAGTCTCAGATATGTTCTTGGGCCAGCCACTTTAACTGTCTGAGAGAGGGCCATGATTGCTACTGAACAAGTGGTTCTGAAAATTAAATGCTAAAAAACAGCCATTTTTTGGTACTTTGTAGAGTGATATACATAGACAGCATATGTTCATTGTAATTTTTCAATTAGCAGTCCTACCAGGTCACCCTATTTTCCCACACCATTCCAAAATAATCAGCATCTGATTCTTCTGATTCTCAAACAACAATCAAAGTCTGATGGCCACTGAGAGAGCCACATGTATATAATGTAAAGAGGAGAATTCTGATAATGTGAGAAAGTTTGTATGGGATCTTGAATTTTCTAAAGGTGAGAAGACATTTAAGAAGAGCTAAGAGTTGGCATCTGAGAACTCTCTAGGAGTGTCTTTTGCAGCTCTGCCCTGGTTATGTACTGAGATTTAACAAGAAAATCCATGGTCTACTTTAGACAAAGAGTCCCATCCCAACCAGAAGTACCTTTGCCTGTGACGGAACAGGATAAGCGTCAAATTACTTAAAAGTACATGAGAGGAAGTGCTATGAAGAGAACAGATAGGCAGGTATATATATGTTTGGGTTCAGAACATGAGTGAGTAAAGTGTTCCAGGTGAATAATTGAGATGGGGAGACACTAGCAAGAAAAAGAAATTCCTGTGAAAGCTCTAAACTCCTTTGCCTTTCCCTTGCCCCTTGACGTTCCTGTAGAGAATGCATGTGGTTGGGGAGGGGAGGAAAGAGAGGAGTAATTTGATGGAGAGATCATAAATCACAAATCTCAAGAGAGATGCTATAGCGAGCACATAAAGTTGATCTGAGAGGGATAAGGAGGGAGAGATAAATCAAAACATGCCCAAATGGGGTTCATGAAGGTCATTTGGAAAAGGGAATGGTGATTGAGCCTGAGTAATTGAGCAAAGGTTTACAAAGAATAGCTTTAAATAACACTAATGTCAAGGATTCTCCAGAGGAATCTGCTTGCAATTTTCTTACGTCATTAATATTAATACCCAACTATAAAGCCATTGTTTCTTGGATGTATTCCTAATGTATGAAGAGTATTTGTATTTAAAAGCTCATGACTTTCTTTGTATTTCATCAAAAGCCACACAACTGTAACTACTAAATCCAGGGTAGGTGGACATTTCTAAAGTTATAAATAAGACAGTGTGGTATTTGCAGGATTATTTTATTGAACAGAATGGCCCAAGAATGAGAAAGTCTGTTTCATAATACTTGCATGAAATTTAGAGGGTTCCTTTAGATTTCTATGGGACTTCCTTTATGCCATAGTATTTTTCCCTTTGGATGAGTGATTATTTTAAGAAATAAAGAATAAAAGTAAAATTCTACAAATCAAGTCAAATCAATTTAATGACAACAACCAAAAGGAATTTTTGCTTTTTAACAAAAGTCAAGTAAAATGGAAATCTAGCTTGAAGACTCTGGAGTGTCCTACAAAAATATTTCCAGTTAGTGTCTCAGGCCAAGGCAGAGGCCTTTCACCACCTCAGCTCAAAAACACCCCTTTGGATTCCGAAAGTCAATCACATTCTATCTAGCAGTTTCCAAGTTTCAGCCTCTCCCTCTAAACAGCTGAGCAAAAGACATTGCTGCTGGAGGTTTATTAAATGGCTGTGTGTGTGTGTTTTCAGTAGTGTCAGACTCTTTGTGACCCCAAGGACTATAGCCGAACAAGGCTCCTCTGTCCATGGAATTTTCCAGACAAGAATACTGGAGTGGGTTGCCATTTCCTTTTCCAGGGATTCTTCCCAACCCAGGGATGAAACCCACATCTCTTGCATCTCCTGCATTGGCAGGTGGATTCTTTCCCCCTGAACCACCAGGGAAGCCCATTAATTTGGATATTTCTAAGCCAAAGGATTCAGGACATGTATGTGGCCACTTATTTTGCCTTCAACATCTAGAAGGGCTGAAAATAAGAGTCCTTTTCAGAAAGAAACTGTTTCCATTAGGAAGCCCAAGAATTGCAGGTGATGATTCAAAACAATCTATATCCTTTTTTTTTTTTTTTTTTTTTTTGAGGGACCTTGATTCTGATACTACGGATTTTTATTGTTACTACTGGGAAAAATTGAGAATGGACGGTATAGTAAGTCCCCTACATATGAACCTACAAGTTTCAAACTTTCAAACATGTGAACGTGCATTCCCGTGTCCAGTCACATTAGGCTAGTCCACGTGTCTGGTGTACATTGTCACATGCCTGCATCCTCTGCAAATGGTTGTGCTTTGTGCACTTTGCTGTACAATACTATATAAAGTACAGTAGGACAGTCCATCATGTATTTATTTCAAGCCCAGAGCCTACACCATCAACATCAAGTGTGAGTGAAATCGCAGCTTGCCCTCCATCTCCTATTGCTGAAGACCTCTCAGCTCTACCATCTCCCACTTCCTCTCATTCCTCAAGTCAGTGACTCTTCCTGCCTGTTCACTCAGTGCCAGCCCTTTTATACCACTTGTTGTACTCTTCTACTGTGATTTTCAAGGTATTACAACATTAAAAGCATTTTATTTTTCGTGTTTGCTTTTTGTGTATTATTTGTATGAAAAGTGCTATATACCTATTACAGTACAGTAGTTTAGAGCCGATTGAATTAGTTGGATACCTAGGCTAACTTTGCTGGACTTACTAACAAATTGGACTTACAAACATGGTCTGAGAACAGAACTTGTTGGCATGTAGGGGGCTTACTGTAACAGTCTTTTATAAACTCACTTCCTTCTACAGTGTAACTTGAGTGTGTAACTCTGCTAACAGAGACTCTCTTCAAAGAAGCAAAATGTCTTTCTCCATCTTCCTTTTCCATCTTACTTCTGGTCCTGCTCAGAGTGAGTCAGAGCCCCAAGAGGGTATGGGTAGGTGCCACATCCCAGAAATGGGGATTTCCTAACATCACACATTTGATGAGAGTGAAATGATATGTTTCAAAAATGCACGCAACAGAAATGAATCTAGCCCAGAAAAGTAAGCCAAGACTTCCCTGACTCCCAGGCAGATCACCAGCCCTGGGGAGTCTGAGGTTTCCCACTTTCTCCCATACGATGAGGCATCTGTTTGTTTCTGGAGCATATCATGGCAACATTGTTTTACACCTCTCAAAATAGCTTCCATTTGGCTGTAGTCATATGTGCATCATTAAAAGTGGGATTTTCATATCAAGTTGTCGATAAGATAGCAGGATGTCTTAAATTTGAACACTAAGTTTTAATATTCTGGTTACTGTTGATTTTTTCCACTCTCATCAAATATGCAGTTTTTGTACTCCTTTCAACAGAATCTGAGAAAGAGTGTTTTTGGCAAAAATGCAGAACCCTTGGAGGGTGGTGTAGCTGCAATTCAGTTCCTTCTTCTGGAGGAATAAACAGCTCATGGCTGGAATTATAGACAATTGCCTCATTATTTCAACTCAGAAATGGCCTTAAGTGCAGTGTTCATCTTAGGCGAAGTCTATGCTTTATCTTCTAATCAGTTTCATCTCTTTATTGGAATTAGCAACTTCTTGGCTTGTCTATGTAACATATCAGATGATAGCTCCTTTGAAGTATAAATATTAGTACCAAAGTCTCTTTTTAAGAATTAGGAAATAATGTTTTCCTTGTTAGAATTTGCCACTTATATTTTCTGTACTGTGATATCTTAACATCGGAATATCAGTTAAAATCAGATCTGAATGACTTCCTATAGCAGTCCATTGCCAAGGATCAGCAGCAAACAACCTCCTCCTGGACTCATAGAGCTAAGATGTTGCATGATTCTAGAGTAATCAAAAAACAAATCCATAGATGGAGACAGAAAACAAACATCTGAATCCAAGCATGAAACTCCTTGAAAGCCAGGATTGCATCTTGTGTGCCTTTGTGTTTCAGAGGCCCAGAAAAGCACCTGGCAAAGAAAAGGGTCTCAGTCAACACTAGCTGAATACAAGGGTGAGTGGATAAGCAAATGAATCAAGAAAACTCTCAAGGTTAACTTCCTTGAACAATGTCACACTAACTATGTGCTAAGTCACTTCAGTCACGTCTGACTCTTTGCAACCCCATGGACTGTAGCCCACCAGCCTCCTCTATCCATGGAATTCTCCAGGCAAGAATACTGGAGTAGGTTACCATGCTCTTCTCCAGGGGAATCTTTCTGACCCAGGGATCAAAACCAGATCTCTTATGTCTCATGGGTTGCAGCTGGGTTCTTTACCACTTGTGGCACCTGGGAAGCCCTAACGACTCTTCAGTTTCCCTACTCATACCATATTAAATCAGAAGGCATAGTGGTCTTTAGCATCAGCTCCAGAGCAAATAGAGAACCTCAGCTCCACTACTAATTGCCTGTGTTAAGCATCCTCAGTGTATTATCTTTGTCTCAGTTTTATCATCTGTAAAATGGCAATAATAAATACGCCAATCTCGCAGGGTTATTAAGAGGATTAAAAGAACAGGAAAAAAAAAAAAAACTTAGCACACAGCCTGGCAACAATAAACACTCAATCTCTGTGAACTATAATTTTTAATATCCTACCAAACAAGCTGCCCAGTGGAAAGTGACTTTAAATTATTTTAAAATAATATTTATCAAAAGGATGATTGAATTAAATGAATAATTAATAAATGCATAAATTTGAAAATGAGTAATTCACATTGCCTCCATACAGTCACTAATGAACACAGTACCAGTTGGAAACCCCGGGAGGTTTCCCTTTCTGTGAACTGGCTGAGGACAGAGATGCCGCTTCTCTTTTCAAAGACTGCTCGCATAGTGCATGCCATATTGTAGGCACCCAGCAAATGTTGTTCAAAGTGCATAAATACTACTAATTATTTGCCTGTATCTCTATGGAAAGATGCTACCTATTGGCTTGACTTTGGATAAACTGCCCATAAAAGACAAAAGTGAAATTAGCTTAATTACTGCCAAAGGAAATAAATACAGAAAAGGCATGCTTTCTAAAATCCAGCTGGATGAAACAGTTATATGCTCAAAAATTTCCTTTTTTTTAGTTAGCAATGTCAAAAATAATTTAGCATAGATTTGCTTTCTGTGTTAAGAAAATCAAGCTGATCATCCTTAGTGACAGAAAGACATTAGGAGGACGTGAGGTTTGAGAGTATTTTTTAAATGCCTAGAAGCTATGTAAAAGCCAAAAAGACTGATTTATAACCCTAAATTGCTATGTGTTTTAGGAGCTGAGATTGGAGATCTGTTCAACTGATTAATATTCACAGGAGTAGGGAGATCTGTTCAACTGATTAATATTCACAGGAATAATTTACTGAAATTAACATCAAAAGATAGGCTTTAACTATGGCAATACATGGAACTGACAGCTTTTCATAACAATGCTGTGAAATAATGAAGTAGATATAAGTATATACATATATTATTGTGAAAATGTAAAACAAAGTTCAAATGGAGATCATGAAGACATGGGGACGTGAGAACAGGGAAACTCTAAGTAAACTATTCATTTTCTGGTTTATTCTGAAAGCTAATGTTTGCACACAGACACACAGGGTATAGTTAGTCTGATAATTTCCACTATTAGAGCAAGAACTTACGCAAATCATGATAAGGGGAAAATGAAAGAAATGAATAGAAAAATTGAGCTGCTCAAAACAGTTATATTCTACAAATTGGAATAAATAGCTTGAGGATCTGTAGTTCTGCACACACCAAGCTACTCAGAAAATCGGCAGAACTTCCAGCCAGTAGGCTTCCTACTCTAGCCTGGTGTAACTCAGCAAGCTACATGGGATCCACTATACACAAAGCTGATGTTCAAACTGTGCTTCCTCGTGGTACTTTAGAATATTTTGAAGTCTATAGGGAAAGCAGACTAGAGAGAGAAAGAAAAAGAAGAAAGGGAAAAGGGTAGGACCAAGGATAGAAGAGGGGTTTGAATTCATTCAGTGTTCACCATCAGCACCAGCTTAACTTTAAGTAACTTTACCTACATTGTTTCGTTAATCCTCTCAGCGCCTCTGTAAACAGGCATCCTTATCATCATTTTATAGATGAAGAAAAGCCAATTCAGGGAAATGAAGAATTTGGTTCAACATCACAATATAATATTATGAGAAGCAGAACTTGATTGTGATCAGATCTGTCTGTTTGTCCACTGCCGTTCTTCCATCTACCACTGGTTTGAGTTTGGTTGAACCCAAACCAAAATCCTGCCCAATGGCCATACCAAGCCATAGCGCCCATGACATCAGATGTCCTGTCTGAGGATATTCCCAATCTCCTGGAGGATGACAGTCCAACATCATGCGAGGTTAGAGATAAGCTACTGCCTATTCTCTCTCTCACTCTAGGGAAATTCACATTACTATGTTTTTCAACCTAAATGCCATGGGCTTTTACAATAAGAAAGAGCATCTGAGTAAACTCAAATGTTAGCGTTGCCTTTATTATATCTTTGCTAGGTGAGGAAGTTTACTCTGAAGGGCAGATTTATCACCAGAAGGCTGCATAGAGAAGGTGGAGTCGAGTATCCAGAGATGGATATTTTTAAAGATATTTTATTCAAGCTGAGTCTGATAAAGCCTGCTGAAAAACACTGACTTGTTTCATTTGAAAAGTTCTTTTCCTTCTCAGTTCAATTCAGTTCAGTTGCTCAGTCATGTCTGACTCTTTGAGACCCCATGAGTTGCAGCATGCCAGGCCTCCTTGTACATCACCAACTCCTGGAGTCCACCCAAACTCATGTCCATTGAGTCGGTGATGCCATCCAGCCATCTCATCCTCTGTCGTCCCCTTCTCCTCCTGCCCCTAACCCCTCCCAGCATCAGAGTCTTTTCTAATGAGTCAACCCTTTGCATGAGGTGGCCAAAGTATTGGAGTTTCAGCTTCAACATCAGTCCTTCCAATGAACACCCAGGACTGATCTCCTTTAGAATGGACTGGTTGGATCTCCTTGCAGTCCAAGGGACTGTCAAGAGTCTTCTCCAACACCACAGTTCAAAAGCATCCATTGTCTGGCTCTCAGCTTTCCTCACAGTCCAACTTTCATGTCCATACATGACCACTGGAAAAACCATAGCCTTGACTAGACGGACCTTTGTTGGCAAAGTAATGTCTCTGCTTTTGAATATGCTATCTAGGTTGGTCGTAACTTTCCTTCCAAGGAGTAAACGTCTTTTAATTTCATGGCTGCAGTCACCATCTGCAGTGATTTTGGAGCAATGGTGCACATCTCTATAAACTAAACTATTCACATTTACTTCTCTTTCAAAAACAGTGTCAATTAAATCCTGAGAAAATGTATTTTTCACCACCTTCCTTTTGCCTGTAGTTCTAGTGACCATTCTGATTTTCGTTCCTAAGCCATTTCTACTTGCCTTCCATTTTTCACTTCTCTTTTGAGATAATGTTCATTTTCCAGTTCTCTTTTGAGGTATATTCAATTTCTATAGTCATTTCGGTTTGTCAGCCATTGGTCTTTGATTTTATGCTTATTTCCATCAGTGATACTTAACTGTTTATGCACCTGCAGCAGAGACAGCCAGCTGCCTTCCAGGTTGCAGCCATCTTTCTCTGTAATACAACCATGATTTTATGCAGGAGACAAAAGCATTGAGTCAAAAAGACTACTTCTCAGGCAAACTTGTGTCTATGTGATTAAGGTCTAGCTAATCAGATGCAGGAAGATATTGTTGAGTGACACATCAAGAAAAGCTCCTTAAAAGGGTAAAAGTTAGCTGAGATGGACCCCTTTAGCTCACCCTCACTTCCTCCCTTCTGCCTGCAATGTGAGGCTGAGTTTTTGCAGCAATCTTGGCCCCTGGGGAAAAATTGATAGCCACACACTGAAAATGGCAAAGAAAAAAAAAAATAGGGTACTGGGTCCAAGACGATGGTGGAGAGCCATGCCAGTCTCAGAATGCCTATTTCTGGAGAAAAAAAAAAAACTGAAAAATTCATCTCATTAGCCCAGCATAGTTGTTACCTGCATCATCATGTAATTTCTAACAAATGTACTCCCTGGAAAATATAAAGTCCTCTTTGGGTCACCTATGACACTTAACTACTTAACTTTAATCCTTTGAGGTAGAACCAAATGAAATATTACAAGGTATTGAAAGTACTTGGTTAAAGACAAATTCTCCCGCAGTAAATTTAACTTTGAATCGAGCTTCAAGAATACCACAGTACTAAACATATTTGGCAAATGAACATTTTGATACACAACTTAAATATCACATTTATTGAAATGCCCATTATCTCAAGGATTGATGTAGATTTATAAAGTGAAAAGTAATCATTAACTATTTCATTCATGGTTATGTACTTAAGGGTGTTGGTTTGCAATAAACAACTTAAGGAAAAACAAAAATATTAGTTTAGCTAACATAAAAGTTCAATGGTAGAAGCGGTTTCTAACTCGACTGAATCTTCAGGATACTATGTTTCTCTAGCTTTCAGCTCTGAGTTTCCTTTTATTGACTTTATTCTGAGGCAATCTTTTCCTGGATGACTGCAAATTCAGCCACTAATAGATACAAGACTCTAGTTAATCAGCTTAAAAAGAAAAGTGGAAAGAAGGCACTAGTTCCAAAAATATGACAAATAAATTATCATTCAGTAAACATTCATTATCTCCCCTTCAACTTTCATGTGAGTTTTTTATTGTGATATCAACCCCTTGATTTGCTTTGTGTGTGCTTAGTAACTCAGTTATGTCCAACTCTTTGAGACTTCATGAACTGTAGCCCACCAGGCTCCTCTGTCCATGGGATTCTCCAGGCAAGAATACTAGAGTGGGTAGCCATTCCCTTCCCCAGGGGATCTTCTCAACACAAGAATCAAATCCAGGTCTCCTGCATTGCAGGTTGATTCTTTACCATTACAGTCACCAGAGAAGCCCCTGTGGCCAGTGAAATATTAGTAGATGTAATTGAACTGAGTTAGAGCTGTAATAAGCTTACAGACAAAGTTGGAGCTGGTCACTTGCACTTTGGCTTTTATTCTTGGAAAACCATGCTTTGAATTGAGTAGACATTTAACCAAGGAAGATGAGGCAGAGCTTGGCTAAACCTACCGCTTGGAGCCAAGTCCAATCAAAGCCAGATTCAAACAGTCAAATACCACCCAGTGATCACCCGTATAAAAGAGAAATATGTACTTACAGTTGTATGCAACTAAGATTTAGGGTACCTTCTCACACAGCATTTATGATGCATCAGCTAACTGAAGCATGTGGCTTTTCAACAAAATTCTCAGAGTTTAACCTCATGAACTCAGAGCAATGGTTCTCAAAGTGTGATCACCAGCATCTCCTAGGAGCAGCCCCAGCATTACCTGGGAACTTGGTAAAAACACCCAGGTCCCAAACCAGACCTACAGAATTATGTGCTCTGAGGGAGAGGACCGGCAGTTTTTGCTTTATCATGTGCTTCAGGTTATTCAGATTCAACATAAAGTTTGAAAACCATTGACCTGGATCATACCTTAAACCATCAGAGTGCATAAATCATCAGGCCTGGAGTTGTGGGGTATGTCTGCAGTACTAAAATTACTTAAACCAATGGGACAAGACCTAGGAATATGCATTTTTAACAAGTTTTCTGATGCTGATGAACATCTGAGGATGTGGTCTGAGGAACACACTTTAAGAAACACACGACTGAGTTCAATAGGAGTGACTATTTGGGAAATCAACATTCCATTAACAAAAGAAGAAACAGTAGGGTGGATGGAGAGCACATGTCAATCACAGCTGCACTCTTATTAAAAGGAAAAAGTTCTGACAGAAGAGATCAGGCAACCACCAATATTCTCCAACAGTTCTGCAGGGACAGGCAGATCTGGAGCCACAGAGAAAATTCATCTGTCTTTTTAGTTCATGAAATTGATGGAGACATGAACTGATTTTTTTGTCTCTTCAATTTTGCTGAAATTTAATACAGATTTGAGGAATCAAATAAAAGACAGCAATTTTTGCTACAGAGAGTCATGTATCACCTCAAATGTGATATGAGTTGTCACACAAATCTTTCTTAGTACAATTCACTGAAGATAAATATAGTGCTTAAGGAGGCAATGTCTATATATCAAACAATTGAGTCATTTTGATCCATTCTCAGCAAACCAAGACAACAGCCTATAGTTTTCAGCAATCCAAGATACAAAATAGGATCACAGATCCTGGTTATGGTCACTATTTTTAATATGTTCCTAAAAATCATAGAATTTTAGAATTCAAAGAACCTTAGAGATTATCCAGCCCACATACTGCAAACCCCCAGGCTATCGGACACATTCCACTCAGAAATGTGTTTTTTTGTCCTGCACAAAAGCATTTTTCTTTTCATTAAAATTATCACCATGTTTAAAATTCTTCATTTTTTCTGAACAAGTCTGAAGATTCAGCCACACGTCACGTGGACAGAAGTCTATGTTGCTTCAGCTTGCAGTACATCAGAGCTGAGGGCTGGCTTCATGCTTCTGAAGGAGCATTTCCCCTACTCCCCAGTCTGACAAAGACATTCCACTCTATAGTTTTACAACCGGGCTGCTCCACTCATTTACAGGGCCTGGCTGTGTCCCATAGGCATGTAGTTTTGTCATCTCTCATCTAGACAAACTCCTTTGTTTTAGCAACAAGAACACTGAAGTTCATGATGATGACCACCTCTTATTCACATTATCTCTTTAGCAGAAGATCAGGTTTGCACTGTCAATTTTTCACAATATCAGAAAACAATGTCTCCTACAGACATTTATTCATCATGGAAAATAGGATGGCAAAAATTCACCATTTAAATTCTGCCCAGTTAACACTGGGGTAGCTGGTTCATTTCAGTATATGGTTAATTTCAAAAGCCTAAAGAAAAAAAAAAAATCCATGAGCAACACAAGAAATGATCCGCCACAGTACATTTAATGTGAAATGAATCTTATTCGGATTTTGTAGACTTTGTGCCTTCAATAGTTTCAACTCCTTTGATGAGAAAGTGGGGCTTTTATTTTTTAATTAGAGGGCAAGTTTTAAACACATTGATTAGGATCACCACTGTTTTAAAAAACAAGAAGGTAACAAGTGTTAGCAAAGATGTGGAATAAAGAATCCCCATGTGCTGCTGGTAGAAATGTAACATGGGCTGTTATCACAGAAAGCAGTGTAAAGAGTCCTCAGAAAATTGAAAGTAAGATTACCATATGATCCAGACATTATACTTCTGGGTACATATCCAAAAGGACTGAAAACAGGACTGCAAAGAGATATTTGCACATCCGTGTTCATAGCAACACTATTCAAAATAGCCAAGAGGTGGAAGAAACTCAAGTATTCACTGGTGGATGAAAAGATTTTTTAATGTGGTCTATACATGCAATCGGAGAAGGCAATGGCACCCCACTCCAGTACTCTTGCCTGGAAAATCCCATGGACGGAGGAGCCTGGTGGGCTGCAGTCCATGGGGTCGCTAAGAGTCAGACACGACTGAGCAACTTCTCTTTCACTTTTCACTTTCATGCATTGGAGAAGGAAATGGCAACCCACTCCAGTGTTCTTGCCTGGAGAATCCCACGGACAGGGGAGGCTGGTAGGCTGCCATCTCTGGGGTCGCACAGAGTTGGCCACGACTGAAGCGACTTAGCAGCAGCATACATACAATGCAGGCATACAATTCCCTGGTGGCTCAACTGTAAAGACTCTGCCTGCAATGCAGGGGAGCTGGGTTTGATCCCTAGGCTGGGAAGATCCCTGGAGAAGAAGGGGCACGACAACCCATGACAGTAGTCTTTTTATTTTTTTTTTCTGTAATTTTTTTTAATTAATTTTTTATTTTTTTTAAATTTTAAAATCTTTAATTCTTACATGCGTTCCCAAACATGAACCCCCCTCCCACCTCCCTCCCCACAACATCTCTCTGGGTCATCCCCATGCACCAGCCCCAAGCAAGCTGCACCCTACGTCAGACATGGACTGGCGATTCAATTCTTACATGACAGTATACATGTTAGAATTCCCATTCTCCCAAATCATCCCACCCTCTCCCTCTCCCTCTGAGTCCAAAAGTCCGGTATACACATCTGTGTCTTTTTTCCTGTCTTGCATACAGGGTCGTCATTGCCATCTTCCTAAATTCCATATATATGTGTTAGTATACTGTATTGGTGTTTTTCTTTCTGGCTCTTGCCTGGAGAATCCCATGGACAGAGGAACCTGGCAGGCTGCAGTCCATGGGGTCACACAGAGTTGGACACAACTGAAGTGACTAAGCAGCAAACGCATACATAAAATTCATAAAATAAAGTACAACTTAGCCTTAAAAAGGAAAGAAATTCTGACATTTGCTACATCATGGATAAACAGTGAGGCTACTCAGCTAGGTAAATTAAGCCAGCCACAAAAAAGACAATTACAAGTCTCCCAGGTAGCGGGTGGTAAAGTACCCACCTGCCAATGCAAAAGGCAAAAGAGACGTGGATTCAATCCCTGGGTTGGGAAGATCCTCTCGAGGAGGAAATAGTTACCCACTCCAGTATTCTTGCCTGGAAAATTCCATGGACAGAGGAGCCTGGAGGGCTACAGTCCACGGGGTCTCAAAGAGTGGGTCACAAATGAGCAGGCACACAGAAAGGAAGAAGATAAATATCATATAATTCCATTCTGTGAGGTATCTAGAGTAGTCAAAATCACAAAAACAGAACGGAGAATTTTGGCTGCCAGGGACTGGGGGAGGGAAAGTGGGGAGTGGTTGCTTAATGCGTCCCGAATTTCACTTTCACAAGATGAAAAAGTTCTGGAACTTGGCTGCACAACGATGTGAAAATACTTAACAGAGCTGAAGTGAGCAGGTAAAAAAATGGTTAAGATGGTAAAATTCATGTCGTGGACTTTCAGCCACAATAAAAAATTTTTTTTGAAAAAGAAATTTCCTAATGAAGTCTGCTAGGTCTGGGGGGATCTGGTGTAATTATTTCAAAGGCCAGAGTGATACAAAGATGAAATAGAAAGGCTATGTGTGTCCTATTCTGCAGAGGCTCTCAGGGAGAAGAGCTTCCATTCACACCAGCATGGCTAAGCAAATTCAAAGTCATGCTCTTGAAAGATCCTCTCCAAAAATTAGATGACAATTTTATCTCATCCTGAAAACTACAACAAAAATTTTTGCTATTTAGTGCATCTTGGATTTACTCCAAAATGTGTTGCAAAGTAAGAAGTTCAATTGTTATATCTAATAAAAGCCAAGTAGAATATTAAATCTATTTTGACATTTGACTAGTCTTTATCTTGGGAATTAAAATATCTACTTTGGGTTTTTAGCACTGACATATATACACTGTCATGTATGAAGTAGATGACTGGTGGGAAGCTGCTGTTTAACACAAGGAGCCCAGTCTGGTGCTCTGTGATGACACAGAGAGGTGGAATTGGTGGGGAGAGGGTTGGGAGGGAGACTCAAGAGGGAGGGGATATAAGTATAATTACGACTGATTCGAGTTGATGTATGGCAGAGACCACCCAAACAAGGTAAAAGCAATTATCCTTCAGTTAAAAATTTTTTTTTCATCTGCTTTGGGTTTTTAATACTCTTCTTGATTATTTACTCCTATTCCCTAACCCTAGAGATCATTATTCCTGGAATTAACAGCAATCAACTAGCTGTTCATATTGTAACAGTTCTGCCTCCACTGGGCCATCAATCACCAAGGAAAGGCAAGACCAGTGTCAGTGTCCCGAAGGGCAGTCCTAATGCAGTCTGATAATTCTGTCATTGCTGGTCTATTTCTTGTCTATTGAATCTGAGTATCTGTACACTGCTGGTGTGCACATCATTCTGTTTCGCCCACTTTCCACACTGTCTCGGTGTCTGTAAGGAGTGCCAAGAAAAGAACTGCCCTGCCAAATGCTCCAACCACAGCTCAATAGCCTGAGTTTGGTTCACTGGAGACATCTGAAATGGAAACTGGAATCTACCCAGGAAACAGATTAGTCTAATGCTCTAGGACTAGGCCATCTTGAAAAGACAAACTACAGATTTGTCTGAAAATTATGGAGTCACAGTTGTTATGTGTGTCTTGAAGCTTAGCCACTCCAATAAATATTTATCATGATATGGATAGATTATCATGGTGGTGGTGGTGTTTAGTCACTAAGACGTCTCCAACTCATTTCGACCCCATGGACTGCAGCCTTCTTGTCAATTCTTCGTGTGTTGGAGAAAGGACACTGGGGAGAGAGGGGAAGAAAAATTGGGACTAGATTTTGCTCCCAAGAAGTTTGTATCTTACCCAAGGAGATACATGCTGTGTATCCATGTGTCCACGTTTCCAGAAAAATGCATGGCAGAATATCAAGTGTCAAGGCTCGCCATATCTGCTACATTTACTAAAAGAATTCAGAAAAGGCCAAGACCAAAGAGGTACAGAATTGTTAGAAGGAGTCCATGAATCCACAGGGTTCCAAGCAGACCTTGATAAAAAGGTGGAGTGCAAAATAGACCGCAGACTACTTGCGCATCCTCACTTCAGTTCTACAAGGAACATTTCCTGCACTTGCTCTATCACACGTCTATCCATCTGTTCATTCCTATGACCATCCATCCTTCCATCTCATTTGAAAAATCTATTTTAGAGTACATTACTCACATCAGTATACCGGACCCCTAAACACCTTAGCATGAATAACATTGGAATTTAATATTTGTTCATCATGTGAGAGAGGTAAATTTTACATTAAAGTGAAATGCATATATCTTACTCTTTGATGCATTTGAATAAGTGTTTGCTCCTAAGTAATATAGCCCCCCTTTCAAGATAACAGAACATTACCATCACTCCAGAAGATTTCCTTGCACTCTAATTGCCTTGAGGCAATCAGTGTTCCAATTTTTACGGACAAATTAGTTTTGCTTATTTTAGAACATCAGATAAATGGAATTATATGCTATCTTTGCTTCCCAGGTGGTGCTAGTGATAAAGAACCAGCCTGGCAATGCAGGAGATGTAAGGTTCAATCCCTGGGTCGGGAAGATCCCCTGGAGAAGGAAATGGCAACCCACTCCAGTATTCTTGCCTGAAGAATTCCATGGACAGAGGAGCCCAGTGGGCTGCAGTCCAATGGATCACAAAGAGTCAGACACAGCTGAAGTAACTTAGTACATGCTATCTTTTGGATAAGACTTATTTAGGGCATATTGGTTTTGAGAATCATTTAAGTTTTTACATGTATTTCATTCTTTTTTAAGTGCTGGGTAGTATTCCACTCTGTAATTATAGTCCATAATTGGTTTATCCATTCTTTTGTTGGTAATCACTTCAGCTCTTTACATTTTGGGGCTATTATGAGTAAAGCTGCTTTAAACCTTTTCTGTACAGATCTTTTTATTTCCCTTATGTAAGCACCTAGGAGTCGCACTGCGGGGCCAAAAATAAGAAGGTAGAAATGACTTTACAGCTTATACCAGGACCTCATTTACAACAGAGGACAGACTAAGACTAAAACTGGATGATGGGTTTTTAAATTAAATTTAGTCTATAAAACTCTAGGCTGTGCTGTGCTGTGCTGTACTTAGTCGCTCAGTCATGTCTCACTCTTTGCAACAGCATGGACTGTAGCCCGCCAGGCTTCTATGTCCCTGGGATTTCCCAGGAAAAAATACAGGAATGGGTTGTTATTTCCTTCTCCAGGGGATCTTTCCAACCCAGGGATCCAATCAGAGTCTCCTGCTTGGCAGGCAGATTCTTTACCACTGAGCCATCAAGGAAGTCCACTTTCTATATAAGTCCATATTCTAAGCAATCATTCTAAAAGTTAACCCACCTGCAATGCAAGAGACCTGGGTTTGATCCCTGGGCTGGGAGGATCCCCTGAAGAAGGAAATGGCAACCCACTCCAGTATTCTTCCTGGAGAATCCCATTGACAGAGGAGACTAACAGGCTATAGTCCATGGGGTTGCAAAGAGTTGGACACAACTGAGCAACTAACACTTTTTTTTTTTTTTTGGCTTTAAAACAGTACACATTTACTATCTTACATTTATTAAAACAGCATACATTTATTATCTTACAATTATGAAGGTTGGAAACCTGACCCAGTTCTCACAGGGCTGAAATCAAAGAGTCAGCAGGGCTATTTCCCTTTCTGGAAACCTGGGGGGCATCCATGGCCTTGCCTTTCCTAGCTTCCTGAGGCTGCCACCAATGCTTGGCTCTCACTCCTTCCTTCACTGTGTCCACAGCCTTGGACTCCAGCTTCTTCACCCAGTTCTTACAAATCATCGGAGACATCACAGTTCCTTGTACACATAACTGCTTATTTCTTCCTCCATCGTGGGCCAGCTTTCCATGCTGCCAGAAATACTAGAACTGTTTGCCACACTCTTCATGCGAGGCCTGCAGGAAGCCCACCAGAGTGGATCTCGGTTTTCTTCCTCTCTAGCAGTGTGACTTTGGCCAAGTCATTTCATTTCTGGGAGTCAGCATCTCTATCGTGCGAGGCAGAAACTGTTACATCCATGATGAGACCTGAGGTTCAGAGAAGTTAAGGAATTGCTTCAAGTTAACACAGCAGGTAAGTGTCAGAGGCAGGCTTCAAAGACCAGGCTCTTTCAATACTCTAGACTTTCAAGGCAAAGATGAATAAAAGCGCTACTTGCACATCCTTCATCCGTAACTCCTGAGATGGATCGTCTGCTCACAAGCAAGTGGGAAAGAGCTTGGGGTTTCAACCTAGGAACTCAGGTCTCGCGTCTAACACTTTTTTTTTAATGCAATCATTCTCAAAGTTTTAAAACTCAGCAAAATGAAGAAGCATGCAACTTGAGTAATTTCTTATTCTTTCTATTAAAAAGACAACAGTGAGAAAATGCAGTGATCATTATTATGTTCTGTGCAAATTCTTTCATGCTAGTAAAGGTAAGTAACAATTTCCCTAATAAAAAAGAATCCACCTGCAATGCAGGAGACATAGGAGAAATGGGTTCAATCTCTGGGTTGGGAAGATCCTTTGGAGTGGGAAATGGCAACCCACTCCAATATTCTTGCCTGGGAAATCCCATGGACAGAGGAGTCTGATGGGCTACAGTCCATGGGGTTGCAGAGTCACACAACAGAGTGACTGAGGACACACATGACACACACTGGTGACTTTTCTAAGAAAACTTTTTTGAACCTTAGACTTTTTTTCAAATTAAAGTATAATGTATCTAATTTTATAGTGACTTGAATTCTAAGAAGAGTTAGATACCCCATTCTAGTATTAACACTTTGGGGCTTCTCTGCTTTCTGATGAGAAAAGACTGATGCAGTTACTAAAAATATCAATTCCCAGGGGTTTCCCCTGGAGATTCTGATTTAGTAAGGAGGAGTTAAGGCCAGCAAAGAGCATCCCAGGAACTGTACACAGCACATCTGAGCTTCACTAGTCCATTGAGCCTCTCCTGGGCTCCTACATTCTGAGACTGAGCAGGCCATTTTACCCTCTGAGTTTCCTTGCCTCATTTTAAAAGAAAAGGAAGAAGCATTAGTACCTAGAAAGGCAGTCATATTTTTGCGACTCCTGCCATGACCCTCCAGTCAATGCAGGTACACTTAGAATAGAACTGGAAGCTCTGCCATCATGCTACCTGCAAGGCCAATGTGATGGGGCCTCTGATGCCCTCTGTGTCCTTCCTTCCTGGCATCCAGGTTCACTCTGCTGTGGCCACATAAGCCTTCTGGTCCCCACATGTAACAAGCTCAGGCCTAACTCAGGGCTTTGCACTTACTGATCCATTTGCCTGGAAGGATCTTCCCCCCTCACCCTTCCGCCACAGGTGGTACCACGTCCTGCTTCCTCATTCATTCCAGTCCCTATTCACATATCACCTCCACAAAGGGGACTTCTCAGAACTCCGGGGCTAAAATCCAAAGCAGCATTTCTCCTCTTTCTCCTCACCCTTCCCTACTTCCTTTCCTGCTTATTGTTTCTCCTAGTATTTATTGCTACCTGGAATTACACACAAATTCTTTATTTATATATGAATTTGTTTAACAGATATTATGCTCCATGAGGGTCAGTATTGTTTGCCCGTTCAAGCTGCTCAAACAAAAAACATGATAAACTAAAGGCTTGTAAACAACATTTATTTCTCCCAGTTCTGGAGATTAGGAAGTCAGAGATCATGGTGACTGGTGAGAATCTGTTTCCTTAGAGACAAGACCTTCTTGCTGTGTCTTTATAGGGTGGAAGGTACTCTGAGGTCTCTTAAAAGGGCACTAATTTTAGTCATGGGAGCTCCACACTCATGAGCTAAGCACCCTCCAACTGCTTCACCTCTAATATTATCACACTGGGGGCTAAGGTTTCAACATATGAAAACTGGATGGACTTAAGTATTTAGACCATAGCAGCAGAAATGTTCATCTCTTTTGTTTAAACTTCTTTGAGAATCTCAAACAATATTTGGCTCACAGTAGGCCCTAAATAAATTTTTTGTAAACTAATATCAATACTTATGATCTTGATTACTCACTGTATGTGCTAATGAAGTGTTGATCACTCAGTCATGTCCAACTCTTTGCTACCCCAAGGACTGTAGCCCTCCAGGCTGCTCTGTCCATGGGATTCTCCAGACAAGAATACTGGAGTGGGTTGCCATTTTCTTCTCAGCTTAAAAAATCAGTTTGTAAATAAAAAACACCATATTCAAGTATTTTTTAACCATTATACTAATATTGAAAATATATAGCTTCATCTACAGATATAAAGCTATTTTTCTCATAGAGAATATATTTGATGTCAATAGTAGTGTTAATTTGTCCTTCAACACTCAGTGCACTTATTAAATAAATAAAGTACCGTGCAACTGCTGCATGCAATAAACTCCTTTAAAAAATCAATAGTTTAGGTTATCCATTAATAAATGCAGCATAACCTACAAATAATTAAAACTTTATTGCAATTGTTTTAATAATTTCAATATTATATAAAAGCATCTTCCAATCGGAATAAGAATTTGGCATTTTATGCTTCTATATTTAGGATTCTATTTAGCTGCTCCTGCTTTTATGCATTTTCATAATTGTATTTATTAATGACATTAATCTGAATGTCAAATTCTTCCCAATTTCTTTAGTGACACTTTAACACAAATAATACTTAGTAAGAAAGTAGAGATGTGTTGAATTCCATTTATTTTCATTTAAAAGCTTCAGTCTTGGGAATTCCCTGAGGGACAGTAGTTAAGATTCAGAACTTTTACTGCCAGGGCCTGGGTTCTATCCCTGGTTGGGAACTCATATCCTACAAACCATGCCACGTGGCCTAATAAAAATAAATAAATAAAAAACATTTCAGCCTATTCAGTGCCCATATTTCCATTACTCTCTTTATGGGTCATATGGGCACATTGCTCACTGAGACTAAAGAGCCCAAACCAACCTCATTAGCCACAATATGCAGAATTCTAATCTATAAGGGCAAGAATTAACAGAGACCTTTCCCTTTTCATTGAATATTCACACTCATTGTGCGTACCTCCTATGTCACTTCAGTCTTGTTGGACCCTTAGTGACCCCATGGAGCCGCCCAGTCTTCTCCGTCCACGGGATTCTCCAGGCAAGAATACTGAAGGCTGCCATTTCCTTCTCCGGGGAGCTTCCCAATCCAGGGATTGAACCCCCATCTCCTGTGACTCCTGCATTGTAGGTGGGTTCTTTACCACTGAGCCACCGAGGAAGCCCATTTACACTCAATACTACAGAGCTTATTGTTCTATAAACAAACACAACTGGACACTTTCATGGTATTAATGTCAGGACCAATAAGAGCAATAATCACTTCCCTCAGCTGAAAATTCACCATGTGCCCTGAACTATTCTGAGCACTCAGTCACCTCACAGCCGCCCTCTGGTGTGAGTAATTCTTATGCTCATTTTATGGAAAAAGAAACTCAACCAGAAAAGTAAACATCACACACTTTGTATTAAACGTAGAAACTCCAGCACTCAAACTCTGAATAGACATGTCTGTCCACACTTGTTCTGCCTCAGGATGGTTTTCATGACCTGCTTTTCCATTGGAGTGAAGACAAACAGCCTGCAATTTTAAAAGATACCACATGGCTGATATGGTGGAAAAAGAGTTACTTCAAATCCAGTTTTAATATTTAGGGGAAATGGCAAATTATATAATTAGAGGGAAGTTCAGTTCAGTTCAGTCACTCAATCGTGTCCAGTTCTTTGCAATCCCATGGACTGCAGCATGACAGGGTTCCCTGTCCAGCACCAACTCCTGGAGCTTGCTCAAATTCATGTCCATAGAGTTGGTAGAGCCATACAACCATCTCTCCCTCTGTCACCCCCTTCTCCTGCCTTCGATCTTTCCCAGCATCAAGGTTTTTTTTTTTTTTTTTTTTTTTTTTTCAGTGAATCAGTTCTTCACATCAGGTGGCCAAAGTTTTGGAGTTTCAACTTCAGCATCAGTCCTTTCAATGAATATTCAGGACTGATTTCCTTTAGGATGGACTGGTTGGATCTCCTTGTAGTCCAAGGGACTCTAGAAACTAAAAACTTTAAGCTTATAAGTTAACTTCAAGTAAATTTATTAGTGCAGTTGATGTTCTCCTGTCTGAATGGTAAGATTTTTTAAATTTTAGTTAAAATTTAACTGTCTATTGGCTTTTGTGTACATTTTTTGAGACAGAATTCTTTATTGAGACAGAATAAAATTCACCATACATGCTACAGTATGGATGAATCTTGAAAACACTCTAAGTAACACGAAAGGCGACATGTTTTATGATTCCATTTATCAGAGATGTCAAGAATACAAAAAAAAAAAAAAAACAGAAATAAAAAGTAAATTAATGATTGCCAAGGGCAGGGAAGGAGGTGGGCATGAGGAGTGGGCAAGAGTTTCTTTTTAAAGTGATGAAAATGTTTTAAAATTAGATATCAAGGATTTTGCACAACCTTGTGAAAGACAAAGTTTTGAATATATCTGAGCTAGGACCAAAGGGTCATTGATCTTTCTTTGTTGAGGGGGAGCACTACCCTTGATTTCTTCATCTTTTTATGGAAAACCTATAACCATACCATGGCTACACAAACCTAAGAACAGGTAAGAAAGGAAATGATAGAAAAAAGAACACAAAACGTACAAGAATTCGACTAAATGCACTGTGGTGACCTGAATGGGAAGGAAGTTTGAAAGGGAGGTAATATATGACACATATATCTCTGATTCATTTTCCTGTACAGTAGAAACTAATGCAACATTGTAGAGCAACTATACTTCAATAAAAATTAGTTAATAACAAAGCAAACAAAACAACATGCTTTAAATATGTTTGCTACTTACCAGATAGTAAAGCCACCCATATTTAAATCGAACTGTTATGCTATGCTTCTTAAACTAGGACTGTTGCTTTTCATAATTTTGATAAAAATGCATAATATTGTTCTAAAGTGAAAAAAAATGAAAAAGGAAACCATGAAAGTGGCTTTCCAATAACAAATTATAGCAGAACTATCCTTAATGGTTAGAAAATAACACACCAAAAGAAACCTTCATATCCATGAACTATTTGCATTTATAATTACAGCTAAATGTGTCTCAGTGCTTAATTACTTTCTGCAGGTATTTTTTTTAAAAAACTGAAGAAGAAATAAATAATAGTTCAGCAAGATTCCTATTTCTGTATCATTTCATCATGAGCCAATATCTCCAAATCATTGCCTTTTAATCATTTACCTGGGTTGCATAAAAAAAGCAAGAGTAAAATCCCAGACATTTTTTTCTGACAAGGAAACTAAAAAAGGAAAAATAGAGGATCCAAAAGGTCAACTACAAAACAAAAATAATCTGATTGACTATTCAGCTCAAAATAAATGGGAAAAAATGATCATGGTAACATAAACACAGAGACTTGGATGAAAAAAATTTTTTTCATCGGTATCTTTTAATCCTGCTCATATTTTTGAAAGCCTGGCTTCCAATACATTGCTATTCTACAAACAGCAACATACATAAAAAATGCAGATGAAGGACATGTCTCTGAACAAAAGTAACATGTTTTCCTGCTTCAGTCACAAAAGCCTAGGACTGAAGAAAACCTCAAAACTGCTTCAGCAGATGAATGGCTATCTAGAAGAGCAGATGGCCATTTACTTAATTTATAAGCATCTCCAGAGACCAAGAATTTGCACTGAATAGGACAGAGTAAAACTTAAATATCTGATGGAAAATAATCTTTACCAAAATCATACATCCAAAGACTGTATATTTTGATTGCTTATTGACTTCCACCTGTACATTTCTACATTCATTGAACCAAATCTAACATGAATCTCATTTAAGAAGTAGACCAGAAGTGAATAAAAAATCCAATCATATTTTCACTGAGTTTCTCTGACAAACCTAGACATGTTAAGAAGCAGAGACATCATTTTGCCTACAAAGGTCCATATAGTCAAAGCTATGATTTTTCTAGTGATCATGTACAGTTGTGAGACTTGGACCATAAAGAAAGTTGAGCAATGAAGAAATCTGGCTTTTAACTGTGGTGCTGGAGAAGACTCTTTAGAGTCCCTTAGATAGTAAGGAGATCAAACCTATCAATCCTAAAGGAAATCAGCCCTGAATATTCATGGGAAGGACTGAGGCTGAAGCTGAAGTTCCAATACTTTGGCCACCTGATGCAAGGAGCCGATTCATTGGTAAAGACCCTGATGCTGGGAAAGATTGAAGGCAGGAGGAGAAGGGGACGACAGAGGATGAGATGGTTGGATGGCATCACCTACTCAATGGACATGAGTTTGAGCAAACTCCAGGAGTTAAAGACAGGGAAGCCTGATGTGCTGTAGTCCATGGGGTCACAAAGATCGAACACAAGTTAGTGACTAAACAACAACAAATCCTGGAAAACTCAGACACAGCGCTTAGCCCCTTTACAACCTTGTAGGTAGCAGCCCCATAGTCAAATGACTCTTCTGGCCTGTGGAACCCATTTCCTTGGGCTGGCATGTGAACTGTGTCTGTGAACGGGAAGTCTGCAACAGTCTACTATAACGGCAGTGGGGTTGGGGAATGTAAAGGTTCTTGAAAGCCCTATTTCAAGACCTCCAACCCACCCAGACAGCACAAAACCACATGCAGTGACTTCACAGAGATTTTATCCAGAGTCAAATAGTCCCATCATTTTCATTATTCATATCTATAGAAGAACTAGGCCACAGGGCCCATGTTTTAGGACACTAGCCAAGTTTTGAAGAACTAGATGAGCAGGCATTCATTGTTCTACTCCTATTGGCAGGCCACCTTCTATTTATTTTTAAAATGTACTCGGAGGAAATTACTATTCATTCCTTGTTTTACCAAACACGCCCTAATAATATAAGGAACAAAGAATGCTCTTTGTTCAGCTACAGTGGCAGAGTCAAAATAGCACGGTTTATTTTGAACAGTCTCTAGGATAAACTAAAAAGAGAACAAAAAGTAAGAGACATTTACTCTCGTCTTTAGAGTAAGATTTCCCATCACCACACAAATCACAAATTTCCGTAAGACATTTCATCCTCAGGTAAATCTAAAGATGTCTTTCCATTTAAAATAATCAGACACAGTAAATAATACTTCTTGAAAAGAAAAGTTGTTATAATGTCACGAGCCATGCAGTCTCCCAAAAGAGAGGACCCTTCCAGGCAGGTCACAGGAAGACCACTGTTGTCAAGCTTGGGACTGAAAACTCTTTACATGCCTTTGGTAGGAGAAATTCCTTTTTTGACATTATATATTAATGGATTACAAAATTTTTTTTCATAAATCATCCTGTCTCTTCACATTTAATACCACTTACTAAGTATTAGCTCTAACCATTCTTCACCCAAAGCCCAAAAGATCTTTTTAAAATTTTAAAATTTGAAATAAAAGCCAGAATATAAGGATTGTAGGGGTGGTGGGGGGAGGCTTACTATGAAATTATATGAAATCACGTGTGTGAAACTTTTGAAAATTCTAAAGCCTCCAGGCTCCTCTGTCCATGGGGTTTTCCAGGCAAGAATACTGGAGTGGGCTGCCATTTTCTCCTCCAGGGGATCTTCCCAACCCAGGGATCGAACCCATGTAGTTTTATGCTTCCTGCATTGGCAGGCGGATTCTTTACCGCTGAGCCACCTGGGAAGCCCTAGTACATTAGATAGATGTTTAATAAGAACTTGATGAATATATAAAAGAATGAAATATATATATATATAAATGAATTGCTTCAGTCTCTCAAAAAGAATCTCACACACACACACACACACACACAGAATTTCAGCTTCTAGAAAAGAAAACTTTCCAGGCTATTGTACTTCGAAGTTAAGAACTTCATATACATTGTTCATTCACTTCTTGCTAAACTACTTGGTATCCTATCAGCCTGGATTTAAAAGCACTGAATGACAAGGTATAAATGATGTCCCCCTGTCATCAGTAGCAGAAGTACAGTTATATTTATTTGCTGGCACTGTGATATGCCCTGACTGAATCCCTCCACTGGCCACACACTGAAAAAGAAGGAGTGGAGGTTTTGGAGAACAGGCTGTTTTAGAGACTCAGCTTGGAAGAAGCAAATCTACTTCCCATATTCCATTGGCTAACAGTCCTATCAGTAGGAAGTGGTAAAGACTGAACTGCAACCAGGGCCATTCAGCTTTACAGCTCACTCACTGTCCATCAAGGTACAAATAGCACCCATAGAACAAGCTTGCTCTTGGGATAAAATAGGGCAATGAATGGGGAAATGCCTTCTAACTATTAATGCACTCCATAATGTAAAACAATATTATTATTATTACCTCCAGGAATGTTGTCATTTCTTACAACAGAAACATCTTTTAAAGCAGTGAAGTCTCATTTCACTGTGACCTATTGGTGTGGTGAATAAGAGTCAAAAAGTAAGAGCTAAATAGTTGATCCAAAAATAAATGGATGGAAAACATGGAAGATCAAGTGTCCAAACACAGCAACTCTGATATGATTAGATCTTGAAAGTTTCAGAATGTTAACTGACTACCAAGAGTCTTTATAGTGTTGTGTGCTCAGCCATGTCCTACTCTTTGCGACTCCATGGACTGTACCCCTACCAGGCTCCTCTGTCCATGGGATCTTTACAGGCAAGAATACTGGACACAGGTTCTATCCCTGGGTCGATTCCCACCTCCCAGGGATTGAATCTGTGTGTCTTGCATCTCTTGCATGGACAAGCAGATTCTTCACCGCTAGCGCCACCTGGGAAGCCCTCATCATAGTGGTGGCTTCTTGTTTTTCTATTAAATTTTTCTCCCCCATCTCAAACATAACTCTGTATTCCTTCCTATCCAAGATGCTGGCCAATGAGAAGCATAATGGTAATACTCACAGGATACAGATGAGCAGAAATGCCTCCATCCTTCGTTAAAGAAAGTGCTAATAAGCAAAGGGTTAGCATCACAAAGTCTAAGGAAGCAATTACTTCCAGGGACTGGTAGCAGATGTATACTGTCCAAGGGACACTACCCTCCAAGGCTTCTAATGACAGAAGCTGGTTCTAGAGAAAAACTTTGTAATATTGTGCAACACGAGTCAATGGAACGGGATCCTCTTGGGGAAAGAAGAAGCATCTTTTCCAAAGTCAGAGACCCTGATGCAGACTTTGGAGTCTGTTGAATGTTATTAAAATAAATGAGGCCAAAGCAGAGACATCAAGCTATGCAAGACTTGAGGTGAAACTGGACATTTTTCAAGTCCCATTTCATTAATAAATTAAGAGCAATCAAAGTTCAGCAAAGCCACAGATTTCTCTTCATCTATAAAATAAGAGAGACAATGGAAGACCAGACTTATTTCTGGCAAATTGGCTTCATAAAGGAGAAGAGTGGCTAAATAGGTCACCTTTTTTTTTTTTTTTTTTTTTTTTGCTATTTCTAGAACAGTTTTCCTCTCAAGAGTAGAATTTATACATGTACCACACTGTTGTACAGCAGAAACCAACGAAACATTGTAAAGCAATTATCCTCCAATAAAAATAAGTTTGACCCTAAGATGATAATTGTCGATGCAAGATGATGGCAACATAAAGAATCTGTTACACTGTTAAAAAAAAAAAAAAAAAACACAGAATAAAACTTATGAGGAATGGCCTCCTGCAAAGACATAGCATTCCTCTGACTCCGTAATCTTCACAGAGCTGGACATGATCAGGAATGACCCTGAACTCATCTTCACATGATCAAAAGGAAGATTATCAATGCTCACAGACTGTTTTGGGGGCCTTTCTAGCCCAGCCCATCTGGGAGATCAAATGGTATGGTCTCCATCAGTCACAGCGGCTCCTTGTGACAATAACTTTTAGAGAACAAAGAGATTTTAAAACCACAATAGGCAAACAGAGACAGCCTAAATTAAGAACCCCTGTTTAGACAAATAAAATTTTCTTTGAAAAAAAATCCAAAATATGAAATTGATATGGGAATTCAAGAGGCCAGGAGAAACACTTGTTTGATCTTCTTTGATAAATTGTTTGAGCTTCTTCCTGTAGGACTTTGAGGGAGCAAGGGGTGGGGATCAGGGGAGAGGCAAGGAAGAAAGCTGTGTAGGTCAGGAAAAAGGAACCACCTGCCATAGGGGTCAGCCTGCCCAGCACTGAGTGCTGCTGCTAAATGCGATCATTTGGCGTTTTTCAAGTATTTTTTCCATATGGCTGTGTTGATTTGCCTGTGAGTATGTACACACACACACACACACACACACACAGCATATTGCCTAATATACAGAACCTACTCTAGAATAGCGTTGTTCAAAGGACATTCGCAGTCCATCCAAATCAGGTGATGCTCCAAATATAAGGAGAATACAGCTCCATCAGTGCCTTTGTTCTTTCCATTCATGTGCCTGGAACTGTTTCCCATCATTTTTCTCCCTTTCTTTCCCTGGGCCACCTTTACAGGGACTTCTTTCCTACCTGCTCTGTTTTAAAATAAATTTAAATTGAATTCTCACTCCCCTTGCCTGACATTCTGTGCTCCTTTATTTTTCTCTATAGACTTTATCTCTTCTTACACGCTTTACATTTTGCTTATTTATTGTGTTTCTTTGCTGCTTTCCTGACTAGAATATATATTCCCTAAAGATAAGGATTTGTGTCTCTTTTGTTCACTAACTATGGTCCAGGGCTTTGAATGGGGCATGGCACACGGTAAGAAGCAAATAAATATTCATCAAATGAATGGATGAGGTAATAACAATAGAAATTTAAAAATATTTAGAGCTAAATGATGATGAAAATATTATGTAATAAAATAAGTGGAAGACATTTGGGAACAACTACAAAACATTCTTAAAATACTTACAGGGAGATTTAAATAAATGTCATAATAAAGATTCAATTCAGGGCTTCCTTTATTGGTTCAGTGGTAAAGAATCCGCCTGCCAATGAGGAGACAGATTTGGTCCCTGGTCCAGGAAGATCCCACATGCCACGAAGCAACTAAGCCCATGGCCGCAACTATTCAGCATGTGCTCTGGAGCCCAGGCTGTGCAACTACTGAGCCCGCAGGCCCTAGAGCCTATGTGATGAATTAACACAAGCCACTACAATGAGAAGCTTGGGCAGTGCAGCTAGAGGGTAGCCCCCACTCGCCGCAACTAGAGAAAAGTCCCTGCAGCAACGAAGACCCAGCACAGCCAAAAATAAATAAATAAATAATATTTTAAAAAAGAAGATTCAATACAGCCAAGATAGATGTCAATTATTCCCAATTGATCCATAAATTCCAAAAGAGATTTTCATAAAACTAAAAATCAGGGCTATACAGAGAGAAATCGTTTGCAGTTATACAGGTATTCAGTGCAAAGCTAGAATCAGACCACACAGATAGATTATAGATTTCATTTCCTATAATTCCAAGCCTCTCCATCCTTCTTCTCTGCTCATCTACGTTTTGTTGTCTCCACAGAGTATATTTGAAAGATTGAATAAGTTGCCCATTAAAAAAGTGTAATGATCTCTCATGATATCTGGATTCCAACTTCTTCTTTTGAAAATCCTAAAGAACTGGAAACACCAGAACTAGAAAAACACATACCTTTCTTCATGACAACTGATGGTTGGAGCTCAACAGTTGTTGAACTCACCATATCATTTAATTATTTTACCTGCCTTTATTTTATGAGTGAGATTTAATAATGAGATAGCAACAGAGTGGCAGTTAGTAACTTAGGACACAGACCTCACCCTGTGCATTATATCAGTCAAATTTTTTGCACATGTGCCAATTGCAAGGAAGTCTTGAATTTCTTACTTTCATTGGAAACTTACACAGGTCCATGATCATTTATCAGATGGCAAATGTCCCTCTCCATAGCTGGCTCCATGTAAGTCTCTTCATGCACAACGGTCAAGATTGTCTCACATCTGGCTGGGACAGAAGGGAAGTGGCTCATCCCTTCTATGTGAATTGACCCAGAGCATTCTTAAACATCCCTTTCACAGGCTTATCAGTACTTCATTGGAAGCTGTGCCCATCAAAAACTTTTCATCTCCTCCTTCGTTTCCACATGACTGCTCCACCACTGTGTGACACTCAAATGTCAAAAAGATGGCAGGATAGCAGACTGTCAAATCCACTTCTGAGTCGGGGCTCATGGCAACACCAGATGCTTCCGGTCACCTGGGAAATCACTGTGACAATAGCTACATATCAAGTTCAAGGTCAAAGTGAACTCTCAGCAAATGCTGCAAAAGCCGAATTTCTGAGTAGCTGTTTAAATAATTTATAACAGCAGAGTGTATGCCTGCTTGAAAAGTGAGACATAAGACTTCATGTAAGTGACACTTTTCTATTATGTCTTAGAGGGCAAGGCCATTGGGTATCTCCACACGGAGGGACACATGGCCGGGTGGTGATAATGCAGTCAAAATCCCCGAGTTCTAATCTAACCTTGCCTATCCTCTGTCACTGACTAAAACCAAAGGTTCTGACAGATAGAGGAGTCACATGTCAACTCTACACACCATATTCCAGCGAGGCATGATTTTACGTCCAGATGAAAGACACGCTGTGACATCATCTATTTGAAGAAGATGGAAAACAGACACTTGCTGCCAACTCTCCATTCTCTGAAATCAGACATGCTAACACAGTTCATCTCCTTTTTAAAACCTTGCCCACAAATGTGGGAGAAGCTAAAGACTGACTCCATTCCCACAGGGCCAACTCATGCTGGAGCCTGGCAGCATGATGTTTACTAGCTGATGTAGAAGATGAGGGGATTAACCATGTGGCTACCTGGGGAAAGCCCTGGGGACAGCTGGGACCAGTGTTCCAAGGCAGCAATGTGCCTGGGATGTTTATGGAGCTAATGCTTAGGCCAGTGTGACTGAGGCAGAGCAGAGGGATAGAGCAAGGGAGCCAAAGCAGATGAAATCAGAGAGGAGCCACTTCAATAGCCTCTAGTATGCCGGGCACATAAATGCTTACTGAAATTCATTTAAATACAGATAGAAGTAGTAGATCAAAACAACTGACTAGTAAACATGTCATAAAATTTAAATACATATGATAATTCTGTATGAATGAAAAAGAAATAATACTTTCTCCAGTAACTCCCACATACAGCCTTGGATCAATCAACCGGATCATCCTATTTACTAAGATAAGCAAAAAAGCATCAATATATGTAGAAAACATAAGTAAGCAAATGTGCAAGGAAAATTACCACCAAGACAAAGTATCAAATCATTTTGAACCTATTGTTTAAGCATGAGTTGAATTTCCAAATGGATACGGAGCGCATACCTTTCATTCCCAATGAAAAAACCTCTTCAGGAAATAGGTCATGAAAGCTGTTAACTATTGCATGTTCTTCTCATTCAAGATTAATATTTGACCTGTATCTTCTTACATTTCCAAAATAGCCCTCAGCAGTATTTGGCCGAGCAAACACTCTGAAACCAAATTAACAGCAAAAATGATCATAGGAAAACCTACCAAGAAGTAATTATATCATCCTTGACATTATCTTAAGGGATTAAGGTATAATTATCATCATTTCACTTAAATAATCTCATGATTTCCTATGTTAGTTAAATTTTGACACCTAATCAACATGTGTCAAAGTTAATAATTTACCCCAAAGGTACAAAAACTATAATATATCCTACAGAAAAGACAAGGAATAATTCTTATGTGCCCACTTTGATGTGCTCACGACAGTTGGCAATCTATGAAACATCTGATACCAGAAATAGCAACAGAGAAAAAACTTGAGTGGCTGATCGGATGGTGAGTTCATGACAGAAACAAGAAATTCTGTTCCTTGCTGGAAATTTTCAGAGTGTCTTCTGTAGACCCAAAGTATTATTCCAGAACTGCGGATTGATATGAAATGAAGGATACAAAGAAAAGCTCTGTTCTGAAAAACAAAACCCAGGATGAATAAGTCATGGAGATCCTTTACCTCCCTTGATAGCCTAACTCCCCAGGTGCTGAAAGATGGCATAGAGAAGACAGACATCTATTGTTCAGGAAACTTTAGGGGTGGGGTCAACCCGTTCCACTAAGCAGATTGTGCGTTTGGTTTGTAAGCAAATGTTGGCCTGTCTCCCCAAAGGAGCAACGAGAGCAACCTGAAAAGAAGCAATGGCCGCGAATGACCATCTCGTGAGAGTTATCCAGGAAATGCGGGCAGAGATCCACAAGCTGGAGAAAGAGAATCAAGCCCTCCGGATGAAGCTGACTTTGAGTAGTCAGAGAACCCCAGGCTCAGGAGGAGAATCAGGAGACGAAAAGGAAGTCACAGACCTCGGTAACCTTGAAGAAGTGCCCAGGCAATCTCCAGCAGCCCTTCATGGTGGTGTTGCCTCTGATTCAGCCCCAGGTGTGAGAGAACACCAAGGTACTGACTGCCCATAGTTCTTTGGGTCTGTGCCCACATTTGCAAATATCTGTTAAATAGTTGGCTTAGTGTGCCTCTCACGTAAGTGCATAATTTGGGATTAACAGTGGTGTGTTTTTTTCCTGGTATTGGGTTGGCCAAAAGGTTCTCATTACAGAAAGATGCTATGGAAAAATCCAAATGACCTTTTTGGCCAAGATAGATAAGTTTAGAATCCTTAGGCAAAAATTCCTTTAACATCTTCAATTATCATATCTTAACAACAGTAAAACTATCTCCAGGTATTCCTGAGAAGTTCAAGATGACAGATTCATGGAAATAAGTCATATTAAAAAGAATGCTTTTTTCCCTTTCTTGACTTCAAGCAATTAAATGCTACATAATAGAACACCAAATGGATATGTACCAAATGGATATATGTCAAATGGAGTGCTCGTTTATTAAGCCAGAACAGTAGTACACAACAGTTAAGCGTATGGATATCAGAGTCAGACAAATACAGTTCCAATGATTTGACACTCATTAACCAGCACTTGATTCAGAGTTAGTTATAATAAATCTTTAACTCGCATTTTGTTCATTCAGAAGTGCTACAGTACCTATCTCAGCTGGTGATGACTGGTTGTAATGATAAACTAAGTGCTTAGTACAGCATCTAACAAACACACAACCAAGGCAGATATTGTTTCTTATCCATGTTTTAGAAGATCTTTACTGTCCTTTATGAATGCATGTTGCACATAATTTAACTTACTATATGCAGGCTGGAGACTTCAAGACTAAAAGTCAATGTCTGATACATTCTTTAAAAAATCTAATCTCTCATCTTTTATGGGAAATAATTTTGACTGTGAAGACTATACATGAAATTAGAAATCAGGAGAGTGAAAAATATTGAGTTGGCCAAAAAAGTTCATTTTGATTTTTCCGTGATTAGAGAAATAGCCAAATGAGATTTTGGGCAACTCAGTAAGTTCTACATTCAAATTGTCAAACTCGCCTACATATAGCATATTCAAATAAAATTGATACATACTTGAATACTCAAAGTGCTTAATATCCTCTGTCAAAGGCTTCAGGCAAGGCTATTTAGAGGTACTGAACAGCTTAGCAATGGGACATGTCTTATCTCCAGCTGTTTTTGCTTTTTTTTCTGTTAAAGTGGTCTCTCTCTAGTGTGGGGCCCTATACTTCAAAGCTGGAAATAGATTCCAATAGGGGTCTTTTTCCTTGTTGTCAAGTACAGCTATGGATCTGAGTTATTCTGTCTGTTGGTTATTTAATAAAACTGAAAAAGAAACTATAAAGAAGTTAGACCTTCTCCTAGTGGGGAAAAAAAAGATACAGACATGTATAATATATCCTTCCTCCAGGTTTCCTCCACCTCTGAATTCCTGACATTTGGAATGAATAACTCTATATTATAGGAGTCTGTCTTGGACATTGTAGGATGTTTGGTAAAGTATCTGCTTCTTCCCCTTCGGTCATGATCATCAAAAATGTCTTCAGACATTCCAAATATCACCTGGAGGATATTTCCCCTAGTTGAAAACCACTGCCTTACTCCAGACATAAAAAAACTCCTTCAAAACTATTTTCCATGATGTTTAAGTTCAGTTCAGTTCAGTCACTCAGTCGTGCCCAACTCTTTGTGACCCCATTAACTGCAGCATGCCAGGCTTCCCTGTCCACCACCAACTCCCAGAGCTTGTTCAAACTCGTTTCCATTAAGTCGGTGATGCCATCCAACCATCTCATCCTCTGTCATTCTCTTCTCCTCCTGCCCTCAGTATTTCCCAGCATCAGGGTCTTTTTTGAGGGTCTTTTCATCAGGTGGCCAAAGTATTGGAGCTTCAGCTTCGGCCTCAGTCTTTCAGATGAATATTCAAGACTGATTTCTTTAGAACTGACTGGTTTGACCTCCTTGCAATCCAAGGGACTCTCAAGAATCTTCTCCAAAACCACAGTTCAAAAGCATCAATTTCATGATGTTTATCCTAATGCAAAAGTAACTTGGGTCTTACTCTATGTTGTGCCATTCTAAAACAAGTATCACTCTGTTCAAAGAACAGAGAGAACTATCCTTTAAACCTTCAGAGCCAGAATGCCATCAAGTTTAAATGAAGTTAGAATACTATTAAGCACTAAATACACAATTTATAACATACTTCTTCAGCATCTGAATGGTGACCTCCAATAATAATATAAGCACTAAGTTTGAAACAATCTAGTGAAAAACATTTCTTGACATTTGGGGAATTCTTGCAGGCTGCACCAATAAAACAAAGAGTTCATGATTTAAATTTGTGTTTAGAAGCCCAGTGTACTTACTTCAAGTGATATTTTTGTGTGTTATATGTAGTGTTCTATTATGAAAGTAAATGACAGGAATAGTGGGAACACTGGCCTGAGCACGAAGACACATGCGTTGCGGTCCCAGTTTTGTAAGAGTTGGTTGATGCTGGGTAGATCACATAGAATTCCTCATCTTATCATTCTTTTGTAAAAATGAATGGATTGGATACCTTCCAAGGCCTATTCCAACTATCAAATTCTATGAGTCTATGAATGTGACATGCTTTTATAATCACTCTCCTCATCTGTAAAATGGAGATAGCAATAGGATCTATCTCAGGCTGCTGAGACAATTAAATGAGGCAGCACAAGTAGGACCCAACATGATTACTTTGTTCAGCTCAGTTCAGTTCAGTCACTCAGTCATGTCCGACTCTTTGTGACCCCATGGACTGCAGCACGCCAGACTTCCCTGTCCATCACTAACTCCCGGAGCTTACTCAAACTCATGTCCATTGAGTCGGTAATGCCGTTCAACCATCTCATCCTCTGTCATCCCCTTCTCCTCCCGCCTTCAACCTTTCCCAGCAGTAGTCTTAATAATATTCAATAGGTCAGAAAAATATGAGTTGACTTAAGTACAAAGTTTTTATTAGCAGTTTTAGTAAAATATTGCCAATAGTCAAAATTCATACTTGCAACTGATTCATAAAAATGTGATCCTAGAGAAGAACTTTAGTGATAATCCCCTTATTTTACTGTTGAGGATATAAGACCCAGAGAGATTCAGCAACTTGTCCTATCTTCTTTTGAAAACAAAATAATATAAACCTATACTCCAATAAGGGATGATGTGATTTCAGAAGTGTGTCTCACTTTAAGAAAGGGAACCAATAAGCTGGGGCTGGAAGTAAATCCCTTGGGACTAAATCCTCCTGGACACATCGATGATAGTGTGCAAGTAGGTATGAAATCCAATCCATCTCATGGAGATGTTGCCCTCATCCCTCCTGCCTTTGGAATTCTCACCTTGGGTCTATTAGGGAAGAGATTGTTGCTCAGTCACTTAGCCGTGTCTGACTCTAAGCAGCCCCATGGACTGCAGCACACCAGGCTTCCCTGTCCTTCACTGTCTCCCAGAGTTTGTTCAAACTCATCTCCATTGAGTCAATGATGCCATCCAACCATCTCATCCTCTGTTGCCCCTTCTCCTCTCGCCCTGAATCTTTCCTAGCATCAGGGTCATTTTCAGTAGGTCAGCTGTTCACATCAGCTGGCATTAAGTACTGGAGTTTCAGCTTCAAAATCAGCCCTTCCAATGAATATTCAGAGTTGATTTTATTTAGGATTGATTAGTTTGATCTGCTGTCCAAGGGACTCTCAAGAGTCTTCTCCAGCCTCATAGTTTGAAGGGAAGAGATAATTTGCTACAAAGAATGCAAGAAACAACTTTTTACCAAGAAACTTCAGCATTCCTAGACCTCTGATTCTCTTCACTCTGCTCCTACCCTTATCTGACAAACTGTATTTGATAGGAATCTTTGAAATTGTGCTGATGATCCCTTGATGTCATGTGGAATTTTCTTACCCTTCTATTTATAAGAAACTAAAGAATATAGATTATTTGGGACCCAGGGACATAAACAAAGAACTTATTTTCTGATCAGTCATGTTGGAGTATAGGTCTCATATAAGAACAAACTTAACTTTGCAATTGTTGGTATAATTTCCTCTGTTGTATTTTCTTATCATTTGGTATAAAGAGATTGTTTTATAATCCTCTTAAATAGACACTTTTATGTTTGTCAATAGTCATAAACCTGTCTTTCAGTTCAGTTCAGTCACTCAGTCGTGTCCGACTCTTTGCGACCCCATGAATCGCAGCACGCCAGGCCTCCCTGTCCATCACCAACTCCCAGAGTTCACTCAGACTCACGTCCATTGAGTCGGTGATGCCATCCAGCCATCTCATCCTCTGTTGTCCCCTTCTCCTCCTGCCGCCAATCCCTCCCAGCATCAGGGTCTTTTCCAGTGAGTCAGCTCTTCACATGAGGTGGCCAAAGTACTGGTGTTTCAGCTTTAGTATCAGTCCTTCCAAAGAAATCCCAGGACTGATCTCCTTTAGAATGGACTAGTTCGATCTCCTTGCAGTCCAAGAGACTCGCAAGAGTCTTCTCCAACACCACAGTTCAAAAGCATCAATTCTTTGGCATTCAGCTTTCTTCACAGTCCAACTCTCACATCTATACATGACCACAGGAAAAACCATAGCCTTGACTAGACGGACCTTTGTTGGCAAAGTAATGTCTCTGCATCTCAATATGCTATCTAGGTTGGTCATAACTTTCCTTCCAAGGAGTAAGTGTCTTTTAATCTCATGGCTGCAATCACCATCTGCAGTGATTTTGAAGCCCCCCAAAATAAAGTCTGACACTGTTTCCACTGTTTCCCCATCTATTTCCCATGAAGTGATGGGACCAGATGCCATGATCTTCGTTTTCTGAATGTTGAGCTTTAAGCCAACTTTTTTACTCTCTTCTTTCACCTTCATCAAGAGGCTTTTTAGTTCCTCTTCACTTTCTGCCATAAGGATGGTGTCATCTGCATCTCTGAGGTGATTGATATTTCTCCCGGTAATCTTGATTCCAGCTTGTGCTTCTTCTAGCCCAGCGTTTCTCATGATGTACTCTGTATATAAAAACCTGTCTTTAGATCATTATAAAAGTTATATGTCATGGCCAAAGGAAGTGTTCAAAGATAGTTTATGAATAGTATTTGCAGTTAATTACTTCAGTTGGATTTGAACTTAAACTCACCCACAGACTTTTGCCTAAAATCTGATCTTCTGCTCTTCCCTATTATAAAAAGCAGCCTCCACTTTCTGTAATGGCTATATAATTTGCTGTCTGTGTTCTACAAACATGGGTCACAAAATTTTAAAAGGAGAAAATTGTGCTTCTAACACTCTGAAAACCTAAACACGATGCTGGACTTTCTTTTACTTTCTTGCTAGTTAATGGCAAAGCTGTAATGAAAAAGAATAGAGTCAACAAACATTCATTAAGTGCTCCAGAAAATGGTCCAGTCTATGAAGTCAGTGTCATTAGCCCCAGTGGTAATAACTAAATGTCTAAGTAGAGGCTGAATGACAGGCCCCAGGTCAGTTAGCAGAGTGTTAAATGTGAGATGCAGACAAACCAAGATGCCCTAAAATAAAGGTCTTTTAATCAAGAGGCTTTCATTCTAAGGGCTGAAGATACAATTTACCTCAAAGAAAGAGTTTATTAGGAGACCCTTATGGATAGAAATTGAGTTGGAAACCCTCAGAAACTAGAGACATAAAGCTCTTAAGAGAAAGATAGAGAAAACTCCTGTTTCCCACACAGGCATCTTTACTTCCTTTTTTTTTTGGCTGCAACTCAAGGCATGTGGGATCTTAGTTCCCTGACCAGGGATCAAACTCGCACTTGCTGCAGTGAAAGTGTGGCATCTTAGCCACTGAGTCACCTGGGAAGTCCCTAGATGTTTTTACTTCTTTCTACTTGTTTGCCTTGCTCTCATCTCTCATTCGACAGAGAAAGATGACTGCTCAACTAAAGCAAACACACACATTTCAGGCCAGTTGGCAGCAACCAGTTCAATTATTTGTGGTCATTCAAGTGATGAGGCACTGTGGATGAACACATTCTTTTAGAATGAAGATCAAGAAGCCATCCACAACTGCATCTCTGCAAGTTCACGTTCTTCCCATCCTAAAATCATATTTTACTGTTTCGTCATGTGCAAATTTTTGTTCATATTCTGTGTTCTCAGGAAGGTCTTCCCTGACTACACTATTTAAGTAGCCTCCAGACCTTGGAAATGGCAACCAACTCCAGTACTCTTGCCTGGAGAATCCCATGGACAGAGGAGCCTGGTGGGCTACAGTCCACAGGGTCACAAAGAGTCGGACACAACTGAGAGATTTCACCTCACCTCACCAGACCTTGCCCTCATCTAACTCTAGCACCTTGCTCTCAGCAGTCTTATTCATCCTCCTAGAATCTATTGCTAGCTGAATTTTATCATATATCTGTCTGTCATCTGTCAGCCACACAAGAAGGTAAGCTCTATGCAAGCAAGAATTTTGTGTTTTCACTTGCACACATCCATCTCTTTAAGAAGTGCCTGGCTCAGGGTTGGATTATTTCCAAAATAAATCAATGAATGAATATCTTTTATGCAAAAAATTAATCTAAAAACAACAGTTTTGTTTAGTTAGTTTCAATAAAGAACTAGTAATACAGTCTTCCATTTGTGGATGTCATTAAAAATGGAATTTTTAAACTTGAATTTTGTGTCTCCTTTATAGGCAATGTCATGATTGTTAGACGTTATTCCATTTCCTCACCGATTCATTCATCAACTACAAGTGACCCTTGGAAGACTAGGAGAAGACATCCAAACTGTGGAATTCTAGAAGTTCAAGGGACGGTCAAATCACTGGTTTCTTCAGTTAAGAAGCAAGACAATGAAGAAAAGATGTTTACCTCGGATTCTTTCACTACCAATGGTTGCAGCAAAGGAGTCTTTCCTGAGCATGATTTTGGTTACAGGTAATGTACCATCCCTCTGGGAGAAGGCACGGTAACCCACTCCAGCATTCTTGGCTAGAGAATCCCCATGGACAGAGGAGCCTGGAGGGCTCCAGTTCATGGGGTAGCAAAGAGGAGGACACTTCTGAGTGACTAAGCACAGCACAGCACAATGTACAATCTTGCCTCAAGACTAGTTTATAGTTGCATAGTGTGATGACTACTGAGACATTCCCCTGGATAAGCAAGGTCTTATACAGTGGAGGAACTAAAAACAAGGAGGCTATTTCCATCACATTTATGTGTTTTGAGAACCAAAAGAAACAAACTTATCTAAGATCAAATGGTACTCTCTAATAGCTGCCTGTAAGAAGAGGAAAGTGATCAGTCTTCACTTACTCATCAAGCATGAATGATGGTACTCTAGGCTGGGTGCTGGGAATCCAAGATTCAGCAAAAGCAAAACATTATTTTAAAATTCAAAACTTTCCTTTAGTGACAAAAACACACAAGCAAACTGACCACTACAACAAAGTGTGTCCCAGGAAGAAGACATATTTACACTGGGAGCCAAACACAGAATTCCTCCCTAAGGGAGAACTGTGCTTGTAGAGGAAGGCTCCTTCATGGGCTTTTGTGGGTACAAGAAAGCACCTTTTAGGCATAAGCCAAACAGGCTAAGAGACAAAGACGAAACTGGCCTGTTCTGCAAAATACATGAATTGGTATTTAAGGAGTTAGAAGCAGCCTACGAATGGAAGGGAGTGAGAAAACATTTGATAAGTAGGGTGGGAATCTTTTAGAGGAGAGTTGGCCAGTCGCCCCTGGTGTGGGTAAAGCTAAGAGCTCTTTTGGAACAAGACTGTCACCGTCAAGCGCTAGTGTGTCAGAGTATCACCTCCCCTCCTCCACCCTCTGCACTTCTACCTCCCAATTCCCAGTTAGGCTCTGACTCTATCAGGAGTCTATACACACTATAGATAATCAACAAAGACCTACTGTTTAGCAGAGGGAACTCTACTTAGTATCCTGTAATAACCTAGGGAATAGACTCTGAAAAAGAGAAAAAAAAAGATACGATTATTTAAAAAACAAAGAGTCTATACACATTTGTCTCTTTTGAGGAGGAGAAAAATCAAGAAAAGGGGACCTGGTTTCATGATTAACTTATCATGAGGAAGAAAAAATTGAACAAATATGGTTGTTTAAAGAATCAGTGAGTCATCTAATTCAGCAGCAGCAGGAAATCAAATCAAAGTGGTAGTCATAATTAATAGGCCATCAGGAATTCTCATAAATATGGAAAAGAGCACTGGTCTTCCACAGGATGTAGGATACAAAGGTTGAGCCAGTTTTATTTGAATTTTACGAAGCAGGATGAACTCCGTGTTTCACTTGAAGAAAGTTCTATTACAGGAGGAGAGAGGAACCTGGTCATGAAGGACAGGCAAAGACAAATGTACAGCGTACCCCACTAGACCAAAAAAGAGAAAGAGATAGAAGGAATCATGACTATGGAGAAAGCTAGAAGCAGGGAAGTCAGTGAGGATGGAGAGGTTGGCAGTATCCATCGCAGAAGGCATCCCATGGAATGCTGGGAATATGTGCTTTATCCAGTAATTACTGGAAAGCTGATAAAAAATGTATTTATGAAAATTTTCAAAATACACAAATACTCAGAAACTAATATTACAAATACCAATGTATTCATCTGCAAGAGTTTTGTCATAGTTTATCATATATTTTTATATATAAGACAAAAAGTGTTACTAAGAAAGGAAAGGGACATCTCTTCCCCTGTGTTCCTAAGGGGCAAGCATTACCAGGAATTTTGTTTCTATACTTTAGGTCTATTTTTTATGCTTTCATTACACATATTCATTCATCCAACAAATACATCTTAAATGTGTACTATGTGCTGGGCAGGATTCTAGGCACCGAGGATACAACAGGAAACAAAATTGTCAGAAATCTCTGCCAATGTGGAGTTTTTCCTCTGTAACATGATGATCAATCAACATGAAAACACATGCAGCGTATAGTTAGATGGTGAAACAAGTAAGCCAATCAAAGGAAAAATGAAGGCTTGAGAAGCAAGCATTGTTGAAATGTTAATTGAAATGAATTGTTGTAGCCAGAAAATATGACAGTATTTGAATACAGAAGGGAGAGAGAGTTTTGGGAATATGAGCAGGGGTTTGAAGTGGATGGGTGAGGGGACTTGCCAGACATTGAGAACAGCAAACGCCAGAGGACTGGGTGGGCTCAAAAATGACTGGTGTTTAAGGAAGGGCAAGGAGGCTGGCTTTGAGTGCAGTGGAGGGAGCAAGCAAGACAGAGAGCAATGAAAAAGAGAGCTAAGGATGGCCATCCACTCTTTTCAATGTTCTGGGTCTATTGCAAATGAACTGGGATGTATAACATACTCTTTTTGTTAGTATATGTATTAATATACAATATATGTATGGAACTCTGTTTTGAAAAGACTATAGGAAAATAATACAGAAAACAAGAGGACCAGTTTAAAGCTAAAAAAGTAATTTAAGCAAGAAATGATTATTCACTGGCCAATGGCAATAACTGAATGTGATTTCTAATCTTGTTTTGAAGACGGAGCCAACGAGATTTGTTAACAGAGCAGATGTAGGATATGGAAGCAATAAGTGTACACCCAACCATTGTGTTCCAATGGCCATGTGTTTTCAAAGAGGGAGGAGAGAAGAAAGGCAGAGACGTACCCTTTGTCTGAGTAAAATTATGTGTATGTAATAGACAATTATATGAAAGCACTAAATGTTCCTTGTTCTCAAAATTGCGAATTTAAAAATATAAATACAATATACAAAGTAAAAAATATAAAAAGGAATATCTTCCATAATCCCACTACCTGAAAAACCACCATTGAGATTTTTTTATTTATTTTATTTATCTATTTGGCTGTACCAGGTCTTAGTTGCAGCCTGCTGGATCTAGCTCCCTGACCAGGAACCAAACCCAGAACCCCTGCACTGGGAGTTCAGAGTCTTAGCCACTGGACCACCAGGGAAGTCCCCATCATTGAGATTTTAATGGCTATCTCTCCATGCTGGTATCTGTATAGTTTGTAACTGTACAGTGTCTGTATTATAATGGCGTAGCTTTTGCACTTAAATCACTGCAGGTCCACAGACCTACAATACTACACTGAGAAATATAGTAATATTAATTTTTCTGTGTAAGTTTATATTATTTTCTATGATAGTTTGGGAACCTAGCCAATGTTTATAATGCATTACTTTTCTGAAGCAAAATGTTTTACAACTTCCAAACTGCCGATGAATAAACTATTAGAACACAATCCATTTCTAATTTGGAATCTGCTTTAGTTTGAAAGATTGAGCCAATTGTAGAACTGTGCTAAAGCAAGAAAGTCAGCAACGGCTGAAAATCAACAGCTGGGCTGGCATAAAACCCAGTAGATACAGAGAATGGTTTCACAGGAATTGAGCACTTTCTTTCATAGTCTTTTTTTTTTATTTTGTCTTTTACTTTCTCAGGGTTTAACTAGTAAAGTAACAACTCATTACATTATTCCTCTAATTTGGGGAGTAAATTCATTTCCTTTCTAATAGCGTTCAAAGAATCTTACAAAGATTCTTATCAAGAACTAACCAATATGTTTGAACTAGCTTTCAAATCAATGAGATATCGTATCTAATTTGCTCATGAACTTTTCAACTGTTATACCAAGAAAGTATTTTACAGAAGAAAGCCAGTGTCAATATTTCTAAGAACCCATGCTCTCCAGAAACTAGAAATTGGATTTTAATTTTTTCCCTCATTTTGACATAAAAACCCAATTTTTTCCTCCTGCATTCAAGATAAAAATAATAACCTTAGGCTGTTGGAAAGATTAGGGGAAAGAGTCCATATAGACCTTAGAAAGGGTCCATATAGAACTTAGAAAGGTTATTTTACTACTAGGACAAAACAGAAATTAAAATAAATATATCGTCTTCTTTTTCTAAGCAAAGTCATTAAGAAGACAGCCTCTGGAATCAGATGACTAAAATTCCAACTCCATCATTTGCAAAGAGCATGCTCTTGGAAAAGTTATTAGTCTGTCCTGAGCCATAGTTTATTTTTTGTAAAAAGAGAATCATAATAGCCGTGACCTCATAGTTTTTGTGAAGAATAAAAGGGAGAGTCTAGTGAATGCTTGCTAAGTGGCATAGCTGTTATTATTTTATTGATCCCAACATATGGAACAACTGGCCTTCCTCCCAAGGGAGGGAGCAGATGTGTGTTCCCCACAATACAGCCACTAAACGCCATTCTCTGAAATTATGGCCTTATCTAATTAAAAAGAGAGAGATCAAAACTAGAGAAAAGACAATCATTCTGAACACTATTCTTTAGACTTGTTCCTGGGAGCACTTTATCCTGGTTTATGTCAAAATCGTACATAACACTGTTCAAGGAGAAAGGAGCAGTGGGCAAAATGAAAAGATTTAATCCCTCAGATAACACTAGGTCATTGCTGGCACTGCTCTCTCTCCTTTATTGTTCAAGTGTGATGGATATTCATCAAAATTCAAAATGGTGCATTGATCTGGATTTAGAAAATAATTGTCCCAAATTTCTGCTTCATTTCAACTGAAGAGCTTTGACATGCAGGACCCTTGGTTGAGAGAACACATTAATCTTTAACTTTAAACATCAAGCTAAGAATCCGCAGGCGTACAGTCCTTTCCTCAAAAGTTTTAAGTTTTAGTTATCAGCACCATCCACTGGTTTAATCAAAAGGCCAATTACAATATATTTTCTTGCATTCCAAATTGTTTTCTTGAACAACTAAACAAAAAAAAAATTGTATGGTAGATGCAAGTTGAACGTTTAACACTTTAGGCATTATTCGGTACTTGGAAAAATAGTACATGTTTTGTAGAAATAGTAAATGCTTTGTGTAAAGCCTCACTAAATTTTTATTCATCTCTCCTTTATTCTGCTTTCTTTAGGGACAAGATAAAGACAGTTGGTTTCCTGTTACCCATGAACATGTCTTCGTACTCCAAAGATTCAAGTTCTTTGAAATACTCACCAAACCAGCTAAGCACTATTATAGAATAGGATACTCAAGGTGGTGAAATTTAAGACACAGATGTGAGAACACTGAGACATGGTTGGGTCAGTGTCCCCCCCGCAAAAAGCTCTCAGAAGATGCTCACTATGGGCTTTCAATAGCTGAGTCCAAGATCTCTCTTAGTAAATGTTGCACTGCACTTGAAAATATGTGGGTTATTGTCAAATATCTTTTGATATTGATTTCTAATATAACTCCACAGTGATAAGGGAACAGACTCGGTATGGTTTCAATAGCTTTGGGCTGTGAAGTTTTTGCACCTTGTTTTATGTCTGTGGATCTGTTCCAGGGTCTCCTAGTTTACAGCCTATGGAAACTTGAATAGAAGTAGTTTCCTCCTGTTGTGTGAAAATTGTATAAATCTTAATTATGTTGAATTGGTTCACAGTGCTTTAAGGGTCTACTATATCTTTCTACTTCTCTGCATGTTCATTCCATTAATTTTTGAGAGTTTGATATTGAAACTCCAATTTAAAAATCTTAATTTATCTACTTTTAAAAATAATTGTAATTTATAGTGGAAATATATTCGAATATAGTGGAAATAAACTTGTTCTGTATTTTCCAAGTCTCCCATAAATGTGTTATCATACTTTCATTATTTAAAAAAGAAAAATAAAAAGATGTTCACTAAGACACATAAAATACCCAACGTTGGCTTAATGGAATTGTCAAAGGACCTGAGCAAGAAATGGAAGTCATTACTTTATGTTGTCACTGAATATTAATGATGTGTGCACAGTGGCTGTGGCAGTCCCTCTATGCAGCCTCTGAGCAAATAAATAAAATTAAATTAAATTGCTTGCTAAGTGTTCAGTATCTGTGTAATTCTTCTGTTCCCATTATGGGTCACTCACCAGATGAAACTATAACACATCTAAGAAAAAAATTCTATATCTGACTAATAACATAGAAGCCATAGTGATTATCCTTAGAGTTAATTGTGGGCTGATATTTCACTGATGCAAGCTCATTTAATCTTTTAATATCCTGTGTCCTCGGCACATGAACACAAACCCAGCAAACTCCCACAGCGTGTGTTGTGGACTCAGAGTAACTGTGAGCTGTCTAATGGTAAAGACACTCATCTTGGTTGGAAGGAGAAAGAAAAATGTTCAAATCATCATTACTTAGGGATTGGAAATCTCAGAAATCCCTCAGATCCCAAACCTCTATTCAAGAGTCCCTCCCTCACTCCAGGTTTACAGCAATCATGTTTTAATACCAATATGCCTTTTAAACAAATATATTAAAATCTCCCATTTTCAAAGCAGAAATAGAGACACAGACATAGAGAACAAACCTATGGACACCGTGGAGGGGACAGAGCGGGTGTGAAGGGAGATTGGGACTAACATATCCACGCTACTGATATTATGTATAAAGTAGGTAACTAATGAGAACCTATTTATAGCACAGGGAACCCTACTCAGTGCTCTGTGGTGACACAGACAGGAGGGAAATCCAAAAAAAGAGGAGACATACGTATACATAAAGCAGAGTCACTCCGCTATATACAGTAGAAACTAACACAACATTGTAAAGCAACTATACTCCAATAAAATTATTTTTTAAATCTCCAGAGTGTTAGAATGTAGATTTGGGGCTCCCAACAGGAATAAGACAGGAAATTCACATTTTAAACAAGCCTTCCCAGATGATTTCTTATACAGCTATGATTTCAATTCACTATTCTAAATATTAAGAATCACAGAATTCCCCAGATGTGGCACCAAGTTGAAAGGGAAGCACTGAAGCAAGGAACGGGTAGAAATGGTCCAGTCTGTTTCTAATAAAGGATTTCAATATTCACAAAACAGACTCCTAGAAGGGAGATGGATGAATCAACGACTACCCTGAAGTAAAAACAGCATAATGGATCAAATCCTTCTTTTACTTGTGATATTAATTTAAGATTATCAATATTCTCAATATTATAGCAGATGTACAACAGGGCAAGGTTATGACTGGAGGGGAAAGATACAAATGAGGTGTAATAACATTCACCTGGGAATAAAGATGAGTGCAATAATTAAGCTATTAACATATGTTATTATTGGAATTTTTAATTCATGCACAATTCTATTTTCTGCATATTTACAAAATGGAGAATTTTGTGTTGACATCAAAGAAACATTTTCCAGTATTTTTTTTTTTGAAAAGCAATGACTGACAACCACTCGAATCACAGTGTCATAACTGGCAAAGTTATAATGACAAATTACCCCAATGCCCAGCTCAATGACTTATATATGATTGGCATTACACGCATAGTCTGTGACCTGAACTGAATGAACAGTTACATGAGACTGTCCCTGACCAGTGAGAAATACCACACCATCAAATATTATATTTTGAAATTAAGTTACATAATATTATGATGAAAGAAACAGAGGTCCATCTCTGTTCCCTGCTGTGTAGAGTTTGATAATAAGTCCTCCGAGCATATTTTTAAATACAATGAACTACAAAGAACACAAACGTATCTCAGTCATGCTCTGATCTACCAATTATATTTCTCTTCTTCCATGATCCAAACTTCTGTTAAGTCAGGAACCCAAGTATCCACCCGGGACAGGCAAGTGACAGAAATGAGTGAGGGCTCTGGAGAACAAGTGTATACACACCCCAGCCAAAGGGGGCTGCAACCATTCACCCTTGTGAGGCTGTGTGGGAAAGCGGACACTCCATTATCACGTGGTCTATTATCCAAGGGATGCTAAAATATGAATTTTTATGCAAAAATCTGCTGATTCATAAATACTGGCATCAAGTTTGACTTTTAAAACATTATGAAAACGAAACACAATATATCCAAAGACCAGACTTAAGATATCAGGTTTCAACTTCTGATTTAAATGCGATTTCTTTTTTTTTTTAAGGCTTTTTATTTATTTCCTTATTGGAGTGTAGTCATTTTACAATATTGTTAGTATCTGCTGTACGGCAAAGTAAATCCACCATACGTATACATATGGCCCCTCTTGTTTGGATTTCCTTCCCATATAGGTCACTACAGAATATTGAGCTCCCTGTGCTACACAGTAGGTTCTCAAAAGTTATATATTTTATTTGCTGTTGTTCAGTGGCTAAGTCATGTCTCACTCTTTGCAACTCCACAGACTGCACTACTCCAGGATCCTCTGTCCTCTTCTATCTCCCAGAATTTGTTCAAATTCATGTCCACTGAGTCAGTGATTCTATCTAACCGTCTCATCTTCTGCCGCCACATTCTCCTCTTGTCTTCAATCTTTCCCAACATCAGGGTCTTTCCAGTGATTGGGCTCTTCCCATCAGGTGACCAAAATATTGGAACTTCAGTTTCAGCATCAGTTTAGACATAGTATATCTATTTTATACATAATATCAATAGTATATGTATGTCAATCCCATCCTCTCAATTAATCCCACCCTCCCTTTCCCCATTGGTATTGTATGTTTCTTCTTTACATCTGTGTCTCTATTTCTGCTTTTAAATGCAATTTAAACATGGAACAACAGACTGGCTCCAAATAGGAAAAGGAGTACGTCAAGGCTGTATATTGTCACCCTGCTTATTGATCTTATATACAGAGTACATCATGAGAAACGCTGGACTGGAAGAAACACAAGCTGGAATCAAGATTGCCGGGAGAAATATCAATAACCTCAGATATGCAAATGATACCACCCTTATGGCAGAAAGTGAAGAGGAACTAAAACGCCTCTTGATAAAAGTGAAAGAGGAGAGTGAAAAAGTTGGCTTAAAGCTCAACATTCAGAAAACAAAGATCATGGCATCTGGTCCCATCATTTCATGGGAAATAGATGGGGAAACAGTGGAAACAGTGTCAGACTTTATTTTTCTGGGCTCTAAAATCACTGCAGATGGTGATTGCAGCCATGAAATTTAAAGACGCTTACTCCTTAGAAGAAAAGTTATGACCAACCTAGATAGCATATTCAAAAGCAGAGACATTACTTTGCCAACAAAGGTCCCTCTAGTCAAGGCTATGGTTTTTCCTGTGGTCATGTATGGATGTGAGAGTTGGACTGTGAAGAAAACTGAGGGCCAAAGAATTGATGCTTTTGAACTGTGGTGTTGGAGAAGACCCTTGAGAGTCCCTTGGACTGCAAGGAGATCCAACCAGTCCATTCTGAAGGAGATCAGCCCTGAGATTTCTTTGGAGGGAATGATGCTGAAGCTGAAACTCCGGTACTTTGGCCACCTCATGCGAAGAGTTGACTCATTGGAAAAGACTTTGATGCTGGGAGGAATTGGGGGCAGGAGGAGAAGGGGACGACCGAGGATGAGATGGCTGGATGGCATCATTGACTCAATGGACCTGAGTCTGAATGAACTCCAGGAGTTGGTGATGGACAGGGAGGCCTGGCGTGCTGTGATTCATGGGGTCGCAAAGAGTCGGACACAACTGAGTGACTGAACTGAAATGAAATGAAACATAGAGATCCAAAACAAGAATGCGGCTCTGGAAAGCTACAGTCTGGATGGAAAGAGGAGAAGGAAATTTGAGACTGGGAAAGGAGGATAAGATGGTTCAGGAAATGAAGTCTACTTAGATAAAAAAGGCTGAAGTTCTTTATCTTCACAAAAAAAATGTAGCTTAATCCAGAGTCAATACATATTTGCTCACAGAACCAAACCCTAATATGAGAAATCATGGTCTAAGTTTTATTTTAAAACTTATATTATGTATTTTGCCTGGTTTATATTTTTCACTTGTATAGAACTCTTGGCAAACAGTCTTGCAAGTTAGAGGATCATAGAATTTTCCAGCAGAGTTCTGGTTTGGGACCATAATTTCAAAGAGTAAGCATAGCTCATGGAAGTTACTCCACTAGTCTGAAGCAACAGAGTTTAGAGTGAAGCCAGAATCAGAACCCATATCTGCTGACTCCTCCTGTAAGAGTTCCATGCTGTCACCTGCATTTGCTACACTGAGCCAGTCATTAAATTTAAAATCTTTATCATCTGAGCCTTTCTCAACAAGTGAAGACAAGCTCAGTGTTCTCAATGACCAGGTTATCTAAGGAGCAAATGAGATCATGTATGTGGATATGTGGCATAAAGCACTAAGCAAATACAATACACTGTTATTTTGTTCCATTCAAAACGTAAACTCCCAACTGGTGTCTAATTTTAGATCAAGGTGTTCAGTTGGTAAAAAAATTATATATGAAATTTCTAGCTTTTGCGTTTTCTAGCTTTTGATTTTTCTCTGGGTTAAGTTGATGAGTTAATAGCTAAAAGATAAACAGCAAGGCATTCAGCATCATGTGCTTTACCTGGAAAGAAGAAGAAGGAAAGAAACCTCCCCATGATGAATTCTTAGTGGTCACCAACATTGCCAAGAGTGGCACAGACTCATAACTCTGTGAAAGCCAAAAATTAATAAATACATCAAAGTGAAAGTCACTCAGTCATGTCCAACTCTTAGCGATCCTGTGGGCTATACAGTGCATGGAATTCTCCAGGCTAGAATACTGGAGTGGGTAGCCTTTCCCTTCTCCAGGGGATCTTCCCAACCCCAGGGACCAACCCCAGGTCTCCCACACTGCAGGAGGATTCTTTACCAACTGAGACACAGGGGAAGCCCAATAATTATGTCGATTTGTTGTCAGAGTACACCAACATCCACCTATTTGCTTTCATAAATTGGTATCTTGCAAATGTCCATTAACAAATAAATACATTGAAATGAAGGAAAATATATACAATGTATTCAAAATCAAATGTAAGCCCAGATAGCTTTTCCAGCACCCCAGTTCTCTCTGCTCCCATCTCCTTGAGCTATTTCTACTCCCTAAGTTGTGAATCTAGAACAAACTTAACTGGAAAGATACCTGTGTACAGGCACAATATGACACATTATGGAGCTCATTTTATTACTTTTCAAATTCTAGCTTATCCTCTAGGAAATACATCTTAGGAACCTCTAAGAATCCTGGCAATGGCAGCCCACTCCAGTGTTCTTGCCTGGAGGATCCCAGGGACGGGGGAGCCTGGTGGGCTGCCGTCTATGGGGTCACACAGAGTCAGACATGACTGAAGTGACTTAGCAAGAATCCTGGCAGGCACAATCATTGAGCCTGGTGTTTTTGTCTCCAAGATAAAAAGCACAGTACAGTAGTACCTACAGATTATGGGAAGTACCACCCACAGAACTTAAAAGATATGATAAAAACAGTCTGAAAGAGGACTATGTAGTTATTGTAATCAACAAAAATGTTTAGTTATAGTGTGTTTTTTTTTTAAGAGACAGTTCTGCTGCCTGAAGCAGTACTTAATTTTTAAATATTGATGCAGAGAAATCTTCATTCATTCAAGGTGTGTTTGAAAAAGCACATAGTTGGAGAATCCTCTTTCTTATATGGGAGTTAATAAAAGACCTGTTGTAGCTTTCATTCTTCTTTGATTCCTGCTTTTATATTAATACCGTGAGATAGTCAAAATATTTCATTACAATAATCTGCTCACAATTACTTTTTAAAAGCTGAGAAAAGACTGAATTTATCCAGTCTCATACATACATACTTAATACTTTGACATTATTAAAACTACTTTGAAAGTTGATCTTGAAACAATTCACCCCCAACTCAGAGAGAGATTACACTTGTTCCTGTTCGGTTTTGCTAAAAGATAATTCTATATGGCCCTCAGGTTTGCATTCAGGAGATATTTTTCCTTTTCCCTAACTAGAATTTGTCCTCCTACAATCATCTTAAAATTCTTACATTTGAGATGTCTGAATCTGAGGTCCAATTGAAAGTCTAGTCTTTCTAGATTCCACGTATATGCGTTAATATACAATATTAGGTTTTCTCTTTCTGACTTCCCCTGTATAATAGGCTCTAGGTGCATCCACCTTAGAACTGAACCCATATGCAGGGCAGCAATGGAGAAGCCAACAGAGGGAACAGACTTGTGGACTCAGTGGGGGAAGGAGGGGATGGCACGAATTGGGAGAGAAGCATTGAAACAATACATTATCATATGTAAAACAGATAGCCAGTGGGAATTTGCTGCACGACGCAGGGAGCTCAGATCCGGTGCTCTGCGACAACCTGGAGGGGTAAGACGGAGAGGGAGGTGGGAGGGAGGGTCCAGAGGGAGACCTATGTATACCTATGGCTGATTCAAGTTTATGTATAGAAGAAACCAACACAACGTTGTACAGCAATTAAAAATATATAAATCCTCCAATTAAAAATGAATAAATTTTTAAACTTTATTCTTAAGAATGATAAATTCATTCTGCATCTGCTCAATACTATTTTTGAAGACCATATGCATCCTTGTTAAGAGTGTTCCAAAAAATACAGTACCCCTCTCCTTTAGGGAACACAGTTATCAATCTTAATTTTGCTTTTTCATGAAAATTGTCCCTAACTCCATCCATTAATTCCCAAATCCACACCCTTTCTCTTTCTTTCCTTCTCAGCCTTGAGAATTTTTAATTCACACAATTACTTCAGTCCAGGAACTCACTTCTGATGGGAAGATAAGGAGAGCAAGCAAGACTTTCCAAGTAGGAAAAAAATTCACTTTCTCAAACACCCAGAAAGTTCTTGGTCTCTGAAATAACATTTGGACCAACAAACCTCATCATTTCATATAAGAAAAGCTTTCTGCATTGAAAAGCAGGTAAGTGAATAAACAGCTGAGAAGCAAATACATCTTCGTCCCAGTTGAGACACCATTGAGGGCACTAGAAAAAGTAACTTGCCCGTGGTCACAGGTAAATAGACATCCAAGAAGTGAGCCAGTTACTCCTTTCCTAACTATATTAGCGCTGGCAGCTGTGACGGCGCACAAGCACGGCGGAGAGGAGCTAACCAACATCCGAGATCAGGGGCAGAAACCGGGAGGACTCCATGCCTGAGGGGCGGCGGCCAAGAGGAGTTACCCAATGTCCGAGGTCAGGGGCTGCGGCGGAGAGTGCCAGGCTGCGACAGCGCAGGAGCAGCCAGGAGGAGCTACCCCACGCCCGAGGCCAGAGGCGGTGGCAGGGAGGAGCAACCCCACGTTCAAGGAGCGGTGGCTGCGCGGGCACAGGAGTGCCTAGAGGAGCTACTCTACATTCAAGGTCAGGAGGGACGGCGATGAGGGGATACCTCTCGTCCAAGGTAAGGAGCAGCGGCTGCACACAGCTGTGAAGAGATATCCCACGTCCAAGGTAAGAGAAACCCAAGTAAGAAAGTAGGTGTTGCAGAAGGTCATCAGAGGGCAGACACACTGAAACCATAATCACAGAAAACTATAGTCAATCTAATCACACTAGGACCACAGCCTTGTATAACTCAATGAAACCAAGCCACGCCCATGGGGCCACCCAAGACGGGCGGGTCATTGTGGAGAGGTCTGACAGAATGTGGTCCACTGGAGAAGGGAATGGCAAACCACTTCGGTATTCTTGCCTTGAGAACCCCATGAACAGTATGAAAAGGCAAAATGATAGGATACTGAAAGAGGAACTCCCCAGGTCAGTAGGTGCCCAATATGCTACTGGAGATCAGTGGAGGAATAACTCCAGAAAGAATGAAGGGATGGAGCCAAAGCAAAAACAATACCCAGCTGTGGATGTGACTGGTGATAGAAGCAAGGTCCGATGCTGTAAAGAGCAATATTGCATAGGAAGCTGGAATGTCAGGTCCATGAATCAAGGCAAATTGGAAGTGGTCAAACAAGAGATGGCAAGAGTGAACATTGACATTCTAGGAATCAGCAAACTAAAATGGACTGGAATGGGTGAATTTAACTCAGATGACCATTATATCTACTACTGTGGGCAAGAATCCCTTAGAAGAAATGGAGTAGCCATCATGGTCAACAAGAGTCCGAAATGCAGTACTTGGATGCAATCTCAAAAACTACAGAATTATCTCTGTTTGTTTCCAAGGCAAACCATTCAATATCACAGTAATCCAAGTCTATGCCCCAACCAGTAACGCTGAAGAAGCTGAAGTTCAACAGTTCTATGAAAACCTACAAGACCTTTTAGAACTAACACCCAAAAAAGATGTCCTTTTCATTATAGGGGACTGGAATGCAAAAGTAAGAAGTCAAGAAACACCTGGAGTAACAGGCAAATTTGGCCTTGGAATACCGAATGAAGCAGGGCAAAGGCTAATAGAGTTTTGCCAAGAGAACGCACTGGTGATAGCAAACACCCTCTTACAACAACAAAAGAGAAGACTCTACACATGGACATCACCAGATGGTCAACACCGAAATCAGATGGATTATATTCTTCGCAGCCAAAGATGGAGAAGCGCTATAGTCAGCAAAAACAAGACTAGGAGCTGACTGTGGCTCAGATCATGAACTCCTTATCGCCAAATTCAGACTTAAATTGAAGAAAGTAGGGAAAACCACCAGACCATTCAGGTATGACCTAAATCAAATCCCTTATGATTATACAGTGGAAGTGAGAAATAGATTTAAGGGCCTAGATCTGATAGATAAGAGTGCCTGATGAACTAAGGACTGAGGTTCATGACATTGTACAGGAGACAGGGATCAAGACCATCCCCATGGAAAAGAAATGCAAAAAAGCAAAATGGCTGTCTGGGGAGGCCTTACAAATAGCTTACAAATACAAAGATGAGAAGCGAAAACTCAATATGCCAATATGCCAGCAAATTTTGAAAACTCAGCAGTGGCCACAGGACTGGAAAAGGTCAGCTTTCATTCCTATCCCAAAGAAAGGCAATGCCAAAGAATGCTCAAACTACCACACAATTGCACTCATCTTTCACTTTTCACTCTCATGCAACCCACTCCAGTGTTCTTGCCTGGAGAATCCCAGGGACGGGGGAGCCTGATGGACTGCCATCTATGGGGTCGCACAGAGTCGGACACGACTGAACTGACTTAGCAGCAGCACCATACTCTAGTAAAGTAATGCTCAAAATTCTCCAAGCCAGGCTTCAGCAATATGTGAACCATGAACTTCCAGATGTTCAAACTGGTTTTAGAAAAGGCAGAGGAACCAGAAATCAAATTGCCAACATCCACTGGATCATGGAAAAAGCAAGAGAGTTCCAGAAAAACATCTATTTCTGCTTTATTGACTATATCAAAGCCTTTGACTGTGTGGATCACCATAAACTGTGGAAAATTCTGAAAGAGATGGGAATACCAGACCACCTGACCTGCCTCTTGTGAAACCTATATGCAGGTCAGGAAGCAACAGTTCAAACTGGACAAGGAACAACAGAGTGGTTCCAAATAGGAAAAGGAGTACGTCAAGGCTGTATATTGTCACCCTGCTTATTTAACTTATATGCAGGGTACATCATGAGAAACACTGAGCTGGATGAAGCACAAGCTGGAATCAAGATTGCCGGGAGAAATATCAATAACCTCAGATATGCAGATGACACCACTCTTATGACAGAAAGTAAAGACAAACTAAAAAGCCTCCTGATAAAAGTGAAAGAAGAGAGTGAAAAAGTTGGCTTAAAGCTCAACATTCAGAAAATGAAGATCATGGCATCTGGTCCCATCACTTCATGGCAAATAGATGGGGAAACAGTGTCAGACTTTATTTTTCTGAGCTCCAAAATCACTGTAGATGGTGACTGCAACCATGAAATTAAAAGATGCTTACTCCTTGGAAGAAAAGTTATGACCAACCTAGATAGCATATTCAAAAGCAGAGACATTACTTTGCCAACAAAAGTCCGTCTAGTCGAGGCTATGGTTTTTCCAGTAGTCATGTATGGATATGAGAGTTGGACTGTGAAGAAAGCTGAGCACTGAAGAATTGATGCTTTTGAACTGTGGTGTTGGAGAAGACTCTTGAGAGTCCCTTGGACTGCAAGGAGATCCAACCAGTCCATTCTAAAGGAGATCAGCGCTGGATGTTCTTTGGAAGGAATGATGCTAAAGCTGAAACTCCAGTACTTTGGCCACCTCATGCGAAGAGTTGACTCATTGGAAAAGACTCTGATGCTGGGAGGGATTGGGGGCAGGAGGAGAAGGGGACGACAGAGGATGAGATGGCTGGATGGCATCACCGACTCGATGGACATGAGTTTAAGTGAACTCTGGGAGTTGGTGATGGACAGGGAGGCCTGGCCTGCTGCAATTCATGGGGTTGCAAAGAGTCGGACATGACTGAGCGACTGAACTGAACTAACTGAACTATATTATCTCATCTATCATGTGGCTGGTTCTATATCGCCCATCAGAGATGTGGTCTTTTTCATCTCTGCCATTGGCTTTGGTTCTGGTTCTTTCCGGATCGATCACGGAAACCTACCATCACATCACCACACACAGACACTTCCTCTCATCAAACCGAAACTCCCTCTGACATCAAAACTGCCCCAAATCACCTCATTTAAGTGTTCCTCCCAAATTCAGTCTTTCTTTCCCCAAGCGCTTTACATTTCTAGAGCTGCACTGAGGCTCTGTCCCAGCCCCAGGAATCTAGCATTCGAAAGATCCCCTCAAGAAACCATTCCAAGGAAAGTTAACTCTTAGAGAACTGAAACTGAAATTAGAAAGTGCCTTGGCTCTCCCAGCCTTCTCTCTCCAGTCCGTAAAACTAACTGTGAAGCAGCAGTTCTCAATCCTGGCTGCAAAATCAAATAAACTGGAGAGAGTTTAAAAAATCCCATTTGCCAGTCTCCATCTAGACAAAGTATGTAAACATCCCTAGGGATGGGTTTTGCCATCTGTATTCCTTAGAGCTCCTCCCTGGATTCCAATGTACAAGCAAGGCTGAAACACTGTTGTAAAGTTGAGAGGCCACGAAGACCACCCTGCATGTTACAGATCCTGAAGAAGGACATGCACAGACCTTGAAATCCGACAGCCCTAGGCTCTCACTCCCACAAACATTTATTTATTTATGGTCGGGCTAGGCCTTCGTTGCTGCACAGGCGTTTCTCTAGTTGCAGTGAGCAGGGGCTACACTCAGGTTGTAGGGCAAAGGCTTCATTGGGGCTACTCTCTAGTTGGAATGCAAGGGCTTCTCATTGAGGTGGCTTCTCTTGTGAGCATGGGCTCCAGGGTGTGAAGGCGTCAGTAGCTGCGGCTCCCAGGCTCTAGAGCACAGGCTCAGTAGTTGTGTTGCACAGGCTTAGTTGCTCCACGGCATGTGGGAATCTTCTGGGATGAGGGATTAAACTCATGTCTCCTGCACTGGTAGGCGGATTCTTTACCACTGAGTCACCAGGGACGTCCCCGTGGGATCATAGGCAGTATCCCTGGGTCTCTCAGTTTCCTCATCTATGAAATGGAGACATATTGACATTCTCTGGCACATGGAGACTTAGTGAGCTAAGTCATTTAAAGCACCTACTCCAATACCTAGCACCCAAGAAACAATTCACGCAAGAAATTAACATTCAAGTAGAGATACAGACATAGAGAATAAATACATAGATATCAAGAGGGGAAAAGGGAGGTGGGATGAATTGGGAGATTGGGATTGACATATATACTCTATTGATACTGTATGTAAGATAGATAGTGTTTAGTTCAGTGAAGTCACTCAGTCGTGTCTAACTCTTTGCAACCCCATGGACTGTAGCCCACCAGGCTCCTCCATCCATGGAATTTTCTAGGCAAGAGTACTGGAGTGGGTTGCCATTTCCTTCTCCAGGGGATCTTCCTGACCCAGGGATCGAACTCAGGTCTCCCACATTGCAGGCAGACGCTTTAGCATCTGAGCCACCAGGGAATCCCCATAAGAAAGATAACTAATGAGAAAGGACTGTATAGCACAGGGAACGCTACTCAGTGCTCTGCGGTGGTCTAAATGGAAAAAGACGGGATATATGCATGCATATAGCTGATTCGCTTTGCCGTACAGTAAACGAACACAACATTGTAAAACAACTAGAATAAAAAAATAAAAGTAAAATTTTAAAAGAAATAACAGCAATCGTGGTAATACTAGCAATGGTATGTACAAGACATAGTCTTTGTCTTCAAGAAAAAGAGAAGCAGAGGTATCCCCCGCTCCCTGACCTGCCCAGGGAACTAGTGGCAGGCCACGCCGAGATTCCCCATCTCCTCATTAATGCTCCAGTAGCCTCTCCATGGCTCCACAGTTCTGCCCTGACGAACTCAGCCCTCCTGTCACTGAGTCTGGTGATGGCAGAGGATTTATGCAGTAAGTAAGAGCAGACCTGGCAAGCATTCTTTCCTATGAAAATGGTTATTTTTTTTTTAATTTTATTTATTTTTTTATTTTTTAAATTTTAAAATCTTTAATTCTTACATGCATTCCCAAACATGAACCCCCCTCCCACCTCCCTCCCCATAGAAAATGGTTATGATTTAAATTTGCTTTTTGTGGGCTTCGCTGGTGGCTCAGTGATAAAGAATCTGCCTGCCAATTCAGGAGACACGGGAGAAGCAGGAGTTCTGTCCCCCAGGAAGGCCCCACAGGGTCCTGCTCAGTTTCTATCTCTTTTATCAGAAATAACTCATCTGGCTTGCTGTGGTCTACAGCCATCCTCCAGGATCCATCAGCTTTCTTTGGGGTCAGTACTGGTGGATTAAATGGAACCCTGCATCGGTTATATTTTTAATGATGGCCTTAATCTCTCCATGCCCCTTTGATCCAGTATCTTTTCTTGTCTACTGTTTTGTCCAGGGATTGAAAGAGCATGTCAGAGTCTTCTTAAATTTTCCGTCTCTTGGCAGATCTTATTTCACAAGTCAAGGACTCAATGTGGTACAGTTAAAAGGAAGAAAAGAGGAATATATGGATGACTCTAGCTTTCTCCCTGAAAAGAAGAAAACAAAATATAAAACCACATAATACACAGAAATGTCTCAAGAGAAAAAAATCTTATTAGGGCTATATTTTTGTAATCCTAGAAGAGACAGTTTATGTCTAAAATTTTAGAACATGAATAATTTTCAGAAGAAAAAAAGTTGAGAGAAGTTTATCATAACAAAGAAAACAATAGCTATTTTGTTAAATGTAAGTATGAGAAGAAAGAAGGAAATATATAAGTCTAGGGGTGTAGGAAGATGAAAAATTACATGACCTTTCTCTGTACTTTTATTTACTGTGCTTAATGTGTTCTCTGCTATTTTCCAGATTAAATAAAGGACTGGAGACTTTATTGTCTAAGGTGTATCTTGAATCTCTTCTGTTTATGAATGACTACACTTGCTATCTGCCTCCTATGCATACAAGGAGAGTTATCTTAGAAAGCAAATATAATGAGAAGAGAGATTCACTGAGCAATTTTCAGCCATATCTGACCACAGAAACATGGGAAGAGCTTTTAGCAAAAACATTCCTGGGAGGATGCTGAAAACCAGAGAGTACCTGGAGGTACCCAAGTGATGACCTGAGTCCTCTCTGCCCCTGCTTTATGGCAGCAGCCCTGTTCCCCTTGCAGATCAACATCAATGACCCTTTCTTAGGTGAGGACTCCTCTCACCTGCTGATGCCTGGACACAAGGAGCTCCAAGAGCCAGGCAAGAGCAATGACTGGTAGCCCAGTGGAACCCTCACTAAGTCTCCTGGAAAGAGATCACCCACTTTGGAAATCAGTTCCTCTAGCTTTACAGAGTCCAGAAGTGCAAGGATACAAAGCACACAGCCGTAAATCTCTCAGGCTACATGGCTGTTGCGGTCCACCCCTCATGCCACAGGGATGCAGTTCTCTGGAGACCCATGTTCAGAGAGCAACTCCTCCATGTGAGCCTCTCTTCCTGGGGTAAGACAGAAGAGGGCGTCTAGTGGGTGAACTGCACCCCTAGTCATCCTCTCCTGCCTGCACTCTTCATTCTAAACCCCTTGCTCTCAGACATCACCTCTGCTGGACATGGTGGCTCAGTACGAAGACCATCACCACTCCACCTTGATGGTCCACGGTGCTGACAACTATACCCTACTCAGCGCAGGATGACCACACTCGCTTATCCACAGTCACAGGTGAGGGAGGAGCAAACAGCACACCCACACCCGCCCCCCGACCCCTGCTCCTGGAAGCCACCTCCACCTCCGTCGGTGCCCACTGTCTGTGCCACTGCTGGGCACTTGCTTACTGCCTGGTGGCAGAAGTCATTCTTAAATCATTATTACCACCATGAAGCTTCTAACCTCAACTAACACAGTGTTCACACGTATCCGACGATCCGTAGAAGGTTCCTGAATGGCAAGTTCACAGTATGTAATCTGGGGATATTTTACAGTCTATGAGTCCTTCAAGCAACTGACTGACCGACAATGTTTATAAGACAGCAGTTATAGTTTTGCTGCCAGCGTAAACAAACACCATTTGGCTATTTTTAAGTTGCACGTCACATTTTTTAGAACACTGAAACCTGAGTCAATTGTATAAGGGTGTGTTAGAGGACACGCAAGGTGTGTACATGTGCGAGAGTGAACTGGACTATAAGAAAACATTAGAGAAATGACAAAAAATCAACAGGACTAGGCTGTTGTCCCCACAGTCAAGGTCAGATACTCCCTAAGATTTCACAACCCTTTCTATCAGTTCAGTTCAGTTCAGTCGCTCAGTCGTGTCCAGCTCTTTGTGACCCCATGAATCGCAGCACGCCAGGCCTCCCTGTCCATCACCAACTCCCGGAGTTCACTGAGACTCGCATCCATCAAGTCAGTGAAGACATCCAGCCATCTCATCCTCTGTCGTCCCCTTCTCCTCCTGCCCCCAATCCCTCCCAGCATCAAAGTCTTTTCCAATGAGTCAACTCTTCGCATGAGGTGGCCAAAGTACTGGAGCTTCAGCTTTAGCATCATTCCTTCCAAAGAAATCCCAGGGTTGATCTCCTTCAGAATGGACTGGTTGGATCTCCTTGCAGTCCAAGGGACTCTCAAGAGTCTTCTCCAACACCACAGTTCAAAAGCATCAATTCTTCAGTGCTCAGCTTTCTTCACAGTCCAACTCTCACATCCATACATGACCACTGGAAAAACCACAGCCTTGACTAGACAGACCTTAGTCGGCAAAGTAATGTCTCTGCTTTTGAATATGCTTTCTAGGTTGGTCATAACTTTTCTTCCAAGGAGTAAGCGTCTTTTAATTTCATGGCTGCAATCACCATCTGCAGTGATTTTGGAGCCCCCCAAAATAAAGTCTGACACTATCTCCACTGTTTCTCCATCTACTTCCCAAGGAGTGATGGGACCAGATGTCATGATCTTCGTTTTCTGAATGTTGAGCTTTAAGCCAACTTTTTCACTCTCCACTTTCACTTTCATCAAGAGGCTTTTTAGCTCCTCTTCACTTTCTGCCATAAGGGTGGTATCATCTGCATATCTGAGGTTATTGATATTTCTCCCGGCAATCTTGATTCCAGCTTGTGTTTCTTCCAGTCCAGCATTTCTCATGATGTACTCTGCATATAAGTTGAATAATCAGGGTGACAATATACAGCCTTGACCTACTCCTTTTCCTATTTGGAACCAGTCTGTTGTTCCATGTCCAGTTCGAACTGTTGCTTCCTGACCTGCATACAGATTTCTCAAGAGGCAGGTCAGGTGATCTGGTATTCCCATCTCTTTCAGAATTTTCCACAGTTTATTGTGATCCACACAGTCAAAGGCTTTGGCATAGTCAATAAAGCAGAAATAGATGTTTTTCTGGAACTCTCTTGCTTTTTGCCTGATCCAGCGGATGTTGGCAATTTGATCTCTGGTTCCTCTGCCTTTTCTAAAACCAACTTGAACATCAGGAAGTTCACTGTTCATGTATTGCTGAAGCCTGGCTTGGAGAATTTTGAGCATTACTTTACTAGCATGTGAGATGAGTGCAATTGTGCAGTAGTTTGAGCATTCTTTGGCATTGCCTTTCTTTAGGATTGGAGTGAAAACTGACCTTTTCCAGTCCTGTGGCCACTGCTGAGTTTTCCAAATTTGCTGGAATATTGAGTGCAGCACTTTCACAGCATCATCTTTCAGGATTTGAAATAGCTCTACCGGAATTCCATCACCTCCACTAGCTTTGTTTGTAGTGATGCTTTCTAAGGCCCACTTGACTTCACATTCCAGGACCTCACCACCTGTCAAGTAAATAGTGAGGGAAGAGAGGAGATTATTTTAAGAAATAAAATCAATATATAAAGAACCTAGAGGGAATTCCCTGGGGTTAATCTGAGCTTTCAATACAGGAGGAACAGGTTCAGTCCCTAGAGCTGGGGGACTAAGATCCCGCAGGCTGTGTGGTGCAGCCAGGAAAAAAAAAAAAACAGATTAAAGCCAAATTTCCATAAATTTTAGTTGCTGTTATTCTTTAGGCAATTTGTGTGTTTTTAAGCCCAAGACTACTGTCAGAAATGGATGATAGGGTTATTTGGAACACACACACAAAAGAAAGGAAATCCAGATCTCTTCTACATAGTATTTATAATCTGGGTTTAAGGAGTTAGTGCTGGTGCAGGTGTTCTAAGGCGGGTGTGTCAGGTCTCCTGGTAAAAAGCTAAGAGGATCCTGAAAGGAAACTATCAGCTCCTCTGTGGGCTTTGGTTTTCTGGCTTCGACAATAATGTCCAAAAGGGAACAACCTCAAAATGTGTGTTCTCCTTTCAAAAATTCAAACAGTTTTGTATACAATGTTATCACTTTTTTCATCAACATATCACCTTTTTAGTCATAAAAACTCACAATTTGTAGATGTAATTTAAAAAGCTAGATTTTTAACCATAAGTGCCCCGTTCCAGGAAAATGGTTAGAAGGAAAAGCTTTTCTATCAGAACAAGGTATTAGGCTCTACCCCAGGGGTAGATTGGGAACTTATGGGATGGGTACCACAGCAAGAAAGGCAGGCTCCTTCCCCTCTAGCCATCCTGCATTGAAAGCCCTATCTTGGTAATAGATCTAGAAAATTCCATGCCAATACTAGGAAACCACGCCCCTTTCTCCTTAACCTACTATGCAGATATGGGAATCTATCCCAAGGAAGCAATCAGAGCCTTACAAAAAATATCCAGATTCTCATTGTGATGTTATTTTAAAAGAGCAAAAAAAACAGCTTCTATTCCCCAAAATTTGATATTGCTTTACTCCATGGAAGAAAAGTTATGACCAACCTAGATAGCATATTCAAAAGCAGAGACATTACTTTGCTGACTAAGGTCCGTCTAGTCAAGGCTATGGTTTTTCCAGTGGTCATGTATGGATGTGAGAGTTGAACTGTGAAGAAAGCTGAACGCTGAAGAATTGATGCTTTTGAACTGTGGTGTTGGAGAACACTCTTGAGTCCCTTGGACTGCAAGGAGATCCAACCAGTCCATTCTGAAGGAGATCAGCCCTGGGATTTCTTTGGAAGGAATGATGCTAAAGCTGAAACTCCAGTACTTTGGCCACCTCATGCGAAGAGTTGACTCATTGGAAAAGACTCTGATGCTGGGAGGGATTGGGGGCAGAAGGAAAAGGGGATGGCAGAGGATGAGATGGCTGGATGGCATCACCGACTCGATGGACGTGAGTCTGGGTGAACTCCAGGAGTTGGTGATGGACAGGGAGGCCTGGCGTGCTGCGATTCGTGGGGTTGCAAAGAGTCGGACACTACTGAGAGACTGAACTGAACTGAACTTAGTAAATTCGGGGACATGATGGCTTTTAAAGTTTTGGGAGACTATTTTATTACATGGAAATACGCTCATGATATACTAAATTTAAATGGTACAGAATAAAACATATAATTCCATATTGTTACAAAAAGCAGGACAAATGCCTGTGAGAACATACACACCAAGGATAAAGCATGTCCAAACCTCAAAGAGCTCATCTCTGAGGCAAAGACTTATGAGTAAATTATTTTCTCCTTCACCCTTCTATTTTCCAATTTTTTTATCATGAACTTTTATGATCGGGGGAAAATGTAATTGATTACACAGAAAAATAACTCAGAGCTTATGTCATGCTGATGGAGTGGACTGGTAGCTTAATCTTCATGCATGAGTAACAGCAAAATTCAAAGATTCAGAACCTCACGTTTCTAGCATGGCTGCTTCTCCCCAGACTGTGACATCATCCTTGTCTCAGGATGAAAAAAAAGGTATATAATTTTATCATATACATGTATACATATATACAAGAGGAATTAAAATATTGGCTATTTGTAAACATCTGAATAATTGAGAAATTAAAAATTACTTCACAGTGTACAACATAAAGTTTTGCTCAAATAAAATGTCCATTTTCTGAAGACCAGGAACAACTTCTTTTTAATTGAAGTGTAGTTGATTTACAGTGCTGTGTTAATTTCAGGTATAAAAATCACTTTTTTGGTACTCATTCCAATCTGCTTCACTATGAAGAGGTGAAGAAAAACTTCAGTTCCATGTTCATAAAATCAGTAAACTGGGTTTTCCCCCAAACGTTATTTTAGTTAAGCTATATCGAATAATGCCTCAAAAATCCAGAGCATTCCTTTCCACTGAGACAAAGTGATTTGGCAGTCTTCTAGTCAAAAGATTTTTCTGCAGTGTGGTGTTATCAATCATTTGGAGCCAGGACTTGCAAAGATGGAGTGCTAAATTGTCTGAGAAACACTTCTCACCCAAGCCTACATGATGTCGATAATAACAGAATTTATTCTTCCTATATTGATTTTTTTAGACATGAACTTCATATATAGCTATTATGATCATCTCCCCTCAGCTTGATTCATATTTATTAAAGAAGGCATCAAGTGAATGGAATTCCAGATCTTGGCAATCCCTTCACCTAACTGAGCCTTACATTTGTCATCTGAAAAAGAGGGAGTTGGATTGATAGAGCTGAGGTCTTGATTCCACTAACATTCTGTGACCTACGACCATTGCCACAAGCTGATTTTAGGTAGAAAAACAGATGTGAGCAAATAAGAAGCCATATGCCCAGAACCTAAAGAGATCAGGATGAGCTTATGTGAGATTTGGATACAAATCTGAAGAAATCCCTTCAGCAGTTCAGTGAGAACTCTAGGTTTCCTCTTGTTTCTAAGTTAGTTTGGTGTGTTTCATCATTGGGAATTTCTAGGGCACATCCATGGAACTGAAGGTCTATGTTCTATACTTAGTGGATTCTCATTATTCACTGCAAAGTCACCATGAACACTGAATTAAAAAATACCAAACAATTGCCCCTGGAGGAAGTACAGGGTTCGCTTCCTGCAAGCCTCCCATCACAAAATTTTCATCGACCAAATCATACATAAGCTTGCTTTATGTTTATTTCTGTTTAAGACACCTTGTTTAATGTATGTGTGTGTGTGCTTGGTCACTCAGTTGTGTCCGACTCTTTGCAACCCCATGAACTGTTTAATGTATATGGTGATTCAATAACAGACTCACAGCCAACAACACTATAACTCATGTCCAAAGGAAGCTTGTCAATCACTTGGGTTTTCTCCATGAGACACATCCATTGCAGTTTTCTTGCACTCGGAAACACTAGATAGCACTTCAGCACTACTTGCTTGGGGACCATTTTAAATGTCAAAATCTCCGAGCACAAACATGAAAATTGTGACCCTAAGAGACCATGGAAAGGGCATTTGCTTACAGCCCAAGAGCAGAAGGCAGAGCATCAGCTGGTGCAGTGTCAGCTGGTAGCATGAGTCTCTAGGAACTCAAATGTTTCTGTCACTCTGCATATGTCCACAAACATGCATGAAAGCACAGTGAGTACTGATCCGGGTGTCAAAGATTTTAGCAAGAGATGAACTGACAAATACAAAATCTTTGAATAATGACGGTCTGCTGTATTTGTCATCTCAGCATCAATTGAAACAGAAGACAAGAAGGATGATGGAAATTTGGAGGAAAGAACATTTATGAACTTCAAGAGTTTTGAAAAAAATGATGCATAGTGACCATCAGATACATGTCTTTTTGGTGTCTTCAGAGGCTGGTGCTAATAATTTCCCCGATGGCTCAGGTTCCCTTCCCCTGCTCCATTTTCAAAGCCAGAAATGGGGGTGGGTGGAGTCTTTCTTGCATCTCATCTCTATGACCTCCTGTTCTGCCTCCCTCTTCCACTTTTAAGAACCTTTTCAATTTTACTACACCCACACAGATAATCCACAGTAATCTTTCCATCTCAAGAACCTGAACTTAAAGACTTCTCCAGGGCCTCTTTCGTCACATACTGTAACACACTCAGTTTTCAGGGATGAGAATGTGGATGTCCTTGGTAGCCCATTATTCTGTCTTGCCACAGTGCTTACAATGCATACATATAGTTGTGTATAAATTATACTTCAATTTAAAAAAGTTTTTCCAAGAATAAAAAAAATATTGGACAGAAATCTTGAAAAAACCTGAGAATGCCAGGCTTATCTTCAGAAGCCTTCACCAATATTTACAACAGAAGCAAATGGAATCCAAACTGCTAAAAGTTAATTTGTAGCCCACTAATTGCTTTAGTCACTAGGTCGTGTCTGACTCTTTGGTGACCCCATGGACTGTAACCCACCAGACTTCTCTGTCCATGGGATTTCCTAGGCAAGAATACGGAGTGGATTGCCGTTTCCTTCTCCAGGGGATCTTCCCGATCCAGGGATCAAACCCACATCTCCTGCATTAGCAGGAGGCCTCTTTACCACTCAGCCACCTGGGAAGCCCAGCTCACTAATTAGTCAAACATATATAATCAGTCCAATTTAGGAAGGAATCAGCTATCCAAGCTTATGTTCTGACTTAGCTGAAGGACATATGCAAAGTCTACGTAAGATATACTGTAGTATGCAAAACTGCTAGGCAACCTAAGAACCAATTCATCTGTGTTTATCTCATGCTCCTTATGCTTCCTTACCCAAGAGACTGTTCACTGGTATTCGATGATACGGATCATTTAATTTGCAGATAACTTTGACTTTTAACTGGATAAACAAGCCAAGAGATAAATCACAATCTCAATCTTAAAGGCTTTAATTTTTAGCTTCCTCCTTAACTATGCAGTTGATTGAAAAGCTTGTGAAACTAAAATGTCTTTTAAAGGCACAGATATTAGGTGGAAGTAAAATAATAAATGATGTAAGAGTGTTATCAGCCTTATTTTTAAATGTATTTTAGTTACTGCTTTGTTTGCATTCAAATATATTCACAACAGACACCTGCTACTTAGATTAAAAGTATTTGCCTAATAAGAAAATAAATACTCCACCATATGGTCTCAGATATACTTGCACTATTCTTCCAACATGTATTGTCATATTCGCTAGAGGAAAAAGAACTCAGTGGATTAAACTAAGAAAATAACAAAAAGTGAAAAGCCATACCTTTGGCACTATGCCAGCTTAATCCTGCTTACCCAGGCACCTGCTGCCCTGGTAGAGATCTGGGTCATCTCGATTTAAGCACAGCCCCTAAGAGCGGATATTGCACCAAAGATCTTCCACTGAAAACAATATTGCTTCACCACTGGTTATAAACAATACTGAACCTGAATATTGGGTTTTCCAGGTAAGGAGACTATCCCTGTATACCATTTGCCAAGTGTCTGAGCACAGGAAATCCTTTTGGTCTCAGAAGTTCAAGGAGAAAGAGATCTTTATGGGCATAAAATGTAGCCCCAAAAGTAAAAATTTAGGCACTGACATTGGTAGACAATCGCTTAGATAGGGCACGTCACTCTGTGAGTCATACTACCACTAAATGAGAGAGCTCAAGTGTGCACCCAGGCAGCCTGACTCTCATGGGATTAATCACTGTTTGTACCATTTGTTGCACAGTTCCATGGCTTCCCAAGCCTCAGAAACCATGGTCATATGTACAGCCACGTTAAAATAAGTCTGTGTCCTCTCTCCATGCATTGAGCTGGGACAGGAGGGAAAAAACAGTGTTCGTGGGCTGGATGATATCTTGAAATGCCATGAGGGTCCGATCACAGACTGGCTCCAGCTCAAAGGGCCCCAAAGAGTGGCAAACATCCCAGAAAGATGTTTTCCTCCCAGAAAGAATTTTCAGGCCACACTTAGGTAGTGTGATAGCTCCAGAGGCATCCTAGATTCAGTAGGGTAATCCAGGAAATAGAAACAAAATTCCACTAAAAAAAACACACTCAGTTCCCCATATGAGTCCACTAGGGATGTCAAGCATATTGGGAGAGCCAGCACCTCTTGGACTAAACAGACTTTAAGAAAGGTGGAATACTGGGACTTTTCCTGTAGTTAAGAATTCGCCTTCCAATGCAGGGAGTTCAATCCCTGGTCTGGGACTAAGATCCCACATGCCGTGAAGCAACTAAACCCAAGCGCCACAACTGCTGAGCCCATGACCGCTGGAGCCCATGCACCACGACTAGAGGGAAGACCACAAATAAGACCCGGAACAGCCAAATTTTAATTAATCAATTAATTTAGATTACTTTTTTTTTTTTTTAAAAAAAGAAAGATAGTATAAGATTGAAGGTGATGAGTCTCCTCTAGCTTCCCTTGTTTTCCAAGCTGAGGGGCCATGGACAGAGTCAAAAGTCCCAAGAATACTCCAGCCTAAGATATGGGATAACTTATGTGTGTGTGTGTGTCTGCATGTCTGTGTGTCTGTGTCTGTGTGTGTGTGCTTAGTTGCTCAGTTGTGTCTGACTCTCTGCCACCCCATGGACTGTAGCCCACCAGGCTCCTCTGTCCATGGAATTTTCCAGGCAAGAATACCAGACTGGCTATTCACGTCCTACTCCAGGGGATCTTACCAATCCAGGGATCAAACCTGGGTCTCCTACATTGCAGATGGGTTCTTTTCCCTCACCAGGGAACCCGTATGGGATAGCTTATATCTACAGCAATTGCCTCTACCAGAGCATTTCCTTCAGGGACATGTTATTACCACTCATAATAACCACTCACTCCAGAAAGTCCATTCATTCAGGAAACCTTAATTGAGCACCAACTACAGGTGAGGCTAAATAGTGAAAGCTATGGTCAAGTATGGATGTGAGAGTTGGACCATAAAGAAGACTGAGGATGGAAGAACTGATGCTTTTGAACTGTGGTTTGGAGAAGACTCTTGAGACTACCTTGGACTATAAGGAGATCAAACCAGTCAATCCTAAAGGAAATCAGTCCCGAATATTCATTGGAAGGACTGATGCTGAGACTGAAGTTCCAATACTTTGGCCACCTGATGCAAAGAGCTGACTCATTAGAAAAGACCCTGATGCTGGGAAAGATTGAAGGCATGGGGAGAAGGGGACAACAGAGGACAAGATGGTTGGATGCAGTTATCAACTCAATGGACGTGAGTCTGAGCAAGCTCCAGGAGATGGTGAAGGACAGGGAAGCCTGGCTGCTGCAGTCCATGGGGTCACAGAGTCGGGCGCAACTGAGTGACTGAACAACAGCAACGGGTGAAGCTCTGCACCAGTGCAGGGATCACTGCTGTGAACCAGACAGACCAACCAGCCCCTGATGGCTTGGAGCCTGTATTACAGTTAAAGTAGACAAAGAGATTTATCCACAGAGCAACCAATAGAAATCAATAAATAGGAGAAATGGGTGGAGATCAAAAGGTTAAAGAAAATTTTCACTTTGCTTGAAACTAACACAACATTGTAAATCAAATATACTATAATATAAAATGGTTTAATTTAAAATTTTAAAAATAAGTTTTTAATCAACTATTTAATGAATTACTGTAGAAATAAGTGTTGAGAAGAAAAATTATTAGAGTGCAAAAGAGAAATTAATTAAAGGACGAGATGAAGCCAGGTGTTGTTGTTTTTTGGTTTTTTTTTTTACTATTTATTTATTTGGCCATGCTGGGTCTTAGTTGCAGCACGTGGGATCTAGTGCCCTGACTAGGGATTGAACCTGGGCCTCCTGCATTGGGAGCACGGAGTCTGAGACACTGGGCCACCAGCAAAGTCCTGAAGCCAGCTTTTGAAGAAATGGAAGGAGTGTCCAGGGAGAGGGAAGAATAATTTATGCTCCTAGTGCAGGTAGTCATCCCACTGCCAAATTCACAGGAACCATGTTCCACTACCAGTGCCCCTTGGTCTTTCCTGAAAGGAGAATAAAGGGTTTGCAAAATGACCCTCGAATACAACTTTCACTCCCCTTTTCAAGACCTCAAACTAAAACCTTCACTTACACACCTTGACCTCATAAGGAAGAGAGTCCAGTACAGTGTGAAGACCTGAACAGCTACCAGAGCCAGACTCTGGCCTTGACTCACCCTTCCAGGACATGCCCCAGTTAACTATGCCTCCCTCCACATTGCTAGTCCGGGCTCCTATAAACTGCAAGTGTTGGGTATAAAAGTTCCTTTCATCGTTCATGCAGCTTGTGATTAGCTGACAATTGCAAGCTTGTATTTCCCTTCAATCATTCTTACTGCATCACATAAACCATATTATAAGACATAATTTCTAGTCCAGATTGTTGGCTTTTAAGAGCTCACCCTTGTGGTTTTTTGAAATGGGTAAAATAGAGAACCACTTCAAATGGTCCCTCAACCACATCACAACTAAGCAAATGATTTTCCCATAAATGTCCTACCTTGCACTCGCCCATTTGATCTGTCCTTAACAGTGAGTTGACTTTTCATTTTCCCATATTATTAATTCATTTGGCATTTCCCTCCCCCCCTTCCAAATTTTATTCATGCATGGATAAGATGTCTCCTTTGGAATTACCTTTTTACATCATTTTCCCTTCTTCCCAGACAGACTGCACCACCTGTCAATATCAGACTCCAAGGAAGCTTCTTCCAAACTGACTCTACAGTACACCACCCCAGCACAGGGCTTTATAGGCAATTTCAACTAAGGAGTTCTAGTTCCCAGTGGATGCCCCCAAGTGCTCCAAATCGGGACAGATTTTGTACTATAAAAGGCAGATTTCATCATCCCATTTATATTAAGTCAAAAATAAGCACAATTTAGCTATAGTGTTAGATCGTAAGAGAGCAATTATTAATGGAGAGAGAAAAGAGGTAGGTGATTGGGCCAGTACTGTTCTGGGGGCCAATATTTTTCCCTGCTTGACCAGAATGGTGTTCAAGGTCTGTCCACTTTGGTAACTCACCCAACTACACACTTAGGATTTTTACACTTTCTTGTATGTATGTTATATTTAAAGTTCATTAATATTAAAAGAAAAAGCCCAAACCACTCACCATACTTTACATAGTATCAAAACCTACATTGATAATTTCTCCATTATAGAGAGAAAACTTGCAGTTAGACCCCCTATCTTTCCTTGTTTATAAAAGGTAATAATGGTGGTACCTAGGCCTGTTCTGAGCATTGGAAGGGTTACCATCTACAGAGACCTTAAACAAGTGAAAGAAAGGTAAAGTCGCTCAGTCATGTCTGACTCTTTGGGACCCCAAGGACTGTAGCCCACCAGGCTCCTCTGTCCACAGAATTCTCCAAATAAGAAACTGGAGTGGGTTGCCATTCCCTTTTCCGGGGGGATCTTCTTGACTCAGGGATCGAACTTGCGTCTCCTGCATTGCAGGTAGCTTTTTTACCATCTGAGCCACCAGTGAAGCCCTCGTACCATCAAGGGCAGTATTTAAATACCACTTCTCATGTCTACAAAAGATGACCAGAGTCCTTACTAGACTTTAACTGTACAACCCTTAGGCATAGGGTCTAAGCTGAGAGTCCTGGAAGGTCCAGACCCAGCCTACCTGGTCCCATGAACCTCAAACTAAGTCAATGTCACCCCAATCAATGTCACCATAATTCACCCAGTTGTTAAAGCTGAAAACCTAAGGGTCATTTGGATGCCTTGCTTTTCCGACCTTATCCATTCAGTCAAGCATTTTCAATTGCAGGTCCAAGTTTGCCTTCTTCTCTAACCTGGACTCCTTCCCACCTCGTCTGCCTGTTCCACACTTGCTTCCTCCCACACCTTTGTATGCAGCTACCAAAAATAATCTTCTGAAATATAAAACAAATGATATTATTATCCTCCTAAAAGCCCTTGAATGGCTTCCCACTACACTTTGGGGAAGGAAAGATTCTTTAAATCCTTTGCTATTGCCCACAATAACCTCTACCTGGTTCTCATCTTCATGGAGTTCCCTATTTTACAGATAAAGAAACCCAGGCACAAAAAGTTTTAGAAACTCACCACCCAGACTTCACTGATGGCCCAGTGGTTAAGACACAGCATTTCCATTGCAGGAGGCCTGGGTTCAATCCCTGGTCAGGGAACAAGATCCCACACACTGCAACCAAGACCCAGTACGGCCAAATAAATAAATACATTTAAAAAAAAAAAAAAAGAAGAAGAAGAACAAAGAAATTCACCTCCAGGATAACAAGGCTAGCGAGTGATGGAGGCAGGATCTGAACTCTGATTGCAGAGCCATCACACTTGAAGCCCATACTAACAGCCACAAGTTTTCGCCTGCCTCAAGGTCTTAACTCAAACACTGAGCATGCATACATAGCCTTCACTCAGGCTTTTCCCTTCTACTGAGAACTCCTCTTTTGGTACTGGATTTATTCTTACTCTTTAGATCCCAATTTAAGTGCCATTTTGTCAGAGGTTTGCCCTGACCATGCTATGCAAAGTAGGCACCTCCCATCATTAGTCTCAGCCTTTTCTATGTTTTGTTATTCTGTCTCTCCATCGTGTCTGACTCTTTTCGACCCCATGGACTGCAGCATGCCAGGCTTCCCTGTCCTTCACCATCTCCCAGAGCTTGCTCAGATTCACATCCATTGAGTCGGTGATGCCATCCAACCAAATCATCCTCTGTCGTCCTCTTCTCCTGCCTTCAAACTTTCCCAGCATCAGAATCTTTTCTTATGAGTCAGCGCTTCACATCAGGTGTCCAAAGTATTGAAGGTTCAGCTTCAGCATCAGTCCTTCCAATGTGTATTCAGGATTGATTTCCTTTGTTTACTTTGCAACATTTATGTTAATGTCTAATTATTTGGTCCACTCACTTGTTTTCCTCTGCCTTTGCCCTTAGTACCCAAGCTCCTTGAGGGCAGGCACTATATCTACCTTAGTCCCTGCTAGTTCTCAGGTTTCTGGGACAGAGTAGTGCTCAACAAACATTAGGTGGATGAAGGATACGTGATTTCCACACTAGCTGATGGTTATCACCTAACAAGATGGAGGATTATCCCAGCCTTAGCCCACTGTCTTGTTTTTTTCTCTATTATTTCAAGTATTAACAGAAGAAGTTCTGTTATGTTGTAAGTGAATTTTTTTCTTCTTTATTTTGTATCAGTTTTATCTTTTCAAACATGCATTCATTCAAAACACTCAACAAAACAATGTTCCACAGACTCATGAAACTGACATTCTAATGAAGATAGATAGGAGACGTCAGACAAAATAAAGGAGTAAAGCATAGAGTGTATTCAAAGGTGATAGCCTCTATGGATAAAAATGAAATAGTATGTGCCGTGTACTCTACATACTGCCTCACTGGTGGCCCCCATGGATTTTTACCCACTGGTGTTCACATTCTTATGTAGTAAGTCCCTTCCACATCCCCTCAAGCCTTAGCCATAGGACTTGCTTTGCCCAATGCGAATTAGCAAGGATGATGCAAGCAGAAGTTCAAAAAGTGCTTGCATCTTAGGTCTTGACGTTTTAGAATGCTTCTTCCATAAAAGACAGCCACTACGCTGCAGAGAACCTTGGACTAGACTGCTGAATCAGAGACGCCACAGAGACAGGTGCCCTGGAGAAGAAGAGGCCATCCTGGACATTCAAGCCCTAGCCAACATCCCAGTTGAATTTAGTTGCAATCAGACCACACAGGTGGACCAGAGTCCCAGACTCTGGTGGCAGAAATCCTACTGCCCAAGCAAGCTAGCTAACCTCTCAGGGTTCCTGCTTTCTCATCCAAAAAAACTGGCTTCTGAAAGAGGTGACCTTTAGCCTCTATCTTAATTCCAACTTCCTAACATTTTAGATGTTTTAAATTTAAGTGAAACATACAGAATATATCAGTTTCATCATGGAAAAGTAGAGTTATGAGGTGAAATAAGATAAATTGCCTCCAATAAGCTACTGTGATATCTAAGGTATTTCTGTTTCTCTTTTGAAAGACACGATGAGCTTTCGGGCAGGCCTCAAAAAGTAATATACATCCTTTTATCTTGTTCTTTCTTCTTCTTTTTTTTTTTTTTGCCTACCCATAATTTCCACAGAAATATTAGCGTTGAAAAAGTAAACACAAGATCATTGCTCTAAGGCCTGGTGAGAGAGGAAAAACGTGACTAGAAAAGTAAAATTTTTCACATTTAAATCAAATTTTTATAGGCAAGTGTGAAAAAATGCATTGAGGGAATTCCCTGGCAGTCCAGTCACTTAATGGATATGAATCTGAGCAAACTCTGGGAGATGGAGAATGACAGAGATGCCTGGTGAGAATTAGACATGACTCAGCGACTAAACAGGAGAAGGCAATGGCATCCCACTCCAGTACTCTTGCCAGGAAAATCCCAAGGACGGAAAAGCCTGGTAGGCTACAGTCCATGGGGTCGCGAAGAGTCAGACACGATTGAGCGACCTCACTTTCACTTTTCCTTTTCATGCATTGGAGAAGGAAATGGCAACCCACTCCAGTGTTCTTGCCTGGAGAATCCCAGGGACGGTGGAGCCTGGTGGGCTATCGTCTATGGGGTCGCACAAGAGTCGGTCACGACTGAAGCGACAGCAGCAGCAGCAGCAGCGACTAAACAACAACCAGCAGCTAGGACTCTGAGCTCTCATTGCTGAGGTCCCAGGTTGATCAGGGAACTAAAATTTCACAAGCTGCACAGCACTGCCAAAAAAAAGAAAGAAAGGAAAAATGTGTTGATGGCCACGCTGAGTCAGTGTCTCTCCCCTGGGCTGTATAACACACATTTTCTTCATAGCATGAGTCTTCTTTACCATCTGGTCATCTGAAATGAAATCATTCAGGGGCCAAGGTATTTGAAAATCTTATTGCCAGTCTTTCCTGCGTTAGGTTCCAGGAAGAGGGGTTGAATCTCACCAGCAACCCGCATAAGGTAATAAGGGAAAACTCAAGAGAACTGAAAGAGGAAAAAAATCCTTGTCCATAGAGAGAATAATTTGCCATAAATTAAATCAACCAGAGCTATTGTAATTCTTGTTCAAATTCCTGTTGAAACTGAAATCCAAGGAGAACCTAACTGTAAGACATACAATGTCAGTGGGATTTGAGAAGTGTCTGTGGGATAAATCATTCAGGGAAGACTGGGGGGATGCTCCTGGGAAAATGGGTGGGAGATGAAGAAAAAAGCAGAGCTCTGTGAAAGGAGAAGAAATGCCAGTTCCCCAAGATATCTAATAGAGAAGGAAAAGAAAGTATTTTTGTCTGCTCCTGGATATGCTTATGTAGAAAGGAGACTGGAGGAGTTATAGGAGCAGCAAAGATTATTGAACTTGTTAGGTCAGTCGCTTGTTGCTGAGTAACAAACCATCCCCAAACTATGTGGCTTAAGATAGTAATAATGTATTATTTTTTACAGTGCATCTCACGGTATTTTCACTCTGAAGGTTCTTCTGATGTTTTGCCTCTTTCGTGCTCTGTATGAGCTGAAAGGCTGGTCCGGTTGTTTAATAGAAAGTCCAAGATGATTCAGTCGAATGTCTGGCAGGTAGTGTGGCTGTCTGCTAGGGTGTCTTACTTCTCCTCCCTATAGTCCTTCATTCTCCAGTCGGCTGGGACTCCTTCCTATCCGGGGGTCCCAAGGATGTATGCTGAGAAAACAAGCAGGCAACTGCAGGGTCTCTTGGGCTTTAGCCCTCAGAATTCTCACAGTGTCACTCCTGCACATTCTGTTGGTCACAGCAAGTCCCAAAGCCACCCCAGGATGAAGGGGTATTTTCAAATACCACTCCACCTTTTGATAAGAGCAGCTTCAAAATCTTGAGCAAGATTTTTCAGTTCACCATGAAATCTACCATTTCAGCCCTCTGCATTGTCACAAGCAAAAATTATCTTAACACTCTACTGGACCGCTGAATGAGAGTTAACTCATTCCTGGTGGAATTCTCAATGATTCCAGGTTTGAGTACAGGCAGCCTGCAAATGGGTGGAGGATCAGTGGAAAATAATGAGCTCGTGGTACATTAGGGGTTGAAATTTGTAATGAACATCACAAGAACTTGCAATGATTCCTGGAAAACCAAGTATATATCTTTGAAAATTGCCTCATTTGAAATGGGAACTCTCATCACTTGATGAGCAAAAACCCTTTCAAGAATTTTTTGATAAAGTTAACTATTATCATTAATGCTTGTATAATTATCTCATTTTACATTATTGGCTGTGATGAATCTCTCTTACTTTAATAAGTGAATTCTTCATTACTTAAAAGAAAAAAAAACACAGACTCTGGATATTAATACCATGTTTATTTTTGTGAGTAGGCTTAAATCCCTCCCTTTAGAAAATGAATATAAACAGCTGTCTGCCATGAAGTTCCTTTCAAAAGCATAACCCTATTCAGTTGGGCTCTGCCAGATTGTATTTGTTTTGCCCTCAAGCAATATAAGCTCTACATATGTTCGCAAAACTCAGTACACCCAGTTGTTTATAAGGTGCCCTCCTGGAACAATCCAGTGTGAAGCCTCTAATCCTAAATCAGAAGACAATACATCTCTGGTTATTGATTTCTTAAATTTACAGTGAAAAAAAAAACAAACAAACAGGGAAGTAGTAATAATTCTCAATATGTTACTTGATGCAAACCTCTTGAAAAACCAACTAGATTATTTTGTTAAATAAATCCAACCTTATAGATCATGGCATTAGCCCTAAACATATGAAAAACATATGCCCCAACCAGTAATGCTGAAGAAGCTGAAGTTGAACGGTTCTATGAAGACCTACGAGATCTTTTAGAACTAACACCAGAAAAAGATGTCCTTTTCATTATAAGGGACTGGAATGCAAAAGTAGGAAGTCAAGAAATACCTGGAGTAACAGGCAAATTTGGCCTTGGAGTATAGAATGAAGCAGGGCAAAGGGTTAATAGAGTTTTGCCAAGAGAACACACTGGTCAAAGCAAACACCCGCTGCCAACAAAACAAACACAAGAGAAGAGTCTACACATGGACATCACCAGATGGTCAGTACTGAAATCAGATTGATTATATTCTTTGCAGCCAAAGATGGAGAAGCTCTATACAGTCAGCAAACACAAGACCAGGAACTAACTGTAGCTCAGATCATGAACTCCTTATTGTGAAATTCAGGTTTAAATTGAAGAAAGTAGGGAAAACCATGAGACCATTCAGGTATGACCTAAATCAAATCCCTTGCGATTATACAGTGGAAGTGAGAAATAGATTTAAGGGACTAGATCTGATAGACAGAGTGCGTGAATAACTATGGACGGAGGTTTGTCACATTGTACAGGAAGCAGTGATCAAGACCATCCCCAAAAGAGAGAAGTGCAAAAAGGCAAAATGGTTGTCTGAGGAGACCTTACAAAATAGCTATGAAAAGAAGAGATGTGAAAGGCAAAAGAGAAAAGGAAAGATAAACCCATTTGAATGCAGAATTCCAAAGAATAGCAAGGAGAGATAAGAAAGCCTTCATCAGAATCAACCTGCCTGACTTTAGGCTATACTACAAAGCTACAGTCATCAAGACCATATGGTACTAACACAAAGACAGAAACATAGATCAAGGGAACAAAATTGAAAGCCTAGAGATAAATCCACACACCTATGGACACCTTATCTTTGACAAAGGAGGCAAGAGTATACAATGGAGAAAAGACAATCTCTTTAACAAGTGGTGCTGGGAAAACTGGTCAACCACTTGCAAAAGAATGAAACTAGAACACGTTCTAACACCATACACAAAAAAATAAACTCAAAATGGATTAAAGATCTAACTGTAAAACCAGAAACTATAAAAATCCTAGAGGAAAACATAGGCAAAACACTCTCCGACATAAATCACAGCAGGATCCTCTATGACCCACCTCCCACAGTAATGGAAATAAAAACAAAACTAAATGAATGGGACCTAATTAAACTGAAAAGCTTTTGCACAATGAAGGAAACTATAAGCAAGGTGAAAAGACAGCCTTCAGAATGGGAGAAAACAATAGCAAATGAAGCAACTAACAAAGAATTAATCTCAAAAATATATAAGCAACTCCTGCAGCTCAATTCCAGAAAAATAAGCGACATAATTTTAAAAATGGGCCAAAGAACTAAATGGACATTTCTCCAAAGAAGACATAGAGATGGCTAACAAACACATGAAAAGATACTCAACATCACTCACTATCAGAGAAATGCAAATAAAAACCACAATGAGGTACCATCTCATGCCGATCAAAATGGCTGCTATCAAAAAGTCTACAAACAGTAAATGCTGGAAAGGGTGCAGAGAAAAAGGAATCCTCTTACACTGTTGGTGGGAATGCAAACTAGTACAGCCACTATGAAGAACAGTGTGGAGATTCCTTAAAAAACTGGAAATAGAATGGTCATCAGTTCAGTTCAGTTCAGTCGCTCAGTCGTGTCTGACTCTTTGTGACCTCATGAATCACAGCACGCTGGGCCTCCCTGTCCATCACCAACTCCCAGAGTTCACCCAAACTCATGTCCATTGAGTCGGTGATGCCATCCAGCCATCTCATCCTCTGTCGTCCCCTTCTCCTCCTGACCCCAATCCCTCCCAGCATCAAAGTCTTTTCCAATGAGTCAACTCTTTGCATGAGGTGGCCAAAGTACTGGAGTTTCAGCCTCAGCATCAGTCCTTCCAATGAACACTCAGGACTGGTCTCCTTTTGGATGGACTGGTTGGATTTCCTTGCAGTCCAAGGGACTCGCAAGAGTCTTCTCCAGCATCACAGTACAAAAGCATCAATTCTTCAGTGCTCAGCTTTCTTCACAGTCCAACTCTCACATCCATACATGACCACAGGAAAAACCATAGCCTTGACTAAACGCACCTTTGTTGGCAAAGTAATATCTCTGCTTTTGAATATGCTATCTAGGTTGATCATAACTTTCCTTCCAAAGAGTAAGCGTCTTTTAATTTCATGGCTGCAGTCACCATCTGCAGTGATTTTGGAGCCCAGAAAAATAAAGTCTGACACTGTTTCCACTGTTTCCCCATCTATTTCCCATGAAGTGATGGGACCAGATGCCATGATCTTCTTTTTCTGAATGTTGAGCTTTAAGCCAACTTTTTCACTCTCCTCTTTCACTTTCATCAAGAGGCTTTTTAGTTCCTCTTCACTTTCTGGCATAAAGGTGGTTGCCAGGGTCCAGCCCCAGTGGATCCAGGGTGATTCGAAGGTGGGGACAGAGTAGGGGTCCTTGGAAAAATACATATTTAATTACAGATATATAGAGAGATTAGAAACGGATAGTGTAGTAGAAAAATTAGTGGAGAAAAAGAGGCTGAATAACTTGGTTTACGTGGAATAGCATCCATGCTCCAGATGGGAATTCAGCCAGAAAAATGGGGAGCAAGAAAGAAATGACATGGAGGAATCAGTCTTTCTGGAAACTGATCCCATTTTCTTTATTTTTAGGTTTGCTTATATACCTTTTGTTACACATAAGGATGAATACAGAGTCACGCGGGGGTCAGCAGTCCTGACCTTTATCAAAATCAGGTGCTTCACATAAAAAGGTCTTAGGGATTTTATGATCCTTTCTTTCTGATAACCAAAACACTTATTTTTTCCAAGGATGTTTTTTCTTAAACCAGGCACCACCCTCCAAATAAAGTTGCATTCCTATAGGATGAGGGTGTAGTGAGTTACAATCAAGAAAGGAATTTATTTAACCCAAGGTTAACATGATTAATCTTCAAGGTCAATACTTATTTCTCCTATATGCTTAAAGGTTAATACTCATTTCTCCTATATGTTAGTCATATTCATTATAAGGGCAGGGAATATGGAGATTTAGGAGCAAACATCAGCCCAACAAATGAAAATCCTTTCACCAATGCTCCCCTTAAGATCTATTTAGTCTTAAGATATGATAAAGTTACATTTTTACATAGCAAGGACTCAGTGATTTATAACAAAGTACAGTGATCTATTACAAAAGAGAAAATTCATTAACTCAAAAGTCTAGTATTGCTAGCCTTAAAAACTACTGTATTTCCTTTTCTATTGTTATGCACCAAGCCCGTATCTCCGAACCTACCGAGAGAGCAAGTCCACCACAGTAATGCAAAGGCAAGAAGGGAGTTTATTTCTAGCACGCTAGGGCCCAAATCTCATCCAACACAGTGGAATCCGACTAGAGCCTCGAACAAAGGAGTATGGCGGCTTATATACAGGCAGTTCTTTGTCTCAGCTACAGGAGTAGCTGGCGTTACATGATTTGCCAGGCAGGATGAGCGCATGTCCTGTCTCTTTCTGGTAAACATGACTCAGGTCCTAGAGTCCATCGTTTGGTCCCTAACACTATATTCCAAATACATTGATTAATATATTCCCAGGTGCCTAAGGATATGGAGGCCTGGCGGCAATCATTGACTCAACAAGAAGAAAAGGCCCTATGCTAATTAAGACTCTCAAAATACTCCAAAACTCTCTGTGCTGTTTATGGTTAAGAGGTAGAAAACAATCATGTGCCTAGTGGCAGGAGTATGGATAATCCTGTCACACAAGCTAGTTTGTCAGCAGAGAGGTTTGACCTGAGACATCCTTGTCCCACCCAGAGCAGGGAATTAGCATCAATTATTGACACAACAAATGAAAAACCCTTCACCAATATAATTCCTAACCAACCCACTATACTAATAATTTCCAATTCCCCCCAAAAATTTGCCTTTAGTAACTCTAAAACATCTCGTGCCTCTCAGGTTGGGAGGCTGTAAACAATCACATGCGGCCGGACGAACCTATACAGGTGTGCTAGTTAACCTTCAGAGGAGTCCGTAAGCTGAAACACTCTTGTCATGCCCAGGAATTTTTATTGCCTTGGAGCTGCACATTTACTCTTTCTCCGAGAGAAATGGTTATGGGGGAGAGCTAAAACAGACTCTGGTTATGGGGTAGATGCTCGGGAACAGGGGGTTTCCTGAGGCTTGATCACGCTTTTGTGTATGCCAAGCCTCCTTCCTCATGACCTTTGCCATGGGCGGAGTTCCTCACGCTGGCCCCCTGCAGGTGGTGTCATCTGCATATCTGAGGTGATTGATATTTCTCCCATCAATCTTGATTCCAGCTTGTGTTTCCTCCAGCCCAGAGTTTCTCATGATGTACTCTGCACATAAGTTAAATAAGCAGGGTGACAATATACAGCCTTGACGTACTCCTTTTCCTATTCGGAACCAGTCTGTTGTTCCATGTTCAGTTCTAACTGTTGCTTCCTGACCTGCATATAGGTTTCACAAGAGGCAGGTCAGGTAGTCTGATATTCCCATCTCTTTCAGAATTTTCCACAGTTTCTTGTGATCCACACAGTCAAAGGCCTTGGCATGGTCAATAAAGCAGAAATACATGTTTTTCTGGAACTCTCTTGCTTTTTTGATGATCCAGCAGATGTTGGCAATTTGATCTCTGGTTCCTCTGCCTTTTCTAAAACCAGCTTGAACATCTGCAAGTTCATGATTCACATATTGCTGAAGCCTGGTTTGAAGAATTTTGAGCATTACTTTACTAGCGTGTGAGATGAGTGCAATTGTGCAGTAGTTTGAGCATTCTTTGGCATTGCCTTTCTTTGGGATTGGAATGAAAACTGACCTTTTCCAGTCCTATGGCCACTGCTGAGTTTTCCAAATTTACTGGCATATTGAGTGCAGCACTTTCACAGCATCATCTTTCAGGATTTGAAATAGCTCAATGGGAATTCCATCCTCTCCACTAGCTTTTTTCGTAGTGATGCTTTCTAAGGCCCACTTGACTTCCCATTCCAGGATGTCTGGCTCTAGGTGAGTGACCTCCTTCAAAAGGTCCCATGCAGGCATTGTTGCACTCAGTTCCCCTGATCCTGCACTGGGCCACCTCTGACCAATGCCTCCTCAGACCCACGCATCTGCTGGAGACTCCTGGACACTCACTGCATTGTGGAGGCTGAGAGGAGCAACCCCACATCCAAGGAGTGGCGACTGCACTGGCACAGGAGGACGGAGAGGAGCTACTCCACTTTCAAGGTCAGGAGGGGCAACCTCGTCCAAGGTAAGGAACAGAACTGTCATATGACCAAGCAATCTAACTGCTGGGCATACACACCAAGGAAACCAGAATTGAAAAAGACACGTGTACTCCAATGTTCATCGCTGCCCTGTTTACAATAGCCAGGACATGGAAGCAACCTAGATGTCCATCAACAGACAAATGGATAACAAAGCTGTGCTACATATACACGATGGAATATTACTGAGCTATTAAAAAAATGCATTGGAATCAGTTCTAATGAGGTGGATGAAACTGGAGCCTATTATACAGAGAGAAGTAAGTCAGAAAGAAAAACACAAATACAGTATATTAACACATATATATGGAATTTAGAAAGATGGTAATGATGACCCTATAGGCAAGACAGCAAATGAGACACAGATATAAAGAACAGACTTTTGGACTCTGGGAGAAGGCAAGCGTGGGATGATTTGAGAGAATAGCATTGAAACATGTATATTATCATATGTGAAATAGATCGCCAGTCCAGGTTTGATGCATGAAACAGGGTGCTTAGGGGTGGTGCACTGGGATGACCCTGAGGGATGGGAGGGGGAGGAGGTTCAGGATGGGGAACACATGTACACCCATGGCTGATTCATGTGAATGTATGGCAAAAACCACCGCAATATTGTAAAGTAATTAGCCTCCAATTAAAAATTTTTAAAAAAGAAAGCTTTCCTCAATGATCAATGCAAAGAAATGGAGGAAAACAATAGAATGGGAAAGACTAGAGATCTCTACGAGAAAATTAGAGATACCAAGGGAACATTTCAGGCAAAGATGGGCACAATAAAGGACAGAAACGGTAGGGACCTAACAGAAGCAGAAGATATTAAGGAGAGGTGGCAAGAATACACAGAAGAACTATACAAAAAAGATCTTCATGACCCAGATAACCATGATAGTGTAATCACTCAGCAAGAGCCCATGCTGGAAAATGAAGTCAAGTGGGCCTTAGGAAGCATCACTACGAACAAAGCTAGTGGAGGTGATGGAATTCCCATTGAGCTATTTCAAATCCTGAAAGATGATGCTGTGAAAGTGCTGCACTCAATATGCCAGCAAATTCAGAAAACTCAGCAGTGGCCACAGGACTGGAAAAGGTCAGTTTTCATTCCAATCCCAAAGAAAGGCAATGCCAAAGAACGCTCAAACTACTGCACAATTGCACTCATCTCACACGTTGGCAAAGTAATGCTCAAAATTCTGCAAGCCAGGCTTCAACAGTACTTGAACCATGGACTTGCAGATGTTCAAGCTGGTTTTAGAAAAGGCAGAGGAACCAGAGATCAAATTGCCAACATCCACTGGGATCATCAAAAAAGTAAGAGAGTTCCAGAAAAACATCTACTTCTGCTTCAGTGACTATGCCAAAGCCTTTGACTGTGTGGATCACAAGAAACTGTGGAAAATTCTGAAAGAGATGGGAATACCAGACCATCTGAGCTGCCTCCTAAGAAATCTGTATGCAGGTCAAGAAGCAATAGTTAGAACTGGACATGGAAAAACAGACTGGTTCCAAATCAGGAAAGGAGTACATCAAGGCTGTATATTGTCACCCTGCTTATTTAACTTATATGCAGAGTACATCATGAGAAACTCTGGGCTGGAGGAAACACAAGCTGGAATCAAGATTGCCGGGAGAAATATCAATAACTTCAGATATGCAGATGACATAACCCTTGTGGCAGAAAGCAAAGAAGAACTAAAGAGCCTCTTGATGAAAGTGAAAGAGGAGAGTGAAAAAGTTGGCTTATAACTCCACATACAGATAACTAAGACTATCGCATTTGGTCTCATAACTTCATGGCAAATAGATGGAGAAACAATGGAAATAGTGACAGACTGTATTCGGGGGGGGGGGGCCTCCAAAATCACTGCAGATGGTGATTGCAGCCATGAAATTAAAAGACGCTTGCTCCTTGGAAGAAAAGTTATGACCAACTTAGACAGCATATTAAAAAGCAGAGACATTACATTGCCAACAAATGTCCATCTGGACAAAGCTATAGTTTTTCCACTAGTCCTGTATGGATGTGAGAATTGGACTATAAAGAAAGCTGAGCACTGAAGAACTGAAGCTTTCGAACTGTGGTTCAAAAGTGTTGGAAAAGACTCTTGAGAGTCCCTTGGATAGCAAAGAGATCCAACCAGTCCATTCTAAAGGAAATCAGTCCTAAATATTCATTGGAAGGACTGATGCAGAAGCTGAAACTCCAATACTTTGGCCACGTGATGTGAAGAACTGACTCATTTGAAAAGAACCTGATGCTGGGAAAGACTGAAGGTGGGAGGAGAAGGGGACGACAGAGGACGAGATGGTGGTTGGATGGCATCACCAATTTAACGGACATGAGTTTGGGTAAACTTCGGGAGTTGGTGATGGATGGGGAAGCCTGGCGTGCTGCAGTCCATGGGGTCACAAAGAGTTGGACATGACTGAGTGACTTAACTGAACTGAACTGAATATGAAAAAAAAAGGGGAGACTGAGAAAAATATCTCTAATTTAGTGCTTTTATTTAAGAGGGATCTTATTTAAACTGTGGCTGCTTAGCTGCTAAGTCGTGTCCAACTCTTTTGCAAACCCATGGACTGTAGCCCACCAGGATCCTCTGTCTGTGGAATTTCCCAAGCAAGAGTAATGGAGTGGGTTGCTATTTCCTTCAACAAGGAATCTTCCAACCCAGGGATTGAACTCAAGTCTCCTGCATCTCCTGCACTGCAGGCAGATTCTTTACAACTGGGCCACCAGGGAAGCTATTTTAAAGTAGTACTTCTCAAATTTTAAAGTGCGTAAGAATAACCCCGGAACCCTTTTAAAACACAAATTCCCAGGCACCACCCTCGAGACTGTAATTTAGTAGGTCCCGGTGGAGCCTGAAAATTTGCATTTCTAACCATCTTTTGGTTGATGCTGATGCTTCTGGTCCAGGGACCACAGCTTAAGTAAGACTGTCCTAATCTCCATCAGGTGTGAAGAGTCTGCAAAAGAGAATACACTTTTTTTTATTTTTCATCTTTGTTCAAAAATGCTACACAAGCACCCTACAATATATTCATCCAATACAATAACCTGTGAACCCATTTTATGTCATTTTATTTATTATTTATTTTGTTATTTTTATCTATTGCTAAAAGTAGATTCTATTGAGGTTTGGGTTGTGTTAATTTGGTTGTTGTTGTTGTTACAAGTAAACCTTTCACACAGTTCCAGTAATGGCCTTTGGTGTTAAAAATCCAGATTACCTGAAGAATAGCAACAATGTGTCTGATTACCAACGTGGGAGACTGTTTAAAGGCCAGAAATTCCTTGCTCTCACACTTCTCATCCTTTGCACAGTGAGTAACTGCTGATTCTCCCATTGAGATTTGAAATCTTTTTTTCAACATTCTGAACTTGAACTGGCCATATGACGTGTTTTAACCAATAGAATCCACTAAAAGAGCCATTCCGTAAGTCCCAGTCCCTAAACCTCAAAAAGCCTTGCAGTTTCTGCCTTTTTCTTTTTGCAAAATGTCTTGAAACTGCTCAATGAGGAAACTAATCTAGCCAAGTGGAGGATGAGACATCATAGAGGAGAATCGAGGCACCCCAGCCAACAGCTAGCACCTGCCGGGTGTGCAAAAGTAGTCATCCTGGACTTTAAGTCCCATAGACATGAAGCTGAATGTTGTTGCATGAATGAGCTCAGGTCAGATCACTGGAGGATCTGCTCAGTCAACCCTCAGAAACGTGAGAAGTAACAAAATACTGTTTCAAGTCACTAAATTTTGGGGTGTTTTGTTAAGCTGTAAGTAACTGGCACAGCTATCCTGCATATTTCACTAAATCTGAAGAAGGAAAGATCCTGAGAGTCGATAACTAGGACAAGAATAATAACATGAGAGCACCTCACAGTCAGCAGTGCCTGTAGTGAACAGGCAGAGTCCTGCAGATACAAGCAGACAGGCTAGTGGTGACCAGTGGGGAGGGAGGAGGCACATTCATGGATGACTCCTAAAAAATTCATCAATAATTTTTCTGTGTCTGAGGGAGTAAATAACAATAACATAGTCAAGAAAAAGACCCTCTGCTCCTCCAGTTTCACCTGAGGCTGAGAAGATATGAGCAAAGCTTGCTTAGAAGCAGAGTACATGATCGTGTGCAACAGAAAAGAAGCATTTCCCAGCACACAGTTAGGCAGAATGCTGGTTCTGGTAGAAAAGAAACAGAGCTCTCCAGAGTAAAACCCCAATAACTGAGCATTTAATTTTTCAAGGGAAATGGGTAGGATTTGCACTGAAGTAATACCTTCCTCCCTAGTCCCTCAATCAAATGACCTGAATAAAGACAGCTTATAATATTATCTTGCCTTTCTCAAACCTTTTATAAATTTTAAACTTTCATTTCCAAGGGATTTTCTTTGACCCTGGTAGGTAAGATAGCAAATATTGTATTGTCCTCACTTAAAAAAAAAAAGTTGACTCTTAAGTCCATATTAAAACTTGCCCAAGGATTCTTCAATATCTGCAAATCAATCAATGTAATTCACCACATTAACAAATTGAAAAATAAAAACCATATGATTATCTCAATAGATGCAGAGAAGGCCTTTGACAAAATTCAACATCCATTTATGATAAAAACTCTCCAGAAAGCAGGAATAGAAGGAACATAACTCAACATAATAAAAGCTATATATGACAAACCCACAGCAAACATTATCCTCAATGGTGAAAAATTGAAAGCATTTCCCCTAAAGTCAGGAACAAGACAAGGGTGTCAACTTTCACTGCTACTATTCAACATAGTTCTGGAAGTTTTGGCCGCAGCAATCAGAGCAGAAAAAGAAATAAAAGGAATCCAAATTGGAAAAGAAGAAGTAAAACTCTCACTGTTTGCAGATGACATGATCCTCTACATGGAAAACCCTAAAGACTCCACCAGAAAATTACTAGAGCTAATCAATGAATATAGTAAAGTTGCAGGATATAAAATCAACACACAGAAATCCCTTGCATTCCTATACACTAATAATGAGAAAGTAGAAAAAGAAATTAAGGAAACAATTCCATTCACCATTGCAACGAAAAGAATAAAATACTTAGGAATATATCTACCTTAAGAAACTAAAGACCTATATATAGAAAACTATAAAACACTGGTGAAAGAAATCAAAGAGGACACTAATAGATGGAGAAATATACCATGTTCATGGATTGGAAGAATCAATATAGTGAAAATGAGTATACTACCCAAAGCAATTTACAAATTCAATGCAATCCCTATCAAGCTACCAGCCATATTTTTCACAGAACTAGAACAAATAATTTCAAGATTTGTATGGAAATACAAAAAACCTCGAATAGCCAAAGCAATCTTGAGAAAGAAGAATGGAACTGGAGGAATCAACTTGCCTGACTTCAGGCTCTACTACAAAGCCACAGTCATCAAGACAGTATGGTACTGGCACAAAGACAGACATATAGATCAATGGAACAAAATAGAAAGCCCAGAGATAAATCCACACACCTATGGACACCTTATCTTTGACAAAGGAAGCAAGAATATACAATGGAGTAAAGACAATCTCTTTAACAAGTGGTGCTGGGAAAACTGGTCAACCACTTGTAAAAGAATGAAACTAGATCACTTTCTAACACCACACACAAAAATAAACTCAAAATGGATTAAAGATCTAAATGTAAGACCAGAAACTATAAAACTCCTTGAGGAGAACATAGGCAAAACACTCTCCGACATAAATCTCCGACAGCAGGATCCTCTATGATCCACCTCCCAGAATTCTGGAAATAAAAGCAAAAATAAACAAATGAGATCTAATTAAAATTAAAAGCTTCTGCACAACAAAGGAAAATATAAGCAAGGTGAAAAGACAGCCTTCTGAATGGGAGAAAATAATAGCAAATGAAGCAACTGACAAACAACTAATCTCAAAAATATACAAGCAACTTATGCAGCTCAATTCCAGAAAAATAAATGACCCAATCAAAAAATGGGCCAAAGAACTAAATAGACATTTCTCCAAAGAAGACATACGGATGGCTAACAAACACATGAAAAGATGCTCAACATCACTCATTATCAGAGAAATGCAAATCAAAACCACAATGAGGTACCACTTCACACCAGTCAGAATGGCTGCGATCCAAAAATCTGCAAGCAATAAATGCTGGAGAGGGTGTGGAGAAAAGGGAACCCTCCTACACTGTTGGTGGGAATGCAAACTAGTACAGCCACTATGGAGAACAGTGTGGAGATTCCTTTAAAAATTGCAAATAGAACTGCCTTATGACCCAGCAATCCCACTTCTGGGCATACACACCGAGGAAACCAGAATTGAAAGAGACACATGTACCCCAATGTTCATCGCAGCACTGTTTATAATAGCCAGGACATGGAAACAACCTAGATGTCCATCAGCAGATGAATGGATAAGAAAGCAGTGGTACATATACACAATGGAGTATTACTCAGCCGTTAAAAAGAATTCATTTGAATCAGTTCTGATGAGATGGATGAAACTGGAGCCGATTATACAGAGTGAAGCAAGCCAGAAAGAAAAACACCAATACAGTATACTAACACATATATATGGAATTTAGAGAGATGGCAATGACGACCCTGTATGCAAGACAGGAAAAAAGACACAGCTGTGTATAATGGACTTTTGGACTCAGAGGGAGAGGGAGAGGGTGGGATGATTTGGGAGAATGGCATTCTTACATGTATACTATCATGTAAAAATTGAATCACCAGTCTATGTCTGACGCAGGATACAGCATGCTTGGGGCTGGTGCATGGGGATGACCCACAGAGATGTTATGGGGAGGGAGGTGGGAGGGGGGTTCATGTTTGGGAACACATGTAAGAATTAAAGATTTTAAAATTAAAAAAATAAAAAAATTAAAAATTAAAAATAAATAAAACTTGCCCAACATCTAATTGATAAAGTAATCAATATCCCTTGTACTTGAATCATCCCAAGTTCAATAGAACACAGTGAGGAGATTGAGGACCTCTGATTTCAGACAGAAAATGAGTAGTAAGGATGTCATGTAGAGTTCAGCTTCTTGCCCCATTTCCCCAGTTTATTTAGTGAGTCTGAGGTAAGACCCTGAATCTGCACTTAGGAAAAAAACATTTAGTTGAAAGATAATTACTTTATAATGTTGTGTTGATTTCTGCCACACATCAATATGAATCAGCCATAGGTATATACACATCCCCTCCCTCTTGAACCTCCCTCCCACCTCCCACCCCATCCAGACACCCTTCTAGGTTGTCACAGAGCATGGGTTAAGCTCCCTGTGTCATACAGCAAATTCTCACTGGCTACCTATTTTATACATGGCAATGTGTGTGTTCAATGCTACTCTCTCAGTTGATCCCATGCTTTCCTTCCCCTACTGCGTCCACAGGTCTGTTTTCTATACCTGTGTCTCTATTGCTGCACTGCAAGTGGGGTCATCAGTCCCATTTTTCTATATTCCAGATATATGCATCAATATACAGTATTTGTCTTACTTCACTCTGCATAACAGGCTCTAGGTTCATCCATCTCAGTTTAGCTGACTCGTATCCATTCTTTTTTATGACCAATATTTCATTGTATATATGTGCCGCAATTTTATTCACTGAATCTGCACTTTTAACAGGTATCCCAAGAGGATTCTTATGCAAGTGGTTCTCCTGTCAGTTTTTGGGAAACACTGGAGGAGTTTGAAAAGACAGTGTTGGAGTGACCTGAATCCAGCCGCAGCCCTACCCATCTCTGTTGTGTGACTTGGGGCAAGTTTATGTCTCTGATAACTTACCTCGGAATCTTCGTCTATAAAATGGGACCCTAATAGTACTGTATTCATTTGCGACAACTGCTATAACAGTGTACCACAAACTAGATGGCTTAGCAACAGAGATTTATTGTCTCACAATTTGAGGGTCAGCAAATCTGAAATCAACATGTTGGCAAGGTTGGTTCCTTCTGAGGGGTGTGAAGGAGAATCAGCTCCAGACCCCTCTCCTACCTTCTCTGGTTTGCTGGTAATCTTCGGCATTTTTCGGCTTATACATCTCTGCCTTCATCTTCACCTGGTGATCTCCCTATATGCAATCTGTGTCCATATTCCCCCTTTCATAAGAATACCAGTCGTAACTGGACTAAGGGCCCACCCTAATCCAATATGATTTCATATTAACTAATTAATCTGCAATGACCCTATTCCCAAATAAGTCACATTCTGAGGTCCTGGGGGGTTAGGACTTCAACATATGAATTCTCAAGTGACATAGTTCAATCCAGAATGTTTCCACCTCTCCAAGTTGCACTGAGATAAATGTGCATAGCATATTTAACACATAACGCTTGGAAAGATCAAGGGCAAGAGGAGAAGAGGGAAAGATGGTTGGATGGCATCACTGACTCAATGATATGAATTTGGGCAAACTCCAGGAGATGGTGAAGGACAGGGAAGCATGGCATGCTACAGTCCATGAAGTCACAAAGAGTCAGACACAACTTAGTGACCGAACAAAAACTAGCATTTATAAGCCTAAATAAATGATAGCCATTAACTGATAGTATATCATTGTATATTGTTGTTGTTCAGTCCCTAAGTCATGTCTGACTGTTTGTGACCCCATGGTTTGTAGCATGCCATGCTTCTCTGTCCTTCACCATCTCCCGGAGTTTGCTCAAATTCACACCCACTGAATCAGTGATGCTATCTAACTATCTCATCCTCTGCCACCGTCTTCTCCTTTTGCCTTCAATCCTTCCCAGCATCAGGGTCTTTCTCAATGAGTTGGCTCTTCGCATCAGGTGGCCAAAATATTGGAGTTTCAGCATCAGTCCTTCCAATGAATATTCAGGGTTGATTTCCTTTAGGATTGACTGGTTTGATCTCCTTGCGGTCCAAGGGACTCTGAAGAGTCTTCTTATTGTGTATATCATGTGTATATTATATCTTATATATCTCCTTTCTACCTTTACTACAGATTGTGACATATAAATAGAATGTAAACAAGAATTTAAACATTGGCCCTTTCAAAATTCTCTTTATATACTAGAAGAATAAATGATCTGGCATGTTTTCTATGTTTTAGAAAATACAAGAAAATAGACAATTATGCAAACCCTATGAATGCATTCAGGATCTGAAAGCTTCTGGGAAACAGGGCAAGTGCCTTGGTGCCTTCTTCCGCTTTAAAAAAAAACAAAAAAACCACTTTTTTTTAAATGCTGCTTTTAATTATATTACTTAGGCCCCAGGGTACTGAGTGTTTTCTAATCTTTTCCCTTTTGTACAAGGGTTTTCCAATCGTTTGAAGATTTTATTTTCTTAGTTATACCTCAGTTAATAGAATTGTTGAATCCCTTGGAAATTAAAGTAATCTAAAGGGTTTATTATTTAACTTGATAATTAAATTCCCGTGTTCTCTCCTAATGTGGTGCTCCATACAAAGAAAAGACCCACCATTAAAAACGTAAGTAGAGTTGGATAAGAGCAATTCTCAGAGTAACAACATCTACTCTCATTATCTCCCAGCAAACTATCCACTTTGTAGATAATATGCTGAAAACTTAAACTCTTATCAAAGAGAGCAAGTGAGAGCTAAGCTACTGGCTTAAACTCTTTAGTGACTTTTTGTGGGAGTTTGCGAGCTCTCAAAACATGTATTTCTTGGCGGGAATGGCAAGGACAGGTAACTATGTAATGCATCCATATTTCCATGAAGTTATAAAAATTCCCAGCTGGGGTCATCAGCATATGGTCAAAGTCTGACCTTTTGCAAGACTCAAGGAAATAGTCACCAAACTCCTTCAGTAGTATATTGGAGGGCTTTCCTGGTGGCTCGCTGGTGAAGAATCACTTGCCAACGCATAAGACACAGGTTCAGTCCCTGATCTGGGAAGATCCCACATGCCGTGGAGCAACTAAGCCTGTGCACCACCACCACTGAGTCTGTGCTCTAGAGCTCAGCAGCCACAACTACTGAAGGCCACGCTCCTAAAGCCTGCGCTCCACAATGAGAGAGGCCGCCGCAGTGAGAAGCCAGCCACCCCTAGAGAGTAGCCTCTGCTTGCCGCAACCAGAGAAAAGCCTGAGGAGCAATGAAGACTCAGCACAGCCAATAATAATTAACTTTTTAAAGAAAGAATGAAAATTGGGTATGGTTTGCTCTTTATAATACCTCCCTACATAGTCCCTCAGTCACAGACCTGAGTGATAATTTATGATCTGACTGCACCTTTGTAAAATCCTTTATAATTTTTAAAGTCCATTCAAGGGATTGAATTTGATCCTGTGAAGTACGGTAAGGCACATTTTATTGGCCCCTCTTTAAAAAAAAAAAGGAACTCTAAAGTCCATCATACTTTTCAGTCTTGTGGGAGACAGCTATTTGTTTTAGCCAGGCCAACATCCAGCACCTACCTATAAGTAGGTTGCCGGTCTTTTAGGGAACTATCGCTTTCCCACCTCCTTTGCCATGTGATTGGATGGGCTGATCCCAACCCCCACCAACCCTCTACAAATGAGCATGTGATTCATACTAGCTAATTGGAGCACTCCATTTTTCAGGCCACAATTACTGACCCAGGAATGGACCAGTGACTTTAGACGCTTCAAAGAGAACTGGCTGTAGTCCCTTTATCAGAACCGTTGGGAAAGATGGGTTGTTTTCCCAGAGGGTGCTAAGCTGGTATGATGTCATCCTTGTCTCCAAAAGGGAGAACATGCCCAGATGAAACTAAAACAAATAAAATCAGGATTAGGAATTGAGAGAGGCCTTATTGGTGATGTTTAGACCTGGATTTCCTTGTGCCTGAAACATGACTGCTTGGCTTTTCAGATGCTTGAGCAGATATAGATTCTCTTTTAGCCCCCTTGAAGCAATGTTTCTGCTATTTGATACTAAAATAGTTCAAGTCTCCACTATATTGAAAACAATGAGATGTAACCTTCCTGGTATTAATAAGGATATTCATGGATAAGAAGCAGACCCACTGAACTGTGATTTCCTTTTGAAAAGATCTCCATTCTTGTGGTCACGTGATGATTTAATAAAATATTAGTGACTGTACAAATAAACATGCTCAAAGAAATCACGTGACCTTGTAAATCAACTCATTTCCTTCCCTTTGTTCCTCCAGTGTCAGGTCTGGTTTTCAGAAGCTCACACTGAGATGAGGATTTACGGGCAAGGGATTGATTTAGGACATGGGGAAACTGGTAACAGAAAGGAGAAAGCCAGACAGGGAAGAGGAAGGAGCCCAGCCAGGCGCAGTCTGGCAGAGTCCAGAGAGGATGGTGCTAGCTTGGAGGGTGAGTCACAGCTCAGAGTGGTCCCCATCTGAGGCAAGCAGTTGGGGTTTTCCTACTTCTACACCTGTCATTTGCTGCTACAGCTCCCAAAGAGTATAAGCATCCAGTAGCCCAAGGGCAGCCCTCTGAAAGGTTTCAGTGAACCTTTGGGACCTCAGTGAATGGTCCTCTCAAGAAACCATTGGGGAAAAAAATGACAGAGGAGGAGATTCAAAGCTGGTAAAAAGAATACAGATATGTCCGGGCAGATCCCCAGTATTACCTCACTTTCACCCCCTTTTCCACTGCCAACGAACTTCAGGCAGGTTCTTAACAAATTCATTCTTAAAAGAAAATGGAGAAAGACTATTACCCAGGCTGTCAGTCATTATTCTTAACTTTCTGCCATTAGTTTAACATCGAATCTTTATCAATGCTAGGAAGAACATATTCCACACTACTAAAATTACAACTGTTGGTCAGACTTCAAACAGTAGAACTATTACATCACAAAGGCAGATTCTTCCATCCCTAGCTCCTCTGGCTATTTAAGTCAAGAACTTTGAGGTTTGAAATCAGTTGCGATTCCTTGGCTTCGATTCACAAATGCTCTGGTGGCCTTAGAAGAGTTGCTTCTAATTTATGAACAAAGAACATGTTTTCTCTGTATCCTTCCTTGGTCTTCAATCCTTTTGCATATTTGAAAAAGCATATATTTTAGGTCTTAATACATTGTGTAGTCATGTTTCAACAAAATATGAGCATATTTTAAATCTGTAGTCCAGGTCTGACAGTTGGTCTGAAGGCAGAGTACATAAAATACAGATGTATATATATTTATACACACACATCCTCATTTTCCAAGGACATCAGATAAATTCCATAGTTACATAATTGCCATGTTATATGTATTTGTATCTGTTGTCCATGATATCTATTTATCAATATTTAAAATCATCCACATTCAGTGAATGTTTGTCTACTGAATTATTTACCTTACTTTTTCCTTCCATCTCTCAAGGCATAAAATTTTAAGATTTGCTGTCTCCTTGATTGCCAGAAACTTTTCTAACACCTATATATATACTTGCCAGAAACTTTTCTAACATACACATACACATATATATCTATATATATTCCAGCGACTTAATACCTAAGAGATTTTCCACATTTTTAAATACGTTAAGAACCTATGGATCATTATACTACCAAGTTATAAAAGTCTGATAATATGAGTGAACTGATGAAAATGCCAAGATTCCTTGGAGCATCTCTGAGGATAGACGTGACTGTTTCCCTCTCTTTTACCGAAGAACACATTCTTTCTATTTAAGTCAGGCTTCAATCATTATATTCCACTGCAGAAAGAGCTAAATACAACTATGGGGTTGGGATAAGGCAAGAGAAAGAGAGTAATTCTTAGGTCTTCTTTCGAAAAGCATTTCTCTAGATAAGCCTTGCTTGAATGAAAGGAGGCAAATAGACACTGTTGATCTCCGATTCCTAGAAGTAGAGAAAGGAAAGATAAATTGCAGGGCTAGGGAGTAGGTATCAGTTTCATTTTTCACTTATTATTCTTTTTCTGACTGGTTAAACACTGGTCTTCATGGAACACTGAAGTTAAGTTCAGAGGGGCTTCATGATGCCAATGGGAATAAACTATATGAGAAAAACTCATAATCAGTTGACCATCTGCTATAAAACTTACAGAGGATTTTCAAGGGGATCCTTTTCCAGATGAAAGAAAATCATGTTATTCCCCAAATATTAATGCCATTTTTCTCTTCCTTACTTTCTTCTTGTATGTATGTGTGCTAAGTCACTTCAGTTGTGTCCAACTCTTTGTAACCCTATGGACCATGACCCAGCAGGCTCCTCTGTCCATGGGATTATCTAAGCAAGAAAACTGGAGTGGGTTGTCATGCTCTCCTCCAGGGGATCTTCCCGACCCATGGAGCAAAGCTGTGTCTTTTACATCTCCTGCATTGGTGGGCGGGTTCTTTACCATCAGCTCCACCCAGGAAGCCCTTCTTCTTGTTTGCATGTCCACAGTTCTTTAAGTCAGCATCATGGTATTATTACAAAACAAATTTGCTGTCACAACACAAGTTCAGGTTAATCAGTGGGCATGCTCTCTTTTACTGAGATTCCCCCCCCCCCCGCAAAAAAAAGTTTTAATAAAAAATATTGGTACTCTAGGAAACATTCATGCCAGCTTTCCTCACTTCCATGCAAAAGTCAGTTTCCCAGACCTCCTGATTCTTTTAATCCTCATTTAACTACTTCTTAACTCCCTACCCCAGCCCCATGCATGGAGCGAAAACCAACAGGCTCTTAAGGACTCAAGAGAAATTTTAAATGTTTTGATCACTTCTCTGGTTTTCCAAAAATAAAATATAATGTGTGCCTAGTTGCTCAGTCATGTCCAACTCTTTGTGACAGCATGGACTGCAACCTGCCAGACTCCTCTGTCCATGGGGATTCTCCAGACAAGAATACTGGAGTGGGTTGCCATGTCCTCTTCCAGGGGATCTTCCCAAACCAGGGATGAAACTCAGGTCTCCCGCATTGCAGGCAGCTGTCTGAGCCACCAGGGAAGTCCACATGTACTTATATAACCATGTATGCATATATCCCCTTGCTTGCTGGTCAGAGGCAATGTCACTGGATTTATATATACTTTATTGGTACAACCCAGTGGTGACTGTTCTTGTTCAGTTGCTAAGTCATGTCTGACTCTTTGTGACCCCATGGACTACAGTGTGCCAGGTTTCTCTATCCTCCACTATCTCCTGGAGTTGGCTCAATTTATGTCCACTGAGTCAGTCGTGCTATCTAATCAGCTTATCTTCTGCTGCCTTCTTTCGCCTTCAATCTTTCCCAGCATCAGGGTCTCTTCCAACACGGTGACTAGCAGCTTGCAATTGCACAGTGAGATTTGGGAGCTGTTCTGAGCTTGGTGCTGAATTAATTAACCCATCATGGAGGGGTCAGCATGCATTCCTCAGATTATAGGGACACATGCTCCTCACATTCAAACCTCTTGGAACTATCCTCTGATTGCTCTTGGGAGCATCCTCTGAAACCACATCTACTAGAAGAAAAAAATGCCAGCCAAATTGGGACAGTATGAAAACCTCAAGAAAAAACACATTTAATTGACTCCTGGGTTCAATGCCATAAGCAGGGCACTCAAGCTCTATCAGACTTCAGGCTCAAATCCTACTCTGCTCTATGAGATAAAAGTACTGTGATATAAAACTGTCTGGATTGACATAGATGCTACTCTCCATTGTAACGGACTATTACTTTAGTCATAAGAACGTACTTAATCGTTGTTACTGAGTTCAGAATCTTAAGGGTTCTTCCAAGGATAAAGTCTATACTGTAAAATAAAAGATATTTTTAAAGTTTGGGGGATGCCCATTATGACCTCCTACATTTTTACCTTAAATTATTGTTTACCTAGATCAGTTGAGTTAGTCTTAGAGAAAAAATAATGTCCAGTATGTTACATGAAGGGTATTGTGTGCTTGTGTGTGTGTGTGTGTATTTGATTCTTAGACTCAATTTAACACATATGTCCCAGTCTAAGTGTCTGTGTGCGTGTGCGTGTGTGCATATGTGACTGTGTGTGTGTAGTTGCTCAGTTGTTTCCAACTCTTTATGACCCCATTGACTATAGCCCGCCAGGCTTCTCTGTCCATGGGATTTCCCAGGCAAGAATATTGAAGTGGGTTGCCATTTTTTTCTCCAGGGGATTTTCCTGACCCAGGGATCGAACCTGGGTCTGCTGCATTCCAGGCAGATTCTTTACCATCTGAGCCACCAGGGAAGCCCCCTTTTCTAAGTAGTAAACACCAAATCTATAACTATTATCTTTCTTTTACACTAAATCTAAAATTATTATCCATTATTTTCTAAAAGCAACCACATCAAAGCTCAACACATTATACTTTTTGCAATTTTAAGTGCTTAACAAATGCTGTGGAGAAGGCAATGGCAACCCACTCCAGTACCCTTGCCTGGAAAATCCAATGGATGAAGGAGCCTGGTAGGCTGCAGTCCATGGGGTCGCTAAGAGTCAGACATGACTAAGCGACTTCACTTTCACTTTTCACTTTCATGCATTGGAGAAGGAAATGGCAACCCACTCCAGTGTTCTTGCCTGGAGAATCCCAGGGACGGGGGAGCCTGGTGGGCTGCCATCTATGGGGTGGCACAGAGTCGGACACGACTGAAGTGACTTAGCAGTGGCAACAAATGCTGAGTGAATTCATCACCAAAAGATAATGTATACAATTTTAGATTAATAATCATTCCATTCAACATTCCTTAATAGAGACAATTGCAAGTTCTATCTGAGTAATACTTTCCTTTATTCCCATGGCCTTATAAAGAATGTAATGAGGAAAAATATTTGTCAATATGCTATTTAAGTTGGAATAGTATTTAGTTCCCAACAACTACATGCAGGTCAAATCCTTGATACAAAAGTATTTCTTTGTGCATCATGATAAATTTAAGTCAGTGATCCAATATTCCTGTGCTTAGCCAGAGAAGATTTTCTTTTCCTCCTGGTTATCTACCTTGTATCCTGAGTTTTAATGCTGTATCTTTTAAGTCAACTTCACATCCTGCCTTAGAGGCTCTCAGACTTGTATTTCACTGATACTATAACTCTTGTTTACTGATTTTATGTCTGACTCCTAGAAATTATGGTCTTAAAAGAGCTGC